>NC_137644.1:14250467-14950663 GCF_963383615.2 Lipophrys pholis | reverse complement strand
AAGTAAAAAGGAAGAGTGTTTTCTATTCCACCGATCAACAAGCTGATTTGCATAAAGGAATACAACACAGTCCTTCAACGGAAGTCAAATGTGCACGCACACACACACACACACACACACACACACACACACACACACACACACACACACACACACACACACACACACACACACACCACACACACACACACACACACACACACACACACACACACACACACACACACACACACACACACACACACACACACACACACACACACACAAATGTATCTTCTTCATTCCAGTGAAGACATTTACCGCTTTTTTTATTCATTTGTTTTTTAAACACCATCTCTCGACTGGCTTTTTTTCAGTGAGTAAATGATCATTTATGAACGTCAGAGGTGCACCAAGAGCATTCGCGTTGGCGGAAGAAGAGACGCTGGCGGGGGGAAAAAAAAAACGACTTTAATTCCTTCATTACTGTCACTTTTCCAATATCAACTGGTCAGTGTTCTTGGTGCGCCGCTTCCTCCTTTACTTCCTTCACATTAAAAGACAAAGCTAAAGTAGATTCAGACATGTAGATTTCCTTTTTTTTTTTTTTTTTACTTTTCTCTGAACAGTTCTGTACAGGGTACACGGGGAACGGTGCGGCGTCAATGTCGTCTACGTCTCCCTTCTTTCTCCACAAAACCGACAGCTGTTGACTTTTAATCGCCGTAAACTACCCGCCGGACGCGCTCCGTCTCTTTACCGCCCGATCCGAGGCGCGTCATTCCCCACTCCGCTGGAGAACCAACAAACATCTTTTTGGAGGAAAAGAAAGAAAAGAAAAAAAAAAAAAGAGGGAGAGAAAGAGGGAGAAGACTAAGGGAACATTTCAGCGGTTCTCAGGCTTTGGGAGTGGGGTCGGTTAGCAGTGCACACTACCTCCATTTTCTACAGTGATACTGGAAGCCAAAAAGGTGAGAGGTTGAAAGAAAGAGGGGGTTGGGGTTGGTTTTTTTTTTGGGGGGGGGGGGGGGGGGGGGGGGGGTGGTAGCATATGGGTGTCTGGCGGGACCGCACTCAGTACAGCTCCTCAAGCTCACTCTCTTTGAGCTTAGCATTGTCTCTGACTTCGTCAAATGTGTACGTCTTCACGATCTTCCCGTTCTGAAAGACGGTGTGCAGCAGGTCCTGCAGAGGGGGGGGACGGGGGGAGGGGGACACAGAGACGCTCGTCAGGCCGGGTGGATGAAGTTGGGGGAACAAAAACCTAATTTTGAAATGAGATCGTTCCAACTCACCACGCCGTACTCCTCCAGGTCGCCTTTGCCCTCCTCCAGGGTCACGAAGTCTCCGCTCTGCGTCCGGTGAAGAGAGAGGCGACCCTTCTTCGACCTCTTGTTGGGGTCGGCCACCGGATCCTTGAAAACGTTCACCTGAGCAAACCAGATCACGTTTAAACACAGAGTAAGACAAAGTGCTGAGGAGAAATGTTGCCTATGATTATGTAAAAAAAAAAAAAACTATTGCAGATCTGCAGCTGAGACTGTCGGCCATAATATGTTTGTCATCAGAACCAGAGGTTATGTAGAACCTACTTCCTGTTTCCAACAGGTGGTGCTGTTACCGAGACTCGATATGGTCATATAGCCGCCCGCACTGTGCTCCAGGGTTTAAAGTTTGAGGCCGATCGGACCATGTTCAGGCCAGTTTCACTGCACTTCCTGTTTCATGTATTCATGTATTTCTTTCAAGATGGCCGACTTTCGGTGGTTTTCGGTGCGCCTATACCAGGATTTGAGGTGTATTTCTGCCTAAAAAAAATATCACATTTCCGCCGTGTGTGCCAAGTTTGTGTGACTTTTCACACCCTCTGTGTTCGGACCCTAATAAATAAAGACAGTCTTACCCCCAGTCCATTAGTCACCACATAACTGCACTTGAAGGAGCAGTTGAGCAGATCTCTGGTCAGTTTTTGCAGCAGAGCTCCTCCAGATCCAAACGCGATGTTCTCAATGGACCATTTGTGTTGCTTCATCCCCTCCACGATCTGTGGCAAAAAAAAAAAGAAAACACCCACGGTTAACTTTGCCCCGGACGCTTCCCAGATATCGCCAGCTGGACGAGCGTCTCCACCTCCTGCAGCGTGTTGATGTCCACTCCGTCTCCCTGGATGACTCGGATGTAAGGAGGAAGAACCTTGAAGCCTTTGGAGTTTTCTTCAGGCACAAACTTCTTCCCTAAGATCTCCAAAACCTGCAAGAGAAGAGAAGTTCAGAGGCTGGTTCGGACTGAGGAGAAAAGAAGGGGCTATCTGGTCGTGTGGCCGTACCTTCAGAACCGTGTCCAGCGGGTTTCCCGAGTCCGGTCGAACAACCAGCGGCGCGTCTGCGCTGCGCGCCTCGATCAGCCCCCGCAGGTCTTCCCCCCAGATCTTCTCGCAGGCGTTGTAGATGTCGTAGCTGTCGCTGACTATGGATACCGGCACGTTGGGGAACTGTTTGATGATGTGCTCAAAGGCGTCTTTCTCATGGTCCTTCCCCCACGCCGTGATGGTGCTGTGGAGAGAGTCCACACTGAGTGACCTTCGTTCGGTGCCGGTGGACTAGAACCTCGAGATACGGACGACGAAAGGAAAGAAACGTTTATTCAAAGACGAATGAAAGCAGAAGTGGAGTGTGGAGGGGGTTCAAATCCGGAAATAATCGAACAAAACAAGACAAGAAGCAGCAAACAGGGAACTGATAATGATACGGTTTGTCCAGAAGAGGGCAGTGTAATCCAGGTTTTAGTTGTTGGGACAGATTATGACCTCAGGATCTCTTCCTGCAACTTCAGGAAAAAAATAAAAAAGTGCAGAAATGTCTTGATATAATGATTCAATGCAAAGTTTGACTATCAATACTGGTGCAATGCTTTACATACTATACATTAATACTGTGTACTATAATAATTCATATTTATTGCTTAAACGTAGCAGGGAAACGTGATCGTTCACAAACTCACAGAACCGTCTTCACTAACATGAAGGCAGAGGATTTCTGCAGCAGACGGTTCGATTCCCACAGGGCCCGTCGGGGATTAAAACCAAGAGACCGAAGCACGAGGCGGCCAAGATCCACAGGAGGAGTGTGGAACATTCAACAACCTCCATCATGAAAATTAGTGTCATAAGAGTCGATAGGAGTTTGCTTTTTTTTTTTTTTTTGATGGGAGGATTGAGGGACATGGAGGTTTTAATGTAATAATAAAGTACAATCTCTTTTAAAACCTGTTTCTATGATTAGATTAGAAGGGATCATATTACTGGTCCTGTTTTGAGATATCAAACCATCTCCGACTTGTGATTATGCCACATCATGTCAGTGCCAAACAAATCGGAATAAAAGGATTCAAATCCACCTGAGTAACTCCTGTTTGTCAATACCCTCCTTAAAGCAAATCAATGTGCTTTGTCTTTTCAAATCCAGAGCGTGTGATGCCTGCACAAATAAGATGCAAAACAAACTAACTTCAGTTTTGAAGGTGTGCACTGAAGCGAGAGCCGACGAGTCTATTGACAAAGGATCCGTGTTGGTTTGTTTGTTCCTAAGTGATGCACAGTAGCTGAACATATAAACACAAAAGAGAAACCCAAGGTTTTGCCGATAGGAGCTCTGAAAGCGACACACCCTTAACCCCCACAAGTGGAATTTTACTGTGACTCCTCCCTGTGAAGTAACAGCAAAAAACATTTTTTATAAAAAAAAAGGGGGGGGGGGGGGGGGGGGGTGGTTACATAACAGTTGCTATGACAGCTCATACCACCATCCCACAATGCACTGATGCATGGGAGAAGGGGGCTCTGGAGCAGCAGTAACTGCCCTGCTGGTGAGGAAGAAGCGTAGGAATAATGGATCAGTGCCATAAAACCATAAAGCCATGTGACAGGTGCGTGCGTCACGGCGGCAGCCAATCACAGCCCTCGTTCGCAAAATGAAACAGACGGAGCAGATGACGAGTGCGAGGATGACCAAGCGCCAACCGGGCCGGCAAATTGACACCAGCGTGGAGTGAATTATCGCCGTGGTTGACAAATGTCCTCCGTCAACTTTTGGCTAAAGCGTGTGGACTCTACCACCCGAGGCCGGGGTGGAGACCGAGAGAGCGGAGGACGAGCCGACTACACCCTCACACCCCCAATGTGAACCTGCGGTTTCTGGCTCGTAGTTAACAGGAACTCGAGCCGCCTCCACCGGAACACCTGTGGCACTGAAAGTTTCCACAAGCATCAGGAAGGAAAGAAGGAGTGTAGAAGGACGACTTCAGAGGACGACTCGCGTCTTGTAACAACTTTGTAATGACTGAAGTGGGTGAACTGCTGCCTCAGGTTCCAGAGAGATTCTGGGGTGAAGCAGGGACTTCGTTATTGTTTTGCTCCAGTTTATCAAATTACATTTCTCAGTCTCAAACCCTAACCCAAAAATAAAATTCCGCCACTGAACAATTTCTCTGTATTTGGCGTGAGATTGGTGAAACATTCTCTGAACGTGGATCTCAAGCAAAGTCCAAACGCACAAATAAATACAGGATGACAACACAAAAGTAATTATACATTTATATTTGTTATGAGTCGTCACTTTTCTGTTACTTGCTTCTCTTATCGATGAATATGTGGCCATACGGAGCCGTGCTTCTCATCCCACAAATGCATGTGCAGCACAACTAAAAATAGAAATATTCGGGGTCTCTGATGGTACAGAGGTTCATTCCCAAAAGAAATTAAGATGCTGAACTCCAACATACTCACGTTTTGTATAGAATAAATTTTTATGAGCATATTTATAGGACAAAAACGTTTAAATAAGGTTGATAAGTGTTATATTTTGAATATGTGTGTGTGTGAGTGTGTACCTGTGCTCTGCAGCAGGTACTGAGAAGCCTGGCACGGGGTCCTTGGTGCCGTAGTATTTCTTAATGACACCGATGCCGGCGACCGTGTCCGTGCCCTTGAAGTTGACAAGATGTGCAGAGGCGCCGATTCCTGCAGTCTGTCAATATGAATGGGGGGGGGTGGGGGGCTGTATTACTCAAAATGACATAAAATCCTGTTGCATTTCTGTCAATACATTGAAGCAAGTCTTCAGAATGTAGCCTCAGCCTCTGCTCTACTTTTACTGCAATCCAAGATTTCAACCTTGAGTTGGGAATACTTTGTCAGGAACCTTGTAGTTTGTTTCGATATGGACTTGATGGCCTTGTCCACAAGTAGAAATAATCAGGTTCCTCGTGTGCGTCGGATAAAGCTGCTTCGTACCTCTTGTGAAGACACGCCCCTGTAGCCGAAGTCGTGAAGTTTATACTCCAGTCTCTCCAGATTCCCAGAAGTCTCCAACAGGTACTTGGCCAGGATCTTCTTCTGCTCTCTGGAGTTTGTGGCCACAGTGATGGGGTACCAGATCTGCACCAGGATCGTCTGATAGAGCGGAAATTGGAACATCTGTTACCGTCTCCCGGGCAGCACAGTGTTTAACAATATCTAATGAGCCGGTGATGTCTTTTGTTTTCATGCGTAAACAAAAGGAGAAAAGACTGCGACGTGAGTGTTTTTCTCCACAGTCCAGACCAGCCAACGTCTGGGTCCGTCCACTCCTGCTTTTGTAGCATTCAACCGGTACAAAAAGCCCAAAGCTGACCGGCTCAGAAGGATCATAGCTGGCAGCTCGTTCGCACAGAAACCAACTCTGGGAAAAGTACACGCCTTGATGCTTTGAGTCAACGCTGGACCCAAAATAAAAACACGTGTCTGTAACCATCGCCACCATACCGACCTATCAAGTGAAGGTATTCAATTGGTTCATTCAATTTAAAAAAAAAATTAAAAATGGTTACAGTAAGCATTTAATTCATTACATCATAACACACCCGTGGAATCTAACAGCACAAGCATTTAAATCCGTCGAAAGAGAAATCAATCCAGCACGCTCGCTGCAAACGTTATGTAACGGCACTCACTATATGAAGCTGTGCGTGTAGAACACATCAAGAGTGACAGCCGACCATTATGCGGCGTGTCAGACCTCATTAGCGGCGGATAAAGAGCGCGAGCAGGACTGGAATTCCAGACATCGGGATGTGAAGCCGTGTCCTCTCCCTTACGGCGATTTAGAAGATAAATGTGACCTCTGTTCGCTTCCTCGCTCAACTTTCCCCGTTAACCCGACGCCGTGTGTTTCTACCCTCACGTGACTCATCGGACTTGTATGAACCATAATGTCGACTCATGTGACGCCCCCCCCCCCCCCCCCCCCCCCCCCCCTTGATATTTAGAACAAGTATGAATAGAGATTAAGCCATTTAAAGGTCTTACTTTTCCGTGGCATGTTTACTTCAACTAATACAGCGATTCTTTTTGTCTTGTTCAGTTTAATGGAGTCACTAAAATCCATTTTAAGAAGCAGGAAGGACTGTGGTGAAATCATTTATTTTTTACACTGCAATTTGTCTAATGTCCTTCCGGATAACATTGGGCAACGGTGTGGTGGAAACAACACACACACGCACGCACGCACACGCACGCACGCACGCGGCTTCTCAGTCAATATCAGGACAAAATGGAGGGAGATAAGGACAAACAAGGTGAGTGAGAATGAGGTAAAGGTCTGGAAAAGTAAATAAACAGAGTAAATGCTGGAGCAAGAGGCTTGATTAAAAAAAAGGAAAAAACAAATCTGAAAAAAAAAAAAGAAAGAAAAAAAAAGAAAGAAGATAAACGGCACCCAGGAAAGAGAGGAATGGAGTTTGACCAAATGACGCAGCTCAAGGACACTAGGCTGAACGCGATGGCTAATATTACATCGGCCGTGAAGAATGACCCTGTGTGTGCATGTGTGTGTGTGTATTTATACCAGCCGGAGAAGTGTGTATATCCAAATGTATCGGCACAGGGTGCGAGCATGCATGTGCGTCGCTGTTGTTTCTAGCACCGTCGCACCCGCTGAACTTGCCTCCAACCTGCCATCTTTCTCAGGCCGGCCTACAGAACGGCAGCGGCTCGCTGTTTTGCACACATAAAAGCATGCCGTCGTGCGCTAAATCTGCGTGATTAATCCGTGAGCTCAGCCAAACGTGGCATGAATGAGACGAGCCGTCACGCCGAAAACGATGCAGCAAAGGTTAGAGACAGCTTTGAGGGAAACGGAGGCACAGAGGGAGGAGATATTGCTCCGGGTAAATGAATTCTGTTCTGCCGAGTCACTGTGGAGAGCCTCTTCCTGGAGCGTTAAGATCCTCAGATGAGTATAAGTGCGGTACTTAGACCGTCATAATCAAATTGCTCAAATCTCCCTAATCAGGTCTCGAAACGCATTTGACTACATTTGTGTAGTGACTGTGCAGTGCATCAGCAGAAATAATATTATAATACAAAGTGAAGGCACATGTTGTGCACAACAACCAATAAATAATTTTAACCAACATGGCTTTGGCAATTAAATGTTATGTTTACCTGAAATTATGAATATTAAAACAGAAAATAGTGTGTGTGAAAAACCTAAAATGCATAGGAGTTTGATTGTTTACATTTTTTTCTTATGTTAAAAAAGAAGAAATGGAGTGTATTAAATTTTTTTTAGATCCCCTGGGGTTGACAGATCTGGATACTGAGGACTAGAATTGTTACACTTTGCACTATAAGTGTTTGAAATTCCACCAATTTCTTGGATTTTTTGCGACAAACGGTCACTAATTCTCATCGAGCAGCAGATGTTTAAGAACCGTCTGTGTATTTTATTGTTCCAGTTCAGGCTGTCGTGTTTACAGTCGATTAGCCTTTTTTTTTTTTTTCCTTCTTCATGAAATTCAGTCAAATATGGTACTGATGGGTTTTTTTGGTGGTACTCAGGCTCAGAGCCACTGAAAATGCAACTTTTTGAAAACGGCTCCCAATGTGGAACTTATCAAAAACACGAAAACTACAACATTTTCAGCATTTCTGTGTAAACGGACATCACTTTTGAAACGTTGCTGTGTAAACGCTAAAGCTTTCTGAAACAGAAACGATGCGAAATGTTGTTGTGTAAATGCGGTCTAAAGCAGTCGCTGTCAACTACAGCCACCTAGTGGTCTCGGATGGTATGTCCTGGAATACTTTCATATCAAGCCACTTTATATAAATCGTCTGACCAGTCAAACAACTAAAAATGAGCGTGATTATCAGCTGTTACGGTAACAGAATAGCATCTTCATAAAGGCTGGAAATTAAGATTCGGTACCTTGCAAAACTATTAACTCTGGAAGGATGTCTGAGATGAGATGCTTAATCACATGATTTAGTCAATTAAAAAAAACAAAAAAAACAACCCTCCGCTCTTCAGCCAAATTGTGTGAATCACTTTGCTGCAGTTACAGAAGCTGCGATGAAGCAGTAAAACCATGACGGCTCTGCAATTGTGTGAGATTTAAAGGACGTGATCTGAGGCATCATCGGGCCTGCTGCCAGCCTAAATACTTTATGGCATTTATAAAACTATCAACTCTCTGTTGTAATAAATAGGGCATATAATGTACTCATTTAGTTTGTATTCAATCAATAGTCAAATTAAGTTAACTATTAAATCTTGCTGATGTGCTTTTAGTAGCAAGACGAAGGGGACATCAAAGTTTTAACAGCTATACGAGGATATAGGTGACAAATTTACTGTGGCTTTTAATCTGATGAAGCTCATCAAGAGCTGGTGTTGTAGCGGGAGACTGTACTCAGCAGAATCAAAAGAGGTTGGAGTCACATTTTAAAGAGCAAATGACACAGAAATGACAGAACTTTCATCCCTGGTGGACTCTAACTGGATAACAGTCCCATTATCCACTCTGAGGCTCTGAGGACGAACAAAACAAACATACCTCCACCCAGTTGGTGAGCCAATAGCATTCCGGGTCCGTGCTCTCCACTGTGAACAAAACATTGCCCCGGGGGATGACGCTCCCCTCCGGCACGGCCTTGATTTCAATGGGCAGGTGTCCATTGTATTTCTGTCAACGCAAAGACACACAGAGAAAAGTTCAAACTTGATGCCCTCTCCATTGTACAGAGGCTTGTAAGCGTGAGCCTTTCTGTTGAGATGACTCGAGAAATGTGAGGAAAATGACTCGCGATGGGCTGCAAACTAGACATCGTGCCCAGTGTGGAAAACATTGCTTTGGACTTCGTGATCAAAAGCTCGAATAATGTTTGTGTGCAAAAGAAACATGACAACCAAAAACCTGACAGGCTGCCAGATTGAGAGCTGAGTGAGCAACGCAGTGAGAGAGGACGGAGAGTAAATAAGGGTTTATTAACGCTTCGCCACACTCGAGAAAGTGCTTGGTCAGCACAGGGAGCCATGCTCTCTCCAAGGTGCTGAAACTGTACCTCTCAATTACAGGAAATTATGGACACGAGATTCATTATTAGGACATTATTAGGACATTATTAGTTTTTTGGAGACAAGAGACACTTAAAACTAAAAAGATCCTCGCATACTTATAAATAATATATAAATACATGCATGTGTGCACATGTATACAAAGTATTCATGAAATATACACACCCTCACATACAGATATGTGTATCTATAGTCAACAAACTGCATTTCAATAAAATGCTTAAATTGGAAGTAAAAAAGGAAATGTGAAAACATTCAAATGTTTAGTTAAAATGGACGTAAAAAGTAAAACGACATAATGATACAACACATTAAAATACACAGAAATAAACAGCTGAGAAATAAACAAAAATGGGAGCTTTTAATTTGACATTTCCTTACTTCCAAAATGTAATTCCAGCCCTTCTCGTTGAAAACGTCGTCCTGGAAGTGTTCTCTGTAGACCTCCTTCGCCTCCTGAATCTTCTCTGGAGTCACCACCTTTCCTGGAGGGGAAAGGAAAAAAGGAGGAGAATGAAGAAAGAGGGGAAAGTTGCAAAGAGAATGAGCTGGAAAGGCGGGAAGCTGCATTTCATTTTCCGCTAATCAAATTAAAGTCGACGTTTCCCGTGCAGCGCGGACAAGCCGTCTTTGTCCACAGAACACACACGTGACGGTAATTACATTCTTGAGTCATTAGAAGCCTGACAAGCTTCAAGACCGAGGGGAAACTGCGAATACTTCAGGAGTTTTCTCTTTGACATTCTGGGAATTCAATTCTTTAGTTCCTGCAGAGGGCTTTGTGAAGAGCCACCCACACAATTTGAATCCTCAAAAGACGACGCTTCTATCTCACTTCCTAAAAGCATTCAGGAGACGGTGTTGGCAAACCTTAATACTGTTGCTTTTTGAATGCTAAAAGAAACCAACCCAAAAAAAAAAAAAAAACGTGACAAAGCTTTTACATACTGTGCACCATCTTGTTTTAAAGACAAAAATAACGTTCCTATTCGTGGTTTGGAGTTGGGATCTGCTTTCACTTTTCACCTCGACTCTTTCACTTTTGGCGTGCCAAGATGGAGGACGCGTCCCTAATAGCCGGCCTGATCGTTGAGCTGCGGGCGACGTCGGGTGCAGACAGCTGGCCTTTCTCCCCTCAGACAGTTGAAGAGCAGCTGTGCTTTTGTCTCCTCCATCTCTCTGTTCTCCCCCCCCCCTCCCCTGTTCCCCTCCACACCTCTGCTGCCACACCATGAAATCCTCTTAAGACACAGGAGGGAGACGCATTCTTTCCCTCTCATGGTCGCTTCAGGATTACACTCAGTCGCACATCAACCCACACCGTTTCCAGTAAATTATCATTTTGCATTACGTGTTTATTTTCTTCCCGGGTCGGCTTTATTTTACACTGTACCCCCCCCCCCCCACTTCATTGTAAACCCCAGTGAATAAGTTGAAGAACTGCTGCTGCAGGCTTGTATTCTAGGCACCTGCTCTGCTGAAGTGCCCTTGAGCAACTACGTGAATTTGAATAACTTCTGGCATTCTGCTCTGCAGCTGACCCTCGATTTTGACCTTGCCCTTGAAAAAAAAAAATCAAAAAAAAAAAATCAAACAACACAATGTTCACTCAGCGGTCGGTAAAGAAACGCAACAAGCTCAAGTTTCAAGTGTTAACCAATTAGCTGAACTTTTCAAATCAACCTTCTCTTCATAAAGAATAACTGAGATCCAAGTAAAAGACAGTAGTTCAGTACATTAATATGAGAATCCAGCTACAGGTGCTGGATGTATAAACTGGATGCAACGAGGAATCATCTGAGAAGCGTTGATGTATTCATTTAAGAAAAATAAGCTCTGGCCTCTGCAAAGCTTTGTAAAAGAAAAACCTAAAAGGAGGAGTGTTGTTTTTTAATTCCCAACATCATGCACAAAGTTGATTATAGTAACTCACGGTAAATAAATAAGGAGTTATGTAGTATAAACACCATAATGATACCCTTATTTGCTTTATATATTCAGGTGGAACCACGTAGACTCACAAAAGTGAAGCTGTTGGTTTAAACATCGAGGCTGCTGGTCACTTCATCTTTACAGAATCGGTTCGAGTGAGTTCAAGCTTACCTTTAAGGTATTTGTTGAGGATGTACTGCAGGCCATAAAAGACGGTCTTGTCATATTTGACTTTTCTGCTTTTGGTGGAATCTGTCCTCTTCTCGCGGCACTCGAAGTACGAGTACACTTTACTCGTGTTGGGGGGATACTGCTTATAGTGCGTTACCTGCGAAAGAAAGAGCAAGAGAAGGATCAGCATGAGGTTATATCAAGACTTAAATCATCCAGACCTCTGGATGTCCTTGAAATCCAAAATTCTCAAATAAAAATCATGCTTGAAGAATAGTTCTGATTTGTCATTTATAAAGAGCATATACATTTTTTCTCCCACAGATATTATTGTCTCTGTGGAGGTAGCACCTTGGTATCTACAGCACAGAGCCATTCAAGGTCACGTCCCAAACTTTGAGACGGGCCACCACCGTCGGCGTCCTTCTATCTGCCATTAATGCAAACATTTCTCATCAGCCGAGGAGACGTCAATCACGCTGTTGTGGGAACCAAAATACTCCAGATCTGAAATGTTACAATCAGGGTGAGACACGTCGGTCGATTGCCCCACAGACACGTTCGCCATTGTTCCGCCACATCTGCCATTATCCAGAAAATACCGGTTTGTGTGCCGACGGGACTGCTAATCCACTGCAAACTGACTAACCAGATGCCAGAAACACTGACCTTTCAATATCAGGAGAGAGCGATCGAGTCTACGGGTCGGGGCATGCCCTGGCAAGTTTCAGGGATAAACCGGTGCACTTGGAGCAAAAAAAAAAAAAACAAGGAGACACGGTGTCAGCTGAGGCCGTCAATTAGATCGTGAATGAGTTCATGGAGGGATTCACACAGAATGCACTGAGGGCATTTGAGGATTTGCTCCTCGCCATAGTGGCACAGTCCTCATTCACAGAATCAGAAGAGCGAAGAGGTGAAATATTCAGCCAACACTTCTTCAAAGTTGGTGTTTTGTTTATAAGGTATTGTCTCCTGACAATGACTCGGCACATTACAATAGTTCGCAGGATGCTTGAGTGTCATGAGAGCATTTACAGCCCAGCAACTCCCATCAAACCAAAACTCCAAGGACAGACAGACACTCCCTCCGTTTCTTGTTAGATAACTGAAACAGGGAACAAAAGCACAACAAAGCAAACGACTGAATACCCCAGCTGCGGCCTTGGAAACTATTCAGTGTCATTAAGGTGGTTATTACAGTAAAGGCTTTTACATCCTCCATACTTTTGCACGCTATTCATTTCCTTGACAGAATGATCAAGTCGGACTACTTTCACGGTTACGCCAAGACGAGTTTATCCTTAAGACACTACTGGCTTCTTACTACCGGCTACTGATACCATCACGGTGACATTTAGATGATTTAGTTTGGAATAAGATCAAAGCACAAGGAAGCCGTGACATTTTCCCAGGTTTGCCCGCAACAGCGTCGATAAGTCTCCGGCTTTGATCAGATCGGTTCAGTTTGACAAAAGCTTACAAAAGGAAAAGATCAAATCGTTTCCTGTGGGATGAATAAATAAAAAATAAAATAAAAATGACAATTCTCATGGATGACTGCTTAATGTGGGTCACAGAACGGTCCTTCATTCAACCAAATTAATTACCTGTGTAAAAACAATCCTTACAAGCAGGGAACAAACCAGCGGGAGGAATAAATGTCAACGAACTACTCAGTTTCTTTGACCCCGGTTTGTGTCCCTTCATCTGGGCTTTGGAGAACTCAAAATAGAGTCAAGACACTCAACATGACACTGGGCTTAACCACGTGTTTACAGATTCACTGGCACACATGCCGATGTATACACACAAAACACCGTTTTTAGAAAAACGACACAGACACGCCGCCAGCCCCACCTCCATGTTACGACTCAAGAACAAAAGGATTGACTCATTTATAACAAGATATTTGCATCATTGGCTTTCCAACTAGTAATATTAATAACATAAATCAAATGAAATCTGCTGTGTCACGTTTCAGTGGGTGAAATCCCTCCAAACATTTACCGTAGCAACTATTTCATCACAAAAGCAAACAAGACCTGCAATCAAAGCTACATAAATCAATGTTTTGCACAATAGTGTTGACTTCAGTGAATATAATCTGAAAGAAGCACCACCAGTATTAAGAACTTCTCTTAAGCTCCTCGGAGTCGTTCAGGCAAATCATTAGTGAAGATGATTTGCGGGTTTTAGGCCTGATTGTCTTCTTGTAGCATCTGATCTAACACAGCTCTGAAATTATCCCATGAGAAGGAAGACAGAGTTCAAGTGAGGCCTGGATCAGTTTGACACATGGCCAGCTGTTGAAAGAAGCAGAGTGCGTCTCTTTTGTCCTTTATCTTTAAACATTAAAAGATGGAGGGAGCCATATTGTGGGGTCAGGATGAGGCGCTGTCCCTACGCAGCTCTCATGCTTTGCTTGCTTCCTCTCGCACTACATGGTACATTTTATTCTAGATATTTTATACATTATAATATCTTATTGTAGACAGCTGCTTGGAATGCAGAGCTGATAAAAATTAGAAGTCGTCTTGTGTTAAGTTAGATACTTTTATCTCAAGGTTGCAGGTTTGATCTTGATCTCTCTTGAGCAAGACACAGGATGCTGAAGCAGTGGAAAAGTGTTTTAAAAGTGAAATACATTCACCATTTTAGTAAACTAATAGTTGTAACCTCCACTTCAAATTTTTTTCCGAAAATTCACAGGTAAAATTTAGAGATGAACGTTTGAGTTTGTGTGTGAGCACCTGAACGCCTCTTGTCTTGGAGTTCAAACCAACCCAACATGGCGGCTCGGTCACAAACTTTCTCTTTTACTACTAAAACGGTTCAGCGAAAAGTATTTCTGAAAACATTTGAGGCGAGAAATAAGCTGTGCAGCTGCTGAATCTGTCCTCGTTTTCTCTTCCACTACATAGTTTAGATGTTTCACGGAAGTTCCGCGATGCGTCAGCCTTCCGCACCGCGAGCTTTATTTGCATAAAGTTGACAGGATTCTACATTATGCAAGGGAACGGGAAGCGGGAAATTGACTGACCCTGTGGACACGTGACTTTGACATACCGATGCATCCGTCGACTCTGGATTATCTCGGTATTTGCGTCGTTAATCGGCAATATCTTGTTTTCAAAAATATCGGCATTTTGGCAAATATCCAATATTATGCATCCCCAGTAAGAATCATGATCAGAAACCCACAGATTTTCCCCGTTGTGTCCGTCTCCTAAAGCTCTCTGGTGACCCCAGAGGGGAGGATCAGACTCGTGCACGCACAAAAATGCACGTCTGTGTGTGCGTGCATGTGTGAGTCCAAACCGTGGCCGGCCTTGGCTCACGGGCCGCGCATCTCTTTTCAGTTCAAACACAAAGGCAATCAGGTGCGGTTTGTTTTTAATGCAGAGCAATGACTCTGCTTCTGTCTGAGCTGCAGGATCATCAAGCATTTTGTGGCCATGTGGCCCTTTGCTCATCGCAGTGTTAGTACATAGTCATACACATACTTTAATACACGCCCAAACACACATGAAAGGCATTCTGACTTTTGTTAATTCTGTATGAGTGTAAAACCTTTAATACGCCTACAAGTAGTTTTCAATGACTGTTAACCTTCGTATTTATAGTATAGAGTGTGAAAGGCAGGTACTGTGTATTAAAAAGAAGTTTATCCACTTCAGCATTCCTGGTAATTTCACCTCTATATAAGCTTATTACAGAGAATGGTAGATTCAACAATGAAGAGGAAGTCAAATTAGCAACCACATAGAATCACTGTGGTTACTCAAATTAATGATCGATATCGCAAAAGTCTGCAACGTTTTAGAATGACTAAACAAAATTGTGTCTCGAATAACTTTCTTAAAGGAGACATATCATGCTTTTAAATCCTTCCTTTTTACATATAAATCATACAGTTGTGGTCTATACAACGCGAAACTGCAATGCTTGGGTCTGAATTTCTCATTATTAGAGCTCCACAGGCCCCTTTTCAACCCCTTTTCTGATGCGCTTCTGAGAGCAACTCGTTTTGGGGCGGTCTCTTCAAATGCAAATGACACACTTCATACCCCGCCTCCTCTCCAGGTTGCAGAGGTGACACTCGGTTCAACGTCACCCTGTTCGGCCATCTTTGTAGTTTGATAGAACAGATACAATTATCTAGCGGCGCAGAAACTTTATATTCACACATTATTTACAAAATGTCAACAACGGAAGATTTGTCCATCCAGCCATACATGTTGGAGCCAGAGTCGGACCCGGCGGAGCGAGATGAAAATGACGATGATGCACCTACAGAACAACGTCTTCATATGGATGTAACGCAATGGTGTTTTACTATATTTACACTAACTTCTCCATCCATGCCCACTACTACAATACTGCCTGTATTACAACGACTATTTAACACAGAAGTTACATTATAATCTAAAACGAGCACACAGCGCTAACATATGAAGACGGTGCAACTGCTAATGCTAACAAAACAATGACAGGGACGTCTTATCATCACACTTTTTAGCGTTATATACAGCTTACCGAAGTGCTCTGTTCGTCGTCTCCATAGATAGAAGGAACTGACCGCTCAATCAGACGAAGTCTTTCGGCAAATCCTTCTTTATACTGGCGGAGGTTGCTGAAGCAGTCGTCCTTAAAGTGATTCGCGCACACAAAAATGACCTTACCCACAGATGTGGGTACATTTCTGTGAAAAATAAAACTCAACCAGGCACTTCGAAAAGGTTCTGATGCTGGGAGACGGTGTAACGAAGCTTGTGGGTTACTACATCCAACAACCGAACATTTCGACTTATCCTCTCGTAACTTCGGTTGGACTACAAAATCGCAGCGAGAAACAAAAATGGCGGATTGCTCGAAATGTCGATGTCCTAATTTGGCAGTTCCGCTGAGAATACTGTGACGTCATTGTTCAAAAAACGTAATAGAGAATAGAAAAATCGAAACCGATCGCAAAATATGACCAAAACAGAATATAAAGATATCAACGGAGCACCTGAAGAGACTACTTTGAACTTTTCTGTACTTCTAAACACTCTAAATATACAACAAAATGCATTTAAGGGCTAAAAAAGTGGATTTAGCATGATATGTCCCCTTTAACTGTCAAAACCTCTCAAATATGAATATTCCCTCATGGTTTGGGGTGTGAAACTCACAGTACACCCTGCTGGGTGTTTATTAATTATATAAAAAAAACTGCATGTGTACTGTCAGTGAGGCACATTCGGTTTTCATTTTGAGCTCAAAGCTTTCCTGTAATGGACGGCACAGATTTGATTCAGAGAACACAAAAGTGAAAGAACGAGGAGTTCATTTGGAGAAACAGAAAGCAAAAGTGTAACTGAGTCATATTAAATTACTCTCTGTGAATGAATGCAAGTGTAACTCTTTTTCTTCGTAGAGTTTTCAGATTAAGCAACAGTGGAAACAAGCAGGAATTCTACTGGTCAAGCAACTCGATCACAAATGATCAAACATTAAATTACCCATCACTGTTAAGATATCTTAAAATACTTTCATTTTCACTTTTAATCTAAGGATAGTTCTGAATGGCGGATTCATGATGAATAAAATGACGTGGAGATTTTTTATTTATTTTTTAATTACCAGGAGCTCCAGCTTAAGTTATGTTCACTATTTGGTCGCCATAATGACAACCTGACACTTATACATGAGAGGGATGACATTGCAACTTATTCTAAAGAGTTTTGACTTAAAATAACACATCCCCAGGGATTAAAATTGAAGTATTTCCCTCGGAGATTAATAAAATATTTCTACTCTACTCTGATGCATACTTTATTTCAACACATCACCTTTCTGAATGATTAGATTTTGTGTAAGATTGAACTCTTGTTTGAAGGGATGATATACAAGCACAGCTCTTTCTGATTCCCTACACCTGACATATGACTTAAGATGAATAATATCTGTTGCTTCTCGTCTGTTTATTCACAGTCAGGTTGTTCTGAAAGCTTCTGTTTGCCTTTGTGGCTCATCACTGAAAGCTGTCACATGACCCTCTGTCCCAGCAGCCACTTGCTCCACGCAATAAAACATATTTAATGACAGTATGCAGTGTTATTCACCAGCCGGATACTACATCGGCCTGTATATTAACCTGCAGCAGACTGTTTAACGGCTGAAAGGCCCCGTTGTGTCAATCCAGAGCAATAATATAAAGATCAGCCTCTGAGTTTCGGTTTTGATTGCTGAGAGAGCACGCATTTCCTCTGCTAGCTCTGTTAGCATCATCCAGGCTAACTCCCCCCCACCCACCCCGCTTGGTGCTCCAGGAGCCGGCTCCAAGGTGCTCTTCACCGGGCTCTCCACACGGCGCCGGCTCGCTGCCGACTAATATTAGCCATTTTATTTTCTATATATAAATGAATCCGGTCCGTGTCCGAGCAGCGCTGCCCGGTGTGCTAGCGAGCTAGTGCCGCTAGCAGGACTCTGTGTCGGGCTGAGCCCGCGAGGACCGACCGGGCTCCTCGTGAGCAGCGGTACGGCAAGTTCCCCTCTTCCAGGAGGGATGCTTGTCTTTCTGCCTGCTGCCCCAGCCTCTCCTCCGCCTCCGGCCTGGACTGAGCAGAGACCGGCCACACAGGGCACTGTGGTGGCCTTGGGACTGATGATGAAACCACCTTGACTTTATCAATTTTCATTCCTCCACCCAGCCCCCCCTCCCCCCTCCCTCCAACCAGCCACTGCGGGGACACCAACCTTGTAGGAATCTGTGGCCAGCATAATGTTGAAGCCGTTGTCTCTGTGCTCCATCTTTTCCCCCCTCGGTAGTGAGTCAGTCGCAGCTGTCAGTGTGTTGTGTTGCGCGCCGCACTGCTGCCTGCCGGAGTCTCCAACCTGCTGGTGGCGGACCTGAAGGGGGAAGGACGACCGGGGAGAACCGGGCGGGGAGGAGGCGGGGCCCAATGACGTCATCCAACGGCCGACTGACTTCGGTTACGTTCGTATTCACTCGGCCAAGTTTGGCCCGCCAGCCAATCAGGTGACCCGGTGGAAAGGCGCCGCGCGTAGCTACGTCATTCTACGCTGATGCGGATAGATAGATAGATAGATAGATAGATAGATAGATAGATAGATAGATAGATAGATAGATAGATAGATAGATAGATAGATAGATAGATAGATAGATAGATAGATAGATAGATAGATAGATAGATAGATAGATAGATAGATAAATAAATATATATATATATATATATATATATATATATATATATATATATATATATATATATATGTATATATATATAAATAAATAAATAAATAAATAAATAAATAAATAAATAAATACCCTGTTGATACAAGAGTCTGGGGCATAGAGACAGAACATATTGCAGCAATGTAAAATCTACCGTTCCTTCATTTTACACTTAACCCATTGGTAAATCATCTTAATTACAATTTGGTTTAAAAGTGCAAACAAGGAAAACAGACAACACATTATTTAAACAATGAGACCGTGTAAGAAATGTTCTACCTTGGGAGCCGGTATAAAAACTTCACAGATGCGGTGGATTTGCACACCGGCGCCGTGTATAAGGACCCTCCAAAAGTGAAGAAAGTTTTGCAGATACACTCATATTCGTTGTCGTGTAAACGGGACCTGAATCAACATGAGGCACCTGATTTCCTCCGGGACGAAGTGAAATGGCGGCATCTGCTGGACAATATCAAACATAACAGCTATATGAAGCAGTGACATGTGGTGACGCCAGCTCTTCTGCTTGACAATGAAGGTTCCATGTGCATTCCCCCACACCCCAATCAATCAATGGTGAATATTGAAACACTAACTCTGTGACAGGTTAAAATAAAACATAAAACTTATAAACAAACAAAAATACATAAGACAGACAAACATAAGGACAAACTCCTAAAATTCATAAACCTTATTCAGCCGCATCATCGCCACACCAAACAGTTTTAAATGGAAAAATGTCCATAATGAAAATGATCTAAGTTGATTGAGTTCTACCTGGGAAAATATAAGTGTATACTCATGAACTAAAGTTATTAACGTTCTTAGCAGAACACATTATTATATGCTCATCAGGAGACATTGTCTAAAAAGTATTAGAATGCCAAAGGAGGAGGTCCAGTCAACCCATCACACCTGCTTCCCGTGGCCAACGCCTTGCCTAAACAATCATTATCCCTAAAAAAATAAATGGCAAAAAAACCAAAGTCATTTTCTCCTATGCAGTTATTGCAACAGAATTATTAACATTAAACTATTTCACTTGATCTTTGCGGCGGTGCAGCCAACATCCGTTTCACCTTCTGGCCCACCTGCAACATGTCACATCAGATTAGACAGTTCAATACATTTTTATTAATGATTGACCACCAGAGCAATACTGACTTTAAAAATTCTGTTATGATTAGGAATTTATTGTATGTGATCCTTATTATCAAATGTGTCGTTTGCAGATTATCTTTTAACTTTCATGATGTCCCTCATCACTGTTTTATCTAACCATTTCCATTTATAAAAAGACATTTAATAATCCTTTAAAATTGAATTGAACATTGATTTTGATTTGAAGTATTTTCTATTTGTCGCATCAGTCCCTGCAGAGAACCCACGTTCTGTCCTGAACCATCCTTCTCAGGCAGGTGACGTTCCCTTCGTAATACAAACCACAGTGGAGTCTGTTGAGGGACTGGGAGGATGGGGTGCAGTTTTCCGACTCACCAGATGGGGACAGTGTTGGTCATCAAATAAAGCTGCATCGCTGCATTTGTCGACTCTTATTTACCATGTAGCTTCTGGAGCCAAACGAATTAAAACCCCTGCATGCCAACAAAGATATTTTATTTTTTCCTCGTTTGCAAACATCCCTAAAGTCTATACGCCCACACGAGTAGCAAATGAAGTGAACACCATACATCCGATTTACAAACAAGACGAGGGTGGCAGCAGATTTATCATTCAAAATCAAATAAAAAGAAATAATTGGTCAAATAATAAATCAGCTTTATTTTTTCCTCCTGATAATGTAGCTCCAATATTGAGAATAAGTGGGAGCGGTCTGTGCTATTGGAGTTGTTGATTGCCAGCTCGGATCAACGTATTGCTGAATTCCGGAGCAGCTTGTGGCCTTATCGAGTGAATGAACCCTGTGAACGTTGCTTTTCATCAATGCTTTCTTGGATGCAAACACACAGTCCTTCATGAGCCCTGCCTGCCAGGAAACTGATATGGTAATAACAAAATTTAACAATCTCATATTAGGCGGTCACAAAACATTGTGAGGTCTCCGCTGACTGCCGAGCCGGTTATCTCATCAGGCAGATGCCTACTAATTTAATCCTCTGATATTCACAGACAAATGCGTTCACACGTTTATCCACAATCTTTCAAGCTCTTGGAATCTGTGAAGTTCAGTGTATTCTCCACAGTCTTTCATCAGCATAATACACTCTTATCAAGCTGTTCAAGTCTTGATAAACAAGTTAAAAGGGGTAAAATGCTTCTAACGTATGTAGGCTGAAACGACAGGATCAGACGGCCAGCATCAGCGGGAGCTGCCTGGGGGAGAAATAACTTTCCTCACAAAAATGACTGAGGCCATTAGTTTATAAAGGTGTCAATGTATATATTTTGTTGTGATGAATTTGTCTCTTGTGTCTGATTTTAAAATGTTACAGCTTTTTTGTCTCACTGTTTGAAATTCTCCTGGACAGCTTCATTCTGCCCCTATTTCTTAATATTACTGTCCAACTCGCAGACCTCCTCCAATTCTATTCCCTCCTTTTATCAGTCCGGCACTCAATCAATCCCACCAGACTACAAGGTTAATTTTTAATGGGCGGGTGAACTAAAGGGTGACCATTCAGCAGTTTCTCAAAGGTGTCTTTAATGTTCCTACAAGTGATGGACGGCTTTTGGAAAGGTGCCTTACCTTGTTGTTTTTTTTATGGATTTCTAACTTACAGAGGGTTGTGTGATAATATTCCGAAAGCACATAGAAGAAAGAAAAACGAATCAAAACAGATATGAAACACGAACAATATATCCCAAATAACCCTTAAACGCTTGAACGTGTGTAAGAAGTGGACAGAGCTGAGGAAGAGGAGGTTTTGACAGGATCAGGTCAGGACTGAGGACATCAGAGGGACAGACCTTATTGAACAGTGATGGAGGACGTGCAGGAAGGACGACCCAGGAGACACACGGCACTGGAAGAAGATGATCTGCTGTGACAATCTCTCGCAGGACAATGCTGAAGGAAGCAAAAGGTTATGTGAAACTGTTTTACACAAGTAAAACTCCAGTGCTATGTACACAAGGTTTCTTATATTAATTTTCCACTTTTTTCTAGAATTTATTATTTTTTTTTTTTATGTGGGCAAGACCAAAACATATGTTAGTTTTTATTTAATTCATTGACAGAAAAAAATACAAATAAACAATTAAATACAATCCAAGACAAAGGCTTCCAAAGCGATGGACGAATGGGAGCAGAAGAAAGAAGGAACTTGTGTAGTAATCTGCGCCTTGGTAACAAACTGTTTACAATAAGAGTAACAACAAATGACCATCAAGTCTAAGAGACCAATGTGCAAATATGAAAGACGAAACAGACGCTGGTGAACCACACCATCTTGATCTCTGATAGTATATCAAAACGTCCCATATTCCTATTGATCTAGTATTCTATAAAACTCCTCCATCTAAAGGCAGGATGCATCCTGGACAGAAACAGTTAGAAAATGTCACACAAGCTGCAAAACCAATGCACCAGGGAGAACATGCAAACTGGAGGTGAGAGGTCCAACCACCTGCTGAAAGCTGAAAACAGCGGCGTGTGACACACGGTGGAGGCTCCAGCGGGGCGGTGTGAGATTCCAACCCGCAGGATGGACGCCTTCCTCGGCCTATCGCGCGCGGTTCTCCCGGCTCAGCCATCCCGCACGAAGGAGGAGCTTAAAAAAAGTAAAAAAAAAAAAAAGAAAGTTTGGAGAAACTTCACATTTCCGCATAACAATAGAAAAACTAAAATCTGAAGTCACGAGGAAGCAGCAGCAGCGAGTTAAAACAGAAACCTTTCACTTTGCGCCGCAGTAAAAGACTTTCGGTCACGTGGTGTGAAGTTTCCTGCTGTAAGGTGCCGCTTCTTCTCCAGGAAACATCCCGCTTCTCACCGGAGGGATTCCAACTGGGAGGAATAAAAAGAAAGGCCCACACACATGCTGAATCTGAAGCTGAAGTTTGACCTGCACAGAGATGTGGAGTCCGATATCCTCAGGAAGGAGGCGTCCGTCTGCAGGGTCCACGGTGAGGCGCTGCGTTGGCTAGAATGGCCGAAACTCAATGTACCAGGTTCAAGTGGGATATAGGTTCATTGTTCACATATCTATTCGCTGGCAATTATTGGAATCAATACAGAAAGAAAGTTAGTTTTTAAGTTAATTTAGTTTAACTTGAGATAAATCAGCATTACTGTCATTGCGCGTGTTTGACACCAGATGGCGCCATTTCACCACGGACGTTTCCATTAAATAAATAAAGTAAACGCTCATAAAAAATATACCCTGTTGATATTATATGAACATATTTTTTTTTAAAAATGTGGATAAATAAATAAATTACATTTTCAATCACCAAAATAGGTAATAGTACATATTCATTTTCCATTTAATTAGACAAAATATATTAAATGAGGTAAAGTAAGAAAATTGACAATCAATTGCATATTTAGGTTGAAAACATCCCTCCAGTAACACCATAAGAGTGAAGTAAGTTTGTCACCGTCAACTCCAATATTGTGCAGATAATGCAACCAGTATTTATTGGGATTATGTGACATGTTTTCTTTTTCCAGATTCTAACCAAATGATCAACCTGCACAAGTGTAAACAAGGTTGTTGATTTAGCATCATGCTTCCGTTCAGGACGAGCGGTGGCAGGGACACAAAAAAAACAAACTTGTCAGGTTACAGGCGGTTGAGCCGATAAGTGCTGTGCATCTCTCATAATGATGCTGTGTCTGCAGATTACTCTGGAGCAGTGGACACTCGCATCCTGAACATCGAGAGAGATGGGGGCATCCTCTACTCCTGGAAGGTAAGTCCACGGTGAATGCACTGCATATTAAGTGCTGCTTATGACAGAAACATGGCGGTCAAGCACAGGGGAAGTGATTGTCCTAATCCATATTAATCTAGTGCTCTTACAAGTTCATCAGTTTGCTTTACATATTTATAAATGTTTGAATACATATATACGACGGTCTCATATTTCACATCAGTTTTCGATAAGTCTATGTTTTCTTCACTATATCGAGTGTTTTTTGCTGAAAGAGGTTCACACTGTGAGAAATATTCAGTATCAGCTCGTCCCCGTCCTTAATTGAAACTGTAGTGAGTCAGATATTCAGATCCTGGATGCCGCTATCTCATGTCTCCACCACTTATCTTCCAATCTTTTTTGTAAACGTATTTCAATTCCTCGGTGGGAAAACTTTAAATGGATTTGAGTCCGAATGACACTGTAGAAATAAATCGCCCCGAATTCTTTCAAATTGAATCCTATCACATGAAAGATTCGATATTATTCTGACTCCTCTGTAATTCAGATTGATATATTTGGCGAGTTTCTGGGAAATCTTTGGTCTCCTTTCTTGATTTTTAAAATAAAATGCTGTGTCTCCAGCCACACGCCGCTGCACAACATGCATTTTTAATGATAGACTCTCTGAAGAGTGTGTGGGTTTCGGAGGTTAAAGACAGTGTGCAGCCTGCAAAGGGAAAATAATCTCTTTTTTTTATTTTTTTTACTGCAAGGTTCACAGTTTTATGCATGCTTGACTGTGCCTTGGGTTTCAGAGCAGACTTCCTTTTATTTCAAATATTCTGAACCCAGAAATGTGGGGAAGTGCTGCTTTATAAATGGGGCAGATTGGGTTGGAATAATAACGAGGTCAAGAATTGGCTTTGAATGCACCGGTGTGGCACTTGTCGGGAATTTGACCCTCTCCCTCTGGGCAGATTAAGATTATCTCCATGAGCAATTTGATTGATGTGGTGGAGGACTTCCTCTGTTCTCACAGGGAGCAACAGGCACCACCAGAATTGGGAGATATGACACCATCACCAGACAAAACAAGGTATTTCCCATTTCTCCTTCGCATAATGTGCATATTCGTATCCATGCAATTTCATTCATATGCACGTTACGTGTGTGTGTGTGTGTGTGTGTGTGTGTGTGTGTGTGTGTGTGTGTGTGTGTGTGTGTGTGTGTGTGTGTGTGTGTGTGTGTGTGTGTGTGTGTGTGTGTGTGTGTATTTGCCTCCAGCTCCTCTACACATTTGACAAGCAGGTGTGTGTCAGCAGCTGTTCCCTGAACAAGGAGGAGACGCTGTTAGGTGAGATTCTGCAATGTACAGATAATGGAGATCATCAGCAGCGCGCTCGGTTAACAAGGATCGCTCTTGACCCCAAAATCAGGTTTTCATGTTTTTGGAAACCAGCTTTGTCACTGACGCACGCAGCGCCGAGACGCAGTTAGAAAGACGCAGATAGACTCAGTCACGTGACATGTTTGCGTTTGTTTTTTGTTTTTTTTCCCGCACTCAGCTGTCAGCTTGGCTCAAAACACCAGAGGAGAGGAGCGACTCAAACCAAGTAACACGCCGAGATCCTCCACTTCCTCTTTCGCCTCACGGTGACGTTTAACCCCTTCAGTGGCTTGAAATAAACCAAACGTATGTTTGTCTCCGTAGTGTCAAAGTGTCTGACTCTCCTGATTGAGATCCATCCCATCAACAACACTAAAGTCCTCAAAGCGGTGGACTGCAGAGTCAAAGTGCAGGTAGAGTGATGTGTGTGTGTGTGTTGCTTTGGCCAGTTTCATTCAGGTTTTACTGCAACCTGGAGCTGACGCTGCAGTTATGCAGCATTCGACCCGAGAGTGCCAGGCAGGCACTGCATCTGTTTTACAGGCTCGCTCCACCGTCTTCTGGCCTCCCGACGCCATTCTGTCACTTAAGTTTCAGTCCCTCAATCCTTTCCCCAAGTATATATATATATTTTTTTATATATTTTCCCCTGATATCAGCAGAGTACAAGTGTGAGTTATCAAATGTGAAGAATCTGCAGAACGGTAGATACTATAAACCCCACATTTAGTTTCTCTGTTGTTTTTATTTTTATTTTTTTCCACCAGTTCCTCCACCAAGACACTAACAGATCAGTGCTGGAGAGCCATCTGCTGCTGTTGACTGAAGACGGATGTAAGTCTTTGTCTGTCGGCATCTGATAATGTGTATAAATCTGCCACAAGATGAAAACACAAAGGGACCCGATCTGGGCTTTTCTTTCTTTCTTTCTTTTTCTTTTTAAGTTTCTCTACATTTGGAGTGAGAAACTGTTTTCCCTGGTGAATCGTTACCGCGGCTGGGGCTGCCATTGCGTAATGACCCGTCTGTGTGTTTCAGATGTGGATCTATACCATGTGCTGCTGACCAAACAGGAGGGTTATAGAGTAGTAAGTTACACATTTCTTACTTCAGTCAGCTCTTTTTTTTTTTTCCTTTTGTGAAGGCATTCCGTGGATTGTTGCCTCAGCTAAGCCATAAATTGCACGCAGGACTGTTTGCAGCGCTCTGTGAGGATATAAAAGATATAAATTCAATCAAAGGGAGCAGATATTTAGTAATTAATAAGTAAAACAGTAGGGATGTATTTACATAACCCAGTGCAAGGAATGTATAATTCCCCCCCATTATTCTCGAGACATAAACTACCCCATACTTGTCTCGTGCTCCGAGGGAGCTTTACATTAAGAATTCAGTGTGTGTGCAGAGCTGAATACAAATGTGTGAGTGTGTGTGTGTGTGTGTGTGTGTGTGTGTGTGTGTGTGTGTGTGTGTGTGTGTGTGTGTGTGTGTGTGTGTGTGTGTGTGTGTGTGTGTGTGTGTGTGTGTGTGTGTGTGTGTGTGTGTGTGTGTGTGTGTGTGTGTGAACGAACTAGGTGATGGCAAATCCTGACCGTTTGTCCAAAACAGCCGAGAGGATAGTGGAGGATCTCTGCTGGGTTCAGTGGGACGGACACACACAAAGGCTGTACTACATTACAAACAAGGTGATGCTTTTACACACGCAATCTTTGAATGTGAGTCTTTTACAGCCCCCGGGGGAGCAGTTTTATTTCGACAAACATCAAATTCTTTCCGTTCTTTCGTAGGGCAAGTTCCTGCTGCGATGTGTTCAGTTTTACCCCACCCATCACTGTGAAACTGTGGTACGTTATCTCCCAGTCCGTAAAAAAACATTTCTTTCGTTCGTGCTTCGCTTTACAGTGAAATACACCTCTCTTTCTTGTTTTGTTCCTCTTCTCCAACAGTTGGAGTTCCCACTCGAGTTACCTGCCAATCCTTTCCACGCAGTCAAGTAAGGCAGCCGCCATTAGGACACAATGGTAGAAAACAAACGCGGGCATAATTGAGACACAAAAATACCTTGTGACTCTTTGATAATGAAGTTACTCAACCGTTTTCTTACAGAAAAGTAAAACTTCTTGCTCAATCTTTTCAAATTACTTATGCAACTCTGAGATTATTGTTGTATTGAAAAAATAAAAAAAAGTGTATCTTGCAAACAGGTTTGTAAATCTGGGTTTTGACCATTATCACATCGAGAGAGCAGAGAAAGAAGTTGTAAGGATGCAAGTCTTTACTAGCAGAATAGGTAACACACACACACACACACACACACACATGCTCGCACACACACACACACACTTACACACACACATGTTCAACACCTGTACATAAACTGCTGTTGGACTAACATGACTAACATGACTAACTGTGCATTTGTATTTTGCATTTGTCTTTGTGAAAACAAGAAAGTAAGTTGCCTCTCCTTTTCACGATCATCAGTGTGTAATTACGCAGCAGCAACATCAGAATCTCACGACTCAAACTGTAATTTCATCTCAAATTCTAAGTATGAGTTTTGTTTGGTAACAGATCAAGAATCCGTCTCATGATACAGTAAACAAAGATTGTTTTGGAGGTGATTTATGTCAGACAATGATCTGCCACCTTCTTATTTCTCACACAAATACAAAGCTGCTTCATTTGAGGTTTAAAGTTGCCTTTAGCCGCACGTAAATCTATCTTTCAATTGACATTAATAATAAAGTTTGCCCACAAATTCAGGTGTAACAGGAGTTATTATTCATTTTTCCTTCATGCACTTTCTATCTTTCGATCTAATGATGATTCAGACTTCTAATGAGGTATGAGCGGTTTGATTCATTCATTCATCAGGCGCGGTATCAATTCCCCATCACTGATTGCTTCATCGGCGCCTGCCACAACTGATTTAATCTCTGATGTTAAGTGCTGTTGTGGACAGACATGATCCATTATCTGTCTTTCAGGGAGCATGTGTGTGTGCTACAGCCAGCCTGTCAAAGACGAGCAGGAACTGATCTACACTGTGGTTTTAGTCCACAAAGGTTTGTGTGTGTGTGTGTGTGTGTGTGTTGCATTATCTCCTAATCTCCCCACACTCTTTATAAATGGCCGTCCCTGTCACGGTTACTGTTTTTACCTTGAACCCGCGGTGACAAATGCAGTCCTCCCTTTCTGCAGACTGCAGCAAGAAGTTCAGAGTGTCGCTGGGCGGCGACGAGCCGCTGCAGAAAGCCTCGCCGCTCCATCCACTATTCATCCCTATAGGTCAGTGCACACGCCGTAACGTAATGCAGGCATACACAGACATCAGGGCCCTAATAAATTCCTGCCGAGTATGACTGAACCTTTGCTTTCAAAAAACAGAAGCACATCCACACAAATACGAGTGAATAACTCACCATTTTTTATCTTTTTTTTTATGCGCCTGTACACTGTGTTACTTTATAGGCTACTACGTGGTGGTGTATCTGCAGGGATGCTTCCTCCACTGTATCAACACCAGGCAGCAAGAGATGCTCTGTCATTCCCTATTCCTGTCTGGTGAGACAAGTTTGGAACAAATTTAAGCCTGGTGATAGCTGCAAAAAGCACCTTATCTTTTCTTTACAGTGCATGCTTGTTTTTTTTTCTCCCTGCAGGGTTTTCTAAACTTGTATAATGTAGTTGTCATAAGTATTTTGCTGTCAGAAAGAGAAAGTATTCTTTTCTTCCTCTGGGTGTGTGTGTCTCTACACTATTAAGGTCATGACGTCGGTCTGGACCTGCAGGGTGGGTCGGATACGGTGACGGTGCTGTATGCAGAGAAGGAGGCAGGCGGTTGCATGTTGAACCTGACCAGTGGGAGGATCCACTCTGCTGAGCTCAGCTCGACCTACCTGCTGCAGATACTGCAATCAAAGACAAGTTTGAGGTAAACTTTCTGTGGGAGCGAAGCACCTATGTGAGTTATTATTGAGGTGATGTGCGTATACAGCGTATGTGGGGATGTATAGGCACAGAGGAGGATCGGGGAAAAATAGGTTGGTTGGAAGCCGACAGGCGAAAAGGGAAAATGATTTTTTTTGGCGAGCGTACACCTGCAGAGTCTTTGGGAAGTAAATTTAGCCTTAACTTGAATCTTTGCCAGCAGACACCTTTGTGTTGAACCACAGAGCTCGATAAAGATGCAGCAGTGGCTTCTTCTTTTTTTTTTCTTCCCCCATTTATCTCCCTGACAATTTTTCAATCACTTTTTGAAACCTAAATCCCTAAAAAAAAAAAAAAGGCCCATACATCACAATATAATACCCGACTGTTGGCGAGCTGCTCGGTCTGTTTATATGTGTGTAAAAGATGTGTTTGTTGTAATGTCACCCACCCTCCGTTCAAGGTGCCCCAGCAGCTGGAGTGACCCTCAGCGCCTGGCCGCCCTCCACTGCCTGCTGGTTTACATGGGAAATGACCCAAACCTGGAGCTGAAGGTGCAGATGCAGACAGAAAAACACTGACCTTTAAAGGAAAATTTACTGAGGCGGTAAAGTTCTGGTGTCGGATTTCAACTGTTTCTCTCCTTCCACCCCGGAGAAGACATAATGCATCACCTGCTCTGATGTACACGTTCAACTACGTTTTTTTTCTGTAAATTATTATTGATGGTGTAGTGGTGAGCATATTTGCCTCACTGCGAGATGATTCCCAGTTCAAGATAACAATTGGTGACTCTAAATTGGTAGAAAATGAATAAACACGCCGCAGAACTCTTAAAGAGTTTCTTTTCTGAGGCGGGAGACGCCAGCCTTGAGTCGGAAGCCCGCGCAGGAGGCGATGAGAGCGAAGGAAAAATGCGGCGATAAAGTCAGGGAGAAGACAAGCGGAAGATCAAAACAGTGGGACAGAAAGAAAGAGGGAGAGGTATTTGGATTAGGCGCAGGTCTGACCATGACTCAGCCAACATAAATTCCGGTGCTCCAGCTGCTCTAATAGATTGTCATAAATTAGATTCCTCCGAGGGTTGAATGAGTCACCAGCCTCATCGTGTTATTCACAGGAGTTTATAACCTGAAGCGTCTCCCCGCTTTGTGGCGCGCTCCTCTCTCCGAACTCAAATTGACTCGTGGCGAAGACGCGTTTGTTCAAAGAGTGAGAAATTGGCAGCGGGGAAAAGGAGTTTACACTCAAGACGGCTGTGAAACGCTCTGGGTTGTGGGTCTGTCATTTAGGGGCGTCATTTATTTCCCACGCGTCTGTAATGCAAACATCACACGCCAAAGCCAGGTCATCCCGAAACAAATATTAATATTAAAGGAGATTTCAAAGCTGACACCATAATGACATGTTCACAAGTTAAACCGTCTTTCCTTTGAGTCGTGTGTGTGTGTGTTGGCCACATTATAAAGACACCAAGTAAACAAGTGAGCAGGAAGTCTGTCGGCCCGATGCCGAGCTCCCAATGTAACGCCTGTGTGTTTCCATGACGAGTCCAGATTATCGAGTGGCTGTGTGACAACGTGAACCCCTTCGAGACCTTCGATCAGATCCAGGAGTTCATTTTAGGTCAGTGGCAACAGAAACACGAGTCTACCCCGGGTATTGCTCTGGCTTTTCCTCTTTCCGCTCTCAGCTGCTCTCTTTTGCCTTTTCACGTCTCCTGCTTTTTCCGTGGCCACTGCTCACATCTCGTCCACACATAGCTGAAGCCTTTAATCAACTCCGCTTCTTGAAATTTCCTTCCTTACGTGACATAGATCGGGTTATTCTGGGGCCATAGGGAGATGAGCATTGTACGGTCTATATATGGTGAAGTCCGAGCCAAGGCGCACCGCACTCCCATGTCCCTACATGGGAGTGCGGTGGACAAATTGCGTGGCATTGTTGTAAAGGAACTCGGAACAATGTGCGAGGCTGCCCTCATAGTTAAGCAAACATCGCCCAGAGAGTAAATGATTGCATTAGACTCTGGCGCACCTGCCTGCATAAATTAGCATTTTGTATGTGTTGCGATGAGCACGTCAGCTTGCTTTTAAGAGTGTATATTAACGCAGGGGTTACTGCAGACTACAGTGGCGACCTAATAAATGATGCATTAGAATGCTGTGATGGTAATAATAGTGGCGGGACATGAGCTCAGTGCCTTATCTTGTCTTGTGGGTATGTTTAGATAAAAATAAAAAAAGAAATTCCACATACATATCTTTAAGAGGTAAAAAGTAAAAGTCTTGTCTGTGCGGCGTTTGACTGTTTTTATGTCTCACACTCGCAGCCTCTTTGTACCGAATCAGCTTTGAAAAGTCTCTCGGCTTGGATAAAGTCCTCCCGTACTCCTCTGTGTTCGAGAAACAGGTACATTTATTTATTTAAATTTTTTTTTACACACCACTATAAAAGGTATAGGGAAGTATTGATATGAATGTAGAAGAGGACTTTAAAGCTATTTAAAGTCGTGCACACATGCAGTGGCACATTTTGATGTCTGGTCTTTGGGTTTCAGGAGCTCCCAGCGAGCTTGTTGGAGGTCCCAGGTGTGGTTTGTACCAGCGAGTCGCATATTGAATCTGTCTTCAAAGGCAAGGTAAGGGGACCCCTATCTCAATATTTTGATACATTTATTTTCACTTTTAAGTGCACTCGAGTTGTCACTGAACAACATGTGCGATTTATCTTAACCGCAGTAGCAAAGAGCCCAACGCTTTATGAAAAAAGTTAAATAAAAATGACCCCTAACTACTTTCATTAAGACGTGACACGTTTTATTGTGATTTTGTTTTGTGGCTGCTCGGCCACGGTTTCCACTGCTATTTCCGCTCTGCTGTTTTTGCCCTTGCTTTGTCACGCTGGCATTGTTGTTTGTTTCAGTGTGTGTGTGTGTGTGTGTGTTTGTGTGTGTTTGTGCGTAGGCCAGGAGTCTCCAGGGCTTCTGGTCGGAGCTGCAGTGGAACACGGAGAGGACAAAATATCTGGACACCGTTCCCAATCCCAGATACAGGAACTCGCTCGTAGAGGCCGACTGGAGCAAGGCGGTGAGTGCACACGGGACAATCTCAGTGTTAAAACGCCGCCGGATCGTTTCCGTGCGTGGGAAAAACTGAAAATTGGGAGCGTTTATGTGAGTGTGTGCTTGTCACAGCATACCCGGGGGGGGGGGGGGGGGGTTGTCAGGCAGTGGGAGTGTGTTTTCATCCCTCCTGTGATGGTGTTGCTTGTTTCAGAGATCCGAGACGAGACCCTCCAGCCAACACTTGGAGGAGAACACAAAGAAGTAGGTCCGCCTCCCGGCACACACATCCAACACTGTTTTCAAGCAGAACAGAGGCAGAGGGTGTCTGCACTGTGCCGCCACTGTGTGTGAGAATCACACCACGATAATGATCAATTGATAATGATCGATTCTGAACCTCACAAGACTCAGATGTCATTGAAAGGTCATCGTGTAGAAGCTGCTAGGAGCTACAAACTACATCACAACTTCATATTGTGGCAAATTACGATTCCTGAAACGGTATTAACTGGTAGATTGGTAGAGTTCATGACTCCTAATCATTCCATTTGGCTTCAATTAATAATTTAATTCTGTACATATGTACATGAGCATGCAATTTGTGCATCTGGCTGGGTAACTTCAGATATGGCCAGACAGACACATAAGTAAGTAGATATTATTTTAGAAATCTCAGGGTGACATGGATGAGAGAAAACAAGATGCCCCAAAAATTTTGTAATGTGAATATTTGCATAAAGGTAGACACTGTGGCGTTTCAGAAAACCTCTTATGTGCCACAAGAAAGGCGTGTTTTTAAGGATTTTCTTCAACTGAGAGTTGAAGCAAATTCCAGATATGTCTTCAAAGCAACAACTTAACATACAGTATATATATATATATATATATATATATATATATATATTGGATTGACTCAAACTGAAACTTTAAGAATGTAGTTTCTCTTCTGTGAAAGTCACAAAGAAAAAACCCAGACTCTTTAGTGGACTGGACCGTCGAGAGATTGGGTTTGTTTTCTGTCGTCGTAATATTAGTTTGGAATATCTTGCACTGGCCTTGTGGGTTTTGTTCTCACGTTATGGGATTTTGCATAAAACTTGCAACTTTAGACATTTGAGTTGTTGTTTTGTTTTTTTGTTTTTTTCCCGGGCCACCATATTGACCTAATGTATTGAAGGCATTACATGCAGAGTGTAATCCCTCTCCGCTTTGCTCTGGGGCAACAGTGGAGAACGAAAAGGGAAAAAAAAATAAAAAAAATACAATTCCAGGCTTTGGCTTTAATAGAAAGACTATTTCACTGCAGTCTTTTTGTAGAGTTTTAATTAAGACGCTTTCTTTTGAGGCTCGATAAGTACGAGTCTTTGCGTGTGAGTATGACAGCCTCGCAGGATTGTGGATGGAAGAAGTTCAGCGAGTGTGAACTACAAAACGCCGACTTCAAAGAAAGAAAAAAAATAAAATAGAAACCGGGCTTGTTCTTGGTCTTGATGACCGTGTCCATGTCACAGCTCAGATCCATTGCTCTGAAATTAATTTCCCCCTGCTTCACTCTAGATATTCCCCATCTCCGCAAACTCCCGCAGCGTTAAAAAATGCATGGTGTAGCCGGTCGGCGGCGCGCTCTCTAAATATCAAATATCTGCTTCAATTAAAACACGTTAAAAGTGAAATTATAACTAAAGGCCCTCATGAGCTCAGGATGAAGTGACTTGATGAGGACGCATATATTTGTATGCGCCACTGATGGAAAGCCTGCTCTGAATTACAATACGAGCCTCTCCTGTTTGTGCCACGGATCAAACCAATGAGACTTTTGGTTCATAATTAGCTTTTCTTCCTCCAGGCCAAACAGCAGAACCTGCTTACCAACTTTTTTTTTTTTTTTTTTTTTTTTGCTTTTATAGTGTTAATATATTTTTTGCTGTGTACTGCAGGGTTATACTGCCTCGGCTTACAGACTAAAGAGCAAGACTGTTATTCTAATGCTGGCTTGAGGGATTGTTTTCACGCAAAAGTTGTTTTTTTTCCCCCTCTCCTGCAGAGTTCTATCAATGGTGGACACCTGGAGTCTCGGTAAGCACACCTCACATGCACAAAGTTACATACATTCATGGGATTTGAACGCCATTAATAATTCATCTGGGTTTACAAATGTTACTGTGGGAGAATTTAGGTTTGCTTTCTCTGCATTCTTCATCGCCCCGCTGGAGAATTTAGCCGGACAAAAACCACCACGCTAATTAATCACAGCGAGAGAGAGAGAGGTCGAGGAATTCTACAATTACGTAACAGCGGTTAGTTTGATACTGGAGGAGTCGGGTACTCGTCTCTCCGCTGTTATTTCTCATCGCTCCTGCGCAGCTGTTTTGTGTCTCGCACAACGGGGACTTCTCCTCGCCTCAATTTATGTTCACGTATGACGTCGTTCACTCCAGATCTCCCTCAGATTCACACCAAACTCCCTCACAGTCCGAGTGCTTTCGACGTTATCTTTATCGGGCCTTCTGGGGCCTCGGAACCGCAGAAATCCAAGATTTTTTTTTTTTGCTGTTGCGAAATGGAAGAAATAAGATGACTGCATGCAGACATGTTGGCGAAAACAGGGTTTTTTAATATTGATATGAGACTTTTAAAAAGGCGTTTTCGTGGCTTTATATACCACCGGTGTGAAGGTTACTATGAACTCACATCAGTCAAATGTTTGTAATGTTCTTCGATAGCTGTTGATCGGCTCCAGCTGACGACGGATCCATGGAATTCGCTCTGTTGTTGGTTTTGCAAAATGTGGGAGGAGCTATTTCTATCTGTATCATCAAAACCTCCTGTAAAAAGAAAACACGCGGGACATTTGTCAATGCGAGTAATAAGTCATCTAAATGCGATCCACTTATATGTGCAACTGGCATGAAGAAAAAGAAATAAATAGGTGGATGCACACACACATAAACACACACACACACACACACACACACACACACACACACACACACACACAAACTCTCTCTTTCATGCACACACACAAACACAGCAGGATTGCAGCCTCACAAACCCCTAAGGTTGGGGATTTATTTTTTAAAGCAAAAACTCACCAAAAGAATCTATTAAAGTCTTAGAGTTGCTCTTTAAAAAAAAAAAAGAAAAAAAAAAAGAAGCCATAAACAAGTCAAAATTTTTGATTTCTTCTTTTCCCACTGATGGTCCTGTTTAATGATGTTGCTGCGCTCACACACCTGAGGCTACCTGTACGGCTCCATCTCGCACGGCGGCGGCATCAAAGCTTTCTTCAAACGTCTCTTTTATGTGGGCACTCTCGCTTTTCCCCGGTCTTTTCCAGATAAGAAGCTGGTGCCACTCTTCCAGGAGGAGGACCATCAACAGAGGGCACTCATAGGCCTGGTGAGCGAGTCGCCAAACGCTTTACTGCACAAGCACAAATAGAACGCACAGTGTGTGCTCAGAAGTGTATTTCTTGTGTTTTGGGGGGGGGTTTGTTTTCGGGCGCAGGGCTTCCACTTCCTATTAAAGTACATTTTACGACTTCAGCGTACGGAGTTTTGGGGTAAAAATAAGGACACAAAGTTCGAGGAAACGGTTTGTGGAAGGCTCTTTCCTGTGTAAATGACCCAGAAGTGCAGGCCGTGGAAGGATTAGGAAAACTGGACCATCATCTTTGTGTTGGGGTCAAATAAAATTCCATGTTTTCCGGCTGCGTGCTAGCAGGCACACCCACAGGAATATTATAACTATTATAAATGTTTAAAAGTACATTTTCTGAGAAACGCAAATGAAAGTACATGAATTGTAACACCTTAGCTGAAGTGTAAACTACAAAAAAATAACAAAAAACAACAGAATCTCTTACAGAATCAAGTATAAACTGTCAGTAACTTGAGATTTCTTGTTCAACAACCATCCGTAAAATGTAAATAAAAGAAGTGACAAAGTGTGCGTGGGCCTTTAATGTTATGCCGTCGATGTTGGACGTTACCTTCGACCAATAATGAGAAAATTTGCTCATGTTTCTCCACAGACTGTGGGACAAGCCTGTTTTTTAAGCGATTACATAATTAATGGGGCTTCAATCAACTTCCATTGAGAAAACAAAAAGAAGAGGCCTTCAGGCCAAGAGGGAAACGGGCTGAGGCTGCCCGGGACATTTGCCTGCCAGAGATCCTTGTTGAAAAATGAGGCTTCAGAATCTGTTTGCATGAACGGATGAAAAGAAAAACAACCATTTTGATCACATTCTTCATGGCACGGTTTAGAAAGAAAATAAACACTTTTCAATAGTATAAGATGTACTGTGACAACATTATCTACCAAAACACAATTTTCCTCAGTGTTTATGTTCCGTTTACATGTGTAAATACCAATCTCATTCTAATGCAGCGCCAGCGAAGTGGTTATTTGTTCATGTTCCTCATGTTTTCTTACATTTTCTGGATTGATGAGTGACTGGGTGGAGCAATAACATCAGATACAGCACAACGTGCGGCGCGACGTTCAGTCACATCTCAGACCTTTTGGATTAAAGCAAAAATGAATTTAGTTTAAACTTCAAAGTTCTTCAAAGACCTTGAGACTTTTGACACTTGTGAAGACGCCAAAATGAATCATTCACACACAAGGATCAGTCACACATGCAGACATGATAAAGCATCCAGATATTTCAAAAAAAGAAGTAGAAAGTCCTTCAGCGTCTAAAAACAAGACGGCTGTTAACGTCCCGTCACTCAAAATCAAACGGAGCCGGAGCAGAATCCAAAGCCAAGGAGACAGGATTGTTTGCCGAACACCTTCTTTTCATCCTCTCTGCACTGTGTGTGTGTGTGTGTGTGTGTGTGTGTGTGTGTGTGTGTGTGTGTGTGTGTGTGTGTGTGTGTGTGTGTGTGTGTGTGTGTGTGTGTGTGTGTGTGTGTGTGTGTGTGTGTGTGTGTGTGTGTGTGTGTGTGTGTGTGTGTGTGTGTGTGTGTGTGTACTTGCTCATCACCGCCGATGAGTAAAGTACTGTAAATACACTCCAGGTTGTTGTTGGACAACAGTTTTAAGAGCTCCAGGAGGTGGACTTTCCTTTAACTCAGCTTGATATATGGACCCCGGGAAAATCTCAAGTGAAATGCTGACAACCGATTATTTCCCTACACAGTCATCTTTTAAGGTGACGCTCCTGTTACGCTTCAGATGAGTCGACACTTTAAAAAAAATAAGGGCATCTTAAGGTCCCTGTCCTGCATTTTTTTTTTTTCTTCTTCTTCTTCCCCTGTTTGATGGACAATTTCATATCCCCCCCCCCCCCCAGATTTTCCCTGTACTCAGCACAGTTTTTAAAGAGCAGATAGCTCCGACTTAATGGAGTTCAGGCAAGATGCTGGAAGCCTTTACGCTATTCTTAGACTGACCCAAGTCCTCCAGTGTTTCGCTCTTTTATTTCCATCACTCCTTCCATTCACATCTCTTTTACTTCTTCCCAGAAACTAACTTTTCCACCCCCCCCCCCCCCCCCCCCCCCCCCCTCCTCTCCTCCTCCACCTCTCATATCCACAGGTCTTCTTCTCTCCTCACTAAAAATCAATTTGGGGCGACATTGTAGTCAAGGGAAAGTTTTGAGCTGAACTCAATTTGCCCCCGCCGAGTGCGCCGCACATCATTCTTGAAACACACAAGCAGTCAGTTTAACTCAAAGGATCATCAACTTAGTGTGTTGTTTTTTTTTGTTTTTTTTGCATTGCAGATGGTGGATCGGCTCCGAGAGCACGTCAACAGACACTTGCCTCGACTGGGGAAGAAGAAGATCGACTCGCTGGTTGTCAACTACGTCGCCAAACTGGTGGGTGCTCTTGAGTGTGTGAGTGCAAGCCGCAGACAGAAAGGAAGTCCAGGAATTGACGCGGAGCTTTTAAGTTATGTTTTTTTAATGCTGATCCTCAATCTTTTCCCCGGGAAGGTTAAGTGATACTCAGTGGGGGGAGAAAAAAAAAAAAACATTGTCTATTTTGACTAAATGGTTCCTGGAAACCATCAGGTCGCACTTTCAGTCCTCTAAAACAAACGTGACATGTATCCTTAGGTTTTTTTATTTTTAGCATCGCGGATCCACTGACAGGGTTTTGGCTATTTATATGCTGATAGCTTGGACATTGAGAACACTACACTTCAGACCTGGGTCTTCTACGCAAATTTATGAATTTGAATAGTCTCCACTGCGCGCACAATAATGTTTGTTCACTTCTAAATAAGTAATAATAAAGTTTCAGAAAACAACTAAAGAAAAAAAGTGAACTTCTTTCTGTTTATTGTGATTTCTTCTGAAAACAATCAGTCATTGATCCACTTCTTTATAAGACTTAGAATAAACTGGATTGTATCCAGCGAAAGGAGTAAGTTGCGGGAACGTAGATAATTGATGATAAAAGTGTTGCAAATCATCAACAAACTGCAAGTGTATCGCAAATACCAATGTCAACGTCGACGACTGTTTTAAATAGATTCTCTCTTCACTGTCCAAAACTTGACAGGAGAGAAAACATGAGATGAAACCTGTGAAATCTTCAAATAGTTCATCAACTGTCTGTGAGGATCTATGAAACAACGCACAAACAAAGCATGATAGGACTCAGAGTTTCTTCAAACGGATTAATTACATGAGACAGTTTGTTAATTATTCAGCTTTAAAGGCTTTAATAACTGGATTTTAACATTGGGCGACAGATTTTTTTACATTTTTTTGGGCCTATTTCAACTCAATACTGAAGATAGAAAGCTGTGAAATTAATATATATATATGCCACTGTTGAAGTATTCCAGGTTTTTATGGACACGATGACCAAGAAAATCCATCCAAAAACCTAATCAGAATTTCTCTATCCCACCTTTCCAGCCACAATCTACATAACCAAGTGCAGAGGCGGCCATACTTTCTGTTTCAGTACTTTATAGAGGCTCTCGGCTCTGTAAAGTCAGACTTTAGTATTCCCGGAAGGTAAATCCCCTCGCAGTTAGGGCCTGACATACAGCACATATCAACACAGACGTTATTAAATCGGGGCACAAGGTAAAGCTGGAAATCCACGAGAAAGCAAGATGCACAAGGTTTTTTTGGACTTCATAAAATTGCAAATGACCGTTTAAAAAAAAAGAAATAATAAATAAAAAAGAGCGGAGCAATCCTCCGTGCTCACTGAGGGATCAGCCGATGCAGCCTGGCACGACGGGGCTCATGAGTTTTAACCTACACCTTCAGACTCGGAATGAAACTGTTTCATTCAGCTCAGCTTAAGTTTAAAAAAAAAAAAAAAAAAGTTTCTCATCTTCGGAGAACAGACTCACACAAGGACCCATGAGAAACGGCCCCGGGGGAGGTTTTTACTGAAAGAACAGTCGGGCGAACTCACTTTCACGTGCAGCTGACTCAGGCTTTAAAAAACTCAGGGTGGTACTCCGTCCACCAGGGCCGACTTCCCTTCATCACATTAAGAACATCTTCCCGTCTTGTTGGCGCTTATCGAGACTAATGGTCGTGTTTCCTGTCGCTGTTGATAGAGACGACTGAAACGCTTTCTTTCTTTGAACTCGCGATGTCAAGGAAAAGTACCCGGCGATACATCTGTCCGGCACGCAGGAAAGGTGTACTTAATAAACCTTTTGTTAGCTGGAGATGAATCCAGTCAAGCCGAGGCTCATTAGAACAAATCGCTGAATCCAGATTTTATTCTAATGGAGAGAAAGCCATGCGGGGATTACCGTGTGCGCGTCCGTGGCTTTAAATCATTTCTTCTGCCTTTTCTGTTGACTGCTATTTTTTTTTATTATTATAATTGTTGTTATTGCACCAAAATAGTATTAAAATATGTGTTCAGGCTTTGTAATTGATTACATCAGCAGAAAGGTGTTAGTTGGGAAAGAAGGAGAAGTTTGTGAAAATGGAGATTGCATTAACTTTGTAATGACAGATCTTCACAGGCTCCTCGAGACGGAGTAGATCTCATGTTAATTATCACGTGTCACCACACACACACACACACACACACACACACACACACACACACACACACACACACACACACACACACAAACACACACGGGTGTAAGGTGTCCTGGGATTTACTTTCATTGATCAAAACAAAAAATATAAACATTTAAACCACCCGTGCAGAGGAAAGCACAACAACAAAATGATATAGAAAAGTGTATAATTGCAGGAAAATTAATAATGTGACATTGATTTTAACGAGCACTTACTACTTACTTGCTGTTTGCATTTTTATTTACATTGCATCGCCTTATGAACTAAACTTGCTCAATACACTCCCTTTGAATGCAGTGTGATTAATTGCAGGATGTAACGTTATTAATCTGGGTTATAGAATTTAATCTTTACACAGCATAATCTAAAATAGAAATAAAATATACTATATATGCAAAAGGAAAATACAAAAGATAGATAGATAGATAGATAGATGATGCCATGAGTTAGCCTTATTGTAGAATTCTATGTTTGTTTTGGTTTATTATGAGTACATTTTCATTTGTTCACTTTGAGTTGTATATAAATATGTATAAAAACATGTTGAAATAAACAAAAAGCTTAAAAAGATTACCTACTTTCCATTTATTAGAAATATTTTTAAAAAAGAATAGAAAACTGGATACCTCCCGACTTCACTAACAATGAGCTTTTTTGAGTTAAATATTATGTAAAACTTATTAGAGGACGAAAGGTTCTGATTGTGTCGTATTTGAACTCGTCCGTTACGTAAGTGGAGCTAATTGAAATTCCCATCCGGAGGTCATGTGAGGACGCTGCTGCTGCTGGCGGTGGAGGGTTTCCCACTGGCGCGCAGGATGAGCATGAGGCAGCTCGCTTTCCTGTTATTGTACCGACGGTGACTGAGCGGTGTTCCGTGGAGAGAAGAGGCGGCGACAGCCGGCACGTTTCAGACCGGGTCAAGTGCTTTGAAACGATGCCGGATTAACAAGAAAAAGAGAAAAAGAAAAAATGGTGTTGAAACTTTTAGGGCCTCTTTGAACATTTGCTTACGTCCTGATGCAACGTGTTTCCCTTGTTCAGTGGAATAGAAAATGGGAAGTAGGGGGGGAAAGAAGGAAGTGAGGGCATCGATTGGAGAACAAATGTTTGTTTCCTCGAAGGAAAAAAAAAAAAGTGTTGAAATTGCATGTTCTGAGAAAATGCGCGTGACGCGCGACATTGTTTTGGGAAAATGTCTCATTTCAGTGTAATCGAGCGTGAAAGCCCTAAAGTGTGTGTGTTTTCTGTGTGTGTGTGTGTGTGTGTGTGTGTTTAGCTGGAGCTCATCAGACACATGCTGGAGTCGGTCTGGCTGAAGCAGAAGCTCGGGCCTCGAGTTTTGTCCTTGTGAGTCGCTCACGTCTCTTTTTTTAATGCTTGTTTGCATTGTAAAGGTGGAACGTGCGAGGTGTTGGAAGAACATGAGCGTCCAGACCCCGCCCCTCCCCATCACTCCCTGCCGTGTGTGTGTGCGCGTGTGTGTGTGTGTGTGTGTGTGTGTGTGTGTGTGTGTGTGTGTGTGTGTGTGTGTGTGTGTGTGTGTGTGTGTGTGTGTGTGTGTGTGTGTGTGTGTGAGAGTGGGTGTGTGTGTGTGTATGTGTATGTGTGTGTGTGTGTGTGTGTGCCCCATGTGCAAAACTGGAGATGACCTCTCTTCTCGCATGTGCTCATGTTACATAACAATCATCTGTGTGTGTGTGTGTGTGTGTGTGTGTGTGTGTGTGTGTGTGTGTGTGTGTGTGTGTGTGTGTGTGTGTGTGTGTGTGTGTGTGTGTGTCTTTCAGGACGCAGCAGGGCAGTCCGTCCGATTGGTCGGCCTTTCACTTCATGTTCCGGATCCTGGAATCCGTTCAGAGTCTCTGCTTACCACTCCCGCCTGGTAACACGCACACACACACACACACACGCGCACACACACACCCACACACTTCGAAGCCGTATTGGACACAACTTTGTCATTTTGTAGGGAATGAATATAAGTCAAAGCTTCAAACTCAACTGTGATTTACAATCTCTCACCTCAATCTCAACTTCACCTCCATTGTTGTCTTCATATTTACATGACTGGTTTAGGTCCCCATGCTTATGGATGGATGAACAAGGTCACACACACACACTCCTAGCTCCTTCTATTTACCAAGATTATTTCGTGCAGACTTATCCTAAACCCGGCTGTAACTTAGCTGTAGTCTTAATCTGTTCTTAGCTACTTTTAGTTTGTATAATTCAGTCCGTCTCCACTCCAGCCAGAATAACAATGATGTGTTTGCACTGAGGGACAACAGACCGGCACTCCTCTGCACTAATGTAACCAAAAATATGTTAAACATGAGCAATGTGCAGACAAGGGTAAGGCAGAGTGAATACATTTTCAGTAATTTGAATTCATTTTGGGCTGTCTGCAGTAACGACCCCCCCCCCCCCCCCCCCCCCCCCCCCCTCCCGATGAATCCCCCATCCTGTGATTTTAGCCACTTAGGAATGAATGTTTGGGGGCTGAAATCCTGAAGTGCACAGGAATGGGAGAGAAAATGAGAAATGCCCCGCAGCAAGGCAGCAGGCTGCGAGCAGTGAAGCTGCGAGTGAAACGGCAGGTGTAGCGAGTCTGTTTCCCTTTAGTAAATAAAGGTAAAACAATTCAAAAAGAAACACACACACACACACACACACACAAAAAACCAACGATTCACTCTCATCCGAAGTTGTACAGCCAAGGTGACGTTAGGTAGTCTTGCTTTGATTCTTTTTTTTTTTTCTTTCTTCATTTTGATTGACAGGAAACTTTTTTTTCCCTTCTCATCTTCCCGCCTTTTTCCTCTCCACCCGTCTGTCTCCAGGCTATCACACCGTGTTTGCAGTGTTTGCTGTGCGCTGCCTCCCTCATCACACCTTCCTCCAGTACATCGACCACGGCTTCCTCCAGCTCACCGAAACCTTTGTGTCTCGACTCATGACAGGTGCAGGCGAATACCCACACACACGCACACACCCACACACACACACACACACGCAGAGTTTTCAGGAAATATCATTGAATCTTTACCCAAAGTTAGATGGAAAAAGCCGCAGCGCTCACAACCCTGAGTCGGATGAAGCAGTATAAAGGCCCAATGGAGTGAATGTTCAACTACTTGCTCTTTTATTTAAAAGTCTGAGAGACGAAGTCTGCACAAGTGTCCGTTTTTAGATTTTAACATTTTCATTAACCTTCCTTTAGTTTACGTTTTTATAAAATTCATTATTATTTAACAAACGATATGGTAAATTCTCCAGCTCCCCTCCATTCCCATCTCGTATTAAAAAAAAAACCAAAAGGCCAGTATCATATAGAAATGTATGCATTTATGGTTAAAATTTACATTTACGGTGTTTAACAAAATAGAATATTGTCTTTGTCTGCACTTAATTTCCCCTCATTACCATAATCTGATTTACAGACTGCGCCTTTAAAGGGGTCATATTACGCAAAATTCACTTTCTAAAGGTTTTCCAACAGTAATAATCGCCGCCGTACCAGAGAATGACGCCCCAGAGGGGAAGACAGTCTGTCCTCTCTCTTCCTGGCTTGTTTCAGTTTTTAAAAAGTGTGTTGCTCCAACCAGCCAATCAGAACTCAAACCCTCTATAGGGTCATCGGGGGTTTAGCCAATCCCAATGAAGGTAGGCCCTCTATTTGACCCTCCCACAATTATGCTGCTCTGCTCTGGCACATGGCACCACAAGAGGAAGTACTTCCTCCTCTTCCCAAGATGGGAATATGTGGGCGGAGCCAGTCGAGCTCTAACAGACACAGCAGATACTGAATGTAGCTCCTATGAGCCAATATTCAAATGGATGAAAATTATCTTTGAATAAGTTTTTGGACCAACGGGACCATGTGAAAGTGTTGAAAAGCTGGATAATATGACCCCTTTAAACACTCCCATGATGCATCACGCAAGGTCAGTTCACTTAGTCATCAAGCATTTAATACCAGTTTACATTAAGTCGAGAGGAGGAAATCTATTATAGAAGAGATATTTTAGCAATTTCTTTTTGCAGAGATCAGTTGGAAATAATTTATAGATACATATAAAGATGGAGAAATGTATTTATCTTTTAATGGGGTGTTTTATTTGATCCATCTTCAAAGCCCAACTGGACAAACAGCCATGAAATTTGGTGTGATGTCGTCACGAAACGCAACGTCAGATGGTTTTGTCATGGAAAAGTTTATTATTGGGGCTGAAGCATCACGTCTAAATTGCACTCTAAATACACAAGGCCCTACTTTCCTATTAGTTTCAGTGTCTATCAAACCACGTCGGCGTAAAAAAGCCGAAAAATATGAGAGTATTCATAATGCGGGGAGCATATCATGAGCTGTCATTAGGAGGCATGAGGAGGCTCGTTCTCTTTGTGGTGCTGTCGACCGTTTGATGTCGACAGGCAAAAATAAATGAATAAATAAATAAATAAAAGAGCGGATTCAGATAGTGATTGAAAAAGTAAAAGCCTCCCATAAACGTCAGCGTCTCGCTTACATGTGGCGGTTTTGTCGGAGGCGCTGAGATGCACAGACTCGTAAACCAAGAAGCCGAGTGTGAGAAGAGTAAAGCTGACGACCACAATGAGTCGGATGAACAGCTCGGACTTTCTCCCGTCAAACTTTTAAATTAATTTGAACCCCCCCCCCCCCCCCCCCCCCCCTTTAATTAGTAAAACGTGCAAATAAAATGTAGATTGGATTGTTTAGCGGAGCCTCGTCGGTCGTCTTCTCATGTTCCTATTCATGCTCCAAAACGCACAAACGAATGCAGTTCAGTGTTTTGCAAAGCTTTAATTTGCAGGTTAGGATGATGATGCATTTGCAAAATTTTGTTGGATGTCTATAATGTCATGAATGAACGCAAAGTTTACAAAGTAGGCGTTCTTGCATTAGCGTTTAGCGCCGAGCTAACTGTGTTTTGTTATTCATAACCATTCAAAAGGAGAATTCAGTTACTTCAGCAGTTACCGCAGATAAAAAGTATTAGTTAGCCATAGAAGTAACTGATGCGAATGTGAAAAGCCCTATGTGCATACCGTAAAAGAAACTCATATTTAAAAGCAAGCAAAAGTGCATTTGAATTAAAAACCGTATATTTACAGTCTGTTTTATGTTTTTTCTTTCAACCACAGCTGGAAGGTCATCGCCCGCCTCGCTTTACCTCGCAGCAAACATATGCGCTCTGTCACAAATACAAGCCGCATACTAATTCTGCCCGGTATCTGCCGCATAGTAATCACTGTGTTGTGCTGCGTAAATAACAGGAACAATAAGTGCTGCACGGTCACATCATGTGGGTAACCATCATTAGTACATCCGCTTGGGAAACACACACAAAAAAAAAGGAGATACAGAACCAGAAAAATCGATATTTTTAACAAACAACGTGCAAAAACTGAAGCAAACGTGACCGGAACGCTGCAAAAGTGCTTCTGTAATAAATATTAATTAAATGAATGCTGCCACCTGCACATGCAGAGAAATGATAAATCCGGGCTGCGTCGACGGTTTGCGCCGCGCGCTAATTAACTTGTGAGCAGTGAACCCGTGAAAGCGGGTCGTCCTGTAGAGCTCGGGCTCCAGCGTGCTGGCAGGATGCAGCAGGAACTTCTCCGATTCATCTCGTATCGTGTTTACCAGTTTGATAAGCAGCACGGTCCTTTATGTTTTTGTTTGTCTGTGTTTGTCTGTACAGAGAGGTGAGGCTTTACAGCATGCTGGAAATACAAAGGCATTACTCAGTAACACTCATGAGGCATCTCTTTTCTTTTGTGGGATTAATTCTCCGGAAAGCACATTGTTCTCAAGCCAAACACTGTGGATTGGCGCTGAGATTAGCAGATCTGAAAACACAAAACAAAAAAAAAATAAACAGCCTTTCTTATCACTCCTGAGTTTTCTGTAGTTTACATGATTCTTTGTCATGTACCGAGCAAACAAAGATCCTTGAAGATAAAGCGATTATCCAGAACGGCGTGTCCCAAACAGTTTCTAGCATCAAAGTGGGAAAAAAAGGGGTTTTCTAAGACTTTAAAGTGAGCGGGTTTTTGCGTCACCTCACCGCAGGGATTAATCAGATATCTATTTTAAATTCAACTTTCTTCACTCAGAGTAATTGGACGGGCAGGTATGCGCTTTCTGCCTCATTACAAACGCACACAAACACATCTTCATTGAAGTTTTTCCCAAATCCAACGAGTGCAAGACCTCTTTATTCCCATTTGTCTTGTTTTTACATTTAAATTAATGTCGCCTCAATTTCCTCAGCACAGAATATCACATATCTCCATAAATACACGCATCGGGACCAAATCTGTATATTCAGCATAATTCTGGAAATTTCCACGGTTACTTTCAGCTCTTTTGTTGATTATCAAAGTTTTTGCAAATGCAGACTCACAATGCTTAAAATCAACGTGACCTGTATTTGATTAAAAATGAATAAATAAATTAAAAAACTATTACTATATTTTGAAATTCCTGCTTTAGCCGTCTGTAATATTAACACAAAGTTTGACAGTTATAAAACTACAAATGTTTTCTCGACGTGGCGCTAATAAGTAACTCGCAGGCAGAAGTTTAAGGTTTTTAATTGGATCATGACTTCAGCCTCGGCCGCAGGCTGCACACTAAATAAAGCAGGCATTCATTGGACAAAGGCCATCGTGGATACTACCACTGAAAGAAAAGCAAAAAAAGACAATTTTCTTTAAAACCACAGCTGGAAATTAACCAAAATATATACATTTCTTTGGGTTGTGCATCACTTTGTCCACTGTTATTGAAACAAAGTCTATTGAGAAATGGGAAACTACGGATAAAGCACGGTGGAGGTATCATCATGCTGTAAGGCTGCATCGCTTCCTCTGGTACTTTAGCAAATAGAGGATATTGAAAACTCAGTTTGAGGTAAAAAGCTCAACTGAGCGGACAGCCACTGGTATCGTGGTTAAAAATGAAAAGTGTCCTTAAAATCTGCAGTTGTGGAAAAGGTCTCCTACAGACTTAAAGTAGCTGGAACATGCCATAGTAGAAACGTGTTCAAAGTTAGAAGCACACAGTGAAGAAAACCTTTACATGGGTTATTGCTAAACAAAGTTTTTCTTTGTTTTGGCTCAGACTATAGGGGAAGAAGTGTCCATATTTTTGAAACACGACACAGTTACAGAAGAAAAATGACTACAATCGCAACATAAAGTCAATGTTTAATGAAACCTTCTGTTGGAAAATACAGTGAAATCCCCCCCCCCCCCCCCCCCCTCCTCCCCCCTTCCAAACAAAGAACTTCTCTTATAGCTGTTGTATGATATGTGCATTCACCCTGAGCGCATGACTTTGTCTAGTTTTCTCACAATGAGGTAACGAGCTTTCGTGGTAAAGATTCAGTGTAAAGATAAAGAGCTCCAGTGTGGGAACATTTTGTTTTTATTACTGGTCTTAAATAATATTACTATTATCCAACTGAAATAAAATGCATTTGTGCAGTAGTTTAATGCTCGAAATGTTCAAGCATTCTGCATAAATAGTTGAAAACGACATGGCAGGAACATTTTGAAATCTCATGAACTGGAGCTGCTTTGACATTTATTTAATAATATACAGAAGAAAAGCAGATTTCTTTGGAGGAAACGGCAAGAAGTAAAGTCATATCATCAGTTAAGTTGTGAAGGTTTATCTTGTAGGAGATTATAAATCCATGTACCAAATCTGCTGGGAGTTCATCTCATATTTCGAAACAGACTTAATAGTGATGCTTACGGTTGGTTACTGGTATTATGGAATACGGATGGAACTGATAAAACTTCACTAACTTAATTTCCTATTGGGAAATGAGTTGCAATTAAAAATGAGATTTGCAGGAGCAATTTAGGCTTTAAATCGGAGGAATCAGCCACACTGCTTCCTGTCAGCCAATTCACCTCCAAGTTTAATGCTTATCCGTGCGTTTATTTTACCTACAGTCATACTAATATGTGTCGTTATCTGAACTTCCGTGGGAGGTTCTTCTCCACAGTAAACTCATCTTTTTCTTTCACTTCGTGTTTAGATCTGGACAACAGTGACGCCAACGAGAGACTGAAGTTCAGCATACTTAAGAGACTCCCCGAGGTGATGTTTGCGTTTCTACGTTTGGAATGACGGCACTTCCTGCCGGCCGAGGAGCCCGCCTTGGCTCTGAATGTTTCTGTGTGGCAACTTGACCACTCGTTCAATCCGAGCGAACGAAGCGATCGGACGCTCGTAATAGCTGTGCAGACTTTGGTGTAAAACAATGCATGAGGAGGATCGTAGCCTCCTCCATTAGTGAAGGGAGAGGTTTGATCTTTTCTGGAATGGCTCTCCACAAACTTCCCATTTTGGTCCAATTAAAAGTTTGAAGTTATTTTTGGTCTCATCTCCCTCAAGCCCCCCTCAAGCCAATCACACAGCACTTGTGTAACCAGCTGGTGAGTGTGTGTGTGTGTGTGTGTGTGTGTGTGTTGAGGAGGGGGGCGGTTTGCTGGGTGGTTGTCAATGAGTCTGTGTGTTCACATCCTTACTGTTGTGTAACGTCCACGTGTTCTTGTGGGGGGGTTCCAGCATGGTCCTCTTGTAGCTTTGTGTGTGTGTGTGTGTGTGTGTGTGTGTGTGTGTGTGTGTGTGTGTGTGTGTGTGTGTGTGTGTGTGTGTGTGTGTGTGTGTGTTACATTCGCACCATTATCAGAGGAATGTCAACTGTTTAGTGTCTCGCTTCGGTTTCCTCTCCGTCGGACATTCGTCGGGGGAGTTTGGCAGGCTGGAGGAATTCAGCAGGTACGACTCACACGTCAGGAAACGCTAGAGATTTGACGAAATCCAGCAACCGTCCTTGTAATTTTCATTATACACGTGCTTTAACGCCCCCCCCCACCCCCCACCCCCCCCCACCTCCGGGAATTCTAATAACACTCTCCTCATAATTCACTTTTCACAAGGAAGACACACACAAGGGATGAGGAGACGGCTGCATTGGCTCTGTTGCGAATTCATCCAGTTTTAAATGTTTAATAAGAAGCGATCTGGAGACTGTTGGTGTCCAAAAAAAGTGGAAGACGTAATTGGCAGGTGTAAAAGTTTCAATACAGCCTGAAATCCTCCGTCAACTTGTCCATCATGTCAATCTGATAATAGTGATTAATAATTCAAGAGTTCAGCTAAATTTGGAGGAATTTCTAAGCATTTTCCTTTTTACAGTTGACACGTTTTCATTAAATTGACATGATTACCTCAGAGTGACATCGCTGTCGAGGCAGGCGTAGCTAGTATAATCTCACTTCTTCTCATTTTGAGGAGGTGTAGATGAGGAATCAAGCTGCTCCACAGATTAAGGCATTGATGTGAGGACTGTACCACATCAGACCACTGATATGCTCTTTTTGAAACTCGATGTCATAAATCAAAAGATTTCCACGCGGAAATAGCTCATCATTGATTTCAATACGTTTGCAGATTAAAAAATATATATATATAGTGATGATGATACCTAAAGAAAATGTGTGGCATGGAGTTTTATCCCTGATGGAGCAGGTTGCTTGTGTTTGTCTCAGCTTCTTTGCTCTCGCCTCTGAGGGAACGACGATCCTTGAAGTGATTCAGCAGCGTTTCTTTCTTCTTAACCACGCAGACTTCAGCAAAAGCTGCATTTAAAAAAAAAATTATTATTGTTATTGTCATTCACACCTGTGGTATCTCTTGGTTTTTAATATTATTTATTAACCGTGGTGTGCATTTCATGAAGTGGGATTTCTTTGAAACCGCTCATTAGCAGTCCCCGACTCAATCACAATTTTCATGCAAGTTGACTCAATAGAAACAAACAGATGTTCACATGCTGCGGGGATTTTGCCGATAATGAAAACATGAACTACATGCCCGAAATGTAAACCGTGTCGTCTGTGCGTGCAGCCTATGGAGCGCAGGATCTACCACATGTGGGATCATCCGATCAGTTCAGCTTCGATCTCCAGAGATTACGTCAAGACTCTGCTGGAGAAGCACGACACGAATAAGGTAACCCAGACGACTGCGCCGCACTTCCTCCCTTCCACTCAAACGCTGCAGACGAGCAAACGTTTGAAACCACTTTATTAAAATGTGTTAAAGCAGCGACCCCGAGATGTAAATACGCATGATGCTCTGGGCCAGTGAGATAATTGGCTGGCTGAGACTCTGCGTTTTGTGAAGTTTTCAGACACATTTATGCAGCTGCTCTAAAAAAAATAAAATAAAAATGTAGGCAAGTTTATGAGGGGGAAAAAGTATAGCGACTAATCTCTTGGATGTGCTGAAATTTTTGTTTTGACTGTGTGAATCCTACAGTAAAAAACTGCAGTTGTGTTTTTGTTTTTCCCTTCTACCTCAGGGAACTGAATTCACTGGCAGAGACAAGCCTGCCTTCAGACCGGAGTTTCTACCCCTCACCTATGTGGCAAAAATACTCTCTGATATAGAGGAACAAGGTACTGTGTGTGTGTGTGTGTGTGTGTGTGTGTGTGTGTGTGTGTGTGTGTGTGTGTGTGTGTGTGTGTGTGTGTGTGTGTGTGTGTGTGTGTGTGTGTGTGTGTGTGTGTGTGTGTGTGTGGTCTGCTTGATTTAGATACTAAAGTCAGTGGAGGATTAAGACAGGATGTGTGTATTTATGTGTTGTGGTCAGAATGCAGCAATCGCTATCATGCAGAAGCAGGAGAAAATGTGTGTGTGTGTGTGTGTGTGTGTGTGTGTGTGTGTGTGTGTGTGTGTGTGTGTGTGTGTGTGTGTGTGTGTGTGTGTGTGTGTGTGTGTGTGTGTGTGTGTGTGTGTGTGTGTGTGTGTGTGTGTGTGTGTGTGTGTGTGTGTGTGTGTGTGTGTTTTCATCAAACTATCTCTCGCTCTCTGGCCGAACAGCTCTGAACCCGTTCGAGGAGCAGGAGAACGTGGACGCTCGGTTTGTGGAGGAGACGGCTCTGAAGCAGACGCTCATACTGCTGGGCTTCGAGGGAAAATGAAGGGTGGGGGTGGGGGTGGTGGGGGTTTCGGATGGAGAGGGAAGCAGACGAGGAGGAAAATGTGTTTGAGAGGAGGAGAGGCCCCGTCATCATTGACTGGGCCTTGAGGACGAGCAACGCCTGGGTGGATGGATGATGGAAGGACGGAGGGGGGAAATGAGGAATGAAGGGATGTATTGAAAGGCTCATAAAGAAATTCTCACAGTTTGATGATGAACGAGTGCGCGGATGGAGGGACGGATGGATGGAGGCGCCCGGACTAACAGCCGGAGGGGCTGGAAAAAACCCCCCCCCAAAAAGCAGGCAGCCTGTTTCCCTCCTCGTTTCAGGGAAAAACCACGATGGGTTGGGGTTCGGCGCCCTGTTTTCTAAAACAATATGTGGACAATTCCCAAATCTGCTGCCCCGTAATATAAGCAACACTGTCAGACCTTCAGTTAAAAGTTTAATTTAGTTTCGGGAAACAAGCTTTTCAAAGTTTTATTGCAACTCAATAGCTGCTGGCAGCTCCTTTTCTGGAGCGGCTCCATTTCTCGCCAGAGTTTTCACACTCATGTTGAATCCAGAATAGATAAATCACCCCTTTATCATTCTGTGTTACCTGTAACGCTGCTGCACCCAATCAGTCTTGTTTCCATTCCAGCACAAAGGCTTCATGATCGCACACAGCAAGCAACTCCAGTCACCAGGCACAAACAATAAATGCATCAAAAATCTTCTATCAACAAGCAGTTTAACACAACTACGAAAGTTCATGATCAAAGACGATGAGTAAAAGCATAGAAATGTTCAACTCAGTGATTAACAACAGATATCCGTCCATCCCTGTTTACAAAGGCCGAGGACAGGGAGAGACAGACACCCACACACCCTCACATTCACACCGAGGGGCAATCAGGGTCACCAATCGACCTTGCATGCATGTTTTTGGACTGAGAGAGGAGAACCAGAGGAGGACCAGAGAACTCCACACAGAAAGGGAACAACCAGTACATGAACCTGGACCGTCTTGCCGTGAGGCCAGGCGTGTCCGCATATTTAAAATACTGATTATTTAGTGTTTTAGCGTAGCACAACAGCATGAACATAGAAAACAAAAGAGGAAAACATTACACCCACAGACATCACGTCAAGATGCTGGGCATGAGAAGAAGGAACGTCACTTTCATGGCGCAGCTTCAAACCGAGCGTTTACATTCTGTCGGCGGTATTTAATCTGGTTCCAAGTAAACGCAGCTTCTATTTCTACCAGGAGAAGACTGAGGAAAGCACCTTCGGCTGTCTGCGGCGTTAAATAATAAAAGAACACAAACACAAACACAGACTTTTCTCAATCTGTCTGCACATGGATCGGATGACATGCGCTCTTCCTGTAAGTGGAGGACTTGTTCTGTGCTGGCTGGTGGGCATGTGTGTGTACATAATCTTGAGATCGTTATTTCTCTCATACTAAACTCCAAAGAATGTTTGCATTTCATGATTTGCTAAACATTCTTGTGAAAGAAGGGATTTGCTAATCATTCCATATGTTTACTTAAAGAAATCCATGTAAAATATGCTGTAAATAAAGAGATTTACTTTAATGTTGTTTGTGCATTTTTTATTTTTTATTTTTTTAAAAGAATGTGCCTTGTTGGTAACAGTTTGGTGTTGTGTGCCGTTTCCAGTGAACTTCCTCTTAAACCCTGGCTGAACCGGGGCCCACTTTGAGGAAACATTTACAGAATGAGCCCAGCTTCCGATCGGAGTTTGTTAACGTGGAAAAACTCCGCGGAGAAGGAAGTGAGCATTCTTGAGTATTTAAGACAGACTCAGCGCAGTTCCACTGAAGTCAGGAAATAATCTCAGAGTCAGCCATCACACGCTGAGTCATATTTAAAGAACGCGCCCATCAAGCTTTTACACAACTCACATGTTGTGAAAATACTTTGGAATTTTTTATTATTTTTTTGTCATTTTCAGCAAACTCAGGCCACACGGCCTTTGTTTCCGTCTCTAATCACTTCTCTTCTGCGTATTTCCTCCTTTAAAGGGGGACAAATCGCTCTCTCCCCACCTGATTGCCTCCAATACACTCTGTTATGCAGTCGGTGTTATGTAGCCGCTGAACAGTTAGGGGCCTAACTTAATCTGACAGCTCTCGGCATCGGCCTGCAGTGGATGATCACACAGACATCACACCACCGGGTCTCCTCTTGAGGAGTCAACTCACGGGGGCTGAAGTGCGAAGCTTGTTTAATACGGTACACGCCAAACTTTTAAGTCAAAGTGCCCCCGTGTTCCCATCAGAGGAGTTTCAATTACGTCTTCATCGACGCCACACTGTTTACCGTGTCTGCGTCGGCCATTCATCCATCACCTTTAGTAAACCGTCCGGATGATTAACAATTACCTTCAGACATTAGACTCAACCACTGAATGATTGCATTTAAAGTCCAGTTGTGTTTGCACAGTTGAATAATCAAAACAGTCGAGTTTGAGACAGTTTTCCTAATCGTCTCCTGAAGTGGACAAGCGGCCAGATGACCCCACCCTGTTTCTTGTATTGATTGTAAAGTTCAGTCCACAATCATCTCTGCACAGGAGGTTTGTTCAGTGACATGGTTCTGGTGACAATAACTTGGTTGTAGGTGCATATGGATTGCAGATACAGGCTCTATGTACTAGACTAACGTGGATAAAGTGCGTGCAAATCTTATCTGGATTATTTGAGTTTTTTAACCTTCCTTGAATTTCATTGTCTTTAAATATGTATATTTTTCTGTAATTGTAGATGAAATAGGACTCATCTCAAATGAAATGGTTGCAGACTGTTCGCCATTGAATATAATACATAAACGTATTTCACTTTCCATTTTTAACTTCACTGAAGGCAAGAAGAGCGGTTAGATAGGCGGACACTGTCATCCGTCACTCCTGGATTTACTTCTTTTCCAAAAACTGGACACTCAAGGGCAACTGATACTAAAAGCTTCTCCCTCTTTTCTTTTGTTTGAATGTTTAATGGAAGGGCACAATGGGAAATAATCAACGGGGGTCTAATTGGAGTCTTGTACAAATCGACCTTGGAAAAAAAAAAAAAAAAAAGGTCTTTCTTAATTCATGGTCTGCGACTACAAACTGTTTACTAATGAAACACTATTTTTAGGCCCAAGGATTTAGTGGTTTAACCCTCCTCATTGGAGATAATCTTTACTCTTCTGGGGGGTTTCTTTTCTTTTCGACAATCAAAACAAGAACCTGTCAGCATGAAATACATCAACGACTCAAAACTGTTTCTTCTAAAGGGTAAAAAAAAAAAAGCGATTCTTGTTTTCTCATGTGTGTTTGGCGTCGGGGAGTAAAATGACTGAAGAGAAAGCGGAGTAGGAGGATTGCTCTATAATGTGTGTACTCAGGCAAGTGGATGCAGCTGCGGTGAGAGCGAAGTGGACGCAGGTGAGGCGGGAGAGCGAGCGACGACGCTGGAAACAAGTGAGCAGGAAAAAAAAAAAAAAGAGCAGACGGGGCAAAATGAATGAAAAGCCTGAAATATAACATTTGTTGTTTGGAAACTCACCTTGGTCCAACAAGTGGAATGTTTGAGACTTTCATCAAACTAAAAAGTTGCGCTCGTCCTCAAGTTATTAAAATCGTTGCGTTTTTAATTGTTTAATTAATAACCAGATCTCATTGAGGTCTATCAATAAATTATGTTAATTACAGTTAACCATATGTGTGGTTAGAGTGAGTTTATAGACGGAAGCGCATTGAAACATGAGCTCTGTATAGAGTTGTTTATATATATTTTTTTGTATGTTGGAAATAGATCATCAGCATCATCATTCACTCTTGATTTGATCTATTTTCCGGACCTCAACAAATCTGCTTTTACCCCCAAGCAGCCAAGCTGCTGATGTCTCAGAGAAAACATTGTGAAGATCTGGTTCAAACTACATAAAACATGTGACAATGTGGCCAAGATTTAAAAAAAAAAAAAACTGATCTAGTGGTGAGTACTCATAGTGAGAGTCTTCCTCCAGGTTCTGTTTGGGAAGCATTTCAGTGTGGAATTTACTTGTTCCCCTTGTGTTTCTCTCATATACTGAGGTTCATCAGGGCCACATGAATGTTTAGGAATACTGTTAAGGGATGAGACTTATGTCGATTTGAGCTTAAGAAGAAAAATATCTTCATAAAATAAGTTTGCTTTTTGGAAATCTTGATTGCATTTTCTACATTTCTGAGTTCAGTGTATAAGTTAATAAAAACTATATATTGTTTTTCATTAACCAGCTTTTTTTTTTCCACTATGAAATGCCAATTTTGAAGGGTAACAACTGCTAGCTCTAATAGCCAAGGTCCTAGACGCAACCAATATTGTAATAATGGCCAATAAAGTGAAAGAAATGTGACCATTTTAGATGTATTAAAGCCCATCATATTTGATTGAGGATTTCCCTGAGGGCCGGTCAAGCAGAGATAAAAGGCCACATGTGGCCCCCGGGCCTTATGATACTCAGGGCTGGTGTACTCGGTCATTGCCGATACTCGGCTGGGATCGTCTCCAGCTCCCCGCGACAGTGAGCTGGATGAAAGCGAAGATAGATGGCCGGAAGATGCATTCTTCAACAATTTTAGGAGCTTAATCCATTACCTAAATTGCAATAATTTATCAAGTACACACTTAACTTTTTATAAGCTCCAGCAAACATCAAATGAGCTCAAAGACGGAAAGGCTTCCAGTGATTTTCCTCAAAAGTTTCAAAGGCGGTCACGAGTAGCCACCTCTGAACCCTTCAGCCTAATTTAAAGCTCGAGCTCTTATTCCTTCTCTAACTTTGGCTCCCCTCTGCTGAGCTTTCTGAGTGCCATCACTCGTTCCACTTCATTTAAATTCTCCTCTCACTGTGTCATTCTCTATGCTCTTTCATTGCTGGAGCTTCCTCTGTGTATTTACATTTATCATCTCAGGCATTAAGAAGGCACTCGTGGTCTTGCACGGAGCTTAAACCCATTGCAATTTATTCAAAGATTACAAGCGTGAGGGATGAAACAACAACAAGGGCGTGCAGAAATATGTAGAAATATTCTGGCGTCCCTGAAAAATTCATTTATTTTCAGGAGAAAAGCGGGGGGGGGGGGGGGGGGGGGGGTTCTCATAATGTGCTGTTAGGTGCAAAAATGAATACAAAGCCCAGCTTGTGAACATTATGTAACAACAAATCCCCCCCCTTCCCGCTTGCTCCGTCTTCTCTTTCACTCTTCAAACATATTTAGCATCAGTTCAAGCAGAGTGTAATCAAGCCACTGCCAGTAATATTTTTTTTTTTAAACAAAATTACAACCAGATGTTGTTCACAAGTGCACACTCACATGACAACATAGCAGCAGTATGCTGGACAATGGAGGACACGAGGAGGACGGACCAAATCAATGAATGTGACTGTGTGAGTTGAGATTCTGTCTACTTCCTGGGATAAAGTGTTTCTGAAGGACACTGATGAAAACTGATGAGAGGGAGCAGGAGGAGGGAACGGGTCCAGTTCATCAGTTTGGCGTGTTGATGCACACACACACATATTGTCCTCTAGATCTCTAAGGGTTTGAGTGTGGGCTTGCGGATGTGTCTCATGTTGGCACCTGTTTGGGAGGGCTTGAAGGGGGGCTGAGCTCCGTAGGGTCTGGGCAGAGGGAGCAGGTCATTGTGGGGGATGTAGGCGTTGGGACGGGGCTCGGCCGTGGTGTACACCCCATTAGGCAACTGGTTCCACTCCTCTTCTTCAGGAAGCTGGACACACACACACACACACCACACACACACACACAGTATTAATATTTAACGAGAGTATGCATGACCTTGGACTAAATGCTTAAATTTTAATATTCTCGAGTTTTAATCAAGTAAATGGAATAATCAGGCCTGCAGTGTCTTTATTCTTTTATTTTTTTTAACACATCTCGACAAATGCAAGGGCATCAGTGAACATTGAGAGCGTGAGCTCAGGGTAACAAAGCTGATTAGAGTCTCGGCCACAATTTATCTCAACCATGTTAACATCGGGGAGGGAAATTACAGAGACGGCAAATTAGTATTAACAGTGACTCTTGTGTGCAGTGTGACATACGGAATATTAAATTATGGGCCAACCATTAACGAGAAACATTAAGGGCTCTGACGATCTTGCTTGGTGCAAAGTGCATCACAAGTGTCTTTGCCACTTTCAGACCAATCTGGATTCACATCTGGCACCTCCACTGCTCAAATAGCAAAAAACAGGCACAGAATAGTAAACATCTGTTCCCCTAAAGCTGTGTCGATTTTAAAGTGACATGTGGACAGACACACATTGTGTCCCTCTGGCAAATGAAAACCATTATGATATTGACCAATAAGGCTTTTTTCTTGGTCAGGGGTGGCTCACAGTTATGCATATCAGGAGCTTAAGTTATGTTTTTCTTTTTTTTAGCTTAGTGGCCACAAAAATATACCTAAATAAACTTTTTAAAATTTTATTTTCATTTTATTTACACACAGTCATTTTAACTGTTGGCTAAAAAGGGCTTTTAAAAAAAGCACAACTAAAATGGATAAAATGGGAAAAAATAACTAAAAGCAAAAGAAATGTGTGGAAAACTTCACAAATGCAACATCAGACACAGTTTGTCTTCATATATCAAACCTAAATATGAAAGTTTAAGACCTGTGTTGGCCTCATTTTAAAGGTTTAATGTGTTTCGCGGCTCCAGTTAAATCTGATTGAAGTGCCAAAAAGGGCTATTTTGGTCATAAAGGTTGCGGAGCCCTGCTGTGGATTGTCGGAACAAGTGAGCTTGTGTTTTAGGAATTTGTAGCTTTTTATGTTTACGCTTCATTTTGTCCACTTTTACTGGAAGATTCCAAAGCTGCAGTGGAACAAAGCAGCAATATGTTGTTGATGTAATAAAGTTTGCAGCTAGTTGAGTTCTTACTTTAACCACCTACACTTTAATTACAATCTTGTACATTTAAGAAAAAACATTGTAAGTTTGTTGGTTTGTGTAGAAAATGAGGGATTTTTCTTCATTTTTGGAGTACCGGTACCTTCCCAAAACGTCTGTGACGGGGAGATTCAGCAGCACCTCACACCTCACTCTTATTCCAAGGCCTTGCCTTTCTTCACATTTATCTGGGTGAATAATCAGTGTAAGTACTTATTTTTTCTTTATCCTTACTCCTTCCTGAGCTGAGAATGAGTCATGAGTGCACTTTTTCTCCTCTGGCAGACACAAAGTGTCGCTTCTCGCTCCGCGGTGACATTGCCAGGTAATTTAGAATTTGTGTACAGATTAAACATGCTAATTAGCAGGATTTAGATAACTGCTGGGCATATCACTGGAGCTGGGACCGAGCCAAGTTGTTCCCTTTAGTTTCAGCTTTCATTCTAAAGCTCACTGGCATTACACGGGAAAAACTTCAAGCTGACTGATCTCACAAGTTTTCGCACGCTCTGTGAAAAATATCGCAGCGATTAGTTCGTTAAAACTTTGGTTTATTATAAGCATTGCTGGAAAATTCCCGAAATGTGGCGAGCAGAGTTACTGACAAGTTGCTGGCAAAATTAATTTGATGCCCGTGTGGCTGATGGATCAATTTGTAAGCATGGCGGACCCCTGCTGAGAAGTGCGCACACGTCCTCATGACACTATAGTCCTCCTCCGTTTGACTTTCACCCCACAGCGGCATGCAAATGAACTGTGCCCAAATCTCAGTGAGGCTTCAAAGAGATGGCGATTTTCTCATGCATATCAACAGTTTATCCGCTGGCATGTGATCTGAGGAGCGCATACAAAACAAGGAATAATGGCTTTGAATGGGAGAGAAAGAATAATAAATATCCTGAACTGCCACTAAATAAACAGGGTAAAAAAAAACAAAAAAAAAAACAACAACCCTCTGTGCTCTTGAGGTTTTCAAAACGCATTTACATTTTAAGAAATTTAAAATGCACATTGAGCAAAGAGGCAAAAACTTCTGAAGATTCACACAGACATTTTGTCTTCTGCAGGGTTCTTCCTGTTTATTTTGGTTTGGGAAAGTGCTCGCGGACTATTGTGATGCCCTTCAGCAGCGTGTAAGCAGGAATAAAAATGTGAGGAAATACAGTTCAGTGTGACAACAGACAGGCAGCATACAGCTGGACCGGTTTCAGACTCAACTGATCCCAGTATTTGTGCCTTCTTTTTTTTTTTTTTGCCGCTGCGGCATGTCAACCTTTCTGCTCGTCATATCTTGTGTTTGTGCATGTGCTGGAAATGGAAGCAACTCTTATTCTGAGTCTGGATAGTTCTTGCTCACAGACGCAGCAGCCCCTTTTTGTCCCGGCAGAATCTTAATCGATTCCTGCTTCTGCTCCGTGTGCCAGCTGCACTTCTTTGCTTTGTCACTGTGTCTCCTTCTCTTGCCCCTCGGTGCTTTAATCAATTTCTGACCAGTGATCTGTGTGTTTCTTTACCCTCGTTCTCTTCTCTTTGTCCCTCTGCCTCCTCCTCTTGTCCCGGAGCGTCCTCCTCCACTCCTCTTCTATCTCAGGGTATAGCGGCAGGCCCTCCTCCAGTCCCCGCTGGCACCTGTCCATCTGGAAACACACGAGCAGCACAAGACACAATCACTTTGTATTCCTTTCACAGCCTCCGCGCCGCACTCTTCTGGCTCCATTGACTTCCAGCTACACCCCCGAAACAGATGGTTTTATTAGTGTCAGAATTTGGGCAAAGTTCTGCCTCTTGCACTTTCATTTTGTGGCTGTGTCTGCGGCGAGCTGCGGGCGTACATCAGCTGCAGGGATTCTTCAGGTTATTAACAGGAAAACGTCTTGGAATATTTAGGAGGCGTGCGGGAAATCAACTCTTTCTTTTTTTGGGGGCATTTAATCTTTTTATGTTTAATTTTTTTCTGGAGACAAAAAGCTGTTGGACTCCGTGTTCAAACCATGGCCAGACTATTCGATCGTGATTCAACTCACAAAACCCAAGATGAAGGAAACATTGCGCAGCAACAATAATACACTATTTATTAGTAATTCAACAACTGTAATTTCTACAGTGTAAATGTAGGTAAGAGTAAAGTAACTCTAATGCCTGCTCCCATCATTCTTAGGGGTAATAACATAGTCTGTTAGAATTACCCAGCATACCACTTTTAAACAGGATATTAGTTCTAAGTTTACAATGGATGCATATAAAATCAGAGCAGCAACCAGAGCACCAATACATTTATGGATGGTGTGAAACCAGAAAGACAGGAGATTATTAAACTGTATCTGAAACTGTAATGTAGAAACATAACCAACATTTGATCCTATGTGTTTAAGATTACGATTTTTTTCAAGAAAATAATTCACGTCACAGAAATACAAGTTATCTTCTGACATTAAAAGAAGTTAAAGATGTTAAAGTTGCTCGACCAGAAACAATCTTTAAAATATACGTCACATCAATGGAATCACTTCCACACAAAGAATAAACCAATACATCAAAACAAGTCCATTACCACTCATTTCTACTCATTTCCAAACCGCAGTTGCCTAAATCATTCACACCAAAGTCAATATGTTTACAAACAAACCTGAGTTTGTAGCCATCAAACTGCGTATTTGTGTTTTGCTAACTGACGTCACCTTCGGAAACCTGCCCCAAGGGTTTCTAGGATATCAAAAATGGCGTTGCGGCAGCTCCATCGAAAACATAAACATTTGACAGATTTGACAGAAAATTCAGACTTTCTCAAAGAAAGAGAATTCAAGCCAAGAGAATAATCTGAAGTGATGTGAAACTGATACTTGAGAGATCTTGAGATCCCGTGTACAAACGGGATCTTGCTTCAGGAATTTTCAGGTGTTTCTGTGACTCTATAATGTCAACAAACCCGGGTATCTTTTGAGAAATATAAATACTGAAAATACATGTTTGTCTCAGAACAATGACACATTTCCTTCAGTAAGGTATTGACAATGTATACGAGGTTTACATTAACAACTAAAACTGAGTCCCAAATTATTCAATTTATTTCCATGTGGATTCTGAGTAACTTTAAAAGAATTCAAAAAGTGATGGACTTACCGTTGATGTAGCTTTCAAGTGTGTTTTGAATAGAAGCAAAACATTTGAATACTCAATATTTACTCTTGGTTGCTCTAGTTATAGAATTTAGTAGTTCGGCACTTTTTTAAAAGATCAACACGTATCAATACCTTTCTAAACAAATGACTTTTTTAACCGAAATGTGGCAGCGTAACATTTTTTTCACCCTAAATCTGAAGACATTGATCAATTGGAAATGTCAAATATTCTATATTAGGTTCAGTATTTTTCCTTTTTCTTAGTTTTTTTAGTTTGTAAAATGTAAAAACTGAAAAATGTTATTAGATTAAGAGGGTGTTCTCGTTTTGCATTTTAAGGTGCTCTCATTTGTCCTCATTTGGATGTTGACAGCACTTCACAGCGCTTTGTCATTTTGTGGGTGGGACAGAAGAAATGCTGCTTCAAGTCTCTCTCTGGAAATCCATTTGGGCATTTATTGCATATCCCTTAATGCTCAAACGGCTCGCTATAAACCTCCGACGTCTGCTCCTTCTGTTTGTGAGAGCTGCTCACGAGGCAGCCGCTCGGTGATAAGTCACACCACGAAGTATTCCAGTATTTTGCTTCATGAATTCAGAAAAGCCCCCCGAAGGGGCAAAACAGGACATTTGGACATGCTCGCATTACTGCAACTCAGAACTGGGAAAGATATCAACATTGCCATCACCTGTATCAACCAAAACATGCTTGTAAAGTCACTACTGTTAATATATGTCCATGACGAGGAATGAAATTGCAACTCAATGTGACGTTCAGGTTACCAATTTGCATAAAATAACATAAATTGTGTCGACACATTCTGTAAAAAAATAATACAAAAAATAATAATAATTGCCAGCTTTCTGCATTGGAAGCACAGCTACTAAATATTAATCTCGACTCGCCAATAATTTCACTTAATGTGCGGCCGTCAATTCATTTCGTCTTCTTGGCACTTACTTGTTTTTCACGGGCATCATTTTATTCTGTACAAACCCCTGGGAGTCATTTTTCATTTTTTGAAAATTTATGACTGAATATCATTTTGTCTCCGTGTTTACTTCAATTTGTTCAACTGTGCAAATAAGTTAAGTAAATGGGTTTGAGGTGAATGATGCGATACAGGAATTATTAAAAAAAAAAATGATTTTTTTTTTTTTGGGGTGGGGGTGGCACTTATTGCTTTCTTGGATCATGTTCAATGAAGAGTGACAAAAATAATGGGTGCGACGGTGGGAGACCGGAGGGGACTCGGCGACTGAGAACATTGTTGAAGGTGAATAATCTGGGACACGTCTGACCTGGAGCTCTTTCTCTTTGATCTGCTGCTGTTGAGACAAAGCGACGGCCTGCTTCATGGAAAGTTCTGCCGACACGGCCATCAGACGCTGGTTGATGTTGATTATGTTGGTTTGGCAGTCATTCAGCTGAAACACACACACACACAGATTATTAAGTGACTCTCGAACAACACAGTAACACATTCTGCACGCATGGTTTTGGTTCTATCCTCCTCTCTATGTGCTGGGATGAAGTCATCAAGGCAGCACCAATCAACATCATTCAAAAACATCCGCTATATTGATCTTCCCACAGTATACTTGTACTACTCTGAGTGGACCTTCAAGCTTAAAGTACAAACAAAAATGGAATATTCAGTGAACTCCCAACTCGCATCTGCCTTTTGAACAAAGTGATGGATTCTGTTGCGTTGCAGTGACTGAGTCTATAATATATTATCTAATATTTTGAAGAGTGAGTCCTTTCATTTTATATACGAGAGACTCTTGTGTACCTTTTTTGCCAGTGAGAGTCTGTCCTCTCCCAAATTCTCGGCCTGCTCGCTGAGTGTGTTTGAGAGCCGGGTCACCTGGTCCACCAGGAGCTCTCTTTCCAGCAGCTGCCTCTCTCGCTCAGCAATATTCACTTCAAGCTACAGAAGCACAAACACACACGCGGTGGTTTTGATTTGCGGTACAGAATCTGTAATAAAACAGCTTGTTCACGGTTTACCTGCTCGATTTTCTTGACCAGTTCTGCAGACGATGGGTCTTTGCCTTTTAGCTCTTTGAAATCGACTGTTCGATTCAGACCTTTGACCGTCTTGTCTCTGGCTTCTGACAACTTGGGGACAAAGAAAATTCAAGAGTTGATGAATTAGAAGGAAAATGCTGGGAGAAGGCACACTCTTGACACCCAGATTTGTCCGTCATCTCCAACCCACACGTCAATACTACTGCATATGCAGGCCGAACAGCACGGATTAAGACATTTTTAATGACATCTAGTGAGGAAAACTACAATTTATAAAAGGAAATTGGGCTTCATTAAATAAATAAATAACAGAAAATAATAAAGCAAAAATATAGACCCATCTTTTGCCTGTCTGTGATTTGAGTGTCTTGTCCTCCAGGCTTTTGAGATATGTATTGCTCTGGGCTTAAAAAAAAAAAAAAGACCTTTCTTAGCTAAATGTAGTTTTGAGATGGGAGCTTCTTCCCGCTAGGTGACAAGTCACTGGCAAAGTGTGATAAGAGAGAGCAAAATTTAAAGAGCCACTGGATCCCCGTGGGGGGGACGGAGCTTTTTTAGATTCTGACATCCCTCAAGACAGTAGGAACAGAAGAGGGAGGCGAGGATACACAGAAAAGCACAAAGAAGATGAGTCACTCGACGGGAAGGAAACAGAGAGCAGGCAGAACGACGAGGGAAGATATTCAAATCAGGTGTGGCGACACGGCAGGCTTTTTATATTCACGCCTTTAGCTGACACTCTTATCCCGAAACAACTGCAATTAGTGAGTGGAAACGGGGGTCAGAGGTTTGCTCGAGTAAAACAGTGCAGCGTGACTTACTGATCAAGTGTTTCGATGAACAGAGAGCAGATTAACATATTAAACATCAATTATAGGAACGTCGTGTACGTCGTGTCTGACCTCTCGTGACCCCGTCTTTTGGTGAGAGGGTCCCTATTTGGTTTGTCACAATGACACACACACAGTAGCAGTGCACAGGCATTAGACAAGCCTCCAAGTGGATTAGTGAAAATATGTCACTAATGAAGTGACTGAAATGTACCATGAAATACGGCTTCATGGATAGAATGGATAGATTAAAATGTTGGATAGATCATCAAAATACAATCATATATATTCAGAAGTAACTGCATGAGTGGGGGAAAAAGTGTTGCTGGTGCTGTACGCAGGCCCATGTTACTATGATAGGACGCAATGAGACAGTGTGGTCTGAATAAAATAAGCAATTTGACCAAATATCTCAATAATCCTTCAATCAGGTCAGAACAGCTGGGGAAGCTTTTTTTCTGTAACATATTATGGAAGAAAATGAATAATGGTTTGTGCAAGGCATTTTGTATTTTTCACTTTAAAATTACTTTAATAGTACAGAAACCACAGAGCTATTACAACTGAAATCTGACTAAGCCACCTCACGATTACCTCTAAGACTACTCATTTGTAGGTTGTTGGCAATTGGCTCAGCAATGTGAGTGAGTCAAATGTTGCAGTCGCTGATGCGTCTCATCAAACACCATTCATGAACTCAATGTTTTACTATCATTGTCATATTTTGTGAAGAACACTGGGATGAATTGAAGCACAAACAAAACTCCTCTAGCTTGTTGGGCTCTTGCCAGGCAGAAGCGTCAAAATTGTATTAGCGACCTTAAAAACAACCCAATCAGTCACATTAAATCCACAGACAGCTGAAATGAAGGACATTGATGAGCTCTTTTTCATGACACCCAGCACTGGGTGGGGAAAGAATACAGCGAAAGAACGTTTGTTGTGTTAGAAGGAGGGTTAAAGTTGTCAAACAAAGCAGGCTGCTGAATCGAGATGCACCAGGTCAGTCTAATCCAGGGGAAAAACATTCAAATGTCTAGATTATGAGAAAAAAGATAAATTAGGAGTCGAATGCCCTCCTAACCTCAGTGGGCACTGCAGATAAAAAGGAGCAATTAAAGGAGCCACACTACCTCACTTGGACGTTAATTCAAATGCCCAATGGCCCCATTACAGCAAAAATAAAGGTGGTCTATATATAAAAATTTATACCGAGCCAAGATGATCAAGGAGCCGCGACGGGGACAATAAAAAGACTTAAAATATTAGATGACAATGAAAAGACAAAACACAAGAAGACAAGAGAAAATATTAATAGATGCCGAGGGAGATCAGAGAGGGAGATAAACACAAGAGAAGAAGAATGGACTGTGCAGACAGAAAGGAGAAAAAGGAGGCGATGGGATGAGATGGGGGAAAAAAAAACTGCAGAAAAATGTTGTACTCAGGCGGTCTGACCTGTGGTGACCTGGCTTATGAAACAACAGCTTTTCTCCATTCAACCATACAATACAGGTGTGTGTGTGTGTGTGTGTGTGTGTGTGTGTGTGTGTGTGTGTGTGTGTGTGTGTGTGTGTGTGTGTGTGTGTGTGTGTGTGTGTGTGTGTGTGTGTGTGTGTGTGTGTGTGTGTGTGTGTGCGTGCGCACATGCACCAGTGTATGTTGACGTGTGCGTTTCTGATGCGAGAGAAGGAAGACGGCGTGGAGCAAAGTTGATGGTTCCCATTTTCACCTTCCAACCTGCTTGGGATTAATGAAGCTTCTATCACACACACAGGCAGCCGGTCTGATGGAAACAGACTCGGGTGACGCTAAGAAAGCTATTTTTCCTTCCCAGTCGTGTGACTTAGGTTCACAACTTCGAGGTAAAGATGTCATGTGATTAACAAAAGTGTTTGGTGAAGCTGCAGAGGCCAAAGGAAAAGTGATGAGACATGAAATACTGACGGTTAGTGGATGATGAAGTGAAAATCTGATAGAAATGCGAGTGGAGGAAATGTGCACAGAGGGGCTGATAAAAGAGTGACAGACAGGGGAAGATAAAGTGATAAAAGACAGCGCAAAGCGATAGAATATGAACCAGACAAGAGGAACTGAATTAGAGAGATGAGAAATGCAGCGAGACGGGAACTGGGGGCTGACCGGCAGTTACTGGGGTTATCTGCAGAGAGAATATGACTTTACCAACAAAAGCTTGTTTATGATGACCGCAACAAAATTTATGATTAAGTCACTTTAAATGCAAAAAACCTTTCTGTAGGTCATTATGTAAATGCATACCAACAAATAGTGTGGACACCATAAATCAAAATGTACTAGTAAAGTGGTTTTCGACATGGAAATCAAACAGAAACTTCATCTGAGGTTGTCGAAAAACAAATTTTCTCATGACAACACATTGTACAACCTGGAGCAGTCCTGGAGAACGTTTTCGAATGAGAGAAGCCTTTCATTACTTAGAACAACGGGGTTAACACGTATACACTTACTTCTGACTTGGGACCTTCATTCTCCCTGTACTTAACAAGGAATAGTGGTGAAAGGTTTGGTTGAACGTCTGAATTTAATTATTTTAGAATTCAAATAGACAATATTCAACCTGGAAGACTGTACTGAATCAACTCATGTCTGTTTGCATCTTATTCATATAATCTCTCTCCAGTTTGCATTAGGGTTCTGGATAGGAGGTACAGCTGACGGATCCATCACAGGGTTTACAGACTGAGCCATGCGATCACTATCGTCAATATTCTGAAGGAGTGGATTGAAACTTGAAGAACTTCCTATTGGGAATATTAGCATGTGATAACCACAAAAAACTTCCAACATTCTAAAAAAAATTAAAAATCGAATTAAATGCTACCGCAGTGATTGATGTAATTTAATAATTTTTTTCCAAAATGATGCAAAGACATCTTTGTGAAGACAACATGCAAGGTTGAAGCCAAATACTCCAGCCCACATGGGCTGTTCCACTTTTATGTGGTCCCATTTTGTGAAATGCAAAGACTAGCAGTTAATAAAAGTTCACAGCAACACCATCCCTCCTTATAATGAACAGATAATGCATCGACTGGTAACTTGCTTCTCTCTCTAGAGGACACTGAAACTAAATGTCATGTTGGTTTTTTTTAACCAAACTCGCACATGAAAACAAACACTAATGACATACAGTATAGAAAGATATATCGTTGTAATTAAACTCAGACTGCTGCCTAATAAATGACGCCTGAATATATATGAAATCATTTGACTCCCTTGGCAATGTTTTCATTTGATTCCAAAGATTTTAATCATGACAGGCTGCCTCAGTCGTCACAATCCCAACGGACACGAGTGTCTGCCCAGTCCTCACTCCTGAATCTGATTGATCTGTGTTGCAGCCTCACACGCCACTACCCTCAGTCACTTAAACACTGCATGATGGATAGCACGCGGTGTGTCTGTGTCACCCTCCCTCTCCTCCTGCCTGTCGTCAATCAATCTTTTTTTTCCTCTCTGTGTTGTCCTCGCTTGTAGCGTCTTTTTTTTTATATTCACATTCTCTTCCCTGTGTTCATATACACCGACATATGTCTCTCTCTCTTTGCATTCATCTGTCTCTGTGTCAGCGTCTCTGTTCTGCCTCTGTGTTTTCTTCATCTGACAGTCAAACATAACAGCCACTTTCTTGGCTCATGAAGGCTGTACGAACATTTGTAAGGCTTGATAGAAAACAATGCAGGCCACAATTTGCATATCATTTCCATAACTTCTGCTTAGTTAGGAGCAAATGTGATGACTGAAAAAGCCACATGATAGATGGTGCCACATGCCTAATACTGTAATCATAAAAATAAATAATGACCTTATTTATACCACACAGCAAAATTAGGTTACCACAAGCTTCATAATTAATATAGATAAAAGACAATGGGACAGATCAGTGCAGTAGAAAGGTCAGTTAAGTACAACAGCAGTGAAATTATAATCATAATAAGGTTATGTAAGGTTAATTAGCAGAACATGCACGAAAAGGAGCTCAACCGAAGCATTCATAAGCACGAAATGAGATATTGTAATTATATATGAATATAGACAAAGAGACCACTAATATTTATCAGACTTAATGTTGGTCTGGAGAAAAGATATGTCAACAAACACAGCAATAACAATAAAGAATAATATTAATTAAAAAACCCAAAGCCTAGCTATCACAACCGCCATGTTGGATAAGGAAGCCAGAAGTAAATAATTAAAAGTTAAGGCATGACCTCAGGACACGCGCTGTGTGTATATTCTGAGGAAAGATTGGAAAGATGATAGGCTACTGACCCTGCGGGCTTGAATTCCTCAGGCAAATCATTCCACAGCCTTGAAGCGTCTGACAACAAAAGCCCTCACTTTTATGAAATCTAACCAGCATCCAGAAATAGATATAGGAAGGCATACAGTGGGGCAGAGGAGCTCCGGCTGGAAGAAGATTCCACAAGACACAAATACAAAACTTGAAACAAAAAGCCACGGTTGAGCGAAATGTCTTAAAATGAATTGGATGGACTAAAACAATTGTATAGTCGAAATGCATTTTCGCTCAGTTTTTATAGATATTACTGCATACAAACTACGAAGAAATTCCCCAAACAAAAAAAAATCATGCAAGAAAAAAAAAATTTTTAGGCGGACGGCTACAACAGTCAACCCTGACAGGCCAAGCGGCCCTCCATAATCTCAAATACTTCACTTTGCTGTTCAGCGAAAGCACATCTGCCAGCAAGGTGGATGACCCAGTCAGTATAAATACGAGTACAGCCAGATCAGCTTTTAGCTTTTGGAAACCTCCACATTTTCCTCTCCTCTGGTCTCTCTCACGTTGTGTATGCAGGACGGAAGGAGACGCTGGGTGCAGGCCGACTCGGTGACCTCTAGCGGGACGCGTCTGTGAATGTGAATGGGAGATCCTCCAGTGTACACAGAAACCAGCGGCCACATAAATATCAACTGGGTTTGTGAGCATATTTACCAGACTGCACACTCACAAAGTTTCACAAACTTTTGACTTTGACTTTAGAATGCGACCTTTTTTCCTCACAACAAAAATGACTTTGCAGTGGCTCCTTCCTCCAAGTTCCCAGGGCAATAATCTCTCGCCCTGCCTCCTCACCATGCAGTAAGTAGATTACTGTTTGGTTGGCGGGGGGGGGTATCCGTCAACGGACTGCTGCACTTCTGTAAAGGCTTGACTCGTACTTTTTGCATGTATCTTCTTTATTTTAATCTCTGCAACCAGGTTTTTCATTCATTCTTTTATATTTATGGGAAACAACTTTTATTATGTTATTTATATATTTGTTTGAATAGCTAAGAATACTATCCTTAAAGACCGCTTTCTTACTGATAGTCCTAAAGCAGATGGCACAGTTGGAAGGCTGTAACACTGTAAAGACTCCAGTTGGTCCACATCCCAACTGAAGAGCTGCTAGAATCTGAATATTCTTCGGTAGGTATTTAGCCTGCGCTCTCTGGGAGTCTGATTTAAGAGCCAAGCTGTCAATGGATTTTTCAGGGGTGGTTAAGTGGAGCGTCATATATCATACAAAAGCTTTGTGGTCAGCCGTCTTGCCTTTATGTGCCTGCTTTGCTTGTCTCTTCAGTGTCTGACTTCAGTTAAACCGACACACACAAAGTCAAAGAAACAATCTGCACTGGGTTTCCCCTGGTAATGAGGTCCAGACAGGTCAGACACAGATTTAAGAGAGGGACAGACAAACACGATGACTCACCACCGTAGGGACCGCATACTCAGTCATCAGCCCCGCCCTCCCATTAATCTCACATCACGAATGCCTGTGTGTGTCCCGATGTTTGTGATTGTGCTTTAGTCACTAGATGGCTGTTCATCGCTGCTCAGATGTCACCAGTGCAGCACGGATCTCGGCGTGTGCACTGATGCACGCGCACCTGAGTGCATCCGCGACGTTGATGTGCCAGCAACTCATAAACAAGCAGTAAATTCCGAATTCGACACCAACCCCTGTTTATTTTGCAGCAATTAAAATTCCTCAGAGCAAATGAAAGCCTCGCAGTATATTGAACTTCAATAGTCCCACAGATGGCCCAATCTATCTTTGTCAAAATTTTCCATCGGGGGGGGGGGGGGGGGGGTCTGTCTGCAATGAACAGATAAACTGGTCACAGATGAATACAAATACACAATATATTTGATAAATCAACAGCGAGGAATGGAGATTGAATTCACAAAGAGAATTCACAGGGAGAATGAATTGAGCTGGCAATACGCCGGCAAAAGGAAAGACCTCAGTGATTCACTTTGTGTACCCGGGGGAGCCAGACGGCTGCACGAGGAAAAACCGTGATTTAGAAAATGATTTGCTATTTACACACAGAGCAGAGGGAGAAATACTGAATGACTGGAGGACTGAATGGATGGAGAGATGAACAAACAGATGGCGTGATATACGAGTCAGGGATGTAACGGTTGTTTTGTAAAAGGTTTCAGGAATTAGATCCAAACAAGACTGCGAGTCCCCGGCCATGCTGGCCGGCTGCTCTGTGAGATTGTGCTTGGGAAAAACAAAAGTTCAGGTGGGCTGCTAAAAAGAACATTATTCATGTTTTTGGAGAAATACGATATTTGGACTTCTAACTGAAAAATTAAATGTTTTTATAAGATGTTTTCAAGTTTCATTCTGCGTGTACCACCTGGAAGAATTATGGGCTTTACACTATCACAATTATGACCAACCTGAACATGCAGTAGCTATGGCCATTGACCAAATTCACAATCTACAAAGCATTATAACACAGACAAGACATTTCAGCTCATCCCACCAAGGTACACTGCCTCTTTATCGCTAGGAAATACAGCAAGGTAGAATTTTAGGTGTAACATCAGTTTTTAGGAAGCTTACAAAACAATAACTGGTCCGCTTCTTCTAAAACTATTCTTAATTAGGTTAGGCCAGATGTCCAACATAAAGCACTAACTGAATGGCTGTACATTATTTTCGTTGAATCAGAATGCATGCATTTCATAATTTCCACTTTAAAATCCATTTAGTTGAGGAATATTGAGGTAATAGTCGCAATTGATTTTGCCTTCAAATGCAGTAAAATGATCTTTATCGAAGGAGCAAAGCAAAGACAGCAGATGAGACCACAAGTGGCCAAAACATGACAGATTTAGAAGTGTCATATCTTGCAGTGATTGATGTACATGATGGAAAGTTTCCTGCTGCTGGTTTAACTCTTGTGAACCACTCTTTAACACGTGTTAAAAGTGAATTCTTAACATGCAAAATTCCCACAATAGTGCAACATGCATTTCATTGCATTTAGGCATAACTCTGCCTTTGTTTAGAGTTCTTGGTCTCATATTAAAGTAGCATAGCAATCCTTCAAGCAAAGCCACAAACACAGATAACAGAAGTAAGACATGGGGGAGAAAACTCTTCGTATCTACAGCAAACATCTGTAAAACGCTGGGCAAAAAGGGAGGAAGTAATAGAAACAGGTGGGAGTTCAGAAAGAAAAATAGACACATAAAGTTACTTTAATGCCTCAAGAGAAAAATGAAAAGGAGATTTGGACAAAAGGGGGAGCGAGAAAAGGAACGGCTGTTGAGCAAAACAATAGAATATATGAGTGAAGGAAAAAAGATGGCTCCAACAGGGCCTGTTGTAGCAAGTGATAAACAGCAGAAGGAGTCAACAGATGGAGGAAAGAAAAAGGGGGAGTTTTTCAAAAGAGCAGCACATGGTGAAAGCCTGTTCCAAGGCTGCGTTCATCCAAAAAGAGCACAAGACTCAGATAAGAGACGTCTGGTCCAGCAGCAAGTCGAAAGCAGTCACTCTGATCCACAGCAGCAACACACCCAATCCCACGACGCAGCCACTGGCAGGAAAGACTCAGCGTGAATCTGTGTGTGTTTGTGTGCTGCACTGGAGCCTCTCTGTGTGTGTCTGTCACTCTCACTGCGTTGCAAAGTTGTTTCAATATGTTAGTTATTTATTCATGTGTATGTGTATGTGTATGTGTGTGTGTGTGTGTGTGTGTGTGTGTGTGTGTGTGTGTGTGTGTGTGTGTGTGTGTGTGTGTGTGTGTGTGTAACTTGTGGTGCAATGTGCGTTTATTTTGGTTTGTCCCTGCTGAGTCGAGTCTTACTGCAGATCTGCCCGTGTTGTGAGTTTAGTTTTTGTCTCCGCTCAGCCTTAGGAGAACGTCTGACTACTCTGAAAGCAATGTAATAGGCTGTTTTCAATTGACTGATCACAGACGGCTGGGAGAAAAACAAACAGAGAAACACACATTCCTTGTCTTTACAAATTTTGCAGTAATTTTACCCTCAGTCTGAAGACTTTGATGACCTTTCCTCAAATGTACAACTGAAAATGAATGCTGGATGTAGTTAAAAATAAAGAATATGAGCGCTGTGTTCTTTTCATTAAAGTAAAGAGTGGGCACAGTATGTTTTTTGAGCAATTCAAAACTGTTATTATAAGGTGAGGGTGTGTAAATGCATTTCAAAACAAAGATCAGCTCATTAGTGGTGTTTGTGTTTTGCAACTGTTCTAAGAAATGTCTCTTCTGGAGCCCTGCGCTCCACCGTTCTCTTTGGAGATCCCCTCGCCTGACACTGAAAGCCATAAATCTGAACAACAATCCACCATACTGAAGACAAGACTCACATACACAAACATGTACTTGCTGAGATTCCCCTATGACACTGAATAAAAAAAGACGATTTAAAATTTTTTTTTTTCCACAACGGATGACAGGAACACTCAAACCTTCCTGGACAATCCTATTAAATGCTGTCGGAGGAAATCTATGGCTGCAATCCAACACAAACAAACATGTAATTTGCCTGAAAATTCCAAGTAAAACTCCTCAAAGGCACAGTCTCTCTTTTTAGTGCCACTTCTGTCAACTGATCACAACAGGAAGTGCTAATTGACAACAGGCCCAACTCCTTCGAATTCCACACTGCTGAAGCGCAGCCTGATGGAGTCATTGTCGTCCTGTTGGACTGTGCGGCGAAAGGCTGCATCAATTAGCGCCTGTTAGGAAATCAACTGTGTGAAGACTATTGAGGTAAGAATGAAAATAACGACACAAGTACGCTTGTTCAAGATTATAATGAGGGACACAAGGCTGTTTAAAACAGTGGCGCACCTGAGCTGTGACCTTAGGGATCAGATGTCAGTTACAATAGTTGGTCAAAAAGAAGAACAGGAAATGTGATGTATTTTTAAATAACAATGAGGGAAACTTTCAACAAAACTCAAGACTGTTGAACCCATCTTAATGGGTGATTTCTAGCATTTCCATGATTCATTCTCAATTATCTAAAGTGTCTCATAAATGGACCAACATTATTTAATCTCCAACATTTCAAGTGATTAGTGGGCAGTTGTAAGTTACCATCCGCCAGTGATGTACGTACATTTTGGGGGAAAAATTTGGATAAACTTATGGTTGTAAAAATGTTCAGTGAAAATCCCTGATCTGTAATAAAAGTAAAATATGTATACAAGAAAAAAAACGAGTAATTTGGGACATGTCGGAACAGCATTGTTAAAGAAAAAACAAAAGTTGATACTTTTAAGAGTGAAACAAGAGTATGAGGCTCATGAGACCAAGGAAAATAAGTGTTTTTCCCACAGTTTTTTTCTAGGGTCAGTTCTTTGGTAAGTTCTTGTGAAAAGTGTTGAGCTATAGTGTCACATGACTGAGCAAAGATGCATTTGCAGGTCAATGTACTTAAATAGAGTTCTATCTTTACCTCTATCTGCAGCATGGTGATTTCTTCCTCCAAGACTCTCCGGGGAAGAACTTCCTTCTCCTTCAGGTCAATCTGTCTCTTCTCCTCAGTAATCCCCAACTGTAAATCTCGAATGTCCTTCTCCAACGTCTCCAGAGACGTGTTCCCCTCAGTGATGGCTGCAGCCAGCGTGTTACACTTCTCATCGTAGTTGGACAAAACTTCCTCATGTTCCACCAGCTGAATTCCTCTGTGAGGCATGGAAAGTAAACACATGCATGCAAACCCGATGTGAAAGAATTCCATTGCTTGTAGTATTTTGACATTGTGCAAGCATCAAGCTATGGACGTACAGAGAATTGCGTTGTTGTACCGCGGTTTCGTGTTCCTTGTTTATTTCCAGGAGGGCCTCCTTCTGATGATTAATCACCTGGCTGAGCCTGAGCAGCTCCAGATTGTTGTCCTCACACTCTTGACTCATCTCACGATGCTTCCAGGCAACCTTTAAAAGGTTTGGTTATTTCAGGTTAAGACACAAAGAGATTCTGACATTTGTGATCATACCGCACAGAAAAAAACAACGTAGGCAAACCCCTGTGTGGGATTTATTGATGTTTTGTGATTCATAAATGTAACTGAGATGTATTATGTCAGTGGAAATAAAAGAAATATAATAGAAATATGTACGTCTATTAAAGCCTAAGCGTTGCAGTAATCCACTACTGCTCTGCCTGGTCTTTTCTCATCGTTCAGATCACAATTAACTGTGTGATTAATGCATCTGTGTGGGTCTGTGTAATGCTTGTTTTGCTTTGTGATGTCTACCCGACGGAGCCTGACAAAGACCTCTGCTGAAAGCGTTGCTCTCTTTACAAATCTTGTGCACGCTGTAATTGGATTGTGCAGTATTTTTTTTTTATGACCAAGTCTGATGTGGACAACGAGTACTGAGATGCATCTTATACAGTAGACAACATGAAAGTTCTTGTAAACCCTTTGAATAAGCTGTAAAGAGAGTGTTTGATGGATTAACTGGCATATGAAAGCCACAAAGAGAAACACAGAATGTTTTTTTTATTTCTCTCTGCTGCTATATGGCTGTTTAAAACCAGGTTAAAGAGTCCCACTTGAGATAAATAACTTTCGCATCAGTTTAAAATCTGGATTCACACATTTGTTATCTAATCATTTACATTGTCTAATCTGTGAAACTGGTGTAAGGTAAAAGTTTCCCACAATTCGTGTGTGTGTGTGTGTGTGTGTGTGTGTGTGTGTGTGTGTGTGTGTGTGTGTGTGTTCCTGAACCTTAGAGATGTCATTGCGCAGTTTGTCTCTCGTTTTAGAACTATGAGAGAGCTTCATACGAGCCTTCGTAAATGACCTGAAAAGTAACACAAGTACATAAACAGAGATTTAAATCGTAGCCTCAAAGCAGTTAAAGTAAAAAAAAAAAAAGAAAAAACTCTTAATCTTTCTTTACGACATGTAGGCACACACACATACCTTTCCTTGTTGGCGACAATAGTGCGTTGGATTTCCATCTCGTTCTGCAGGACTTTAATCTGCTCTGACAACTCGGTGATCGTCTGTGAGGTGATCTGCATCAGCTTGACATACTTATTCTTCTTTTCCACGATCATATCGCACAGTTTAGAATACATTGATATTCTGAGGAAGAAAAATAATGAAAAAGTCTTTTCTTGATCACTATAACAAAGGCAGACAGTTGACTGCTTGATACAGTTTCAAAAGGTGAATTTACATGGAGGGCAGTGACATCAGACTGCTGCTGTTACCACAGAATGGGACTACATGCGTTACTCTGTGTCTGAATGCTGAAGTATGACCAAATTAGTGAGACATAGTTTTCTACCCATGTACAGATGTCTGGTTTAATTCTAATTCCGTCTATTGAGCAGAAAAGACAAACAATTAACTAAGGAATCAATTCTCAGTCTTGAAATTGCTCACAGAGACATCATGCAGGTACTTGGAGCTCTTTTTCTGCTACACACGCTTCACAATATTGAGCAAAATCTGTTATGAAATGATGTTTAAAGGATGCAGTGAAATCGCCACATTATATTTTATCAGAAAGTAAGAAGACAGCTACAGTAGATGTAGTTATAATGTTTTCCCTCATTAACAGCATATCTATGTGGCGTCCTCTTTTTTATGGCACACTTTGCATAAATTCGCCCAAAGAAAAAAAACGCTATCAGGGACACCTGCGCTGCAGCATTGTGTTGAGCTTGCTTTGGTCCGCGATGATCAGATCTTTTTCTTGGAGCTCCTGCTGGATGTGCTGGTTCAGTTGCTGTGGGCAGATTTAAGTGGGTAAAATGACAATCAGTTCTGCGTGGGTGGGTTTGTTTACGAGTGTGTGCACTCACAAAACATCTAACTTCACTCGTACTTGCGGGTGCACAAACTGTTACAGCTTCCCATCTGACGATGTGAATAAATGAAGGAAAATAATAAGTTGGCTGTTGTTTTTGAGAGGGGGAACTCTCGCAAAATTGCTTAATTCTTTTTTTTTTTTTTAGCTGATTTGGAGTTCCACGCTTCAGGAATTTAATAAAAATCATTTCTCACAAAATGAAAAGGCTTTTACACACTTCAATTTAATTATCTACATATTTTAGCTCTCTGTTTTTCTAAATCCCAAAAAATGGGTGATTATCATGCTATTGTTGAGATAGAGGACATTTGTTTTAGTCATTAGTTTTTCTTTAAGAAAATCACCAAAAAGGAGCCAAAATATATTCTTACTTAAGCTCGTCTTTGATGTTTTTAACACATTTATGTGTGAAATTTGCATATAAGTGCATAAGTACCATTACTAATGACAATAGCAAAACCTATTATAAATGTATCTTTTGCTGTGTTTGTGTGTCTTTGTAATGCACCTCAGCCCTGAGCCGCTCACGGTGCTTCTGGCCCCTCTCCTCGGCTTTGATCTGTGTCAGACATCTGAGGTTATGGAGTTCTTCTCTGAGGCAGTTTGACTCCCTCAGCAGCTCCTGAATCCTCCCATACTGACGCTTCTTCTGGCTCTCCTCCTCAGCCGCAGACAGCTGGTGGGGAACACAGTCACTTCAAAAATCTCAATTTGGATGAAATTGTGGGGTTGAGCAAAGTCCTTTACAATACGGAATATTACACAAGTGAGGAGAATCGTCTGTATTACAGCCCAAGAAACCTATGTGATGAGACATTTTCTATTGGGAGTCTAAATGACAGAAAAGGAAAAGTACAAGATTAAAATGGCACATTTACCCTTTACAAGGGTGGTCTTTAGAAGAAAAAGCTTTGTCAAACCAAATCTTGTTTAGTATGAGGACCTGAACTTTCTAAAATCAAGACATTATAAAAACACATTGAACTGAATGACGGGGGGCGCACGCGTGTCGGGGTGCAAAATGTCATGTGAAGATGTGACATGCAGTAACATTGCGATAATGACATGGTTTCCGATAAATACAAACACTCATCGCCACATGCTATGGGATAATTATGCAAGTCAATCGATTAAAATGCTTTAATTAACCAAACAAATTTAGCAAATTAAATGTGATTTATTGCACCTTTCTTTCATATTTCAAATTATAGCATTTCCAATTTAGAGAACATGACTCCATGGGGTATGGACACATAATTCATCACGGCTGAGCCAGGCGTTTGTGTTATGTAAATTGTACTGATTGATATTGGGATATTAATAAATGTGTGTGAGAAAGTGTAGCAATGCACACAAGTACTTGTGTGTGAACGCAAGCGCAACACAACAGCCTGTTCTTGACAAAGACTTTGTTTCTCTCCAGCTCCTGTTCTTAGTCCTCACTGCTATTTCAGATGCAGTATTTTAAAACCTTTGAACGGTTTGTTAACTACAACGTCCAGCACCTGTAATTGGATTTGCATCATGATGGACACGCCACTGTTCATTCAGTGGATCACATCGTGCCTGTTCCTCTTGTTTCTGAGACTGTTATGCAGAATCAAGTGCAACCCCGGGAGCTCAATATTACACCATGAATTTAGAATTTTGTTTCAGACCTATTTCCCAGAATGGTATTCGGACCAATACCGCATATTGAATGAGTCAAGCAACTTTTTGCCATCACATCTAAAGTACACAGCCTTACCTGATTTTCAAAGCTCGCTTTGAGAGCATCCACCTCTTTCTGAAGCTCCAGTCTTCGCTGAATACCGGCCTCTCTTTTGGGCACAGCATCCAACTGAAAATCCAAAGCAGAACCTCAAGTCTGTTTAATTTTTCCATCACACTACAACACTGTTATCCTAGCGACGGTCCATTGTTTTACATGTGCGAACTATTAGACTATATGATAAAAAAGAAAAGCCCACAAGGACCAATATCCGACTTCATCTCAAATTCAGTCTGTGCATTTTTAATCACACATCAAACACAGACTGCAAAACTAATACTGCGTGTGTAAGTGTCCCTGAGGCCTTTGCTCTTGCTGCTATAGTGACACTGGCTCATATTCAGAGGTATGAATTACGCTGGGACAAATTCAAAAAATATTAGTCCTTGAAAGAAGACTGGATAAAGTTTTCTAAATATTCATATGCGGTATAAAGTTCACAGCACAATATCTAACTGTAGTAAAAGTCACAGTTATTCTTGGCTGACCAGGCACAGCGGTTAAAATTGTTATGAGTAAAGATGCATGCGAGTTCTGTTCATGATTGGCAGATTAAATCACTCAAACTATACACAAGTGAGTTTCTTTTTTAACTGGTCGTGTGAGCATGTACATTCACGGAAGCGTCAGTGATTTCCTCTTAAACGTGAGATATGCTGATACATTTCCAGTAAGTCTATGAAAAAAAGGAGAGGAAGCCACTGAGAAATTCTGGTGAAACACATATAACAAGCAGATGTACTAGTTCTGAGGACATTTCCAGTTGAAGATTGCAACAACTGTGTTGTAGCCTTGAAACGTTCCAGGTTTTTACCATTAGGGAGGTTTTCTAGTACAATCAGAATATTTCCAAACTACCATTGTTGGATACAAATTTACCATATATCCAGAAACTGTAGGCTAAAAAGTTGCTTGAACTTGTGCCAACGTTCAAAGCAAAGAGTCACCTGTGCTTGTAAATCATTGTAGATGGTTTGGTTGCGGTCGAGCTGCTCAGTGGACATGGCCAATGCTTGCTCCATCCTCCTGAGGGTTTGCATCTGCCTGAGGAGGCATAAAAAAAAAAAAAACCACCTTTTGAATATTCATCAACATAATAGTGCTGCCCCTCACACACTTTTTATCGGCATTTTATCCTTGTTACACCAAACTGTATATAGATTATTGTGGTGATTTTCAGGTGTGTGTGGAATGCAAATGCAGGACTGCTTTTGACCTTTTTGGACTGTCCAAACAACTCATGAAAATGAAATGTCTGTTGGCCTTTGCAGTGAAACTGAAGCACATCAGTTTGGCTGGAAAACCTGTTAAGACAATGCGATTACTTGCAAAAGTCAAAACTTCTCAAATACTTGCGGCTCATGTCAAGTCAAAATTTCAGTGACACATACAAACACGTAATTAGACTTCTGATCTCGAGAGTTTGAATGTTTCACATCCTATTGACATTTAACAGGCCTTTCCTTCCCCCATTTGCATATATTTTCACTTTTTACAGTATAGAACTTCCAAACAAATTGAACTGTGTCGCTGAAGTTTTACTTGTTGGTGATTCTGTTGTGTAAAATGTAATGTGATAAATATGCACAATCTGACTTTTTCTACGTTTACTGAGACCCCTGGTAAAAAATAAATTGCTGAGTCTGTCATCCTCCACAGCATTATGCACTGTTCTCTGTGGAGTTTCTGACCTCCAGCTGTGCTTTGTGACTGTTTTCAGGACATAATGCGAAAAGATGGGCATCTGTGGGGAAATAGACTTCCATTAAGTGCCGGGTACACAATGCTGAGTTTTAGAACGCTCAAATTGGCTTTATAATTGAAATATTTCAGCAGTGTCACAACTGAAGGACATTAACACAAAGTCAACTTGATTATGTTTTCAAGAGAAAGCTTCATTTCGATGTGCATGTATTCATTCACATGTTTCCTCTGGATTCATTGTGTACCTGTTTTTCTCCCTCAGCTGCACAGAATGGCCCTCATGCAGGTACTTCCTGTCACACATGATGTTCTGCAACTTCAATTCAAGGATACCTCTGGGGAAGCAAAAAAAAAAAAAACCACAGTTACACTCAGGACAAAGTTCTCTTACAGCCAGACCAAACATGTCATCTCTACTCAAATGTGAAATAGTTATGCATTTGTTTCTTCTTGCAAATGCCTTTAAACTGTAGAGGAAAGTTTTTACCTGTCGTCCAAGACTTCCCTCGCCTCCTCCTTGCTGACCTCCATCTCTTTCAGCAGCTGCCCGTGCTTTCTCTGACTCTCCTCCACTTGGCTCTTCAGACCCTCCACCGCGCGAATCACCTCCTCGCCCTTCATCTTGAGGGAACGGTTACGCTCATCCACCTTCTTCACTTGCCGCTCCCTTTCTGTGATCTCCACATTTAGTTCTTCTATTTTCTTCATGGCCACTCTGGTGTTTGTGGAGTGTTGACAGAGAAATCAAGAAACGGCAGAGGGAACGTGAGCACGAGAGCAGGATGAAAGCATCCCCTGGTTTTCTGCTCCTTTCCAATGAGAGTGCATATGTTATGAAATAACAGCATGTGCATCCATCTTTTACATACACCCCGCAGTACTCTGCAGCTTTGTGAATTTGAAATTACAAGTGCATGGCTCGTGCACTTGGTTTCCACTGCATTCCGTGCCAGATAAATATTAATTTCAAATAAACATGAAAGGATCTGCAGGAAAATCATGAGTGAACCATCAAGCAGCTGGACTAGGAATTCAGAAAATGATATCTGGTGCATATGATTTTTTTTAGCACATTAGAAGGATTGACACCTGTGGAATGTTGAGAAGAATAAACTTGTATCCTGATTTTCAGTTCCTTATCAGGATGAAACTCATTCCTACAGAAAATACAGTGTAAATAAAATACATGGGGACAGGGAATATTAAGTCCAGAGAAGAAAGTGAAAACAACTGGTAAATGGGGTTTCAGCAACAAAATATTGGAGACAAAAAAGTATAAATCTGTTTTGAAAAAAAGGTGTTTTATTTCGCACGTGAGAAAATCAATACAATGGGGGGGGGGGATCCTCCTTTACTGCAGATTCGCCTGTTTAAATTCTGTTGTCTATCAAAGCTTTTGCTCCATCAAGCTGGAACAAATAGACAATTAGAGAAAAAGGAGAAAAACTTACAATCTCTGCCTTAATTCTTCCATTCAGCAACATCTATTGCTTTTTTTGGCCCATCAGCTGTTTTGCTGTGTGTTCTCACATTTTCAATATTGTTCCCTAGTTTGCTCATAATTTCTCCCAAATGTAGTTGTTGAGATTTCAAAAGCAACACTTTAAGTTTCTGCATCATTGGCAGACATTCCTCCAGTTTCCAATCAGGCAATCCATATTTTCAAAACTCATTCTTATCCACTTTAAGCTTTTTATTTTTATTTTATCTTTTAATTTCAAATTGTGACAGACTTACACACATCTATCACCCTTTACACACAGAAATGGCACACAGAGACCAGGAGAAGTGTTCTGACTTAACTTTAGCTTTGGTGATCCTCACCGGTAAAAAATTACAATGGAGGTAAATATACATAGTATTTCTTTCATTTACTTTTTATTGATATCCAGTGACAAACACAGGCATCTACATCAATTTGTGTTGCTGTTTAACCAGCGCATGAATTCTGTCTTCTTTTTCACCAGAAAATTTTAAAAAGGAGGGGGGGGAGAAAACTACAGCTTTATATAGACATGAACATATTATCCCAGGCACTTACTCTTTCTTAGACCGTTTCCTCTCAGCCTCCTTGAAAATCTGGTCAGGTATGCTGATGAGCTGGGCTCTCTCCGCCTTTTCACATCCATGCAGCGACATGCACACAAGAAATGTAAGAAAGCAGATGATTTGTGATTTTATGCATGGCGCGCTGTGGGCTTTGCCCACCCCCATTCACAGACCTCTTTGAACTCGATGATCTCCTTCTTGTCTTCCAGCTCTTTCCGTTCCATCAGTATCTGCTTTTCACTCATTTCCACATCTTCCAACAGATTTCTGTACAGGAAGGGGGAGAGAGATGCACACCAGAGTGTGTTCATCAAGAGAACACTATTCTTCGAAAAAAAAAAAATGTTTTAATGAACAAAAACTACAAAAGAACATAAAAACGATGCGAATAAGAAACAAACGCATGAATCAGAGATTTTTCCAAGTGATACGATACCCAATTTCAAGTTGTCGCTGGGCAATCTCTTTTTTAAGATCCTCACACTTGTCACGTATGGCCTTTGCCTTGTCCTCCAGCTCCTAGGGGGCGTCCAGCAGAATGCACTTAATCACACATTGTCTTCATCATCAATCAGATTAGATTTAGGTCTTAAAGGGGTCATATTATCCAGCTTTTCGACACTTTCACATGGTCGTTGGTCCAAAAAACATTGTATTCAAAGTTTATTGCCCCAAATCCAGTTTTTCTTTGATTTTCAGCCATTTGAATATTGGAGCCATTTGAGGAGCTGCATTCAGAATCTGCTGTGTCTGTGTGAGCTGGACTGGCTCCGCCCCCACACAAGCCCATCTTAGGAAGAGGACGAAGTACTTCCTCTCGTGGTGCCATGTGCCAGAGCAGAGCTGCCTAATTGTGGGAGGGTCAAAGGGAGGGCCTACCTTGATTGGGATTGGCTCAAGCCCTGATGACAATATATAGGGTTTGATTTGTGATTCGCTCATTGGAGCAACACACTGTTTAAAAACTGAAACAAGCCAGAGAGAGATGAGAAACTTCTTCACTTCTGGGGTGTCATTCCCAGGTATGGGGACTCATATTACAGTTGGAAAACCATTAGAAAGTGAATTTTGCATCAAATGACCCCTTTAAGTTTCGAACATAGCACAGGATTTAGATTTTTTTAAATTTTTTTTATTGAGAATCAAGGCCTATAGGTTTTCTTGTAACTCTACTAAGGATGATTAAAAAGCTACCGAGAATTTTAATTACCTTCTAAATGTTATAAAGGTCTTGATGAACAAAAGATGGAGTAAAAGCAGTTCTGTACACACAAAACCATGAGTACTAGAACTATACTATGAAATACCAATAAATGAATTAATGTCCTTATACATATTGTATCGGTGATTATGTTAACATATGTAAATGTTGTATATTATAAGAATGCACCTCTCTCCATCCAACTTCATATTTAGGGAAAAAATAAGTTTCAAATTCTTCTATGGCTGTCATTCATCTTTATACGGAGAGAGTTCATCTGGAGTGAGAGTTGAGTAAAATCCATATGTATCTCGGCTGTTCCACCGGTAATCCATGTCTCTGGAAACTCGACCCGGATGGTGCAATGATGAACTTACAGCAGGTTGTGTCTGACTCTCATTCTCCTTCTCCAGACAGCGCTTCTCTTCCCGGAGCCTGCACACGGGTGAGGTGAGGTAAAGTGAGACAAGAGGTGCAGGACACATGGACGCAAAAGAGACACCGTAGGAGGAAGAAAGCAAAATAAATTAGATTTTTTTTTTGAGTGAAAGACATGACAAGGGGAATAACTCTGACATTTTCACTTTCACTAATGTGCAGTTTCCAGGTACTCAAACAAAACAGAAAAACAAACAAATGCAGAATCCACAGATTATTAAAATGAATGACTAAAGCTTGAATGAGTATTAGTAAAAATATAAGTTATTTATGCTATTCTGGCTAAAACACAAATAAAGTAAACAAAAAAAAACATACAGCCATTTTCATGTTATGTAAGCACATAAATCTTAAGTCTCCACACAGAGCCTGAATATGTACATAAAGAAACCGTGTTTTCATCTTTCTGTTGCGGATGCTTTTTCAAAAACTGATTAAAGTTTGCATAAAGTCATTTCAAGCTCTGCCATTATGAAAAAAAGCTTACATTAGCACATAACTGTACTGCTGCACATTTCATAGAGTAAATGATATTAATCTTCTTGACAACTTGATGTATTGGATATTACCTGATACGCATGAAAAAAAAAAAAACTGTCTTACAGCCACTGGGTGGGTGGGGGAAAAAAATAAAAAGGTGCTGAATTCCTGTGTCTGTGTTTGGCTGAAGATAAAGGACACACTGATTTTAAAAGGCATATTTGCATGGAGAGCATCTGCTTGTCATATGCAGGCCGATATCCATGTGGACGAGAGAGGAGAAAAGCAAAATGGAAATAGAGAGGAGCAAAAGAACAGTGTGAAGCTGAGGCGGTGGAAAGGAGGTGGAAGGAGGGATAAACCGAGTTGGTGGAGTTCCACGAGAGTTCATGAGCAAAAACCTGTCACAAATAATATGCACAGTCACTGTCTAATACTGTCTATTACTGCCTCCTTGGAGAATGCTCTGCAAGTAGTTTTCATTTAATATTTCAATTACCGCAGCGCCTACTCTATCTGGCCCAGTGTGTATGCTCTGCACTAAAAACCGTGATATACTGCAGATCATATCTGCCCTATAGTTGCAAGTTTATGTGCAGTGAGTGGTTCATATTGCTGAGGCAATTCAGAGTCAAATGTAATGTGATGAGGATAGGAGTAATGATAAAATAAATAAGATTTATTGCCAAATTGTATTTTTTTTTATTTCTGAGTATCTTTAAGTTTCTCTCCGGAGATTTTGACTTAAAGGGGACATATCATGCTAAATCCACTTTTTTAGCCCTTAAATGCATTTTGTTGTATATTTAGAGTGTTTAGAAGTACAGAAAAGTTCAAAGTAGTCTCTTCAGGTGCTCCGTTGATATCTTTATATTCTGTTTTGGTCATATTTTGCGATCGGTTTCGATTTTTCTATTCTCTATTACGTTTTTTGAACAATGACGTCACAGTATTCTCAGCGGAACTGCCAAATTAGGACATCGACATTTCGAGCAATCCGCCATTTTTGTTTCTCGCTGCGATTTTGTAGTCCAACCGAAGTTACGAGAGGATAAGTCGAAATGTTCGGTTGTTGGATGTAGTCACCCACAAGTTTCGTTACACCGTCTCCCAGCATCAGAACCTTTTCGAAGTGCCTGGTTGAGTTTTATTTTTCACAGAAATGTACCCACATCTGTGGGTAAGGTCATTTTTGTGTGCGCGAATCACTTTAAGGACGACTGCTTCAGCAACCTCCGCCAGTATAAAGAAGGATTTGCCGAAAGACTTCGTCTGATTGAGCGGTCAGTTCCTTCTATCTATGGAGACGACGAACAGAGCACTTCGGTAAGCTGTATATAACGCTAAAAAGTGTGATGATAAGACGTCCCTGTCATTGTTTTGTTAGCATTAGCAGTTGCACCGTCTTCATATGTTAGCGCTGTGTGCTCGTTTTAGATTATAATGTAACTTCTGTGTTAAATAGTCGTTGTAATACAGGCAGTATTGTAGTAGTGGGCATGGATGGAGAAGTTAGTGTAAATATAGTAACACACCATTGCGTTACATCCATATGAAGACGTTGTTCTGTAGGTGCATCATCGTCATTTTCATCTCGCTCCGCCGGGTCCGACTCTGGCTCCAACATGTATGGCTGGATGGACAAATCTTCCCTTGTTGACATTTTGTAAATAATGTGTGAATATAAAGTTTCTGCGCCGCTAGATAATTGTATCTGTTCTATCAAACTACAAAGATGGCCGAACAGGGTGACGTTGAACCGAGTGTGACCTCTGCAACCTGGAGAGGAGGAGGGGTATGAAGTGTGTCATTTGCATTTGAAGAGACCGCCCCAAAACGAGTTGCTCTCAGAAGCGCATCAGAAAAGGGGTTGAAAAGGGGCCTGTGGAGCTCCAATAATGAGGAATTCAGACCCAAGCATTGCAGTTTCGCGTTGTATAGACCACAACTGTATGATTTATATGTAAAAAGGAAGGATTTAAAAGCATGATATGTCTCCTTTAAACAAGCATTTTAGTGTGTGTGTGTGTGTGTGTGTGTGTGTGTGTGTGTGTGTGTGTGTGTGTGTGTGTGTGTGTGTGTGTGTGTGTGTGTGTGTGTGTGTGTGTGTGTGTGTGTTCTTTGCCAGAGGCCGATGATGGTATTAATACTTAACTTGTTTGTGTTTATTATGGATGTGATTGTCATTTCATTCTGTTTGATTGTCAAATGCAGTAGAAACATTTCAAGCAAACTTTCTAATGTTCTTCAGAAGTACATGTAGAACATACTATGCAGATTGTCTAAGCCTAAAATGTAGTGAATTTACACATCACCATTTGCAGTTTTGGACTCTGTGCATGTTTTTTAGCACTTGTATCTCCCAAGAAGAGGTCATTAACAGGCAAAAGTCAAAATGTTTGGGAACCACTGGCGAATGTTATCAGGTTGCTTAGCAATATTCCAGTAACCTCCGTCTCACACTTGGAAAAGTAGAGTTTGTGTACAGAGGAAGGGGCGATAATAAAGTGAGTATGTTATTTTCCATTTCTGTGGGTGTGTTTGACCTTTTTGGGCATGGGGAGTTGAGTGAGTTAAGGGAGGAAACGGAGAAACCTGCAGCAGGAAATGAGGAGAAGTGGTTGTAATAAGGAGGAAAAAAAACCACTCAAGGGAACAGAAACGTGTACAGGACTGATAAACAGAAAGTAACTAGTGCGCGCAGTTCATGTGTTACATTCAGAGGAAGTTTTTTTCCCTCACGAATCTGTGAAAAATTGATTCATAGACATAGTGGGTAACACAATCATTGCAGAAGTCATATTTTATTCCTGCCAGTGTGAAGAAATATGCAATAGGCTGAGCAATGCACTGACATGGTATCCAATAGTGTGTGTGCGTGCGTGCGTGCGTGCGTGTGTGTGTGCGTGTGTGTGCATACAGCATATCCTTCAGCACCACTCCCCTTTCACTTCTGTGTTTTGTTCTTACTGTTTTTCTGTGTGGGGTTTTTTTTTCAGGGATGTGTGTGTGTGTGTGTGTGTGTGTGTGTGTGTGTGTGTGTGTGTGTGTGTGTGTGTGTGTGTGTGTGTGTGTGTGTGTGTGTGTGTGTGTGTGTGTGTGTGTGTGTGTGTGTGTGTGTGTGTGTAACACCTATGACACATATCAAGAGAAATGTGTAAATCTGTGTTTATTGCCAGAATCAAAGTGAATTGCATTTGATTTCTTTTGCATTTAAGTCGATACCTGACTGAAAACATCATGTGTGCGATGGGCATAAAATACAGTGTTCATGTCTGTATATACACAGCTCACCATTTCAGTTGGTGTTGTGTCTGGTACTCTCTCTCCTCGACAGCCTTCAGTTCATTGCATGCCTGGAGGAGCTGTTGCCTCAGTTCTTTGACCTCACTTTCAGCCTCCTCAGAGGGACTCTGCTCCTCTGTACTCTCCACCTCGGCCCGAAGCCTCTCCAGCTCAGCACGACACCTCTTTGCCTCTCCCAGAAGCTGGACCTCAGAGTCCTGGGCACTGTTGGATGAAATTACCATTTTGGCATGTTATATTCTGGACAGCATGCATTGACTGCTGGGCCAATTTACTGTACATCCATTTAAATCATGCCCGAGTTTTGGATGAAATAAATGAACTGCTGCTCTTTTCTTTTGTTTCTTTTGACCTTTGGGAAATAACAATCAAATGGTTTCTACAATCAAGACATGCTAGATTTCTTGTTTTTGAATACGATGGTGTCATATGACATGTTTGATATTTTATTAAATAATGAAGAAAACAAATAATGAATTCAGTCGGAAATGCTATATATATAAAGTACAAATAATCAGAGTTCAACCATTTATTGCATGTAAACAATTAGGATACCCTTCATAAACATTTGGATTTTGACACAATCTTTACTCACATTTCCATTAAAATGTAGACAGACTGGTCTCAAGAAGACTAATTTCACCTTGAAAACACGTGCCATGATCATATGAAGAATCTTTCTGCATTCATTCAGAAAGTAACTGAGCATGTTTGTTTGATGTTTTATTGACTCGTGTCTCATCTTATGCAGTAGCTGAAGTGTTTGAGACATTTTTAAACTTCTTTGGATAAATTTCCCAACTATTAAGACATATGAACATCCTTGATCCCAGTCGCTGGGAGAAAAGTAAATCCAACTTCATTTTTTAGAATCTACACTGTGATTTAATTTTTTTTTTCCAAGGGTATATGAGACGAGCACGAGTGGATGTGATAAAGGGCTTAGTCTAGTTCAAGGGCACTTCTGAAGTACTCTTGCTGTCAAAAAAAACTGAAGAGAGGTGTGAGAATCTTGAAGCCCTATACCTGTACTGTATTCTACAGCCGGAAAATACAAATGTGAACTTATTAGATTTAAAACAATAATTGGATAACATACCTCTTCAAAGTGTCACGGAGAAGCCTGAAGCCCGCTTTCATTTGAGCTGCTTTGGTCTGGCTGATTTTGCCTGATGACAATAACTAAACGTGCACACAAAAAACAGGAAAATCACAAGTAAAATTGCCTTGAAAGGAAGAACAAGGAGAAAATAAAACAACTGAGCAATAGTTCCAAACTTTTTCAGAATACATGACTGTCTGGGTGGAAGCATGAGTTGAGCAGCTCAGGCTTCATTATTTCAGGGTCTCTGATCTGACCCAGACCTCGTACAAAAGCTAAAATATTAATAGGATATCATATTCTGGGAACGTCTCTTGTTGGCAGTTTTGCTGATTGAATATTCAGTCAGGCAAAATGACTTGGAATCAGATGCATTTCTGACCAGCAAGCAGTTTCTTTTGTAATGTTATTTAGTGACAAAATTAGGTTTGATAAATTGAAAGATAAATCACAAGACACTCTAGTTTTCACGATGCATATAAATAATAATAATAATAATAATAATAATAATAATAATAAAAAAGCTTATTTCTGCTGTAACATGCAAAACATACAGCTAGTGTTGCTAAATAAGTTATTTTTATCTATCAGTGCTTGAAAACATAGAATGTGCTTGATTACAGCAAAGCCTGTGCTTCTGATGCCAGGAAAAGGGATTTTACCCAAGCGAGCTATCACCAAATAAGTACACCCTGATCAAGATCAGGAGAAAAAAACAAACAAACATCACACTAACTGCAAACTAAAAAGAAGAGGACCGCCCCAAAATGTGCCCGTATGTATTGATAAGGACCCACAAGAGCAAGATCACAAGTTCCATTATCCCTGACTTATATGAGCTGGGTGGGATTAGTAAAACAAGACGTACGGCAGTGAAACTTTGGTGAGGAAAACAAAACACAGCAAAGACAAAGATATCAGGTTAAAAGCAATTGCAGAGGAGAAATTATCTACAAGTGTGGTGAAATTCCTCTCCTTGCCAGAGGAGTTCTAACAGCGATAGAAACAGAGGACAGGTGTTGTTTCCCCTCTTATCTCCAGAACCAGGTTGGTCGAGTACGGAGTAATGAGGGATAGCCATGTCTGTATCAAAGAGCTGCAGGACCGGGGATATCTCGGGTTGGACGGTGTAAGCGAGTAATCTAACAGCGATGAACACACATAAACCTTTTTGATTGTGCACGCACACGCAGACATATGCACACTGATATCTCCTCCTGGCTTTAAGCATTAGGGATGGCTGATTATGTTTTTAGATTCATCCCATTCTGTTGCTTATCTGGCCATTGTTGAAAGTGTTTGCAAGCGCCCAAACACGTCCCAAGGGCTGAAAGGACGGCAATATGAACGTTGGGAATGATCTAGATTAGCGCCCTTGTTAATATTGTGTTATTCTGATGCTTTAGCAGCTCAGTCACTCAAGGTCACACCACTACAGGGGGAAAAAAGTGTTCAGTATCACATTCTCTCACCTTAAACAATCTCTGGAACAGGGACGGTGACACGGAAAATTCAGATTTGATTGATATGAAAATAACTGAGCATAGAAAAGTCAGATTTGTGTTCTTTGTTGCAAAATGACATCTGTGATGGGACAAACCTGCTGGCTGTGCACGGGGCATTTATCTGAAAGCCACAGCCTGAAGCAGTTTCAGGCAGCCCCTGTAATTCTGCTGCCAAGAGTTATCTTCAGTTGTTACCTCTATGGGTGTTTTTTATGGAGTGGTTGCATGAGGCCCACATGTGGAAAACCATCTCTGAAGTGAGATACAGACAATCACTGGAAGATATTTACGCCGACACGTGGACCCGCATACCTGTCCAGTTTCTCCCCCTCACCGTTTGCACCAGCCAGCATGTGATCCGTGCTGCGGAACAGCACCAAAGCCTTGCCTGAAAATGAGTGTGTAGTGCAGCAGATATGCAGAATCTGTAACACAAAGACACTGTCGGCTTTAATACTCTGCACCCTGAGGGAGAAACTAATGACAATCGCCACGAGGCAAAGCCCCACATTCCGGCGCATGATGACAGATCCACTATCTCGCTCTCTGTCTCCACCTTCATGTCCTCATATTGACTGTTTCAATTGGAGCAGAGCCTCGAGCCAGATTGAATCACTTTGTTAGGAGCAGTTTTTGTGTTGTAATATCTTCCTTTCTGGAGAACTCCTCCATTCGGGCTTCGAGCCACTTCTGTGGATGTCATCAATTTCTGAAACTGTGTCACTTCTTTACGAATACAACATGGTCGTAACATATATCACATCGCGGAATATTCATGGGAATCCAACTAAACCTCCCTCAGTTATAAATAACACAAATGCTAAAACACCCCACAAACACAAATGATCCAGTGCAAGTTAATGAACACTCGACATTATAACGATAATTCAAGTAGGTTAATATAATAGGAAGTGACTGTATGAGGGTTACTTCTGCAGAAATGGAAATGAAATAGCTTTCATTCAAGTATATAAAATACCATGAAATCATCTAATTACAAGGAATGAGCACAATTTAAATTATTACCATTATAAAATTACTAAAAGTGACCACAGGACATCCGCTTATCAAATGAAACCAAGTGCATTGTCAATGTCTCTGTTAATAATGGTTTGATTACTCCTTTGCAATATATTGAGAATAACCAATTCATAAATCAATCCCTAATGGTATCATGAGGATGAAGGTTTCAGTACATATTTTATCGTCATATTCCTGCCAAGTCAAATCATCTGCGAATAGCACCTATTGTACAAATCCAGCTCAGTAGTCTAAATTTCTATATGATCTCCTAATGGAGGATTTAAAAGGTGAAGGTAACGTTTTCTGTGAGAACAAAACGTGTAAGGCCATACCCCCCAAAAATAGAAAATAATTGCAATGACCTAAGTGTGACAAACTCCCAATACTTTGTTTATTTGTACCAGTTTTCACCGTCAGAATGTCCCATTTCCCTTCATTTCCACTCAAATGTATTCCAAGAAGACCATTAGGCGGCACAAATAAAGAGCAGCTTCACTTAATGATATTCACAGCAAGGCGAGTAAAGCTGCTCGGGTGAATAATCTTGGGGTTAAAAAAAGCGGCTGCTTTGCATCTTTCTTAGTGACATGTTGCAGGTGTAACGTGCCTCTTACTGGTAAAAATGTTTTTGAATTAACATATTTTTCTGATACTACAAAAAAATGTGTCTATACCCAGGCCAGTTTTCTTACACAACACGGGGATGCATGTGCTCAGGAAAGACTCCGACTGACACCAATCGGCCGATGAACACTGCTGGACTGTACCCATGAAGGAATCACACAGAAGAAGATATTTAACAAAAAAACAACAAGTTTAAACCCAATGTACTTTCAGAAAAGTGTGTGGGCCGGGGTCCTGCACCCATTCAACCATCTGCCAACTCCTTGAGAAAAAGTACAGCAAACCTATAATGTGGATGTAAACATAGAACGAGTTTATGAAGAACGTGTATGAAACACTTAAGTTAAATGTCAAGGATGCGTGGCGAGTGTTGTGGTGCAAAAACACTGCATATAAACAACACTTTTCTTCATCCACAAGAAAACTCCAAAGGGCAACTCCAAGTCTCGATGCAGGTGTTTGACTGGTGAATCACATCGATTATATCTTAAGTGAATTGGAGGGGCTTTCGAGGAGTTAAGAGTACACTAGTATATTATGGTAGAAAACAAAAACAATGTGATTAAGACAGAGTATCAACAGGTGCTCAATATTTTAAAAAGTGTCAGCTCTAAGGGCCAAACGTTTTAATGAGTCTTGTAGTTAATTTGTGACATTCTCAGCCAGCTACGCCAAACAGGTTGTTTATACAAATTCAAACAAGCCTTTTCTTTCGTTGCTGCCGGCTGCACCATGGATTTCACAGTAATTGTGCCCACCAGAGCCTAATTTAGAGACGTTGGGAGGTGATTCAGTGTTTTCAGTAAGGCTTTAAATTTCGCCTGTACTAAAATCCATGAACCAACAAAGTGTGGAGATGAAAAAACAAAAAAAACAACAACATCAGTTGAGGGGATAGTTCCAGTGAATCGTGCACTGAGTCATTTCACTCGTCTGGGAAATGAGCTGAATTCAGCGAGAGAAAGGATGGCAGAAGCACTGACTGCGTGCAAAGGGACCTACCTTCTCTCTCTGTCCCTCCCTCCATCGTTCTGTCTCTCCCTCCCACCACCACTTCCATAATCTGTCTGCATCTCTATAGTTTTTCACAATGCTGTTGATACGGTGCTTTGCATTACGCAACAGAGCCGCCCCTCCCATCCTCTCTAACTCAGCACCCTCCCTCTCTCGCTCTACCACCCTTCCTCCCTCACTTGTCCTGATATTAATGACACAGCTATCTGAGGCAGCGGCAGTTCCCTTGCGCGCTCTCTCTCCTGCAGACTGCACTCATCCACACACTCCTAAACCAATAACATTCTGGACACATACACACATTCTCATACTTGCAGACAACCTGCAGGCACACACACTACTAGACGCATTTGCTCTTCAAGTTATTATCAGAGGCAGTTGGGACTCACTTGCTTTACACACATTTATCTCCATTACAAGTTTCAGGAAGAAAAAGAAATGAGGACATTTGTGCTTTGCGCTTCTGCCTCTCTACTGCTCCTGGCCACCATGGTGCCACGAATCAGCCGGGCTGCAGACTTTACGGCCAACTCTCACCAGAGATGGGATGCTCAAGGACCCTACAACTTGGGAACTGATTCTGGTGTCTCCTCCTCCTCCTCCTGCCCCATCAAACTTCGACCCTCGGGCCAGTGCGGGAGCTCCGGGCCAGACGAAGGGGAGGACTGCCCCTATCAGCTCACCTTGCCTCCTCTCACCATCCAGCTTCCCAAGCAGTTCAGGCTGCTGGAAAAGACGATGAAGGAGCTGCAGAGCCTGAAGGAGGTGGTGAACAAACTGAAAAGCGGGTGCCAGGAATGCCGTGGGGCACCAGGCAATGGGGCTTTTGGACATCAGCAGGCAGACCAGGGACAGATCCCAATTCAGAAAGATGAGGAAGAAGTGGGGCTGGACTTCATGGGACAGGGGGTCCAAGTTGGAACCAGCCAAGAAGAGAGGGGGGATGGGAAGATTTCTGGAGGTTCTGTGGAGGGTAATGGCCCAGGACAAGGTCCCATATTTGGGAAAAAAACATCAAGCCCGAGCACAATGCAAGACATGCAGGTAAGATGCAGAGTTCTGTTCAGACTGATAGAAAACTGTAAGATTTTCACTATTTCCTAAAAATATTTTGTTAAATGCAAAAAGGGAACAATATTAAAAAATATCAGATTTTTGAATCTATCACAAGTAAATGAACTAAAATCAACATATTCATCTAAAAAAAAAAAAAAAGCATGGGATAAAGTCAATATAATCATCATTGTGCAAAAGACCCTATACATATGTACATATACTATTTATGGTTATACAAACAATGTCATAGTGGCAATGCACCATTTCTTCTTTTTTCATCAAAACAATGCCAATTAATTGGACTTATATTTTGTCAGTCGGTCAATACAATGAATCAGTATTTTGAAAATATTAGAGAGAGTTATGTGGACAGACTAATTGGACTGTGCTGTATAATCAAACACTTTGGGTACAGTGCCATGTAATATGTAGCCCTGTGAAATGCACCCAGCTGGAATGTAAACTGACCAAACGTCAAAAAGACCTGTAAAGTCCTGTCTGGCAACAATCCACCGGGAAAAAAATTCCTGGAATTGTAAACAGGGTGTGGAATCAGCGATAGACAGCGGCCAAATGGCAGTAAATCTTTGCTGTCTGTTAAGCCTGTTGACTCTCACAGCCCCTCTGGCAGGCAGCCAACTATCACACAGACCTTGTTTTCAGTTTAAAATTCAAATCGGCAGGTAAAACAATAATGCAGGCCGGTGATTTCAGTCATCCACCTGCTTTGTATTAAGTGCCAAAATAATTACCTTCAAGCCCTCTCTGGCCTTTCTCAGGTAAAGCTATATAAGATGTCAGCCAGCCTGCGCAATGCCAGGAGAGAGATTTCGGCTCTGCACGGTCGTCTACAGGGAATCAACCTGCTCAACATGGACAACGTGCAGGCAATGGTGGACAGACGGATGGCGAACATCTCTGTAGTGGTCAACAAGCTCAGCTCCAGCTGCATCACCCCATGTGCAGTAAAGAACGCCCCTCAATGTAAGCTTGACAAAGATTAGTTTGCTAGCATTCTTTGCATTGTTATCCAGAATCCTCTAATCCGTTAGTCCCGTTATTTTTTTGTTCCATTCTTATGCCTTCACCTTTGTAAGCCCTCTACATCACCACAGTCTAGCAATACGGGCTTCCAGGCGAAGAGAAATGTGTTTTTTCTATTGTGTTATAGTCTATTCTGTCCTATCTTGCATTTCTCATAGATGTGTCTCTTCTTTTCTCTCCCTCACATGTATTTTTTTTTCTAATACTCCTGAGCATCATCCAGAAAGCCTTTCTTTATTCCTTTCCACTCCCATGAAATCTCCTCGGATGTTGTTATGGTAATGAAACGCGGTCACCAAAATAAGTCTGGGAGTTTGGGTTGCCGCAAGCTCAATCTGCTGGCACCAGACCTATTCAATCATTTCTAAGTGTACACTGGTACAATCAAAGTCCGGGTGGTCACCTTCACCCAAAGAGGCCACTTCTTCTAGGAAATGGGAAATGAAATGTTCCTGAAAGAAGAGTGACCTTAGTTGCAACATGCCTTCTCCATTACCGATATGAACAATATTACATAATGTAGGGTATATACAGAGAAAGGGAATTGTCCATCAACTGAATACCTTCAAAAAGTTCTCATATCCACTGTGACAGTAGAGCAGTTGGGTCAGTGCAGCTATAACAAAAGGCCATGAAATAACTATGTGATGCAATATGACAATTACTGCCAATTGTGAAATTCCTGCAATGTCTTATATAATTCAAGAGCTACAACCCTCAACTCCTCTCCATATGCAGAAAATATGTAGAAAGAGGCAGATATTTAGCACCTATCTAGAGAATGGTTTGTACTTTTTTACAAAAACAAGATCTAAAAAGTACCAAAAAATAAAATAAAACACATCAGGGGGGATTGCAAACTCGCTAAGCATAACAAACATCCAGCTTTACACCAAAAGCAAAAGCTTATTTGGATGAGAGCACAGTCGAATTGCGAGACACTTTTCAGAGTGAAAGCGAATCCTGATGCTGCATGAGTGAATGTGAAACTATATTGGTGCTTTTATGTGGAAAACAGATGTGAGCTTATTTCTAAGTAGATTAGCTGGGACAGCAGTGTGAAGGGAATTTCATCCCTTTCTCATCAGCGTCTGCTTCTCCCTTAAACTTGCCTCTTTCTCCTTCAAAATTCTCCTTCAGCTTCTGTCATTTCACCCCTCATGCGCTTATCCACAGAGCATCTGTGTCCCTATCTTCATTTCTCCACGCCATTTCATATTCTTTCTCTTCTAGCCCGAACTCTCACTGTCTCACATTCCCTTTAATTCGCTCTCCCTTTGAGTCCGTCACTCCACCTCTCTTCTTCTTGAGGTCATGCTCTTGAGCACTCATTGCTGCATTAAACGACTTGCTCTCATTATCTCTTGCTAACACCACGAGGAGTAATGTGGGCACCCACTATCTTACTGACAGTACAGTACTTGTCGATGGCACAGAGGGTCAGAAACACTCGCCTTTGTGTGCCATCCTGTCGTGTTGATGTCACAAACTGGCATATTATTCTGCCTCAAGCCTGAAAATTGTGCCAATTGGCATCTGACGTCAGTCTGCAACCTGCCACTGTTGATGTCGAGAAAATCGGCCATTAACTTGAGAAAAGACTGCAGTTTCACAACATTCACCTCAAATTACAATGACAATCCATTTTACATTTAAGAAAGCCTTTTTTCTTATCTCGTAATCCTCATACAACTTCACATTATTATGCAATTAAATTTTTCTGTCGCTTCCAGATGTTCTCCCTGCTGAGAAGTACTTGCATTGATAAGTATTACTGGTTATTTGTCAACATGTCGAGAATCTGTCATGAGGTAATTCATGTTAAAATGCCTCTGCTGATTTGTGAGTAAACTATCAAGCTGTCCAAATGTAGTCAAGTCTTTAAATAAATGTTTAAAGGATCTCGATAAAACAAATTTATAATATTCCCGCACAATAAAGACAAGCATTACCCCTTGATGTGCTATAAGCATTTATTTTCAACACCATTTTCCCGGCCCCCTGTTCCCATTGCCAGCACTAATCTTTACTTTTACTCTGGCCTTGAGGTGAACAGACAGCTATTCATGTTACTGTTCAGCTACATTAACTCTCTTATAACAAAGCCGAATGGGCGCTCAGTCCTCAGCCGGCAACTATTCATCTACAAATGTGGTGGCATACAGTTTCCTATAAAAGCAGCGTGTTTTCATTTTGATGAGTTTCTCTTCATCAGAAATGAACAACTGTCTTAAATTCAAGCTGTCTTTAAAAGGAAAGATTATACTCTACTATCACTTTCAACACACTTCCCCCCTTGTCACGAGGCGAGGAAAAGCTTTCACGATAAAAGTCATCGTCTTTTTGCCATAATAATTTTTGTGGTTTGAAGCTCAAAAAAAAAGAAAGAGGAATTTGGTATTTAAGTCGTCACGCACACAGGGTGTCCAGATGTTATCTACGAACAGCATGCATTTCTGTTTCTGACTCATCAGTCACAGTTAACTTATCAATCACACAAGTTGTTTCTTTGTTGTTTTTGGGAGGTTTATTAAAGAAATAACATGGTGTGGGATAAATGTGGAGCTTTGTGGAGGTTAGCGAATCATTGTGGTAATGTGATGGTAAGATTAGAAACCATAATAGGTATGAGCTGAAGTTGTAGTGACTCATCCAATCGCAGTGATTTCCCTCTGTGGAGTTTCAGCCTAAATCAACCTCACACTTCTCAGCATTTGAGAATTAACTTACAAATCGTATGGCAACTACAATGCTCTGTGCTTTGAATGCCTTATCTGCAGAAATGATTGATGTCGTTGCTCTTCTGATGAATCAACCATTAATTTAACTCAGCAGTTGGACAGCCAATCAGCCAGCAGTCCTTTAGGCATCAGTGAGTGGTTGATATCAGAGTTATTTAGGTCAGGCTCATTGCCAGAGGCATTCAGATTGAGATGGCTCTTGTCTCTTTGGGGATACTGTCTCCCTGGTCAGACAGCTGGGAAACATGTATGGAGAAAGATGTGAAGTGGAGGAACTGCAGTCAGACACTCGAAGCGAGAGGGACACTGAAAATAATTTACAGGTCAATACTCTGAATGCCAAATGCCGACAAAGCTGTTAACGTGACAAGGGTGCATTTCCAGCTTACGCTCGGTGCTCAGGCTGCTTTCCATATGGAGTGATTTACCATCTGCAGCCACTTTGCACCTGAAGCACTCGGCACTGTGCGATGTTGCATGGAAATGTCATAGATGTCTGGAGTCATGGGGAAGCAAACGGCGTGCGTGGTGCTTATATTCTGTGCACCATTTAGTATGTTAAGTCTAACTTTTCATTATGGGAGCATCACATTGGCAGTTCTTTCCACTCCACAAACACTCTTCAGTCTAGACTTGATCTGTCTAAACCTGGTGTCTGGCCCTATTCACTCAGCATGGGTCCCGCTACCTTAGCTCAAGTCTAATCTACCCTCCCACTAAACAGATTTAACGGTATGACGAAACTGTATCAGCAATGGAGCGCATCGAATAAAGTCTGAGGGAGTCCGCAAGCTGCCTGCCCAATGTCAGGGTGATTTAGACCCAAGGTGAGAATGTGCAGGAAGGGGGTACGCCTCTCTAATCCAGTTTTACACTTTCCCACGTTTTGACAAGTCTGTTCCTTTCAGTTCCCAAATGCTAACTGACAGGGGCCTTTTGGACTTTGGTGTTGGGTTGAGTCTGTGACCTGCAATGCGACACAGGAGACGGGAGTGAGAGGTCGAAGGCACTTGTAAAAGGAAACAGGGCAAGAGAGCTGAAAAAGTAGTGAAGGTGTGTGATGTGCCTGCGGTGCAGCACATGGCAAGGTTACAGACTCTTTTCGCCTTCATCTTGCACCTTACTTTACTCTCATGTTGGCGGCAAGCCTTTAATTTTTGACGATACTACTGAGAGAGAGCATAGTTTTAAATCTAAGTTTCTATTCAATTAAGTCCAGGAAAAACGTATAGTAGTGAAAAAGGGTTTTGAACTGTTCGTATAGCTTTACTGCATTCCACGGAAATTAGATCAGGAATGAAAACCTCCACAATGGTTAAATCAGGATTTTTCAACTAACTTATTTCATTTTTTTTTTCTTCTTCTTTTTTTCACTCTTCCTAAGCCTCAGGGGCAGTTTCTATTACGGTCTCTTTCAGGCAGAGAAAAATGCCAGCCCAAAGTGAAAAGACGAGATTGAATATGATCCAATAGCATCCTTTTAAAGCCGCTCCTTTTTCTGTCTTTCTTGTCGACACCCAGCAGTTATCTTAGCCCCTCGGGATTGTTCGGAATACAGTGCGCTGGAGGCAAGAAAGAACGATGTGTATCAGGTGACTCCTGATCCCCGCAATGGCACGTTCGAGGTTTTCTGTGACATGGAGTCCTTCGGAGGAGGCTGGACAGTGATACAGCAGCGGCTGAATGGGTCTGTCAGCTTCAATCGCACCTGGGCCGAGTACAAGAAGGGCTTTGGAAACCTCAGGTATATACTTTAAGTCCTACAGTTTGTTTATACCATAACATGGTTAGGCTAATGGGGGAAGTTGATGATTTAAGAGTCAAAACCTACTAGAAACGTACATCCCCTGCAGTATGTATACAATATATGGGACTTAGACGCCACATAACCATAAACAGGAGAGAATGGAGGTCAACCGGAACCATAAAAGAGATGTATTATGGACTTTTCCTCTGCCACCACTGATGGTAGCTCACACTGTGTGACAGTGGAAGCCTCCCTAATGTTCAAGAGAAACAGCCCTTTTTAAATCATCAAGGTTAATAAAATTTACGCTTGATACTTCATCTACTTTAATGTGAGGCATTTAACAAGAAGAAATATTAAAAAATTTCACAAAAATGTGCTATGGGATTAGCTGGATCCAACATTTGAAGCTCAACTCTCTGCTGGAAAAGCATTACTGAAGTGCTAAAGTACCTTTTTAATAGTGAAAAACAGGTGATACACAGACCTAGAAACCTCACTGCTTTTCCCTCAGGACAGTGATGGTGCAGGTTTTTGAAGCAAAAAAAAAGACTATATAGAATGAATTCTTTTCCTTTTCCTCCCAAAATTGAATTCATTATTGTAAAGTGCTCCAGTGTGTTTGTCGGCTGGCCTGTCAACACAGATGTTGACGCTTCAGTGGCAGAGAAACAAGAACAAGACGTTTCGATATCAATTATTATTAATAAAAGAAATTACTCTAAACACTTGTCTAGCTTTTTTTAAACTACAGGATAATCTTTGAATCGCAAACCACTGCTCCACCACTGTGTCCAACTAATTGAATTTTGATTTTTTTTCTTTTAACTCCAATCAAAATCACCATCTAATTCGTCAATCAGAAATGCATAGTCGTAAACAGAGTAATAACACACACACTGTAATACCGCACTTTCTTTTCTGCTTCATGAAAGTGTCAGTCAGCCAAACAACAGATTTTTTTGGAGGATTTAATACGATACACTTGATCAGTAATTCCTTAGCACCCGGTTTTTACCGTTGCTATCGCTCAGAGAACTCGGTGCATTCATCATCAATCACTAATTACAAAATAAAATGCTTATAGATACAATTCAAGACATGAACACAGATAATAATCAGACAGAACACTGTTAAAATAGAGGAAAAGGAGCCATCTGTTTTTAAACCTACCAATTCTACAATCCACAATTTGGCTCATTTTCATCATCTTTCTTTTCTTGTAGTTTCGAGCTTTAAAAGTCCTTGGTAGCTACTTGATAACAATGCCCGCAGTTACAGCATTACTTCGATCTAAAATAATAATATCTTCTTTATTAATTTTTCACTGTCACTGTACTCTCCCTTTGCATCTCCTTGTATGTTCTCCCATATAAGAGCAAAATTAGGTTTTATTTGTATTACAGCGTTCACAGTCTCACCTAGTGAACATGTTTATGAGCTTGTTTATATACCATGCCTTAAGTTCTCCTTTCTTCTATTCTCTTGTGCTTTTACACTCTTGCCTCTGGCAGAGGGGAGTTCTGGTTGGGCAACGACCACATCCATTTGCTGACAAAGGCTAAAGATATGATTCTGCGTATCGAGCTGGAGGACTTTGAGGGCGTCCGGGAGTATGCGAAGTACGACCAGTTCTATGTGTCCAACGAGTTCCTCCACTACCGGCTGTCTATCAGTGGATACAGGTACCTTATTATTTTTGTGTTGACTCTGTTGTTTGTGAAACTATTTTTATATAATGGAAATCGATTTCCCCCCTAAATAATATGCCTGAATGGAACAAAACAGCAGTCACTTCATCTCAAAGACAATTTTGTGATGTGCTGCTGCTGTACATACTAAAATATACAAGTCTTCCAACCTGTTCAGCATTGCAATACATGTGTACACCACAAGCTGCTGTGGAAACAATAATGAGCACAGCGATAGTGGTGTAGTCTATGTGATGAGCAGGTACAGGCAATCTACCAACTGACCCTAGACAACAGCAACCACCAATCCCTCTTGTACTCTGTCAATACAAACTATATCTCATACTGCTATTTCTCCTTGCAGCGGGACAGCTGGGAATGCGATAAGTTTCAACAAGCACTTCAACCATGACCAGAAGTTCTTCTCTACGCCCGATCGCGACAATGACATGTATCCGTCCGGAAACTGTGGGTCCTACTACAGCTCCGGCTGGTGGTTCGACGCCTGCATGTCGGCCAACCTCAACGGGAAGTACTACCACAAGCGGTACAAGGGTGTCAGGAACGGGATCTTCTGGGGAACGTGGCACAACATGTCTACAGAGTACTACCCGACCAACTACCGGCAGGCCTTCAAAACAGTCAAGATGATGATTCGACCCAAGAACTACGCTCCTTAAACAGGACGGGTAAATATTTGGAGAATAGTCAGGCAGACAGCGAGGCGGCAAATCCTAAAGACAAAGAAAACGGAAGAACAAGTACCTAAAGACTCAAGCAGTCATACATATACATGTATTCACATTTACATCCATCCATTTGCACACATTTACACTTGTGTATGTGTACACCAGTAAAGATTATAAACCCCATGGACACTTTGAATGCAGTGAAAACAAAAAAATAATGTTAGGAAAAACTGAAGTGTGAATTTTTTTTTTTTTACACTGTAGTGAGTGTTGGCCTTCAGATTGATAATAAAAGACAATGGACTATGAACAAAGATGGACTAATAAAAAAAATAAGATACACACAAATTCGCACACACACACACACACACACACACACACACACACACACACACACACACACACACACACACACACACACACACACACACACACACACACACACACACACACACACACACACTGGAGGTGTAAAGGCCAGCCTCCTACAGGGGCCATAACATTATACGGTGGGTTACCATGAGAGATTTTTCTCTGGTCTCTGACATTTCTCCACTTTCTGTCCTGCTGCCTCCCGCAATAAACCCAGCTGGGACACAGCACAGCACATACGAGTAGTAAAAGCTAATGAGCTATCATTTTCTCTGCTGTAAATGATTTTATAATTAACAGCAGCCACTCAAGTGAGGTATATGAGAGCTGATGATACACTTTCGAGTGGGTCTCAAATTCATTGTGAAAGACTGCAAGCTGGGTCAGAGTCAAACTGTTTCCCCCCCAAAAAATAAGGCAATAACATATATCACTCTTTAGGAAGCTGTGTGCAAGTAAAACCTCAGTGTCATTTATTTAATTACACCAGGACAGTTTGCAAATGTATCATTATTGGACACCATATAAAACATCCTGGTATAAATATGCAGCCCGAGACAAATTTCTTTTAGATAATTCCCCCCGTACACACTGCATTATTGATGCTTTAGTAAATTCTCCCTGACAGGAGCCAGGGAGCAGGACACTGCTGGAAGCACTGAACCACTGCACGTCTCTGGAAGCCACACAGCAGTTTTTATTGGCAGAATCCTCCTTGACTCACCACCATTTGTACAACACTGCTATCTAATGTTAGGAAGCTGTATAGCACCATTTAATCCATTTTATACACACTGTGAATGGGAAAGATGGGGGGAGAGATGTTTCACCCTGAGGATGTGTACAGTATTTATTTTACTTTGTGGGGTATGATAACTTTTATATAATGTATAGCTCATGCGGTACAAAGTCTAATGATTGTCGATATTTGAAAAGTGCTGATGACTGTGATAGTTGTGACAGTCCATAGTAAATGCAAACATATTTGGAGTTTGGTGTGTGTTCCACAAAATTTTTTTCTATTGTTCATACTCAACTGTCATGCACTTTTTTTAATATTTAAAATGAGTAAAGTTGAAGTAGCCAAACAAGGCTGTGTAGATTGCAGTGTCTGGCGGTTCAGAATGAAATAATTGCCTGCTCATCTTAGGAAGTACCTTCAGTATTGGATTAATGAAAACAGCGCCAAAAAAAAAAAAAAAAAAAAAAAGACAAGTTCAGCATGAGCATCCATGAAGAGAAATGTAAAGTGTTTTCTGTCTATAAACCTGGACTAAATGATGCCTACAACAATGGAGGGAGAGTTTCTGCATGCCCATAACAGATGGGTTAATGGAGTGTTGACTCAATAAAGCAAATCAGTGAAAGGCTGAGTTCATATCAACTTCACAGAAGATTAATGATCAAACTGTCGGACTGTGACCTAAATGTCTGTTTACTGTCTGTGGTGATCGCGTTAATAAAATGCTTCTTTTGCTTATCCATGTTATGATTTCAAGCTTAAAGCATTCATTTTTATATGAAATACTTTGTGGTGACTGCTGGGGAAAATAAATCGATTTAAATACAATTTATCTGGAAAATAAAACTGAACATTTTTTTCTCACCCAATTCATTGTTTGACTGCATGTAGTTCTCAGAAATGTTCTTGAATATTTAAGAGTAAATATTTCGGGCTGACAAACTATGTTTATCATGATGATAAAACACTAAATGCATGAGTCTTACCTCATCTACGTACTGAGACTCAGGAGTATCAGGCACATTAGCGTCAACAGAGGGTTTCTGCTTTGGGATTGAAGCGTCAGGTGCAAGGGCCACAAGAGGCGTGTGCTCCGGTCCTTCATCCCCGCCTTGTTCTTCCATATCTTCTCCCCTGGGAGGCATGCCATCCCCCTGCTCCTCATATGGATTCACTAATGCAAAACACATCAATACAGTGGATCAATAAATCTATTTATAGCCTATATTAGAAACAGAAAGACTGGGTGGACAATATTAAGCAAGCATCAATAATGACAACAAAAATAGCAGAAGGATGTAGGTCAATGAGCCAGCACTGCTGGCCTTGTCAGAGCCTTGGGGAAAAAAAACAGATGTGAGTCTCAAGTGGCCCCAATATAAGGCAGCAAATATGTTCTAAATATATCCAATAACAAATGCAGAGTTTGTATCGGACAATGTGCACTCATACTTCATGATTAACATACTCATTAACTTGTGCAGCCTCTCTTGCTGGTGTCTTTGGTAACATTTCTTTTTAACAGCCTGGATAGTTATGGAACACCTCGTGGCTAACTTATGATCCAGAATATGTAGATTGAATATATCAAGGTTTTTGCAGGCAAACTTTTGGCACACATATGACAAAAACCAAAAAAAAGGCAAGTGTTTATCCAGATTAAGCCCTTCCAACTCATATGGAACAAAACAAATGTCATTGTGCGATCATTTCACTTTGTTTGTGAGGGAATTTAGTTGCTTAGTGTTTTAATAACACAATAGATATTAAAAGCTATATTATATACAGAGTACAAGACCAAGATTTCATTTAATTTATTTGGACTAATTTTGAAACTGAAATATTTGCAATACAGCCTTGCACTCAGAAAACAAAACAATTAGAAGATTTTAAATAGACGTGGTGTGTGTGTGTGTGTGTGTATGTGTGTGTGTGTACAGCTCTTGCAGAAGAAAACTGACACCAGGTGCTGCCAACAGGAACTAATTAGTCAGCGCATTCTCGCCAAATGTTTTTCAAATAAGTAATTAAACACTTAAAACAATTAAATATCTTACTTGTGAATATCCTCGAACGCTTCCCGATGACTTAACGCCCCCTCAAACCTTTGAAAACTGTAAACAAATATTGAGGGTAAATCTTCCAAACACCAAATCACAGCTCCCTCTCTCGTCAACTGGCTTGTTGTGGTTACCATAGCAACAGCGACGTAAGGCGTCCTCTGACGTAACGCGCACTTTGCCGTTTTCACGTCGCTCACTTATAAGCGTCATTTGGCATGAAAAAGCAATCTCCTCTTGATAATGCAATGCTGAAAGATGAAAACATTTTTGTCAAATCACGTCCCCATTTCCCAGTTGCAGCGGGTGTCCAGCAGGTGGCGTGAAACATTCACTTCGTGTTGCTGCTGCTGCTGCTGCTGCTGATCACGCATTGGGCACATGGAGCTGCACCAAAGTGCCAGCTGGAAGACTTGCGCACATAAACTCCTCACATGAAAGTGTATTCAGCTGACCTGAGTCCAAGGTGAAAGGGAGATGATGGTGCAACGCTTCTCCAGCGAGATGCTTTCCAGCAGTGCCCTGTGGGAGCTGGCCGGAGCCATTACCCGACTCCCTGCAACAGCTGCAGGAATACCAATATGCACTCTATGTGCGTGTGCATGGAAGGATGATTTTAAAATTGAATGCGTGTGTAAGAGGAATATATCCATGTGATATGTTCCATTAACATTTTACGGTGAAGACATGACGAATCTCCAAAAAAGCCACTATAAGAAACAGCCATGGTCGACACTGTGATGGATTGAGAGAGGCAGCTTGCCTCCCAGCATGTTCCCAATTTACCTTGAGTTTATTGGCTGTTGGGCACATAACCTTCATCTTCAAAGACTATTTTCCTTACCACTTTTGTCTGGCATAATTTACAAAACCATATGGTTCAGTTATGTCCATTCACCAGACAGGAAGGTATGCAAATGTGTACATGAGTGCTGTGACAGCGCACCTATCAGTTTGACGGCTCACAACCAGAGTAGCCTTCATAACCATTTATCATTATTGTCCTTGCATGCGCCAGGCTGTGAGTGTAACTGACATTAACATAGTAGTGATTTTGCCTGTTGCTCAATTTCATATGACTTGTGACAGACTAAATTTACTCTCATAAAATGTATTTACTTTCAGAGAGATGATGTGCTATTTCTCGGCCCGGCAGATTCAGATCGTCTCAGTGATGGCAGTTTTGTTTGACGGATTATTTAGGGTTTGGATGCTGTTATAACTGTAAGAACTGAGCAATGCGTGGAATCAGAGAATCAGTTACCAGTCGCAACACTCACGCCAAAATACAGTCAAAGTAGGACGCCAGAGTCTTAGTGTGAAGCCTATGTTTTCCTCACTGACAGACTAATTGAATGGGTTAATTACATGGACCAAATTTATTGAATCGTTTCAAACCTGAGCAAATGAGCAGCTGCTTTGGAAGGGTTGTTTCTGGAAAAGGCCAGGCTTTCCAAATCAACCTTGAAAAGGCTCCAGCATTCCGGTTGTGCTAAATTCTGAGTCCTGGCAGGTTTCAGCTTATTTTATGATGAAAATATGCCCCCTCTGTGTGCCCCAATGGCATAACCATTTTTGGTTAAATAAAACATGACCCAGGATTCCAACTTGTTCATGACAGGATTGTAAATGCTGGGAAAAATGAAACTAAATGAGACAAAATGTTGGTCGCAGAGTCAGCTTCATCATCTTCATCATCTCATATTAACAAAAAAACAAGCTATTAATATACCGTATATGCCGGTTTAACAGTTTACATCTATGAACGTGTCACAATCTGCTCACGACTTCCCGTTAAGCGCTTCATAATTACTGGCTTGAGATACAAGAGCTGGACTTTTTTTTTTTTTTTGTGTGTGTGTGTCGCAGTTCAAAGAAACTGCTGTGAAATTTAACAGTTCCCAACAGATGTTGGTGGTACATGTTGTAGCTGGCAGAAAGGGACGTTTCTCAGGATTATAAACCGGAGTTAGATAACAGTGCAGGTTTATAAAGTGTGGGGCGAGGTCCTAAGAAGTTCATGGGGGTGCATAGCAGCAGCAGGAAAAATACAAGGATCCGGCAACAGGCACATTTTCCCACCGGGATAGGAAACGCTTGTCATACAATATTCACATGTTTAAGATCTTACTATTGAGTTCTGATTCTGTCTTGTGCATTAGAATAAATACGTTGTAAAATTAGATTCAAAATGGGCGTGCACCGAACATCTAAAGGGTATTAACTTTCACAGCCATGTCTGTTTGGAATTATATTCTTCAGCTCAAGGTATCACACTGTGTGTGCTTGTGCTGCATGTGTTTACTTTCCCCAAAGCTCATGTACAAACCGAGCTTCAGGAAAAAGTTACTGCGCTCCCCGGGTCTCTGTTTTACTACTCAATTGTAGTCACAACAAAATCCACTTGAGGTTAGGGGGTGGGAGTGGGGGGGTGGCGGGGAGGGGGGTCTTGGGGGTGATTTTACAGCCCTCTCCACCTCCATGTCCCTCTCTTTCTTGTGGGTTTGGGGTGCCGAGACACCATTTTAACTGTCCTAATTAACACGCAGACATAATGTGCCCTGTTATTTTTCCATGCACGTAATCTGCTGTTACAGTTTCGTTTACAGTTTTTTTGTGTCCTTCAGACAAAGTGTCTGGGGGCAGTTTATGGGCAGATGTTTGAAGTCTCTTAAAACCTTGAAAGCAGCTTTTGGACCACATTGTTTGTGCTTTTTAATAAAATAAATGGTGGGTCCTTGAGAAAGCTTTACCTTACGTCCGATTATAGAAGTGGAAACAACAATAGGCGTCTCTCTGTGAGATGTTAAGATTTGCAGTGAGTTACTCCAGGTCTCGACTGTCCTCACTGCTGGGTCAAACTTTTTTATAGCTTTGTGGACATCCTGTATAAATATCGTGCGCCATCAAATCAAAATTTAGTGGACTACCGACAACATAAATCACTGAGAAGCTGAGAGAGACTCTTGGAAACTGTGAGTCTGATGTAAATTTTTTTAAAGTCTGGGTAGGATGTCTGAGGACAATCCTGGACATTATTCCACTGTGTCAGTGGGCAGAGTGAATCTATTTCTCTGTAGCGCCCACTGGAAGACTCCCACCAGCTTCAACTCTCCTGACTCACTGTTCTTGCAGACGGTAAAAAAAAAAAATAACCTATGGTTTTGGACACCTTTGTCTGTGTTTTCAGTATCCATGTCTCCAAAAAAGTAAAGTCAACTCAAGCCATACGCCAGTAACAGCTGTGCATATTTTCTTTGGATAATCTCGGCCCCTTTTTAACCAAGTATGACTCTTTGAGATCATTGGGAGCTTAATCAAAAAAAAAAAAAAAAAGAAAGAAAATTGCATCATTTTGCATTTCGTCATGTGTATTACTGCCAAGTCAAGCAAGATCTTTGTTGTGTTCTGGTGTTCTGGTGTTCTGGTGTCAAAGCCTTCAAGATAATAACGTGTACAACCAACAATATTGCTTTCCTCAGCTGTTGTTGGATGATGTTTTTTTATTGTTTTTAATTACAACTTGAATCAACACCTGGTGTAAATATGGAGCGCATGTGCCTCCAAGTGTTTGTGAACTAGTGTGTGTGTGTGTGTGTGTGTGTGTGTGTGTGTGTGTGTGTGTGTGTGTGTGTGTGTGTGTGTGTGTGTGTGTGTGTGTGTGTGTGTGTGTGTGTGTCGAGGCATATGCTTTGGCTGACATTAGAAGTCGTCAATTGTTTGAGATTTGCCAGCGCAGCGCAGGCCACTGAGATGAAGTAATGCCTTCATACTTTCCTTCCTCCAGGAAGTCTACAGGGAAAAGTTTGAAGGAAATCAGTATATGTTGGTTTTATAACATGTTAATATCACTTTTAAAGTGCTGTTGCATTCTGCATAACGTCCCAGAAGAAGTATGACTTGATTTGTCACATTGTTCAAAGTACAGATTAATTTGTAAAGAGAAAAGAAATATTCAATGACCAAACAATCTATAACACCTCGCCTCGCTCAGTTGACTGACGATGTGGTCTTTGTTGGTATTTTAAAGAGTGGCAGCCTCTTCCTCAAGTGTCTTAAATATGTGTATAGCATGTACGACAGACTGACTCCCAATAAAATGAAACTAATTGCCAACACTACAATGGATAAACAATCTTCACCACAACACTTTACATTTATACATTGTCCATACATCAATCCATCGGTTTTCTATAAGACTATCTAACTATAACTGCATAAAGATGCCTTTAGACTGTGGGACAACTCTTAAGGAACCTTTGTAAATTCATAAATACACAAGGAGAACATACAAACTCAAAAAAGGACCCAAGCCCAAACTCCCAACTAAGGAACATGGTGTCGAGAATTCTAACCACTATACCACCGCAGCCCCAATACATAAATCCTTCTTGGTATATTTATAGTCGTAGGCTCTATAAAATTGTAGATTTGCCTTCCTTCGCTGAGATAGTCAAGTTCATTCTGACTTTTGACGCTTGAAACAATGACACCATTATTTTTTACGGGCCCAAAAGCCTTTATTTCTGGAGAAAATCAATGGAAAAATGATCAATTAAAAGCCAATTACATGCTGTTCGGAGGAAGAAAAATGCCAGCTTAACGCCAAACTAAATGAAAGGCTAAATTGACTGTTGTTAATGCCTCTCGCCCTAAATGCCCGGTTTAATTACAGTTTACTGGAATCTACTGAATCACTGTTTTTGTTCATGCAGACTGTGACAAGTAAACAAAACGGAGTGCTAAAGAAAGTGGATCTCAGCCCACAACACTTTTATTGCGGAGACCGCTGTAGTAGGCACCAATACTATTAACCATAACAAGATATACAGCACGCGGTGCAGTTTGTACACACACAGTCCATAGTGAAAGCTTGTTTGAGAACTTTCAGGTAAAGCTTGAGGGGGGCTAATTTATTCCAGCCACGTGACCCTCTATAACCTTGAGGGTGGAATTAAGTTTAGAACACCAAACAAATGTCCCTGGGGATTAGAGTGAAATTACCACCTCCTTCCTGTTTCCACTGAAGAAAGTCCTGTATCTATTTCACTGCTTTCTACAAACCTGCACAGCTTTCATGGTTCAAAGTTTTTAGGGTTAAATTATCGTAACACTGAGAAGAATTCTAAGGATGAACCCCAGTGAATACGTCGGGTCAGAGTTTCTGTTGATGGAGCAAAAGCAAAAGTCAATCTGTCCAAAATGATAAAAGTTCTTCGACCGGATTCTCACTGAGATGCAAGTTTGACTTTACAACTCTCGTATTCCAGCCCCGTCACTGTCATCTGGCCTGCACACTTCTCGTAACCACAACTCCTACAGTCATGATTTTATTGAGGAAATTGAAAAAAAAAAGAAAAAAAAAAGAAAAGAAACTACCAGGGAGTAGAGCAATATGGTTTTGTGCCAATCTACTAGTCATAATATTGGGTTCCAGTACTTCTACTACATCCAATCACAGAGAAGATTCATTTGCATACCACTCATCTGTATTCTACAAACATCACATTTTGCCAGTTGCCTTTGTTGGTTCATATATTCACTTCCTTTACACTTCATCCATGATCATCCTTCTCGTGCACTCCCTGAGGGTCAGTTCACACGAGGTCTTCATCGACTGCCATCTTTTATGGACTTCCTCTTAACTATGATCTTCTCCCTGCTGGGCAAGTCGAGAAGTCTTTAAAATACCAGTAAAGGTTATAATTCATCAAATATTATTGGAAAACTTAAGAAGGAATGAATGACTCGAAATGTACACTGACAGGAGATTCCAAAATAAATGTTTCAGGATTAAAAAAAAAAAAGGACATGTTACTTTTATTCATTATTCCTGCTTTTCTAAATCCTGCATTGATTTTTCACTTTGAGTTTTCAAACTTTTGCACAGATGTGAATTGATGTGGGGACGTGCATAACTCTCTCAACGCTCTCCACTTGCCAACTTTGTCCATAGTTTTTTTTATTCTAACCGCTTTTGGAAAGATAATGAATTCTTAAATCTTATCACACGTTATCCTATTAGGTCTTGACAACTGATAAAAGGCGATACATCAGAGGGAAGAAAACAGACACAAGCATGTTTCATCACGTCAGGGGAGATTTAATTATCTACAGTATCGAGATGACCCTTGCTTGAGGGGATTAACCATTTTTATGGAGGACAGCGAAATGCGTTGTTAAAGAAAGAAAGAAAGAAAGAAAGAAAGAAAGAAAGAAAGAAAGAAAGAAAGAAAGGCCCTATTCTGTGTGTCTGTGCAGTTTAACTCCATTTTTCGGAGAGCTGCACACGGTCCTGCTGAGAAGGATGGAAACAATTAACTTCATCTGCTCACCAGATCTGGAGGATAGCCTCTCATTTACATACATGTTGACTCTGTGTGTGTGTGTGTGTGTGTGTGTGTGTGTGTGTGTGTGTGTGTGTGTGTGTGTGTGTGTGTGTGTGTGTGTGTGTGTGTGTGTGTGTGTGTGTGTGTGTGTGTGTGTGTGTGTGTGTGTGTGTGTGTGTGTGTGTGTCTCCTGGGTGGACTCCTCCGGGGCTGTCTGGCTTCCTTCCCTTTCATCCCAGCCACAGTCATCAACGGGCGGCCACATCCTTGCACACGCCGCCCGCGCTGGTCAGGACGGTCAGGACTTTGAATCGTCTTCAAACTTTCTCCATTTTTCAATCTTTCTGTGTTGCTGTTTCTTTTCTTCTGCTTCATTTTCTGTCTTTTTTTTTTTTTTTTTCATGATGACATGATGAACTGTTCTCGTCTGTTTTTCCTCTTTTCACACACAAACACACACAAACACACACAAACACACACACACACCCACACACACACACTGCTATGCTATGCTATCTTTCTAACACTTTCCATTTCACACAATGCTCAACCATCCAGCCTCAACCGAACCGGTGCATAGTGTGTGGACCTGCAGCTTGGGCCCAACAAATGTAGTGTGTGCTTGTTTTTTTAGGCCCACAAAAACAGGAATAAAAGACCACACATAAACACATACACACAGACCGAGACTCACACATACACACACACATGCACATCTGGGAACATCTGTGAAACGAAGTCACTCACTACTTCTAATAAATGACAATAGCAAAGTCTCAGAGGGGAAAATGAATATTTCAGACTCTTCGCGCGACTATATTGAGCTTATACTGAAAGCACATATTGGAAAAGTTCTCTTCAGTGTTATGGAAATACATTCCCGGGTATTCAGCACTGTACCCACACAAAGATATAGCAATACCACTTATTAAATGTAATCACATGAGGTTTTTCAGAAGAGCAGCATTAAGTTTCCTCTTGGGTTTTTATTGGAACAAGAACATGAAGGGCCGAACTTTAGGAATATCAACTTGCAATAACTGGTTTTCAGCTACTTTGATACAATGGAAATAAACTCTAAACAGAACATGATACAATATAGTATGTTGTAAAATTGATGACTATAGTAAATGTGTTTGTAATGATCTTATTTAGGAGATTAAATACGGCAGCAGTGAATACCATGCCAAAAGAAATAGTGATAATGAACTAAAACAATGAAGCCAAAAAAACCCACTCTCATGTATTCTAATGTGCCACACTGACTATTAATGCAGTTTAAGTTAAGGTGTTCAGATCAAGGTTGTACAGATCAAAAGAACTGACATTTTTAAGGTGTTTTCACGTTTCATATTTCTTAAAAATCTCTTTTGTTGGTAGCATTTGGGCGAATTCTGCTGTCTTTTTCAACCAAAACACTCAAAATGGTAAATTCCTCTGTTTTGTTTTTACTCTACTAAATGTACAAACCACAGAGAGAGGCTATAATTTTCCATGGTTCATGGTGCCATCTTGAAAAAGGCAAAGCTCAGTTTTATAGCCCAATATGTTAAATCCACAACTTTTTGTTAGTGTGTGTGTGTGTGTGGGTCTGTGTGGGTCTGTGTCTTTTCTGTCTGTGGTCAGAAACAAACTGGCACCGTTTCTATGTCGTCCTGCGGGTTTTTCTGTTTAGTCCTCAGGGAGTAGCCTGTGCTCTAAACCCCAAATTACAGAGTACAGAGCTCAAACGGTGGAGAAGGGAATAAGATAGAATGATGCAAACGACTGACCTTCAAGCGACAATCAAGCTTCTTAAAAAGCTTAATTTCTTTTCTTTTTTTTTTCTTCGCCAAACAGGCGAACACAAACATCACCGCTCTCCGTTGCATTCAGTTGAAACTTGTAAAGCAAATGGATAAATGACGATTTACTAATTAAAACCAGTGAAATGAGAATTTAAAGAGCCGAAAGAGGCAGTGACTCATTGTATTTCTACCCCCTTGGGTGCCATTGAAACCATTACGCTCTCAAGCTGGAAACCGACCCCCCCCCCCCCCCGACATCAACTCCAGTCATTACGCTTTTCCAGCCCGTCCGTCTTTTGGGCTCCACGGTGTGGAGGGTGGTTCGGTGAGGGCTGAGTCACAACAGAGCGACGCCAGTGGATCAGACGTTCAAGCAGCTCAGCCTCTCAAAAACAAAGCCGAGGGACCCCCGTTTGTTTTTGCGTGTGAGTCGGCAGGCTCACAACCCTCGCTCCTCCAAGGTGAGGAGACGAACAGATGTTGACGTCAGGGTGAAGTTATGCAGCCGCAGGGTCTGCCGGCGACCTTTGAACCCTCGCTCAGGCGGGGCGGGGTGGTCAGTCTGTGAGAATGTCGTGTCTCAGCCGTTCTCAAGGCGCGTATGCAGAAACACCTACATGTGTGTTTGGATTATATTGTAATATATAATATACTGCATAACTTTTTGGAAGTGTGTTTTTCTCCATCTGCCCAGTCTGTCCACCTTTACACTCTTGGCTTTCAAGTGGAAAAAAAAAAAGAAAAAGAATAATAATCTCACGTCTGTAATTTGAGCATCAATTTCTTCATTTTTATTACACAACCATAAATAATAGGATTTTTTTTTTCTACTTTAGCAGGAGTGAGGCACTTTATCGTGCTTAACATAGATCTCGTAGTCCTGAATTCCAGCAGCAATAAAGTTTTATTCTGTGCACATGTGCATCGAATTCTCTGTGTTCACAACATCAATTTAAGGCGGCAAGACTTGGCATTTGATTAAACAACGGAGGTTATGGAGTCAAAGTGAGAAACTCAAGCAATAAGTCATATTCTGAAACTCAGGGATCAGAACTTTGTCACGGTGTCATTCAAAGGATTCTGCTCATTTTGTAGTTCACATTGTGAAATGAAAGATTCCCGTTTGTCGCCTCACAAAAAGACAGAAAAAAACTTGTTAGATATGTGTTGGTTGGGTTTCAAGCATGTTTAGCTTTTTTGATTGTTTCAAGCTTGGTGACACGGCGTTGAGTAACTGCACACAAAGTGAGGCTGAGCTCAGCCCCTTTGTTAGGGTTTGGTTTCCTACTCTTTACATGATTATTCATCCGTATATGCATGGAAACGTTTGTGCTTAAGTATCAGCAAACTGTCTTCTGGGGTCTTTGATTGGCCACAAACATGGAGGAATGTCCTCCGTATGACTGCATGAAGAAATGTGTTTTCTCTCACTCAAATTGAGCTACTCCTGGCTGCACACCACAAACAGCACAAGCATGAACGTCCCGTGGGAATTATGAGTTGCATCACTTTGATAAACTCAAAGACTGAGTTGAAATGACTGAAAATGACCCCAATATGTCAAATGAGCTTAGCTTTTATTGGTGTCATGGAAAAACTAAGGTTCGAATTTGAATTCAGAAAACTAAAACTTAAAATATACATGTTAAAATTAAATAACTGTATTTTTATTTGTCTTTGCCGTGTTCAACAATGTTTAAAACAAATATGCTGTAATATACAAAAACCATTCAGGAAACCTTGAGGTTAAATCTAAATCATTCAAATAAGAATATGTTTGACGACATACAAGGGAGTACATACAAAGTCCGTTGTGAGATATGATATCTTAAAGCAATTTATGGAATATAAAGGATTTATTACCTATATATCACAGAACAACATGAAATATTTGGTTGAATTAATTTATGAGCTCAAGTTTATTCACCTGGGCCCACTGGTGCATGCATTCTCATGTCCAAACTTTTAACCTTTGTTATCATTACCCTAACTTATGATAAAAGCTGTCTTCCTAACAGTATACTGGACGTAACACAAAATAATCTATACGACAAACATATGGAGTCAGACATTCACATACACTCACATTCACACCTACTGTCAATTTTACAGTCACCTACTGTGGAAAGTATCTCCGACACTCAAAAAAAATCAACTAAGCAGTTTTATAGTGTGTTTATCAGGAAATATGTCTGATTAAAATCAGCATATTGAGTTTCTCTTCGTTAAATAGTTGCAACTCCACATCGAATGTATTTTGAAATTCAGTTAAGTCAGATTTCCTCACCTTTTATGCTTTGATTGTGATCTTCAAGCAATGACTGTAACTCTCAGCTCACACTCATCTGTTTGTTGGTTGGACTTCCTGTAGATTCATATTTAAAGCTATCTTAGTTTTATGCTCATATGGAGACAATAAATGACATTTCTTTAGGGGGCTCTAATCTGAAGCTTCAAATTTAAAAGATTGCATAAAGTCTGGAACCAACGCACATTTTAACCTCAAAGTCCTCCATCATAACTTTTTGTTTTAAGAGTTATTCCATTTTTCAATTTTAGTTTTGCCCTATATCTAATGCTTTTCATCAGGCTGTTTCCCCCAACAAATGCAAGAAACCCTACCAACCCCACCCATCTCTTTTTAAAAGCTCTACTGGACAACACTTGTTGTTGCCGTGAGTACACAAAACGCATTATACACCTATAAGAGTCAAAGCAAGGCCGCATGATGTGAGGCCGACGCTTCCTTTGAGCTGACAGCACACAAGCGTGCCATTCGATCCCTCTTCGGCTTGTCAGTGTTGGAAAGCAGATGTTCTGATGAGGAGTTTCCCCGCTCAGTAAATTACCTCCAGTCACACCACGAGCATATTTCAGCACACAAACACATACTCAGGCTGACAGTGCTATAAATCACAAAAGACTTGATGACAGCACCAGGAAGACGATGTAGGGAAGATTTGTTTATCTCACTGTGCAGCTATTTAAAGATAATCGACAATGTGCGTGCAAAGTATACGTCTGAGCCTGTACGAGTTCACTAAACTCCAATAAAATGACAGCCAAGGTGTTCACATCCTCATCTGACATGCCATCCCACCCAGGATTTATAGATTCATTCTGCAATCGACCGCAACGGAGAATTCAATTTTGTGTTGGTCCTGAACCAGATTATATGAAGACCCATCTTTTGATGATCTTTTGATGCTGACTTGTATATAAATGTGAATGAACTAAAATGCAGCTTCAAGTGTGCGCGGTATCTAAAGTTCAGTCACGTTTGTCAGATGTGGAAGGGTTTGAATGAAAACGAGAGTAAATAATCCAGTGGGGAAGTCCGAGGAGGAACGTAGTTTACGTAGTCAACGTGTGTTTAAGAAAACCAGGTGTCTTAGATCCAACTCACACAGGTTTACAGATACTGACACTCACACAGACACAGACACAGACACACACACGGATACACACAGACACACAGACACACACACACACACACACACACACACACACACACACACACACACACACACACACACACACACACACACACACACGGATACACACAGACACACACCTTATGTCTGCATGCCTTCAGAGAACAACTCCGACCACGGCGAGATGAGGAGCAGGCCGGTGAAAGTACAGGCGACCAAGAATTGAAGAAGGACATATACGAATACAATAAGAAAAAGGCTCTTATAAGAGATTAAAGCAGTGGCACAATGTGGAAAGTCCGTGATTCACCCATGTATTCACACTTAGTTATCTCAGCTAATGAATTATGTTGCACAGTCATGTACAATTATTATGGACACAATTATCTTGTCAAATATATCTTCCCTTCTTCTAAGGTCACATTTTGACTCCCCCATGCACATATACAAGTACAGATTGTGAGTAACTCAGTTAAGGCCATATTTCAATAAGATATATCTCAGAGAGCAGTTCGTATTGCTCATATGAAAGCATAACTTCATCCCACTCAAGTGTTTAGTTGATCTTGTTCACCAACACAGCAGACTGGGCTCATTAAATCTTACAGTTTTGCCAAAAGGAGGTCAAACCAGCTTGTACTTGGATGTTTTATTCCTTTTTATGGAATCAACTGAAACTTCCAGTTTGGCTCCATGAAAGCTCCGGCACAGACCGACTACACAGTCCACTCTTCAGTGATCACAAGTACTCTTATATCTTAAAAATAAAGCCGCTCCAATCTGGGATTTACTTCAGTGATGAATGATTTGCAGGGTGTAAAGTCACATAAACAGCCTCCGTTTAAGACTTCTGCACAGATCTTTTGATTCTGACATAGAAACCTGAGACGTGTCCACGTCCCAGGGACCTTGGATAATTACATTCAATGGAACCTATTTCCAGTGATCATATTTTGAATAATTTATTCCAACAGTATTCATTTTAGCGTTTTTAGGCTACTAAAATGACATCCAGTTAAGGATCTTTCATGAAAAGGACGACAGGGCTTTGAAAGTATGCATGCTTTTGTCACTTCTGGGATGTGCACCAGAGTACTATGACACGACACTGCATATTTTCTTTAATAAGGAGGTATTTTTTACCATGGGCCACATACTAACTACTTTGATCCTGAGGGGGGCAAACTAGTAAAGCTTTAGTATAATAATTAAAGGAAATTAAAAGTCAAAATATTTTAGGACAAAGAAATACTAAAACAAAAGTGGGACCAAAAGGTAAGTTCATTTAGAAAGAGTCTACATTTGATTGATCATCTATATATTTAAAATAAAATAAACTTGCACAAAAATGATGACTCTTGCGAAATGCTGCAAAAATGTTCCCCTTCATTTTTGGAATTTTTCTCATTAAAATCCTTCTGCAAATGCAACAAATGAACACCAGTGAATGAATCACTTTTATTCAGAAATGACTGAATTACTGTTACTTAGGAATTAGTTTTGCAGAAAATAAAAATAAAACATGGCTGCCAAACCCAAGCCTAATGGTCATCCTGCAATCTGAGAAGGAGGAATTCATACAGTGATGATACTTTCACTGAAATAACAATATTTTCATCCAAAGGCCTTGGAAAGAAGATTCTCTCAGTCTTTTTGTTTGTTAATCACTTAAGACTCCTCTGGGGGACCACTCGCATGGGTTCACATTTAATTCTTTCTACAATACAGAATTTAGGGCTTTAGCATGTAAGGTAGCTTCAAAAAGTTAAGGTGCCTTCTGGTTGTTCAGTTTTTAATGTGTTCTGACTGAAGTGCGTCACCACTGTTGAATTAAAACTCGTCAAGGCAGCGGACTTAGATTATCGACAGGAGGAAAAACCTTGGCTTTTTTCTCATGTTGGAGAATGAAGCAAAAGAATGTCAGACTTTTTATGGGGGAAATTAAAAAAGGGAAATCAGTTATAATGAGGATCTCGGGTGGATTGTGATGAAACACAACAGGGTTGCACTTTCAGGCTGTAAAAATTTATTTATTTATAATAAAATCCCAGCTGGAATAGGCGAGCAACAATCCTCCTTTACTGAGAAGAGAATACATGGACCAAACGGCAAACTGGGCAAATCTTTCTAATTAGACCAACCAGGAAAAGGCATCTCAAAGAAAATCCAAGGCGTTGCAATTTAAATTAAATCAAAAGAATGGACTATTAACAAATTAATTGGCCTTTGACCTGGTGAAATAGTTCCTGATAATAGGGAAGTCCAGATGCAACTTAAAATAGAAGGACCTACAACTGAACCCTGAGGAATACCAAGACCGACACATCAAAATGACCTTAAACAATATAGTTCCAATCACAGCAAAAAAAATTTTTTTTAACCGTCATCTGCCTCGATCCCTCTACATCTGTCACATCTGGTGACAGGAACTTCTGACTTGACAGACATATGAGCAGCTGCGCTTTGCGCCAACACAAGAGCTGTTTGTAAGAGAGTCAGTCTCCAAAATACTGTTGCCTTGGTAACAAAAGGGAGTTCAAAAGGTCGCAGTCCGGTGAGCTCTTATTTGTTGGGCTGTGTCAGTAGAAACTGATACTCTTCCCGACATACAGCAGAAACCGCAGAGACTTTTGTTTACACTTTACACTCACACAAACAAAGCACAGAAGCCAAGACGTCTTCAAATTGCAGCTCGTCTTCTTCATGGAGGTTGAATAATGACGTTTTAGTCAGTAGCTCGCTTCGGTTTCCCACATTAACTGTCTGTGTTTTCTACCCTTACTACATGAGTCACTATTATACCCCTCTCAGTCATCACACCAGTAAATAGAGACAGTAGTCTGTGGCTTTATGAGTACTCTGGATGTTCTTCACTGCCACCATAAAGTCTTTGTCAGAAATGTGTGTGTCATTCCTCAGCGAGAGAAAATTATCTGAGTGTTCCTCTGGTACCCCCCACGCTCTGTTTAACTTTTGTGTTTTCCCAAAACACAAGTTGTCCATGAAAGGGTTTTTTCTCTAACAACACTGTTGTTTTGGCATTTATAGTAATTAGATGTATTCTTCATCTGAACTTATTGAATAGGCCATTATGTCAGAAGACATTTGGAAACACTGGAACTGGAGTTTTTACGGCAGCATTTACAATGGGCACTCAGATAAAGCAAGTTTACAGTCCTGAAAGTGATTGAAACCATTTCCACTTAAATGGAAGACAGTTAAGAGCCAGAGAGCACATCTGTGTGAGCGGAATGCTGCATTCAATGTACCCAGCAGCTCCTGGGCCCGGTTGGAGACGCCCAAATCCTTAAGAATAAAAATTCTATTGTAAGTTTCTTTCTGTGTTTTAGTTCAGTTTTGCCTTCTTTCTTTTTTTCATGCAGTCACCGGAAGAACACATCACCATTTACTGCAGCAGAACACAGAGGGGGGGTAAATATTCCGTAGCCAGAGTACTTATGCTTGGAACACGCTGCAGAGATGTTATTTTTCTCTCCCGGGGCTGCTGTCATCTGGATTCCCCTTTTCTTACAAGAGTTCACAAATCTTTTTTGTGGCAAAGCCGTAGAAAGAAGCAGATTTCTTGACTTGAAGGGCGTCAAGCGAACTCGGTCAGGCATGCATTAGATTAGTTAGTCAGCTATCGGTGTTGCACAATGATCACTGGCAAACACAAAGATTTTGGAAATTATTTTCTTAAAAGGATGTAATGGTGTTGCACTGAGTTGTCTGAATATTAAAAAAAAAAAGATAAAGAGGAGATTCTTCTTTCTTGGGTGACTGTGGATCTATTGAAATAGCTTCTAATTGCAAGGGCAGGGGTTTGATCCCCATCTTGTCCTGAACACTGGTTGAAGTGTTCATAGGGAAGACAATGAACAAGTCATAAGACATACTGTGTAAGTCCGATATAGCGTCCCATTTAATGAGATTTCATTTTTACAAATTGATTATTTTACACCATGACGATTTGCTCATGATGTGACGATACTCACCAAAACCACTTCGCTTCTCTGAGACAATAATTCTGCTGCAGGATCATTCGTGTTGATGACCTCCTTTCACACTCCCCTCAGGGAAACCAGGTATGCAGCCTCTGTGCTGATGTGAGTTTACTTTGAGCTTTTGTTTCGTCTACATATGCTTTGACCATTTGGTTTAGGGTTAGAGTTTAATCCCGTCTCGAGGTGAGTTCTGAAGGCTAAATTCATTCATTCATTTGAGTACTGCTGCTAAAAAAAAAAGTGGGTCAAAAACTGCACTGTACTGATAAGTGTCTTGCTGTTTATTACATTTATTTATTTTTTCTTATCCCAAGAGTGACCAGAGGGATGGATAAGACTCTACTTGGCTGTATCTTTCACTTTGGGGGAGGATAGCTGGGTCATGATGCTGATAACTCTGAAATATGTCTGTTAAAAGACGACGAAGGAACACGTCAAGTCAACATTAAAAGTTTCCTCAGTACAAATCCAATCTGATAACTATTTATAACCAGTCCTGAAATGGGTGGCTATGGACAGATGCCAAACCTTCCCACAAGACATTCTGCTTCTCGAAGCATTCATGAATCGAATGCTCAGATTGATTTCACACAGTTTGCTACAGACTGCTCAGCCTTTCCTGCTGTCTGTGTCAATCTGTGGAATTTTGCCTGGACTCGGTTATTGATCTTGGCCTGCGTCAAAGGAAGAAACAGCGTTCGGACAGGGTGTGTGTGAACTAATGAGCCAGCACAGCACCAGTGAACAGGCTAATGAGGCCCTATCAAGTGTCTGAGGTGGGAGGCTGCTGCCTGAATGTATTGGTTCTTTGGCCTTTGCAGGACAACACACACACACACACACACACACAGAAACAAACATGTACAGCAATATTGGGTTGTCTTGGTGAAAACAGGGATATCAGTTCCCGCACCAGTATTAGCACTGCTCTGACCTCTGCCATCACTCAGGGAGCAATTATTGGCCAGAAGTTAAACTCTTCAACCCAAAATAAACATCTGAAAGAGACTAGAATAGCTGCAGAGCAAGAGGAAAATGATTTAGTACACAACAAATGAAAACTTTCACTTGCAGAGATAGAAAAACTGCACTGCATAGTATTTGCACCAATTTACCAGAAAAGTAGGTTCATAAACCAAAAACACTTAGCATATTGAAAAGTAAAAAAAAAATAAAAATTGTATAATTCCTCCACAGAAGCGGATACGATATAAAAATATACAACCCATGCGTTTGAAGCAAAACAAATACAACAAATGGAGATTATGTTCAGGACTATTTAGCTATCTATTGACGGCAGAGATAACATGGCCATTTCTTTTAAGAGACAACCCACATACTCAGCTCTGCTGCTCATCCCACAAATGCATTTTCCTTCCAAATAAGGAAACCATGTAAAAGGAATAAATTTGGCTTTCACATTTACTGCCAAGATGTATTGTTACAACAAAGGAATAGTCTACCAAACTCGAATGTGCTTACAGTCTGAGCATAGATTATATAAAAATATTGGACCCACTGAAGACTCATACAGGGTTGAACTTGAGAAGACTTGATGCGTCTGCTTCAAGGATTTAAACCTCCACAGTCATCATAATAAACTGTACTTAGTGACTAACCAGGGTGAAAATTTCCACTGCATTGCAAAAGAGTAACGTGACCCACAGAACGTTATTCATGGCTTCACTTATCTGCCATTGCTCTGTGGATTAAATACTGTGACAGCAGTTGTTGATTAAAGATTATTTCCAATCTCTTCCTCGTCCTCCTGTTAGTTACAGTGAGTGGTTGTTACTATAAACAAAGAAACAGTCAAACTATGTTTTAGCAGAAGCCCAACGCAGATGTGTTATTGTGTGCTTGGACTTATTTTAATGTTTTGTTTTGAATTATCTTCTTTTTTCCATCCAAACTTCATTTGTCTTGTCATGCTGTGACGCTCTAATCCAAAATTGCATCAAAGAAACCTTAAATATGATGGATCTCTTAGATATAATATAGTGTGGCTTGTGTATTTTTTTTTGCATTTTTCCGGGATTAAAACAGCATTGTGTGACACTTAGGGTCACTGATCGCAACAGTGTTATGTTCTCATGCCTGATTGTCCTTGATAACCTCAATTCATTCTTCTGGCAGTGCGAGGCAAAAAGAAAATACGAGACAAAGAGGAATGGAGGAAGCGCTTGGAAAAATAAAGGGAATTATGCAAAAACAAATAAATCAAACGGACAGGAAACAGTGGCGAGAGGACACCGACTCCGCAAGATAGAGCAAGACGCAAATGAGATAATGATAGTGAGAAGAAAAGTTGAGAAAATATAGGCTGAAACGAGACGGCGTGGTTCCCAAAACAGATGTGATCCGTGTCTATTGTTGTACAAGTGAGCGATTACCTGAAGAGTGAGTCGGTGCTGTACACTGATAGCTTAATGGAAGGGTTTCAGAATACACTTCTTTAACTGAAGAGGATTCAAGTCCATTCAAAAAAACGATTCGACATATGGGGCACTGGTTTGTCTAAACGGATTTATGTGTAGTGCCTTTGTCTTTGTGCTCGTGTCGTTTCTGTGCTTTTTAAGTCTTGTTGATTGAAGAAAGAAAAAGGTAAACTAAGGCGTACAATAAAAGAAGATGAAGAGCAAAGGGAGAAAAGCAGATATAAATTTAACTTTAATTAAATTGCAAAATTGATCAAATGAATGAAATGTCTCATCCCTACACAGAGAGGTTCCTTTTGCTCAGTGGTTTGCCGTCAGATTAGAAATGAATTGTCAAGCCTACAGCTCCTGTGTTGCAGTTTCTTTTGGTTTAAACAATGCAAACTGTTTACGGTGATATCTTCTGTTGGCGGAACAAAATCCAATATCAACTCAGCTATTTTGGAAATATCCTAAGATATAAAGGAAAACATTTATCGATTCCTGCAATTAACCAAAATAAAGAAAAAAACATGCAACGCTGACATCTATCCATCTTTGATACACTCTGTTGTAACTTACAGTCCAGGGTTAAAGCAGATCACCCGTTAAGGGTTGGACGAAGGCAGGGTTGTAATTAATATGTTTATGTTGCAGAGTTTAACAAATAAAAACAAAATTAATACATAAATTAGGTGCAACTTTGTCTAAAGCTGTAAAGTAACCCGCTGCTCTGTCATGAAAGAAACTGTACTTTCATGTGTTTGTCTGTGACTCTTTCTAGTGCCAGGCTGAGAAGAGTAGAACGGGCTCTTTAAAGAATGCATTTGAAGCATTTCTTTTTTTTTTACAAGACACCCATCCTTCATCTCCCCGCTGGCCTTGCAGCTGCCTGGCACACAACCAGGCCTGCTCATCTCTGGGTATGAACAAACCCACCCTCAGGCACGCTTCCAGTGTCCAGCGTGCAGGCTTTCGCAGATGCGTGTAAATATGCAGTGGGAGCATGTGTGTTATTACCGTACGTTTACTGACTACTGCTGAAGAATTCTGCGCGGCTGCTGTTTGGGCTTTGCTAATGCCCAGGTCTCCATCCCAGCTCGTCCTACTTACTAAAAACAGTTGTCCTGCTATAAGTGCCCTGCAGCCTCTTGAAGTGTTTGGCAGTAAACAATTCCCCCTTTAAGACGCTGCAGAGTGGTGGTCCTAATATGGAGCTGTTTGACTCGGTGTTGATCCAGAGAAGAGGAGAGAAGAGGAGAGAAGAGGAAAGAGGAGAGAAGAGGAAAGAGAAGAGAAGAGAAGAGGAAAGAGAATAGAAGAGAAGAGAAGAGAAGAGAAGAGAAGAGAAGAGAAGAGAAGAGAAGAGAAGAGAAGAGAAGAGAAGAGAAGATTCATTACATGGGGTTTGCCCTCCTCCAGCACAGTAAAACCACAGCAAATGCTTTGTACTTGGTGATCTAACTATTCATGTTTGTCAATACTTACTGGAAAAAGGGGCCTTAAGTGACCTGATATGATGTGATTACTGGCCAGATGTTATGGCAATATTTCCAGTAGTTATTGAGACAAACAGCCGATGTCCCCTGTCAGTGGTTCTAGGTAAAATAAGAAGGACACATACAATAAATGTATGGTCTCTGCTACTAACCCATTGCTGGGGAGCAGTTCGGGGCTCAAGGATCTTTTTCAGGGATCATCAGTGATCAACTGTCAGCTGTGGGATTGAAATCTGCAAACATCTGATGACAAGCTTGATTATCCATCCTGGGAATCACTGCCCTTCTTGCTTTCTGGATTAGTGTTGAACAAACAATTGCTGTCACTAATTACTTATTACTAACATGGCAAAAGGTCTGAACCATGTTTGGTTCCACCACTCGCACATCTGTAGATTAATGCAATCCAGGATAGTAGTGGTAAAAAATTGAGCAAAACATTATGTTGCTTGCAACATGCACGGTAAGATCTTTCCCAGGCTAATAACAAAAGAAAAGATCCTCCGCTGGAGCAGCGATCAAAGGCAGATGCTGGACGCTATTTTGGAACCAGCCTTGCTAAGATTTACAGTACACCTCCAAAACTCTCCTCTTTGGAAGTAGAATGACAAAACACACACACACACACACACACTCAGGCAGGTGCAAGAGTGTTTGGAGTCATGAGGAAGAGTTTTTCTTCTGTTCCAGGCAGATGCACCGTCTATCTCTTCGTCCGTCCGTCTATTATTGGGTCAGTAAACTGCAGATCGTCCCAGGGTGAGTCCATTGGTTCAACAGAGGGGACACATGCAGGGTTGCTTCCCTCCCACACACGTGTGTGTGTGTGTGTGTGTGTGTGTGTGTGTGTGTGTGTGTGTGTAATGCTAAACCAGATAGCCTCGGTTTTACTTTGCATACAGTCTCCCTCCTTCTCTGTCTCTCTCTTCACACTCAGTGCATCCAGCTGAATGGGTGAGGGAGAGACGGAGGCAGGCTGAGTGAGGTAGAAGTCAATCACTGTGCAGGGAGAGAGAGAGAGAGAGAGAGAGAGAGAGAGAGAGAGAGAGAGAGAGAGAGAGGAGGGAGAAGCAAGCACTCGCTCTCTCCCTCACTGCAGGCTCTAAGTTTACAGGCAGCCAGGCAGATTTTCTTGGCTTGGATGCAGCGCTCATGACAGGATTAGGAGCCTGGGACGCGGGACCAACTGGAGATCTGCAGGTCCTTGTCGAGCCCGAGCCAGATTCTCAGCCTGCACAGGTAGGACCACAGTCTTCATAATGTACCCCCACAAAAAAAAAGAAAAAAAATGCAGCATATCTGCATAATCTCATGCAGCTGAAACAGCAGTAAATCTCTGTTTTTTTCTCACCAAGGTAAGAGCCAGTATGAGCAAAAGAAAAAGAAAGAAAGAAAAAAAAAGTTTGGCCACTCTGATTTCGCACACAAAAGTTCATGGGGATAAAACCTGGTTCCTCTGGAGGCTAAAAAAACAACAAAGTGAATCGAAATGAATCAAAGTGAATTGTTACAGAGTTGTAGAGCATGCTGTGCTAAAACTCACTGTTGTTGTTTTTTGTGTTTTTTTTGCTTCTTTTAAATCTTTTTGAAGGATTTACAAAAGAATTAACATCCCCTCCCTTTGTTCCTCAGACAATGTCATTACAAACATGAAGTGAGAGCCAATGTGAACAAATCAGTGAGGCACTAATGATTTTATGACAAGTAGTTCAATTCGAACAAAGAGCCACAACCACAAACCTTGAACTAATTGTCTTTGTTGCAGCTGAGTTGAACGAGCATGAATACAATGCGAAAGTATGAATGGGCTCAGCAGCGCAACTCACCATGTGCACTTAATTTATGACATGTTGTGCTGTTGCAAAAGTGTATGCGCGGGTGGGCGGGGGAGCAAATAAAGTAACAAAAAGTATTTGGATTTTCATATTAAAGTTAAATCTTCTCTCTCTCCTCCTAACAAGAGGAGCTGCTGAGGTAAGCACTCTTCTTTCTTTCAATGAAGCTCAAATGTGGAGTTCTGAAGCGCTGCCAAGTTTGTGGAGGGTCATTACTCCTTGATGTTCATCTAGACTTCCCCACAAAAGGAAGATAAACTCTGCAGCAGGGAAAAGATCAATGTAGATACGTGGTTAATTCTCCAGTTATGCAACTGGCTGGTGGTCCCACTCACATTGCCATGACAGATAGAGCTAAGCACCACTTCCGCCAAAGTGAGGGGTTAATTTCACTACTTGGAGCCACTTTGTACTGTCAGGAGTAGAAATCTGGACGGCCACACCCACTAAATGACTTCTGGTCAGTGAATAGACAACCAGTTCTTTATCTAGGTTAAAAAAAGAAACAAAGAACCATGAGAACTTATTTGATTGTTCATAGAAAAGCTCCAATACAAGTGAAGAAAATAAAGCTATCCCAAAATGGTCCAGTTAGTGGCACAGCTGTTGCACAACACACTCGCAGGTAGTTTAGATGTCTCTGAGTGTGTGTGTGTGTGTGTGTGTGTGTGTGTGTGTGTGTGTGTGTGTGTGTGTGTGTGTGTGTGTGTGTGTGTGTGTGTGTGTGTGTGTGTGTGTGTGTGTGTGTGTGTGTGTGTGTGTGTGTGTGTGTGTGTGTGTGTCCGTGTGCAGCTTTACATTCAGCTGTTCAGACGGGGCGACATGCCTCCCTGTACGTTGTGGTCAAATTCCAGACTCAGAGGAGGAGCGGAGTGTGGTTTCACCCTGGAATTCTGCCCCCCCCCAAAAAAACACACCGAAAAACTAAAAAAAATTTAATAAAAGGGGAGAAGAGACTTGCTTGACTTGCAAGTTTCCTCTGATTACAAAGTTCTTTGGTCCCTTTCATTCTGCTGCTTCAGCACTTAGATTTCAGAAGAGCGCTTCGTAGTATGAGAATGAGAGCTTGAGAGGGAGATTTCTGTGTGTGTGTGTGTGTGTGTGTGTGTGTGTGTGTGTGTGTGTGTGTGTGTGTGTGTGTGTGTGTGTGTGTGTGTGTGTGTGTGTGTGTGTGTGTGTGTGTGTGTGTGTGTGTGTGTGTGTTTTTGCCTTGCAGATGTGTCTGGCCGCAATCCAGGCTGGTCAACATCGCTGGTCAGTGGGGGGCAACATGTCGTGTTTAGGTGTGTGTGTGTGTATGTGTGTGTGTGTGTGTGTGTGTGTGTGTGTGTGTGTGTACTCTGTTAAACGTCTCTCGACAGCTTTTCAACTCCCTTATTTCTAATGAAGCCGCCTGTAGACACTCAAGAATCTTAAGGGAGCAGAATAGAAGAGACCAGAGACTTTAGGAGCTCCCTTCAGACAAACGTTGTAAAAAAGACGCCCCCACCATCGCCACTTGGATTACTTGCTTTGTTTTTCACACTTCATTGATGCCCATGTTCTCGTAAATGTTAGAGATGCACAGCAATCGAGCCAAGATAACGTCAGACTTCATGAAATAGATGAAAAACGGCATCTTTATTTTCACCTACTGTTTTGAAATATAGATTTCTCTGGATTGTTCCACTTTTACATGACTGAATGTGATCTCCATGGGAAAACTGTTGGAATAGGTCAGTCTTGAAATTGTGCCTCTCCTCTCCTCTCTGGTTTTTTTTTTTGCTCTTTGGATTTACAAACCAGCCACATTTTCCAGGTTGAGAAATAAAACTGTCAATGTTATTTAAAGGAGTTAAGTGTCTCTAGTTTTAGAACATGATTAGAAGCAAATCACAGTGGGACTCTCCACACTGGTGCCTGTATTATATCTATTGTAAGCTACCACAAACACACACTGATGTGCACGATTGGCTTCATTTAATTTGTCTCCTTTGTGTCTGTCCAGAACTTCTGTAACAAGAAAAGAAGCTGGTTTCTCATGCAGCTTTGGCTCAAAGTCTATCTGGAACCTCTCCAGCCCCCAAAACCTGTTCTGATATTTGTTTTTGTGAGCTCAGCACCTTGAACCCTCCCTCTTACAAACCCAAGTGTCATTTTTCTCTCCCCAAACCGTCTCAGTCCTCCTCACCGTGGCTCTGCTGCAGAAATGAACCCGTCTGGTTTCAATTAGGCTCGCAGGGATGTGTGAGGGTTTTCTCTTTCTCTACCCTACTCACACGGTCGTATGTCTTGCTTTGTCACTGCCCCGTCCTCTTGCTTTATTATGATACGATTTGTTATCAGACCTCATCTCCCTGCGTTCCTCGTATCTGCTCCTTTGTTGTTCTTTTGGATTTCTGTCTGCCGGTTGGTTTTTACTCAATAGTCGGTCTGTTACACACTAACCGGCCACAGACCTGTGGGCACAGACAGGAAACAGCCCAAAGGAAACAAAGTAAGGTGAACTTACTGGGAGGCGTGCTGGCAGATGACATGAAAAAAAAAAGAAAAAAAAAAAAGAAGAAGAAAGATGCCAATAAGTTTTCTTGGTGTTCCAGTTAGATCTGGATTTTTCCTTTTTTTTTTTTTTTTTTTTACATTTTTCATTAGCGGCAAAGTAGAAAAAGCTCTTTCTTGTTTACACAGCCTGCCCCTCTTGTTCTCACTTTCTTTACTGTAACAGTGACCCCTGTGTTTCTGAACTATTTCCACTGGATGTCTGAACTGTTTCCCTCCCTGGTGGCCTGCCCACTGCTCCTGGAGCATGAAGACTCCCTGAAGGCAGACAGAGACTCTGCAAGTCTCAAGGCTGCACTGGAGAAGTGCTGTGAAATGGATAAGCACAGATAATGTTCCCCCTTTTGTTGTCGCTGAATCTTGCTTCTTCTTCTTCTCCAGCCTGCCAGTGAATTGTCCAGTGACTTTGACGCGTCTTTCTTTGCAGTTGGATTTGAAGCCGCGTACATACGCAACATCTCCACAGTAATGTCAAAGAAGAATCAGGGAGGGTCGCCGGCAATTTAAGCGTCATGTCTCACCACCTGAATGAATCTCAGACCAATTAAAGCCAAAACTTATTACGTCAAACATGTTGTAAACATCAGGAGTGCTGCACAGGAGTTCCATGTCAATCGAAATCAAACACGTTCGCTCTGCTTGTCCGATGAAATTTCACTTTAGCTGACATCATGTTCCTTTCTGTAACGCTCCTAACTGTAAAGACTTGCCTTCTCCTCCTCACTCTTCTTTTTTTGTTTTTACTACCGCCGTTTTTCCTTTCAGTCTGAAACATTTGTTTGCAAATGGTTTTCAAATATGTGCGGGGTCTCCATCTGGATTTCTCTTAATCGCAGCCGGTGCCTGTCACCCCCTCTTCCAGACGTAGGTGGGATGTGATGATGGAGGAGGCCAACGTGTCTGTTCTCGTCTGGTGAGGCCAAATGACCCATTTGAGCCCACACAGACAACTCAGAAAACATCCACCGACACTTATTCACACACACACAGTCTTGTTCCCCGTCATGTCGTCCTCTATGTCCTTTTGTGAGAATAATAGATGTGCATATTGTGCATTTCCCATTATCAGCTGGGTTCAACTCCAGCAACCCCAGGCTGGATAGAGATATGTTACTGCTAATTTATTCATATATTTTTACTTTTTGATCTCAGTACTTACTGCCAAACAGCCTGCTTAAATTACTTTCCACTTCATTACTCACACTGATAACCCTGCAGTACGTGTGTCGTGCTACTGTCTTGCACGCCCACCGCGGTTAAACTTTAAACTCGTACTTTCAGAACAGCGATACAAAATACGAGGTGTAAGGGTCAGAGGAATAAAAAAAAAAAAAATAGTTTCAGGTCACATATAGAGACTCAAGGTAGATAATATATTCAGCTGTATACTCTCTTTGCCGCGTTTGCTAAAACAAATTCCACAGCGTGAAACACAGCAGACGTAAAGGGTTTATTCAGTGGTTTGTTTTGATTGAGAGCACGTTTGTGTAGAGGACTTGGTGTCCTTTACTCGTCTGTAGGCTGACTGGGTAAACTGTTTTGGTGTGGAGAGCCGTTTAAAAGGATTAATGCAACTGATCTAACAATAACTTTTCCATTTGCCCGGCAGATTTAGCAGCAGTGATGTAGTAAGTGTCTGTTCGGGGCACTTTGGTAGCTGAATCTGTCACAACTCATGACATAATCGTGTTCTCACTCTTGCCTCTAAAAGGCTTACGAGAAGTGTGGATTTACGTGAAAAATCTACTTAATGAGCCAAGAATATGACCAAATATTGAATGACATATCTGATACAAAATCAAGAGATATATTTCCTATCCAGACCAAGCTTTTATTGGGCTTATTCAGGACAGATAATAGTGGCAGCAAAGCGTCCAGCATCCTGAGAACGAGGCTCCTGAGGAAATGCCTGACTAAAAGTGCTTAAAGCTGATGTATACACCCACTTTTTTTTCTTTTTTTTTTAAAGACTGTCCCGGGTTCTTATTGAGTGACCAGTGGGAGCTGGTTTGGAAACTTATACCAGACTGAGAGCAAATTTGAGCTGATGTAACCAATGAGGTGAGCCACAGAGATAGTTTTAGCTCGAGTGGGTTTGTTATGGTCACAGATCGGAGGTGTGTTTGGATACTGCAGAGATGACTCCAGATATAGTTTTCTGGGAAGGGCAGGACTTTTTCTGCTGAGCAGCTGTGATGTGGAAAAGATCTGACCAACTGGACCAACCCCGAGCCAAACTCGTGGTTCGCGAAGCTCGGAGGGAAGTGAAACGAATTGAATTAAAGAAAAATGGTGAAGAAAGCGAGCAGCTCCAGTCGAATCCTGCACTTTTAAATAACACAAAGCCTCAGTAGCGATAGCCTTTACCTACATCAGCATGAAGGGAAGCACTGGGGTAATCAGAAGACTTTGTTAAGAACAACATAATGTTGAAACTACAAATTTCTTCAGGTTTTGTCAAAATATATTCAATTAAATGTGGAATTTTGATTGTATACTCACAATTTTTGTGGCAAAATACATTCAGATTTGTCATTATTTATAGGTTATCATATAATTCCCCTGTTCATGCCCACTCAGCATCAACTTAGGCTCTCTATAGCCCCGGGACTAAAATTGCTTTGACAGTCCTGCTTTAAAGAGAACACATGAATGAGCTCATTCATTCCAGCCCTCTTTGTTTAATTGAAGCCGATACTCATTTAGCTTTGCTCCAAAATTGAAAACCAAAGGAAAAAGCTAACTTTGTTGAGTAATATCTGCCTTCCAACACATCTAAGCTTAATTTTCAAACTATTGCCTCCCCTGGATTCATGTGTTCTTTTATTTATCTTCACACATACAGAGTATGGTTGGACAAGGCTGCTGTTAAACAGAGCTAAACGAAGATAATCTATTTCACGAATCAGGTCAATTTAGAGTCATCAATTCACTGTATTTGGAGGAGAGTAGGTGAAAATTCACACAAGCACACACAAGATAGGTACTTATTACATTGCTTATTAATGGAAATCACATATCCATTCACAATCTATCCTGCCTAGTCCACATGTGGTTGCAGTGGCTTCAATATAAAGCAGTTCTGCCTTGAGTGTGTCCTGGATGATCGAGTGAGGCCCGCCACCCTGTGAAGGAAACTCATTTCAGCCACTCATTCTTTCGGTCATGACCCAAAGTTCATGACCACAGCTGATGATGGAGTTGTAAACAGAGACCTACAGTCTACATATCAGTTCTCGTTGCATCACAATGGCCCCGGTACAGAGATTGCATCATTGTACTGGTCTGAAATGGGGGGCCAATCCTATTATCTTTCTTCCCTTGAATAAAAACCTGAGATACATAAACTCCTACATCTGTGGAGGTTTTCCACCCAACCCTACCTGTGAGAATTATGTTTTTTACAGTGATAAGTTATTTAAGAGAAGATGGTTACAATACTATATGAAATGTATTCGCTATTAAATGTCTACTATTCTAGGAAAAAAAACTAAAATTTTAAATAATTTCAATGCAATGCAAACACGAAGCAAAAAGGCTCATAGATTGCCTCTTTCCAAGCACCGGTCTCAAGACTGTTGGAGAAACTTTAAGCATATGTGGTGTATGAAAAGACTTCCTGGTACAACTAATAAACCTAAAGCTTGTTATGTTAAACTTTTTTGTGGTTTTCAGATACTAGCGTTTGATGATGGCTTGTTTTGTTGTGGTTACATTTGGGTTTATTCATTTTATTAGTAATTTCTTTATACTAAGGAGACAGTGCCAATAACAGTGATCTCTATGGTGCATGGACTAAGTCATACAACTTACTGGATATACAGTACAGTTTTTGCTAAATCTTCACTGTAATACATGAGAACCTGAATGTGCATAATAGTTCAGTATTTAGAGAGAACCTGCCAGAGTCTATTCATTGCTTAATTCTATAGTTTATACCGCAGTCTTGTTTAGTCTGGTGTTTCCGCTGGCATCTTGTGTTGAAACATGTTCCTCATTAGCTTCATAATGGAGAAACGGAGACACCAGGACATGTGCCGAGCATTTGTAGCCAAGAAGGTAACAGTATACAGAGTATAGGCTGCATTTTAAAAGCAGTGAGGTGGATGATTATTAACCTTGGGGGAGACGATGACTGAAGAGACTGATTCATGAAATGTGTGTTGTGACTTGGAGAGACCGCTCATTGGAAGTGTATTGTTGCGTGTGATGGCTTGAATGAAAGCAACTAAACTATCAGCGTTCCTTCATTTGAGGTGATTGATAGTTGGACAGTGGAGGACTACCCAGTGAACTGTAAAGTACGTCCCCAGATGCATTCTCAGCTGTTTCTGTCTGTAGCGAGTCAACATGCCCAGTCTGTTATTCACAATGGAAGGATACCATCTGCATTGACAGGCTTGTTCCACTGTGTGGGACTGGGAGGCGGTGAGAGTGCTGCGGTTTTGTACAGTTGGACTGAGTCAGATTCCGTGTGTGTGTGTGTGTGTGTGTGTGTGCGGTGTGTGTGTGTGTGTGTGTGTGTGTGTGTGTGTGTGTGTGTGTGTGTGTGTGTGTGTGTGTGTGTGTGTGTGTGTGTGTGTGTGTGTGTGTGTGTGTGTGTGTGTGTGTGTGTGTGTGTGTGTGTGTGTCTCCCTCTGATCGTTTAGGGGAACAATGACTCACTTCATTTGCCATAGATCTTGAACATTCATACACATTCATGTAACCTTCAGTTAGCAGGCAAGTCTGCTCAGAAAAACAACATTCCTAATATTATTATATTAACTATAATAATTCTTATTTCCAGGCTTGGAAGAAATGATCTATTGTGGTTGATGATAGTTTCACAGTCTGGAAGAACAAATAATGACAAAGCAAGACTCAGAATAGGAGCACAAAAAGCTACTGTTTCATATTTTGAACAATATAAAAACCACAGTCAGATTTGTTGCTTCTTCACAGAAAGACTAAACAGGGAGAAGCAGATGGCCGAGTCGAAAGTCCTTCCACTTACTAATAGCTCACACCTCTACTTTACTTGATGCAAAAAACTTGAATGTGATCTTATATATAGCACTATGCAGGATTTACTTGGCCAGATGCTGTAAATATTTGGAGTGCCCTTTGTTTTCTCTTGTAATATCAAAATACGTAACCATAAGAGTCATTTCTCTCTAAATTAACCTAAAGAAGTGATCACAACACTCATATCTGTGTCTTCAGGGTCTGTTTTGCATACAGAGTTAAGCACAAGTAAAAACGTGGATTCCCGGTGTATTTTGTAATATTTACAACTCTTAAATCACAAAATCAAGGTTTTGTACCTATGAGTAATCAATGTGAACAGACCGTCTGTGGACGTTAAGCTCAAGTTTAAAACAGTCTTTACAGTAACCACATGTTACACGTTAACATGTAACAAATGTCTTTTTTCCCCATCTTCCAAATCCCCTTTTTCCTGTTTACTCTCTCTCTCCACCCCACTCTCACTCTACCTTTCCACTAATTCATTCAACATGGGCCTTGTTACCAGTTGAGATGTCAACATGTCTCCGTGTGCCACCAGGACAGACTGTTCTTCTCCTATTTACTCCCGAGTGTGAATATAGAGGCTCAGATCCTCTTTGTCTCTGAGCGTTTTTCCTGTCATATCTTTGTGATTAGTTTCATGCCTTTTTCAATTTATTGCATTGACCAGAAAGCATTTGAGAGTTGCTATACTAGCTCGATTGCAGGAGTAAGTGTGTTTTTGTTCAAACAACTTATCTCTCACCCTCCGTTCTGTTTTTTTATACACACAGCTGTGACTGGGATCCTGCCAGCGGTCTTCAAACGCTGACCTGAGTACTAAGAGGCCTAACTTCCTCCCCCCTCCCCTCTCCCGTCATGCGTCTCCTGGCTACCCTCCTTCTCTTGCTGCTCCTTCGGTCAGCTGAGCCCCGGAGAGGTCCTCGGTCAAGGGCCGGCGAGAGGGGCGACGGGGGCCGTGTGCGGGGCAGAGGCAGGGTCGGGGTCATGCGGCGGCAAACCCAAGAGTGTAAGGAGTACATGGAGGCTGGAGAGAAGTACCTGGACTGCCAAGACAGGCAGCTGACCACCGTGATGCAGGAATGGCCCACAGACATTCAGCACCTGCTGCTGGCGAGGAATAAAATTCAGGTATTCACCTCCAGATTTCTGCTCGCCCCGGTGCCAAAGGGGGGCGGGTTCATGGCTGCACCGGTTCAGATTAAAGGCACATTTAAAAACCAATTATTGAGGACATATACGGTGGTTTTGTGAGGCAAATGAAATCCTTTGCATTCATTATCCCAGTGTTAAGCACCTCAGTTTGTCCGACGCTCAGCAGAAACCCGGCGAGCTTGTTGATACCACCAGCATCTGTGCGCCATTTATGTGGGTCTCAGATCAAAGATGCAATATTCCTGTGTGTGTGTGTGTGTGTGTGTGTGTGTGTGTGTGTGTGTGTGTGTGTGTGTGTGTGTGTGTGTGTCCAGGTGCTGCGAGAACCAAAACAAAAAAGTTGTGCCATTATGCCATGAAGCAATAAAGACCCATGAGTGATGATCAAATTAGTGAAAAATGAGCATAATTAGTGAAGGAAAGATTTTTTTTTTTATCTTTGTCTTTACATTTCCATCTGGGATAAACTTAACAGAAAAAGGGGTCTTGAAGTAACTATACAGCATAGATTTAACCAATTGTGTGACGTTAAAAGGTGTTAAACTATGTGATACGTCCTTTTAAAGGGAAAACAGAAAAAAAAAATAAGAACGCAAACTGTAAATATGTTACTGCTCAAACTACTTTGACTTAGTGGGTCAGTTACCAACAGTCGTCAAATCCCAAGGTTGGTGGTTTGATTCCCATTATACCCAAAGTTTCTGGGTTTCTCGAGCAACCACCTCACATGGCGGCCTTTGCCACTTTGCGTACGATCTGTGTGTGATGAATGTTTACCATATAAGAAATGTTAAACCAATGCTTCCGTTGAAGAAAGAAAGAAACTAACTGGTTTTTTTTGTCTCCTTCCAGGTTTTGAGGGACAATATGTTCTCCCAGTTCACCCAGCTGAAGAGTTTGGATCTCCAGCAGAACATTATCTCCAGGGTGGAAGACGGCGCCTTCGACGGGCTTTCTCAGCTCACCACTCTGCTCCTCCAGCACAACAGTCTAAAAACCGCCTCAGAAGAGGTCCTGCTCCCGCTGCCCCGCCTCACCTACCTCCGTATCTACGACAACCCGTGGAGCTGCCTCTGCCCGCTGGACAGCCTGGTCCGGACCCTGCAGGTACCGAGCCACCGGAACCTGGGAAACTACGCCAAGTGTGCCGAGCCCTTTTCCATGGCGGGGAAAAAGCTGAAAATGGTGAATGTGGACTCACTGTGTGCGCCTGATAAGGGACCGGACGGAGGCGACGGAGGGCCACCACCCAAAAAGCCAATAAAAAAGAAACCGCGAGTCCTGTCCATGTGCCACACTTACATGTTTCCCAAACTCCTGCTGGACTGCAGCTCCAAAGGTGAGAGGATGTCTGCGTGTATCTCTTTAAGAGACTGACTACCAAGATTTTACTATTTCTGATACTCATTTGAAAGACACTCAATCAGTATAACCCTAACCCAAACAATCTCATTAAGTATTTCGTCTTCCTGAGACATTGCTCTCTTGCCCGAACTTGTACAAACAGACTAAGTCATCGCTGAAGTTTAGTCACTTCTCTAATGCCAGCCATGTGTAACAACAAATAATCCCACCTGGCAGAAGCGGCCTGACACATGCACAGCCCTGGCAGAGGAGCGTTTCAGAATGAAAAGAAGACCGTCGATCGCTGCTCTCCAGCACAGAGTCACACTTGAGCAAAGTTAAACACCAGAGTTAATTTGGCTCGTGTATTGGTTACAACTCGGGAGCCAGCAGAGAAGTATTTGTTTTATCAGGTGAGACACGCTGCGTGTCTGAACGGTGAAGTGTTTGGTGGAAAAGCTTCAAGTGAAGGTCCGCTTTTAGATGTCACAGTGCTGGGTGAGCTGCTTTGTGAGTTGCCGTTGATATCTGCGCGAATGGGAAAAGGTGAATGGAAATCACGATATAACACACCGAGGTGTAAAAAGTCTGTGACTTTTTGGCTTATTTATGTTCTCATCTTCTTCAGTAGCAGTTAGAAACTCTTGAATGTGCTTTATTGTGATTCAATTGAATTAATGTCCTGCAAAGGACATCCTTTCCATCTAAATCTGTGAACAGTTTCAGTTTTTAATGAGTCATAGCTGCATAAGAAATGAGAACATTCAAGTCTCAATACAAGAGAGATGCTCCTCAAACAGGCAGCGATAAACTGTTTTCTGAAACCGTGCAGATGGATCACACTTAATTACTTTTACGAGAGCTTTTTAAACCTCCCCCGTCTTTCTATTTTGTCGCTTCAAGGAAGCCCGCTGATCTAAATACACACTGGATACTGAAAGATTGCCTTTGCTCAAGATTCAGACCGAGTCAGAAACCCTCTGCGTTTGAATGACCGATTGAATCCATTTATAAATGGGGAGCTTATGCCTCTCAATGAGAGCAATCTTTCACGGCGCTCCGACAAGCCAAGAGCACACAATGCTGCATCTGTGTTGTGCAAATGCTCGAGGAAGCATTTTGCATACTTTCCTAATTATTTTTGATTTTTTTTTTTCTTTCTACAGTCAGACTTCTGAATCAATTCTTTATCTGAACCACTAGAAGGTTTCTCTGTTTCTCTCATAGGCGGTTTATCCCATCCATCTTTCCTTCTCTCTCTAACCCAGTAATAAGTCTTTGTTGCCCCATTTACAAACCGTGCTTCACCTTAAAGACTGTATATGCAGCTGTTTCGTGTGAAATTCAATATGTGCTTTCAGTCATGGCCGATGTGCTCTCAGACGTTACCAAACGACTGGAGGTTTGTCGCCGTCATTTTCTCTGCATCAGATCCCGGCAATGTTGTTTGCATTGGTCCCTGTAGTGTTATCAGCTGAGTGAAATTGAATCACAGATAGATTATGTCATTATATGCTGGTCCCCAATCTGTGAGTTGCCTTTTTCGGCATGATTCTATCTATTAATATGAAGGTAAGGACTCTTAGACTTTGAAAAGCCCTGGCCATAGCTGGATCATTTTTAGCAGAAGTGGGTTTTTCAGAGAGTGTCAATGTGCAGTCTGTGATCCATCAATACAAATCTTTTCCAAACTGCTGGAAAAAATGTTTGCCGCTCCAGACCAACATTTCGGTTTTTTGGTGTCTCCGATGTCACAACCAACCACCTTCAATGCCATTCATATGTGACATGATGCTTCAATTAACTGCCAGTGTTGCTCCAGTGCTGCAGGAACACTTAAAGCTTCCCTGTGGTGATTCATCGTGAAACTAAGATTTTTTTAAATCCCTATAAACGAGCTCCCATTTTCTGTCTTCTGATTTTCTTGCACATTGATGACCTGAACAGTGAATAACTAGAGAAGGTTGATACGATCTGTGGGTATTGTTTTGTCCACTTATTCCTTTATAAAAGAAAGTTAAAAAATGACACACAGTAAAAATAACTGGGGACCCACCTGTGAAAACATTTTTCCCCAATATCACTGGAGCAGAGCAGGACTGTGGCCCAATAGCAGCTTTTTGTCCCTGATCATTTTGTCCCGGGTCATTAAGAAGTTATGAATCAAATGAAAATGAGTGTACAGGATGCATGCAATACAACCACCTGGCTTTCATGATCAAGACTTTATTTTCCCAATGTCTCTTGTTTCTGGGTACCTTTACTAATCAATGGAAGGACTCGACTGACGCACAGCAGTAACAGTAGCCTATTAAATATTATATTCACAGTCAATCTTGTTGTTCCTCTGGAAAATAAATTAGAGGGAAGCATTAAGGCTGCAGAGATAAGAACCCAGATGCAAACACAGATACCTTGCAGAGCAATAAAGCAAACTTAACTGGAGACTATGGTCCAGGCAATGTGTAGTATGAATAATAAAAACAAAAAGCAACCACACAGGGAAAGTTCTTTTAGATTTAAACAAATGGAGCTCACAAGGCAGATACGGGTACAATTACAGATGAACTGGGCAGCAGTGATACCAAGTGTACGATCAGTATTGTAACTACAATAATTTCACCCAGCATGCGATCAATATTCCTAAAAAAGGCAGAATGTGCAGTGTTTTTACCATTTTAGGAATAGTTGTGATCGACATGCTCCAGATGCTCGACAGTTTTGTTTTTTTTGTTTGTTTGTTTGTTTGTTTCCATGAACTCTGAAGGGATCCGTTCCCATTTATTTCAAGCCGATGGTGTTTTGTTGATCGTGGGGTACGAGCGGCGTTCACCCCAGAACAAGAGGCTGGGAGGTGAGCTACACCTCACACAAGAGATGTACAGTCAAGACAGAGAAGATCAGGTCAGGAAGTCGATCAAGAAACAGAAGTAAGGAAGTGCAAAGATGCCGTGGTGAGAGACAAGAGGCAAAGACGACGACTTTGTAGCAATTGCAAAGAAATACGCTTCTTTTTTTTGGTTGTACAATATTTTAGACATACAATAATTTCCCTCAAACTTTGAGAATTTTGATATTTTCAAGTACATATGGCAACGCCGCAAAGCACATTCAGAGAGACAAATATGAGACATAATTGATGAGAAAGGAGCATAAGAGATCACACAGAAAAGAGACAGGGCTGAGCAGAAAAGTACTGCAAAACATAAATCAACAGAAACTTGGTGCAACAAGAATGTAGACTTTAGGACATAAAACCACAACAGTGGAAACAGAGAAACCTTGGAACAATGTGGGAATAAGACACTGGCAAGACCTGAAAACACCATAAAATCACAAAATAAAAGAAATCAAAGAACAATAAACACTCGGGCAGCTTCCTGCAACATGTGACGCTGAACCACTTACAGTTGTATAATTGGCAAACTGGTGAATAAAACTTTGAAAGCCATTTTACTTTCACATTTAAAGTCTATTTTTCAGCTCCAGTCAAACTTAATTTGGTTCAAGATGGTAGAATATTCCCCAGTTAAGAGTGTAGATGGGTTCCTTTATGTGTCTGTGATATGAAGATGGACGGATGTGCAGGCACACATGACAAACATGACTAAAGTCCTATCTTTAAGAAATTAGATTGTGTAAATAAACCGTCACACACCAGTGAAGAAGCCACAACAACTTTGTAGTGAAGTGGACACCAGTTATAGTTCACTACACAACGTTTTTAAGTGGATACATAAACATTTTGTTGTGTTTGGGTATCTGTTTACAAGACAACGGTGCTCTGAATTACTGAAAATGCAAGATTTTTGGAAAATGTCTCCCAAGTTGGAGCTATTTGAAAATGTTGCCTCGGTGTAAACGGGGAGAAAAAGAAAACAAATTTTATGAAACGCTGCTACGGCGCGCATGTGTGTGTGGTGTCATTACAAAAACCACCAACAGCACCCACTAGTGGCCCTACATGAAAACTACATCGGTTTAAGCGTTTCTGCCATTTCCGTGTAAACAGCCATCGTTTTCAAAATATTGCAGAGTAAAAGCGAAACTTTTCTGAAATGAAAATGCAAAAATTATGCAAAATTATTCACTTGAAACCTCAGATGAGTATTTTTTTTTTTTCATTGCAGTTAATTAAGCACAGCCGTTATTCCTAATGTTTGGGCTTGCTGTATTTATGAAAGATGAAGAAGTGCTGCTTGTTAGGATGACTTTAAACACACGATATAACGTTAATGTTTCATTTAGTTTGGCAGTGGTTGACACAAACAATCCTCATTATTATTTGTCCTGGTTTGTAAGTGGCTTCCTATTTTATTTGTGACATTTGTTGACATTGCACAGTTGGGCTCCCACTATTTCACCGACTGATTGTGTACAACGTTAAAAAGCTAAATGAAAACACTGTTGGTACACTAAACTTGCCTCCCCACACTTCAGCTTTTACATGATTTCCTTTTTTCTTCATTTGGTACATGTACGAACTCGACCGGTATTGTCGGGGGAAACTGCGGATAATCGCATTACTTCTGCTGGTAATCCAGAACACAAACGTGTTTGATGAATGTGGTAGAACTCACAGCTATAAACTTTAATTACCTTCAGTCGGACTCTCAAGAGGAAACGGAGTCTGACAGCTATCATCAGGATGAGAAAGGCCAAAAAATACAACAAAAAAAAAAGTCAACCTGATATGAAAGTTAAGTGAGAGCAGGGTTTGTGCAGGGTGAACAAGAGTATCTGGGAATAAAAATCTCAGCGCAGAGTGAAAACATACTTCTGTCATAAAACTATATTTTCCTCGTGTCGCTCTTCTCCCTGTTTTCTCCTGAGTATTCACGTCTCCCTTGTTTGGCCCTGAATGCAGTTTTTTTTTTTTTTTTCTGAGGTGAACCACTGAAGATTTCTGTCTCCATGCACACAATGAAAGCAAAACCGTGAGTTGATGTGGAAATTTCTCAGGCTGGGGTTAATCCGAAATGTGACATTTTTGTCTTTAAATTTACTTCTTATCGGGTTCATTTTATACAATCTGCCCAATCTTGAGCTCCTTATTATTAGGACTGGTGAATATGTGGCTTAATACATGCAATTCAGCAGAAATTGCACAGCAAGTAGCTTTAAATGACCCGAGTATGTTCCAACCGTTAATGGTCAGTAAAATTTACAGAAGCCCTCCTCGTATTAACCTCAGCAATAAAAGAAAAAAAAAAAAAAAAAAAAGTGGCATTAAAGTTTATGAAAACACTGAATGGAGCTCCCCCTTTTCCCTGAATAGTGTAGGAAACCAAACACATGACAGATGTGTTACATTACAGCAAAACCTGCTTTCAGGAAGCTTTCCTCCACAAATCTCATGTTGCTAAGAAACCCGTCTCTACATGATGTCAAATGGTTTGTCGTGAATCCCAGACTTTGCCTGGATTGCACCCCAGAGGGGGATAAATTGCGAGCGAATTTTCAGTGCATCCATGTCTGCCCACGCACATATTATATCATCCTTTCAATGGATGTCCCGGATCGCAGACAGAAGACGGACACTTGGCAGATAGAAAAACATAGAGAAACAGAGACGGAGCCGCACACGACACGTTGCTACGACAGCTTCAATTCAGCAGAGTTGAAATGCCACTCGTTCTTGACTTTCACTTTTCTTTTCTTTCTTTTTTAGATTCACAAATTATATATTTGGGGTAGACAATCATCTATAGCCAAGTGTCTCTCCCCCAGGATTCCCACCTATACATTTCAAGCCTAGGGTCAGGCTGAGCTGCTTTATGTGACCAACACACCAAATCCACTGCCTGAACAAACCTATAAATCAGTCCTTCCTCTTGTCAGGTTTTCAGTCTGAGTCCAAGTTTCAAGAATTCACTAACACTACACACCGCTGACCCCAGAGTAATCATGTCAGTGCTGTAAAATATTAACTGCTTCCCTTTCTGCTGTCTAAACAGCACGGAACACATGGCGAGGCCGGTGGTTTGCACGGATTTCACTATTATAAGCACAAAATATTGCACTGCTGCGTGATATTTTATGGGCTCCATAAGGTGACGAAAAGTCACCAAGTCTAAAGGCTGCGGACTTTTACTTAAGCCCACATGTCGATGCAAATCATCTGCCGCGCTAACACAAAGCCTTTAAAGTGCAATAAGTATATAAATATCCAGATTAACAGCCTGCACCGAGCCCCATTCATTCAAACTGTGTAAATATTGCTGTGTATTTCACGGCAGCGCATTTCTTCAACTAAAGCCGTGGCCTGCTTGTGTTGTAATAAGCCGTCACGTTTTGACAAATAACTGTTGGAAGGAGGAACTGGGAGCTCGAACTTTGGCTTGGAATAGGCGATGCGATTGAACAAGAAATAAGAAATGAGACAATCGCTGTGAAACGTCTCAGGTGAAATTTATTGTGGAGTTTTTACGGGACTCGCGGAAGATACTTGGGAGACATTTTCTCAGGTAATAAACCTAAAGTATGAATAAATAAATAAATAAATAAATAAAAAATCTCCCAGATGTTCGGTGGAGTAATGACTCCAGCAGAAAGCAGGAAGCCCAATCCAAAAGCACTTTTGGGTGGATGAGGTTCATATTTCCTGACATGTTTCTGCCTCTGTGTGTTTCTTCACTTGGTTGTTGAGGCTACAAAAAGTAAAAAAAAAAAGAACAAAAGGACTCTAGATAAAATTATATACTTCCTCAAGAACACATATTTAGCTCCAAGAAGCAGTTCATAGTTTCTCATGATAATAAGTGTGATAATCATCATTAAAAAGAAACGGGACATTGCGGTCACTGACACCACTTACCCATTTTTAAACTACTGTCACAGTTTGATACGCAGTGTAAAAGATGATCCCCTTTCACTTTAAAACGCAGATGTTTCCTCCTTGGACAGAAAGGATTTGTATCTGGCTTTCAAGGTTTCAGTCTGATATCACACGAGGGAGCCTGAGAATTTGGGTCTGATGTTTGGCGTGATTGCCCTTTTTCCAGCTTTTACAAAACTTGCAAACCAGGAAAGCTTAGATCAGATGTTTAGTATTGTGAAAAACAGGGAGCTTGCCGTCTTCCTGTCTCAAAATGCTTGCTGCAGAGTCAAGTCACTATCAAAGAACAGTGATTACATTTCTTAATGGCGCTTCCTATCTGTACAGGCTGATAAAATGAGTGTTTTCCTCAAGTCACTGAGGATTTATGGCACTGTGCCTTCCTGGTTACAAGCTGAAATGTCTGTGGCTGTCAAGTGTCCATAAAGACTGTAGTTAAAAAGTACCTCGAAGCAATTTCCAGGAAATGTAAATAAAAATACAAAACAAGTATCAACACCATGACAACTGCTCTTTTTTTTTTTTTTTTTTAGTTTTCATCGCCAAAACCTTCAAACAGGTTTTATATCATAATAAACTTGGTTTGCTTGTGTATTATCCATCACTCAATTGCCGAAACACTTTTCATCTGCAAAACATTTAATCACTATTTGATGCTGACACAGATGGCACAGGCCACCGACTTTTTATTTATTTTTTTTACATTTTTGCACGTGTTGACAGGTGAAACAAGTGTAAAAAGACAAAAGAAACCACTAAAATGCTTCTTTTTTTTTTTTTTTTGAAGGCCTTGATCCGGCGTGAGCCCTTGTGCAATCAGAGCTCTAACAGAAACCCGATGTGTCCGTCGTTAGCAGACATTAAAGTTTCGGCTTTTTTCTTTGCGGCTTTGTGTTCGACCACGTCACATTTATCTTTCGACTGCCCTGACATTACCAGGATGATATAATGTTTTGAAAATGTTCCCGACTCTGGAACTTCCATTATGAAGTCCAGGGGGGCTCTGCTGGTGAGATTGCAATATGGAGAAATCGCTGTTTCATGCATTAGAGCGTGCGCGTGTGTGTGTGTGTGTGTGTGTGTGTGTGTGTGTGTGTGTGTGTGTGTGTGTGTGTGTGTGTGTGTGTGTGTGTGTGTGTGTGTGTGTTGGGACGAGAAGCCCTCCTACTTGGCCACATAGGAGAGATTTTGTTACACACGCTGTTGCATTTGAATCCATCTTTAAGATGTAAAACATCTTGAAAACATAAAGATCCAAACACATTGTGTTTCTATCTGCGATGCTTTTGAGGGGTTTGTGTTCTTTGTTTACATTAATTGGATTTTCTCCGTCAGATCTATATATTCAAGAGGTACACTGTTTTGTTTTTTATATCCGAGCAAAGCTTGACCATTATTTTCTCCATTTTCCTCTCGCTGCTTCTACATCATTTCAATTCTTCTCTCTCTCTCCCTCTGCAGATTTGAACAACATCCCAGCCGACCTGCCGTCTGACATAGTGAAAATGGACATGTCTCATAACGGCATCCAACATCTCAGGCCCAAACAATTCCTGCTGTCCAAAGATCTCAAGATGCTCAACCTCAGCGGCAACAACCTCCACAAGATAGACACAGGTGACAGCCATGCAATAACTTCACTCAAACGTATGGTTGATGTGCAGGCAGGTGAATACATGAAACATATTCATATGGAAGGTAAATAAGACAATAAGCATGTCATGAAGCCCTGATTGCTGCTGAAAGAGGTCCAGAAAAGGAAGTATTGAGTAACTTAAGTTGCATGTATTGGTTTAAAAAAGACGCCACTTAAGGAAAAGTGAGGCTGTTTGGAAATGGTTTGACAAACAGAATTTCCATTGAATGTGTTGAAAGTCTTTTATGTAGTCTAAGCCACATATTTACACCCATATGATTGGATTTCATTCACTTTTCATGGCCTCATAATCTACAAACATCAGCAAAAAGTCTCAAACTACCAAAAGACATATAGATGGAGCTTTGTGACCTTAACTGTGGCCGCCAGATAAAGTTACAACTATTTTACACATTAAGTCAAAAACAGTCATATTTTTCATTAAATAAGTGTTTTATAGTATACTTATATCGTTACGACCCAACTCTGCTAAGAGGAGGATGTAGGAGTAGGAAGTAACAATAACCAGGTGAGTTTGGGTGAAGCGATGGTTTTATTGGAAGTTCTCAGGTTCTCAGAACCCCAAAGACAATAATATAACAGGTATTTCCCAATAACTATACGAAGGTTGAGTCACTATAACAAAAAGGCAGCTTCTTCGCTAGAAGGCCGTGAACTAAGGTTTCAACCAAGACAAATTCATAAACAAAAGAGCGGCAAAAAGGGAAACAGCACAAAACACCCAATTAACAAAAAAAGGAAACAGCTGGTGCCATCACTAAGGGTTCAGTTAAAACAAAGATTAATGCAATTCACACCCTCAAAGATCGGAGTGGAGCAGAGTTCAAAAGATCCCAGCGCTCAAAACACACGCCGAGGTTCTCGGGGCTGACTGAACAGACACTTCCTGCATCAGCCGCCATGAGAGGCCTCCTGGAGCTTCTTAAATGGCCTCAGCTGGTGGGCGGAGCTGAGCCAATCAGCAGTTATCCTCCAATCAGAGTCCTCTTATTGGACTATATTTTTTTGTCATATACAGTGTCACAGAAAAAATCCCCCAAAAAGCCATTCAGTTATCAAATTTTTAATATCTTGAATGATAATACCCATTAGTGCCACTCACCTCATACCATGCCTTCTATTAAGAGTAATGAGTGATAGAAAGTCCTTCTTTTATTGTAAATATAGTTAGTGCAGCAGATTCTGAATGTGGGATGAAATATTTTGGATTATTGAACTGCACGTTGATTTTCAACATCCATCTGCAGTATGAGGGCAAACACAGGCAATGTGCACCTTCATAAATGAATATAAAGTGGGAAAGAAACTAGAAATCAGAAATATGTAGTCATCGATAAAGACAATAAAGTAGGAAGAGACAATGTTCCTGGAAACTACAACATTTTAGTGGTTTTAAAATCAATTTAATTGATGCAAATTTTGTGTTTGTGAACTTCTGCAGCAGCGTAGTTAATTACCAGAAAGTGCAGATTCCTCTTTTTTACAAGGCCGATAATGTCTGGGCCAACGTCTTCCTGTTCAGGAGGGAAATCCTTTACAACAGCATCTAGATTTAATCATCCCAACAGAAACACATGCAAACAATCGACTGTTGCTCTCCCCAGTGTGTCTAAAACTATTTGGAAACTCCAAAAGAAATTTTGTGCAAGTCTGAGGGCTTGTGATAGCCAGTGACATCTGGTCTCAATGAAGAAACCTCCTTCTAATCATGAGTAAAACTCAAAGAGGTTGTTTGCATGGCCTTGTTTTCATGTGGGGGATGACCAGGGAAAAACTGAAAAACAAACAAAACAGAAAAACAAATGAATGAAAATGCAATTTTGACTGCTCTAGCAAAATACTTCCATGTTTTCCATAGTTTTCAGTGCTGACTTGGACGGTTGCTAAGCCAAATGACTGAGGGTTTTCCACGTGAAGCCAACTTAAAATAGAAGAAATGATATATATATATATATATTTATTTTTTTTACATTAAATTTCCTCTCACCCCTCTGAAACATAACGTGATATTTTAGAAATTGTCGGTGTCCCGTTCAGGTCAAGCTTTCAGAGTTCAAACTCGTGTTTTTGTTGTTTTAACTGTCGAATTTGTTATTTAACAACAAGAAAAAATCCGATTTCCTTCAGGCAAAACTAAAATTGAAAACCAGACCACACCCAGGTATGAGAAGTGTGTTTGCCAGAGAGTTAAATTCGAAGCGATCAATTGATAAATTAAGTTTCTCCAAAAGGCAAATGAACAGTAGCAGGTTTAGGAGAGTAGAAAGATTACAGGACGTCCTTTCCTCCCGTTTCACTCCTGTCGGCTAAATTGACTCCAAAATGACCCACATTTTCCATAAATTGATAACTGTCTTTCTCTAATACAAGTGACATATTTATTCCCACCACATTTATCTTCCCCCTCTCTGGTCCTTCCTCCTCCCATCGTCCTCCTCCCACCATCCTCCCTTCCTCTCTTCCGCTCTGGTCAGATCAAAGATGTGCCAAAGGCTAGTGGACAGCATGAAACAGTCTCCCCTGTGCCATAACTCCCTCTCACATGTGCACGCATGGGAAGAGGAAGAAAAACAACAAATTGGACTAATAGTGTCTGGAACCTTTCAGGCATGACAAGCAGTCGCCTTTCAACTCACTAATTATGAAGCCCAGCTGTTGATTTGCTCATCCGTTCACCTCCTGCATTTCTTTGATTCGCCAGAAATTGATTGAGAAGGTGCGGCCGCCTTGGAAAGAGAGTGTTGTTTTCAACGGCTTACTGGATTCATAGCTGCTTGATTACTTTGAATCAAGTAAAGAAGCTTAATCTATACTTTTTGGGGGGGGGCTGTGAGTACTTTTTTGGAATCTCTGCCAGTTAGAAAGCAGTGTTGATAAAACGAAGGGAAAATGAAAGAATGAGGTAAAAAAATAAATAAATAAATAAATAAAAAGGCTCCCTGGATAATTGTAAAACTGCTTCAGAGTGATGAGGATCTTTGGCATCTTTACATCAAATGACCATAGACTTTATAAATAATCTGCAACTGATGCTACTTTTGTACTGAAGTACCAAGTTTTGATGAAATATTATCTCCACATAAGTCACACCTGCAGAATAAAACTCCACAAAGCAGAACAGCAGACATTGATGTCTTGGAAAAATCTGATGTCTGTTAATTTGTTCTTGGACTTATTTTCTTTTTTTCTCCCTCTCCCTCCCTCTCCCTCTCTCTCTCTCTCCGTCCAGCTGCTTTCGCTGGCCTGCTGTATCTCCGCGAGCTCGATCTGTCCAACAACAGCCTCCATCACTTCCAGTACGGCGTACTCGAAGACCTCTACTTCCTACGGAAGCTCTCACTGGACAACAACCCGTGGATCTGCGATTACAACATCCACTACCTGATCTACTGGCTCAAACACCACCCGGGCGTCTACTACACTGGCCTGACCTGCTCTGAGCCGCCGGAGTTCAGGGGCTGGCGGGTCGAGGACTACGTCAAGACCTACAACGGGGAGTGTCCCAAGGACAGACAGACAGAAGGGATGGACACGGGACAGGGAGGGCAAGGGGGGTCCGAGAACGAGGCGCAAGAGGCGGTGGGGGAGACGGGGGAGGCGCACGGCGACCGTCTACCGCAGCACCTGAGAAAGAAGCCCAACAAATTCGAGATCATCAGGTTGAGTTAGGATGGAGGCGCGTGAACGGACTGACTCGGATACAATAGGAGGAAATTGAAGAGTCGAATTGTCGATTATTAAATGTAGACTCAGTAATTTGATGACAAGAAAGAAAAAAAAAATCACAATGGGGAAAGAAAACCCTTTAGACCTCATTAGATCGATCAATCTTTCCCTTCTTCATTAGGATTGCCATTTTAATAGCTGCACTGTCAAATTACTGAGTGTATCCCTTTAAGTAAATACCTTGGGGTTTTTTTGTTGCTTTTCTTTTACCTTTTTTGATTTTTTTTCTTAAAGAAAATTACCAAACATTCCCAGTACAGTCCGTTTCAGACCTTTGAGTTCACCATCAAATAAATGTATTCTTACAATTTCTTACAGCTGACCTGCAGGAGCTTTCTGGATTGTATGAGAGGAAATAGATAAATAAATAAATAATCGGGATGTAATATTTTGCCACACAAAAAGGAGTTTCTGTTCTTGTTTGCTGTATTGTACCATCCTGTCTACCTGTTCTCTGGAAATAAAATTGGGTTTATTTTTTCTGAAATGTTGTTTTTCTAAGTGATGGTCGCACAGAGCAGACATTGTGCGTACACTTAATTATGAGCGATGACAGGAAGCATGTACTGCATCAAACAGAGGCTTTCTGGTTCAGAGGGGTCGTGGAGTTTCCAGACTCTCTGCCGGGAATCTGCCAACTTTGCCGCAAAGGACCAATTAATTATGTGCAAAACAGTACAAATATCCAACTATCAAACTTTAATTAACAATAACTGTGATTTGAGCATTTAATTTTTACAAATCCTTTGTCATTTTGCACGCTAATTATCTGACAGGTGACACAAGGGACAGAAGAAGAATGTGCTTTCTAAATAAAGTAGTACCCAGAAGAGGTGGTGTACGAGATGGATGGTCCCATCCCTTGAAGCAGGAGGTGGTAACTGTTAGCCCAGCCCATAGCAACAAGCGCTATTATAATACAAATAAATCTTTTGGAACCCTGTCGTGTCATTTTGCCCCTGAGTCACCATGGTCACATTTCTTCAGAGAAAACAAAGCACCACCTTCACCAAGGAAGCTCTCCGTCTGCTGGCGCATTGAGTTAAGCCGTGACCTTAAGTTTGAATCCCAATAGAAGCAAAAAAGACAAACTCTGTGGTGCAAGGTGCAATTACTTGCACCACAAGTCTGAAAATTTCAATCTGTATTAATTGAATCAATTTTGTTAGTGCATCCTGTGATGTTTTAATTCTGTTTGGTTCAATAATGTTCCTAGTCAATGGACCTCCAAAACAGCCGCTCCAGATTATTTGTGATAGCACAGCACCACCAAGTGACTGAAGGGTAGTAGCAGAGGAAGCTTCAGGTAATGTTTTGCTTCTGATTCTTGCAGTCCAACCAGGCTAAAGAAAGTTTTCATTAAAGGTAAAAATTTAAAAATTTAAATAAAATCTTGATGAATGAGTGGAGCTATCGGAGGTTCTTGATTGAAGTACTACATGGAGACATACACTCATACATATTCACAATACAATCCAGGGACACAAAGACATTCTGCACATTACTACATGGGGGACACACAATCATTCCAGTTTAATATGCATGTTGAGCCATTTACTCATTCTGGCCCAAGATGCTGTGTGGGGACAGTCACTCATTGTGGTTTAAACACCGTGTGATGTTTTGTCATGTTGGGACACTGATCCTGGTTTAGCATGCCATATGGATACACATGTGGTTCAACATATCATAGGCAGATGGGAATGGAACCAGCAACCTACCGATTGGGAAAAGTCTGCTCTTTGTCTTCTCTCCTGTCTATTTTGATCTTACTGTCCCCCAACGTCAACCGACGTTGATTTTTTTTCATTGTTCCATGAGATGGCCTTGCTGTTTTTGGTACTATGAATAGAACTGAATTGGATCACAGTGGTTCAGTCTGACGTTTGGCGACACACACGTATTCCGGTTTAGCATGTCATATAGGGATACACTGCACATGTATTCTGGTTGAACATGCTGTGTGGTGTTCACTCATTCTGATTTTGAATGCTACGTGGGGCTATGAATGCATTCTGGTTTGACATGGAGTGCGGGGTCATCTGCTCATTCGGGTTCAAGATACAAAGTTGGGACACCTGCTAAAACTACGTCACGTGAAAACGTGGAGGCATACAGTGCATTTTACTAAAATGGTACAATTTTCAATATCAATAAATCAGCAATTGTGACACTGAGAGTGTTTTGAATCAATCTCTTGTGTTACAAGTATGATAATAAATCTCTCATTGATAATTGAAGGTAAACATGTTTTTTTTTTTGAAAATAATAAAGTTGCATTATACTGGATGTAATCCTGCAGAGAACATCTTCTCCGTTGTCTGTCACACTAATGTGAACTGCAGTGACATAAACACCCCACATAGATGCAACAAGGTCATCAAAGCAGAGGCTAAGATTACTGTTGAGGTAATCTGAGCACGAACTATGTCATGTGTCAAACATTTATAGTTCTGTTAACAGCAAAAGTATATCTGTCGAACAAATGGAAGAAGAATAAAGCAGTAGTGAGTCGTTTCATAGATGTGACTGAAAATATATGCATAGTGTAGGTACTCTATATTCTACCTGTGCATGCATGGGTTTTCTAAAAACATGCAATTGCACTTATTTAATGTTAGTATGATGTCTGTGTGTTAGTATTTGGCCTTGTGATAGAGTGCACATAACAAGACAAACACATTCCCTTCCTCATTGCAGAAACCGGTTAGAAACAGAAAGAAACATATAGAATCCATCCTCGCAACCATTTATAATAAAGTAAGACAATATTTCACATGTCACTGACACAAGAAGAAAATTCAAGCGATCATGTTAAATTCACAGTGTTTTGGCTTTCAGCAGGTTTTGGGAGATATTTTCATCCAGAACTCGTCACAGTAGCACCACAAGCGGTCACTTGAGTGAAATACTCAGAGTCGTCTCTTAGCTTTTTTTTTCTTTTCTTTTTTAAGAAAATGTCAGAAGAATAAAGAATGATGACAGAATTTTTGACTAAATATGCTGCAGTGAAGAAGAATTACTGCGTGAAACACCAAACAAAATGAAGCAAAATCTATGATAAGACAAACATGTTCAGTTGCTTTGTAATTATTGTGGCAAGAAATAGCATCTTATTTCACTCTGGATGAGTTTTGTTTGTGCAAACTTGAAAAAACAGAAAGACTGACTTTGCCACGTCGTTAAATGTCAACGAGATGATAAAAACAGTCCAGCCACAGTTGATATATATTAAAAAAAACAAAAAAACAACAACAACATGATACTGATAATACCCATCAAAATTCATCACTTCTTTTACTCTCATAGTTGTAAACATGCTTGGTCAACTACTGCTGTAGGTCAGGTAAGTCATATAAAACTACACTGAATTAATAATTCAATACTTTTCAACAATTTCAACTTCTTCTTTCCTCTTGAAGCCATGCTGGTCCTCATCCACATTCATACATTTTCTTTAAATAATCCATTATTTCTCTTCAAAGTTTCATGAATAAAAGCGTCCATCACTGTCGTTCTTGTCCGCTGTTATCCGCCATCAAGCTTCTCTCTCCGATGGGCACGTAGTTCAGCAGCAGGACTTCTTTTCTGGCGCTGTGTCGGAAGGAATGGGCCCATTAACCGGTCGGGAGTTGGATCGGAGGAGCATTCGAGGCGTGGTGTAGTTCTCAAAGCCTCCATAGTGGACGTTGTGGCCATTGCGAAGGAGCAACTCTTTGGCCATCATCACGAAAGCTTCTTCCACATTCTGACTCTCCTACAAATAACGAAAGGTTTGGTTGACAACGTATAACACAACTCACTTCAAATTGTTGGCTGTGTTTTGTATGAATGACTACGCCCGCTACCTTTGCAGATGTTTCTAGAGCAGCGAGAATGCCTTTCTCCTTTGCCAGGTTGCAGGCTGTCTCAAACTGAACCTGGCGTTCATCCTCCAGGTCACATTTGTTGCCTGAATAGAGAGAGATAGATAGATTTAAATCAAGAAGTTTAAATTTGTTTAAAATTTACTTTCAGCTGTTTGTTATTTTTAAGAGCAAATTATCTTTTTCCAGTTTTTGAAAACAATTTAAAAAGAAAAAATAGACAAAAACAAAAACATAACCCTGGTTGGGATAGCGGGTGTCACAAGCTAAAAGCTACAAGCAGATTTTTCATAATAAAGTCAGAGTTTTTGCAGACATGTTGGGTTCTAACATGCAAATTTGGTGGCTTTGGCTGAGGTGATAAAATGTGCCATATAAGTGGGTGGTGGGGGGGGGGGACTGTTAATATTGCAGCAAAAATGAAACAAGCTATGCCGACCATCATCCACACTCACCTATGAGAACCAGAACTACATTGGCCGCACCATACAGCTCCACCTCTTTGATCCAATGGGTGACCGAGTCGAAGGTCGAGCTTCGCGTGATGTCATACGCGATCACGGCGCCGTGAGCACTGCGATAATAACTCTGGGTGATGGTTCGAAACCTCTCCTGACCAGCCGTGTCCCAAACCTGCATCTGCGGCACACAGACAGACATGCGGAAAAAAAATGTATAAATTAAGTCAGCTTTTCAATACACAAATTACCACAAGGAAAGAACATTTCCACCAAACTGACACCAAATTTACCAGGTTAAGATACCGTGTGAGGTTTGAACCTTGATGAGGTTTTACAACACATAAGGCCGAAAGATATAAATAACGTTTTAGTAAACAAAACAAATGGACAGATCCCAGTGTCTCTCAGCAGAAAAGTCCCTGAGGACCAAACAGATGAATCTCAGGTAGTAACAGCTGTCATAGCAACCTTTCAGATCCAAACAACCAAACTCATCTGTGATCATTTCTTATGGCGACTGTTCTAACCCTGTCAAGTAATGGTAAAACAAAATATATACATCTTTCCCAATTCCTGTAATGAAAAAGACACTTGCACCATTAATTTTATGAATATTTATATACTAGTAAATCATAATCCAGTCTGCAGATGGATAAGAATTAAAAGAATAATAACAGATGTTGGGATTGCTTTCTTTCATATAAGAAAACAATTCTACAACAAAAAAATAATAATAATATAGTATTAAGTTAATAAGCTTTTTTGTGTGGTGGTTCATAATGTGCTATCCATTGATGCATGTTCAAGTTTCATCAGTGAGTTTCTAACGTTGCTATTAAAAATCTACAAATGCTCCCAGATAATCAAAATTCAAACACAAAAGATTTCAAGAAGGGCAAATAACCCCAAAATCCAAAGGAAATGCCACTGTGCTCAGGGCAGTACATGAAAAAGCTCGAGCTTGTGATGGCTTAAGAACTCCATAAATGGAAAATAAAATAAATGTACCGATTACCCGGAGCCACAAATATCTAGCCCCAGGCTTGACACAAAACTCTGTGTTGAAACAGTGAAACTTGAGCCATCGTTAAATAACTCAAAATCTCCTTTGTTTACGACCTTTAAGTCATTTCATTCAATGCATCGTCATTTTTTGTGATGTGAAACAAGAAAGTGAACGCTTCCAAATGATTCTACCTGTCAATGCTGTGGATAATATTTCATAACAGCTGGATTTCTGCTAAATAAAACCAAAATGTGCCTTTGATATCAAGCTCCATCCACCTTCAATAGGAACATATTTAAATTGTAAAATGGTTGGAAGATGTTCAGTTAAGTAAATGCATGTTTGATAAACCAGGAGCGTACAATTTATTCTGGACTCAAAACAATAAAGGAACTGTTGGTGCGTTTGTGTATGGTGACCAAGTTACAGATTACAAACTCATCCCCAGTGACCATTAGACACAAAGCTTTTGGAAATACCAATAGATCAAGCGACAAAAGTGGTGTTTTTTTTGGCTGCTCTCCCTTTGACCTCGGTGTATCTATCAACACTGACAGTCAAACATCATATCAATGCTCATCTACAACCACTCTGACCAAAACGTCTTTCTTTTCTTGCTTGATGATTGCAAAGAATTCATTCCAAGTGTATTTTTTTGCTCGCGGCCGGTGCAGAAAAACCTGAACGACGAGTTCTTCGTATGAGCAGCTGGTCCGACTTGTTTTGGACTCACTGAGTGACACTGTAACCCAAGGACACCTCACCTTGGAGTCATGCGCTCCCAAACTGAACTGAAGCGAATCACACCGTCCTGCCTTAAAAAGGAACGTGGCGTGTGTTCAAGTCACGTTATTAATGTTATTATTGATATTTTTGTTGTTATCCTTCATTCATATAGTAAGGCATAAGATCGCTTTATCAAGAGACGCCAGTTTTAGGCAATAAAACAACCGTTTCTGTACAAATCCAAAAATCTAATATTTTTTAAAGATTAAAATAAACCAGTGGAATCATACGGGCTCGTTTTGCCAAACTAAGACAACAATGAAGGTGTCAGGTATGTAATAGAGATGAGGAAGCACAGACTGTAAATGAACTAACTACTTGTAGGAGAAGCATGAGGGCGGCAATCAATGATTGATTCAGAGATAAAAAAAAAAAAAAAGATTTTAAAAGTGCATAATGATGACCAGTTAGCAGAAGCATTCATAAAAATAATGTCACTGTAATTAATGGCCGGCAAGAAAGTTGCAACTGCAAGCCATTCCCTGGCAATGAAGGGGAGACATTTGTTCCTGAACCAGTACTCATATTTTAGTTTGAACTTCTTTATACGATTTTCAAGATGTAACATAAAATGCAGATTTACAACGGTTAAAAAGATCAGTGTGTGATGTTTCCTTCTTCCCATTCATTTGATTGATGATTTCACCAGAAGGGCCTCCAACCATGCAGTCTGTTACTAAAGACGACTTCCTGTCGTGCATTATAAGAGAATAGTTAGGATATATTCAGGGTTTTGGAATAAACTTTTTTTAAACCTATTGGTTTATTGTTATCATCCAACCCAGATACTTAGAAAAAGTCCAGAATGATTCGTTGACTGAAGTTCATTCCAGGTTGTGCCATGTCATTCCAATAGCTGCATGCATAGAGGTGTCTCTGTTTAGATTTCGGCTTGATAAATCACTAAAGACACGCCTTATAAATCTCTACAGCAATGTTCATTTTATTCTCTGTAATCCTTTTTTTTTCCATCGACTGAGTCTGATTCACACACACACACACACACACACACACACACACACACACACACACACACACACACACACACACACACACACACACACACACACACACACACACACACACACACACACACACACACACACACACACACACACACACTCAGACAGAACACACACTCAGAACCAACCTTCACTTTCTTCCCCTCGATGTCCACAGTCCTCACAGTGAAGTCCACTCCAATGGTGTTCTGTTGTTTCTCTGAGAAAATCCCAGACTTGAAATTCTGAACCACGCAGGTCTTTCCAACGTTGGAGTCTCCAATGAGGATGATTTTAAAAAGGAAATCAAAGCACTCATCAAGTTCGGGCCCCGATGTCTGCATGGTGGATGTACAGTACGAGTAGAGTGCGAGTCTGTTTCTGACAATGTGTCCACGTGACCCTTACTGTACTGGAGCTCGCCAGGAATGCCGGGTACTTCAGGTACAAAAATCCCTAAACTCATCCAAAACAACTGAAAAAAAAAGAATTGCCCCTGTTTCTTCTCCCAGTGCAAGGGTTAGCTGATCAGCTGGAAATGTTTGCAACAGCAGAGTGTAGTTAGTTAAATCAACCCACGTGTAGCCGGCAGAACCAGTTTGGAGTTGTAGGAAAATATGCAAACTCATCAAATGGAGCTCCTGAAATGCTTGAAAGTTTCATTCAGTCCTTCAGTTTGAATGTGAATCTTTGGGAAAGCAACCCATCTATAAGGACACAGGCCAGAAGAACCAGACTGTTCTATTTTTCCTTCTTGACCTCTTTCATCAGAACAAAACTGCCTCCTCAGGTGATGACTCACTCAAAGCACCACAGCAAAATCCAGCATGAATACAAATGTCATCCTTCTTGTCCCAGCGCACACGCTCTGCTTTGCAAAGTGAAAGGGTTCTCTCCTCATGCGAGATGAACAAGATCCTTGTCCAAAATCCAGGTTGCTGTCTGATCCACCTGCTGCTCTTTCACACGCGTGTGAGCATGTTTTCCCCCGTCCGACCCTTTCAATCCTGATGTGTCCTTCTCTTCTCAGCTTTTATTTTTCTTCTGTTCCTGCTGCCTCTCGCTCTCTCTTCACGGCACCTGTGGTGACAATAGAAACCTGCCCTACCTGTTCCAGGCAGGTAGCCCAGCCCCATCACCACTGATGGATCCTGGGAAATGCAGGCGGTTTGCCCCACTGTAAACAGAAAGAAGAACAATCTTCTCCTGTTGGAATGTAGTCACTTAAGGTGGTTTACGTACAAAGAGATTCCTTAAATGTTGATTAATACATTTGGTTTGTAAAGATTTAATAAACCAAACGATTCAATTTGTTCAGGTTTACCTGTATCACTGGAATGAGAAAGAACCAAATAAAGCTATAATGGAAGTACTAAATAATTGACACTGATAAATGCAGTCGAAAAAGGTCAAAGTAAAATTGTACTTTGATTGTGGGTAAAAAAAAAAAAAAGACAAAAATTGCCCTTTTGGTGGGAAAAGTTGCAGAACAGAGTGTTCATCCCTGAATGATTTCAAAAAGGTTAAGTTTGATTATCACTGGGTTGCATGGTGGAGTGGTGATTAGCACTCCTTCTCACAGTGACAATGTTGTGGGTTCAAATACCGGCCTGACCTTTCTGTGTGGAGATTACATGTTCTCCTCGTGCGTGTTCGTCTGGTTTCTCTCTGTGTTGGGCTACTTGTCCAGGGTGTATCCTGCCCTGGCATCAATGTCCCTTAACCGTGCATAGGGTCAAGTTATAGAAGATGGATGGATGGATGGATGGATGGATTAACCTACATAACCTTTTTCTACAAATGTTTTGACTCCTTGTAACACCCAATAATGTGATCATGTCCTATCACATAATACATGCCAGAAATGTAATAATTATGGCTTTTTTCCCAATAGAATAAAGCTTATAATGTAATAACATACCATGTTTAATAGGATTCTTAATCCATTATAGTAATAATGTAATATAGACAAATAGGGCTGCATTTCTTAAAATAGAAGCTTTTTGCCAGGTTTTGCTTGTTCTAAATAAATCGTATCATATAAGACATAGATGACAACACTCTCCCTCAAGTCATCAACATTACTGCGGGAAGTTATTGCGTCACTGGCTTCGCTGTGTTATTATTACCCTCTTGATACTCTCTTCTTTCTTTACGTGCGTCCCGATGTCCATATTTCCGGACGCGCCTGAACGCGGCGCAGCCTCCTCCTGTGACGCTCGGTGCGGATGCGGCGCGTGCACGGCGCACACTGCGCCCTGCTCGCACGTACGCACGCACCCACGCGCGCGCGCGCAGATGCCCTTACAGCCGCCAGCAGCAGCGATCCTCAGCCCGAACAGCTTCTCCATGTAAAAAGGGCGTCTGGCAGCCTGGGAGAGCGGCAGCAGCGGCAGCATGCAGCGGAGCGCAGTGGTCGTGGTGGCGGACAAAACCAGCCTGAAGAGGCCCTTCATCTTCGCAAACGCCGTTCATATGGTAGGCGCATTTCAGACGCTTTTCTTTTTTTCTTTTTTTAAACCGAACTCCACCTCAAACAGAGGCCTCCCTTCTCGTTGGCTTTCAAAACGATATTGTTGTGGGATTGATGATTGATCAGCTGCTGTGATTTTCGAAAAAAACAAAAAACATCTGTCAAGCCTCAAACCACAACAAGCCCCGTGCCCTAGATTATAATCTGTCTTGCAGCGGCGCATTAAAAATCATGCACAATGTTGCAGTGCCTGCAGTGCTTTTACCCCCAATATTTGTCAAAGCAGTAAACAAAGAAGTGACGGGGATTGATGACCATATACGTCACAGTGATGTACTTATTTGCATTTATTAAAAACACTTTATTTGTTTTTATGCTTTTAATAATACTTTTAAGCGATTATTTCGTCTATAGTGTTTGTGAGGCCTTGTTTTTTTTTTGTTTTTTTTCTTGATTGAGGTATTTGTGTCCGGTTCGGTGATGCTGCTCCATCCTTGTATTGGCATCTCATGATCTACTGCTCCTTTAAGACGTGACAGCTCCGATCCTACAGATTCAAAAACAGCTCAGATGATACATTCCTATGCAGTTATCTAGACTTTCCACTACTGCCAACTCATTCAAGAACTATTTCACTGATTATCGATTGTATTAAATGTGTCATCCCCTTTGAAGATGGTGACTGATGATTGTTTTCTTTTTTATTATCTTCCAAAAGGCGCTGTGCTTCTTCATGCTGACAATGACAGTGGCGTGGCACAGGGACCTCATGGCGACCGGCAAAGTAAGACTTGACTGATGCTTTTCTGATAGTTTCAGAGGCAAATATTTATCGGACACAGAAATAACCTCGGCTTCCACAGGACAGGCAACTGGGGAATTATTAATGCATGGCGCTGCTTGGTTTTCTATCAATACTGCCTGAACGTGCTACAGTAGCACTTTTTTTTTTTTTTTTTTTATATTGTCTTTTTCTCTGGATGAGCCGCATTGAAGACCTCAGGTGTTCGGGAGCGTGTCACTAGTGGTTGAAGTGTCCTTGGGCAAGACAGTGAATTATCTTCACAGGCTTGGCGTATTGTTCTGATCCGGCCCTGACCTTTAATCTCTTTTCGAGACATGCTGTAATGGCAACACATCCTTGAAAACACACTAGAAAACTCATTTTAAAGTGTGAATGAATACACCGAGTTGGGTGGATAAGCGCTAACTGTCGATATGTTGCGATTTAAAAGAGGATATATCCGCTCGTCTGTTTGTGAATGCATCATTTTAACGTCCACGCTGTTTTGTCAAATGATCCTAGAAACAAAGTGTGAGTGAGTATCTCAGGTTGAATGCATAAGATCCGGTGTGCGGCTCACCTCATCTTCATTACTGACAACGTATAGAGTAATGACAGAATTAAATGGGGATATCAATACACACCTGGAACAAACACTGAATGCATCATTTTAACATTCATACTATCTTGGCTTAATAGTCTTAGACAATATTTGGTATCTTATATGCCATGCAAGTGACTGTCGTTTATAAACATACAGTACATTAAGTCGCTTTATATTGCATGACTCAGTGATGTGCAGTCAATCTTTTACATAAACCCAGTGACGCATTGATCCTATTTAAAGATTTATTTATTTTTTCTCAGCTATAAATGGAGAAACATGTGATTTTGGTGAATTTCAACATTTAGAATAGATTTTGTAGACAAGTAAAGAATTCTTAACGAGGCTTGAAATTCCCTTTTTTTGGGGTGTGAAATGTCTTACAGTTCTTTATCAATGTACAAATGAATGTATTTTTCCCTTTCAGATGGTGTCCAGTATGTCTGTGGTGATCATGTACATTATAGAAATCGGCTGCCTGCTGCTCTCGGTGCTCGGTGTGTTCGGGGCCGTGAAAGGGAAGAGATGGTGTTTGATTCTGGTAAAAAAAAACAAAAAAAACCCAGCATTTTAACACTTTCTCTTCCTACACATGACGTTTTCAGACTTCATCTGTGTGTGTGTGTGTGTGTGTGTGTGTGTGTGTGTGTGTGTGTGTGTGTGTGTGTGTGTGTGTGTGTGTGTTTGCAGTATGCAGCTGGGATGGCGGCCGCCAGTCAAACAATAATCGTTAGAACGGCACTAAGTTACCAAGACGTGTACGAGGTACAGTATTTCAGTTCATATTTTGTGCGATCCCTCGCAGCCTGTGTAAACTCAACCTGATTAACATCCTCCTTAGAAACGGGTTGCCAGGGAGGAGTCCAAACTTCTCGCCATGATGCCGCTGAGCGCAACGAACAAAGCAAACCGAACACTGCTGTATAGTATTCAAGAAGAAGTAAGCAGCTCATATTTGGGTTTTTTGGTCAAGATATTGTAATATTTTGCATCATTGCATCATGAACCAGGGCTTGAACACTATAAACATCTGGATTATATGCAACGCACCGGTTGTAGAAGATGTTGATGGTTGATATACAGATGTTCTGCAAATCTCACAATGAATATTCATAATTTATCATTAAAAAAAAGCAGGATTTTACACTTCAAGGTGCTTCACATTAATACAGGAAACAATATAAAAGACTTGAGAGAAGAGAAAAAGAAAAACTTGAAGAAAGCAACCCCCCAATCAAAATTAAATTATAGGTATACCTTATACCAGAATGTTTTTTTTTATTTGCTTTTAAATTTTTGACTTGAAGAAATGGAGAGATTAATAGAATAAAGAGTAATGAAAACAACAAAAAAAGCTTTGCCACAAGTCTTTACTTGTAACAGTTGCAACCATTGCAGTTTATATAAAAAGACTTGCTGTATATTTTATATTGAAAACATATATCATCTAACATCTTGTTCAACTTGTTCATATTGTTCATGAGCATGCGTCATAGTGTTCTACCGGCTACAGTTATGGTTATACTGAGGCATGTATTGGCCACTTGAGGCAGAAATACGATTGTTCACATAGAAAACTACAAAATATCTGCAATACAGCAACAATATCTACATATTGTCTGTATTCCAAAAGGTAAGGAATCATTAGTTGGGTTTACTCTCATTCATTGCGTGTGTGTGTGTGTGTGTGTGTGTGTGTGTGTGTGTGTGTGTGTGTGTGTGTGTGTGTGTGTGTGTGTGTGTGTGTGTGTGTGTGTGCGTGCGTGCGTGCGTGCGTGCGTGTGTGTCGCCTCCAGTTCGAATGCTGTGGCCTCGTTGAAGGCTACAAAGATTGGGGAGCCTCCATTCCTCCATCCTGTAACTGTCAATACCCTGGCAAATGTGTGAGTATCTGTACTTGTGCAAAACTGAAAACGAGCAGTAAATGTCAGGATTGCTGGTTTTCTCCCCACACACTCGTGTAAAATCCTACATTTTAATGATTTGAACGCGTTTGTCATGTCAAGCAATGCGACGTTGTTCTCCTCACCAGATTCGACTACGAGGCAGCGCCACACTGGGAGCCCCAAAGAACCAGTACGTTTATCAAGAGGTAAACCAAAGAAATCTCAACTCTGCTTCGAAATACAAGCAAGTTACCTGATCTAGTGAACCCCATATATTGAGTTTTATTTCTTATGATATTATAAAACAGTGTTTTGTATTTTTAAACTAGGTAAGACGAGATGAGAAAGTCATTTTGCTTTTTTTAACTAACAGCCAGTTTGAGTTTTATGTCACTGCCCGACCTGAAATATTTAAACCAGGGTTGGTCCGTGATCACGATTCCGACGGGAATATAAACATCTGATTATTACAACTCTGATTACACCCAGTTATCAGTCTTATATATAAAACAGGCCAAATAACCAAATATGTTATTCTATTTCTACTCTTTTTATTTTTTACTCCGCAGCCCTGCTTACCGATGTACGTGTCTGAACTGAAGCTTGCGTTTTCATTGGGGATGGCCATTCAGTTTGGGAGTGCGGTGTTCTGGGTACGTGTGTGATGCTTAATGACACTTATCTCATCGTGCATCTTCAGTATAACATCCCAACCCAGGTTGATCTCACCTCTGCTTCTGTTCCAGATCGTTTTGCTCGTCATGAGCATCAAGCTGATGGGCCAGATCAAGAGGAAACAGGAGTTCATGGCTCTTCTCCAATCCAACAGATACGTCCCCGGTGCTTTCTAGTCCCCCTTGTATGTTTTAATACACACTCCAAAACTACTATCAAGCATACCTTGTTTGAATTTGCACAATATGCTAAATACCATAACCAAGCTATTTTGCGCTATAGCATTATATCGTATGATTTCCTACATGTTAATGCATGTAACTGAGGGTTAAAAGTAGTCTACATGCATAGATCCAAGTTCAAAAGACTATTTTCGCCTTACTGCTGAAAAAAAAAGGAGAAAAAAAAAAGAAACAATTTAATGAACTTAACTCATTTTTAATAATTATAAAACTTTCACAAGTTTTTGTCCCATCAAGTTTTTTGGCTGTTTTTTTTTTTTTTTTTTTTTTTAACAGAAGGAGCCTATCGGCTGTTTTAGTTCTATTTTCATCACATCTGCAGATATTCAGTCTGATTACATTAGTGCAGGTGGATCTAAATCATCTCAAATGTCTGAATTTTACAAACACACATACACTGAGATAGGCACAAGAGGTTTTCTCGCCACAAAAACACCGCGAAAGCCATCACCTGGACGAAATATACACACTTAAATATTAGCACACGTTTGAAATACAAACATGTATGAAACCAATAATCTTTCAAATAATGGAAAAAAAAAAAAAAGGAGTAATAGTAACAGCTTTTCATGTAGCACCTTTCCGAAACAGTGTTTACAAAACGCTTTGACTGTCTTTTTATTTCAATGATTTAAAATAACCAGGTAAGACAAAGGAATGAGTCAAGCCTCTCATTTGAACACCAGATTGTCTTCATGCCTTGTTATGTACATTATATATTTGAAACATCATCACTGCATTTTTTTCTTCAAAGCACAGCAAACGATCGGGTTTCTCTCAGAGGGCTGTTTCTCTTTTTTTTTCTTGCACATTCAGCAGACACGCAGTCAAATTCTCGCTCGTTCCCATTTTGAGGGGTTTTTTTTTTGGGGGGGGGGGAGCTCAGCAGAGCTGCTGCAGGGAGGTGGGGAGAATCCCGTGTGGGAAAACTGTGTCATCGATCGATTAAGCCACCCTCACCGAAGAAGCCTTCGTGCCGCATCCCTTCGAAGGCGACCTGCTGCGTGAGCCGCCTGCGGCCGAAACGTCTCCTCGGGTCAAATCTAGTCAAATGAGTTTCATGTGAAACAGCAGATCCAGTGTCTACCTGTGCACTTTAACCATTAATGCCTAATACACAGTATGTTACTGCAAACTGGTGGTTTTTAATTTCTCTCATACACGTTTTTGTTTTTTTTGTTTTTGTTTTTGTTTGGGGTTTTTTTAATTTATGGGATGAACTCGTGTAATATTTTGTAAATAGAAATAATAAAAATGTGATTCTTGTTTCTTGTCTTTGTTTAGGTTGTTAAGATGTGTGCGGTGCCGTCTTGTATCACCAATAAGGCAGCGTAAAAAAAAAAAGCTATTTTAATGGAGGAACTGTTCGGCATTGTAGGAGAGGCGCAAATAACTGAATACATTTTTTATTTTTTTTTTTTAAATACTTTACTAAACTTTTCACTTTTGCCCCATTGATTTGTGTTAACGCAGACCGAGACACTAGAGAACTTTCCACACAGACAAACCAACAACCAGAGCACACAGAAGACACCCGACATAAACCCCAGCCGCCAGGTGCAGACAATCACACAATCAGGCGCAGGTGAAACACATCAGGGCAGGGAGCAGCAATCAGTCACAGGGAGGGGAAGTCAAAGAGGATGAAACCAGAGACAGAGTCAGAATCTCATAAAGAGCAACAGGAACCATGACGCATTTGAACACAAATATTTGTACTTTCAACTCTTGTAAGCTTCCTAAACCTGCGCCGTCGCTCATTTCTTATACATTATGTCAAGACTTATTGCATGTTAGTATGACAAAACCCACAAAAATGTTACTCTTTAACTTTCCTTTTCTTATTTTATTATATTTTAACCAAAGAAAATCATCCAGTATGTGACTGGATTATCACAGGCGAGAATCAGTCAAAGGTTTTCGCAAAGATTATGTTTTCAGGAAGTTACAAATATTTGAAATCCGGCAGATATTGATCATTGTGAATATGAAATAAAGTTAACTGGATTGTGAAAAATAGAAAAAAAGAACTATATTTCAGATAAGTGGTAGCTCATAAACTGATTTCACTATTTGTTTGTTATATTTCAAAAGAGATGTTGCCCTTTTACTTTTGTTGGCTTATTTAGCTTAAGTATTATTTATTCCTCTCAATATATCTTTCTCTGATATCCTTATTTTGAAATATAAATCTAATAAAGTTTAGATTTGAACAGCAGAATTAAGACAGTATGTCGTTGATCCTCACTTAGATTACAATGCAGGTCTATGTTCAGTGTGTTTGTGTATTTAAAACAAAACTCCTAAAACAAAAAGAAATGATTGCAACCATTTTAATAAACAAAATAATGAGTGCTATAGTTTCACAATTTATTTCATCCTCCCACACTTTAAAAAAAATAAAAAATGCTTGCGCAAGAGGAGTGAGATCAAACCGACAAACAACACTTCCGGAGTAGAAGAGGCAGATTTCAATCACTTGACACGAAGCGCTTTTATCAGCTGGAAACAAACTCAACAGGCTTGATCTTGAACACCAACACAACCAATTAAAAAAACAAAAAGTAAAATCAAAGCAATAAGAATTAAAACATGTAATTGTTTAGATGAAAATGTATTAAAAACCTACCTAAAATTTGACAATATAAAAAAATGAGAGCTACAAAAACTACAAAATACAGAGATTAAAACTATCAGGCGTCCACAATCATCGTCAGTGCTTTCATTTTTTTTTTTTTTTTTGGGGAAACCTCATAACTGTTTGAATAATTCACACTATTTGCATACTGCACTGCACTTCAGGTACATCTTGGCAACGCTGGATTTATTTCGTTTTTTTTCTCAGGGAAGACAAAAAATAACTAAATACTGACAGGTTTAGAAATACAAACGGTACATTTTTTTAACTCATCAATCGCTTGTGGACGGTGTACTGAAAACATTTACTTCAGTAAAATGACTCAAATCACACAGTGTAATTACTAAGACCAGCAGAAGCCTGGTACTCAAACTCTTACTTGAGTGGTGTCGAAATCCACTTGAATTATTAGGCAGTTTATCTTTGATTTCATTAAGCTGTGCACAAATGTAAAGACAGTTTTAGTGGCATAGATTATTATTAGAGATGACGGGTAGTAGAAGTGAGTTTGAGGGTTGAGCCACTCACGCTCAGCAGCTCATCCCACAAACGTCTGTCCTGCGACAGTACGCCATTTCATGGCGAGAAGCAATGTTACAACGCAGAAATAATCTAGCAAGCACAAATTCTCTCACGTTCATTCAATATGATGTTGATTAGTAGGATTTAGAGTGATCGTATCCCATATGATAATCTCACGTTTGGTGTCCCGCTGTCCTGTAAACATGTGTCTTTAGAAGACGTTTTTTCCAATTCATCACAAAGCGTCTATTTATTTATTTCAGCTTGGACATTTTCTCAAATCATGAAGTGACATTTTATTCATCAACTCATCGCAACAAAAAAATGTAATTTATAACCTGCCGACTCTCGGCATTCGCTTTCAGTGGACAGAGATCGTATTGGAAATCTTGAAAATAGGTAGTCATCAGAGTCGATGTAGAGCAAAATTATGAAAGCTCAAGAAACAATTGGTACTCGAGGCTACATTCCACGACTTGACATCTCAAGCGTCATAAATATACTTTGTATCTTTGTGCCGGCCTCATTCTTTCCACAATTTCCAAGCTTCACCACGACTAACCAGCAATGTCCTCGGTGGTCTCTGTTAGAGTGGTGTAGTTGCCTGCTTTTGCCTCCGAGCTGTAGACCACAGGGGGCGTGTCCACCTTCCGATCCAGTCGACACAGGAGGATAATTCCCAACACGACCGATAGCACCTACAGAAAGGCGGGGGAGAGATGGGCAGACATGGTTCTTATTTGCTTCATATTGATCCAAGTGTCTTTTCATGAGGCTGCAATTTTCGGTCTCAACAGAAGAGGGCAGCAAAGACAAAAATGAGAGAAGAAGAGAGAAGTAAAAATCTGTACTGATTCTTCACTCTTGATTCAGAAGGTAATGGCTTAATTTCTTCTTCTTTTATTTTTAAATATGATTATTTTGTTGTTACACATTTGTAAATACAGTTTGATGGGGGCTTCAAAGTGAAATGCATTGTATTTAAAGTAAAAAAAAAAGGCAAACATACACAAAGACTGAAGATCTTTAGTGTTTTTAAATATTGTCCAGTTGAGTAGGACACTGAAAGGTAAGTTAAACACTTTATACATACCAGTAATAGTGTGGCTCCCATCATTATGGCTACTGCTGCTTTTATGAAGCCCATAACACTCTCGATGATGTATGGAAGGCATGACTGCAAGAAGAATAAACAGGTATTAGCATCTTCAAAATATCTTTACGCTCAAAGAAATGACAACATGAAAAACTCTTTATTTCAGGAACTGCTCTTGCCAGTAATATACGGTTTGAAGAGCTATACTTTTCGTAATTCTTACACATAAATCTGAAAATAACCACAGGGACGAGAATGACGGCATTACCTCACGATAGATCATGATGGGCTCATCATCCACTCTTCCCTCGAACAAGCGGCTGCTCCTGGGCGCTGCCACCTTAAAGGCACACACACGCGTACAAATCACACACATGCACTGCAAAAGGTAGTAATGTTTAATATTTTTCATGCCATTAAACTCATGGTAAGTTAATTCCTTATCAATTGTATATGAAGGTGACCTTTTGTGGCAGTTAAATCATTACTTTTTCAAAGATTTTCATAGATTTCATAGAGCTGAAAAATTGGGGTATAATATTTTATCAGAATGTAAATTGAAAAACAAAAATAAACAACTGAAATTATGAAAATAATGAGACAAAACAGCAGCCATGACAGTTTTTGTGTGTACCAGCTATTTGTCCACTTTTAGTCATGCAATATGAGTTTACACCACAAGAGGGTGTATTGATGTTACTCTAAGAAGAACGCAGCGAGCTGGTAAACCGAACTGGCTGGAGGTCTCAGGCTAAAACACAGCAGTGCAGGAGAAGCAAATTTACACCATCGAGCCACGAAAATACTGCAACTACAGAAGAAAAAAAAAAAGGACCAGACGGGTGTTACAGTGACTCAACACTGCCACCCAAAGTGCAACAGTGGCATGACCAAAATTTTACACACGGACCCTTTAAAACTTCTTATGAGAACCATAAAAATCTGGACAAAATGTGGTAAACCTGTGCAAAAGTTGCTGACATAATAATCACTTCACCATTGTGTGATTATATGTTGGGGTCTAAAAATAACAAGAAGCTTGAATTTGTGCTATTTGCATTATGTTCACAAAGGTACTCGGTTTATCTTTTGAATTCTATATAACAGAATACTGAATAGGTGGTGAAGAAACATAACGTAACTTTCACACTCACGCATGGATTAATGGACCTTTCGGCACACAGACAGGAGTCTGGGATGTTGTCGTCCCAGTCCAGGTATCCTTCTTCCAACCCACAACACTGCAACTGAGAAGGAAGTCAGAGGAGAAAGATAAAGAGAATTTGTGACGACAAGTCACACTGACCTCGCCCTCGAATCTCTCCCAGTTCTACTTCTTTGCTACTCTACATTTACTTTTGTCTTTCGTGCGGGGAAGATGCCCTTTATCCAAAACCCCGCTCATAGCAACACTTGCTTTTGCTATCAGCTGATTAGATTACTGCAGAACAATAGGATTAGAATTAACAATAACATTAGGCCACTCATTCTACACTTTAAAGTGAACACGTTACTTACTTCACTCTGTACCTCCCCGAGGCCGTCGACAATGATCTCACTCGCATTAGACAGCGGCAGCATGTGCAGGTATTGCATTTTCAGTTCTCTTCCCATCTAGAAAATAAGGTAATGGGCAACTTTAGGGATTTAGGATTTGCAAAATGCGCAGAAAGATTATACTGTGCTTGTTGTGTTGATACCTGTGGTTGCAATGCCAGCGTTAGAGTTTCAATCCCAAACAGAAACAGGGAACTCAGGATCATCCCAACCACAAACTGAAACACAGAGAAGAATTTACTATCAATTTCTGTAGCTCAATACTCTTTTAAATTTAAATAAATATCTACATCTTTTCTTCTACACACCACTATCAGAGCCCACTTCTTCTCTTTGAAGACACCAAATCCACCGATGACGGCCAACACCACACAAACAACAGCGATGGCATACATCAAATGTAGGCCAAAGATCGTGTCATCAATCTGTGGAGAAAAAGACCATAATCAAGTCTGCAAGATCAGATGTGCTAGACTTCACTCTAATAATGTGAATAATGTAGTGAAGGCCGAAATGCGCCTACTGTTATGTGTGTGTTAAGCTTTGTTTTGAATGCAAACAGTTAATGCTGGCTGACTGAGACGGTTAAAGCACACTTGGGAGGATGTGTAACAAACAGAAGTCCGGCCACTGCAAAGAGTCCTTCAGATTACAGTAAATGCATCGTGTGTTACCTCTTCATCTTTGTGGAAGTGTCCATGGCTAAACAGGGTGAGTCCCAGCAGCAGGAGACCAATGATCTGCAACAGCAGCAGCAGCACAGTATTTACAAAGATGGAAACAGCAGGTTTTATTTGGTCTCAAAGAGTGAAATGAACTGTTTAAAAAAAAAAAAAAAAGAGGTGAGGGGTGGGGGGGGGGGGGGTGTTATTATCCTGTACCTAGATAAAACCCAGATAGGGACATGGAGGGAAAAAATGCAATCAAAAAAAGCCCAGAAGTCAACAATTGCATTCTTGTTGTGAGGCTAAGCACTACACCAGCGGACTACCAGTCTCACACAACAATGCCTCTTGTTTTTGTAACTCTGTCGTGCCAGTCTCCATCTGCCCACCAGACGTTTTCACACGTTCCTCTCTCCCAGTCACCTGTCCCTCCACCCCCACCTGCTCACCTGTGTCTCACTCCGTCTATCACCGGGGGCTCACATGTTTTCTCATGGATCTTTTTCCAGGGCATGCGGGGCTGACATGTCACAACGGGCGTATAACTAATGAAGTCTCATTTAACGGAGTTTCTGCTCCTGTGTGCATGGTGTCGCCATTGAGGTACTGAGACATCTTTACTTGTGTCAGTGCTTTCTGCCTCAGTGAAGATTCAAAACTTCTGGTAAACAGCCCAATTCCCACACCTGTGAGTGTGCTCCCACTATATCGTAACCGTATTTTGCTCCTGCTACCTGCACCTGCTTGCCTGTAAGTTCCTTTAAATCAAACCACAGAACTGGATTTGCCTGTTTGCTGCTGTTGGGTTGTCCTGCTTGCTGCTTCACACGCATTATGGCACAAAGAGAAACGGGAGCATTCCCAAGCCGGGTACAATGAGCGTTGCAGAAACTGGCGATGTCCGACGAAATACCGGGCATCTTCCATTTATGATTGATAATAATGTTCATTTCAACAAAACGATAAAATATGCATGAACATTACAATGAAAACCATCGGTCGGATAGGAAACATTAATCGAACTGCATGGGAGACGTCTGTGAGAAACTGCTTGACAGTGCGGAGCAATGCTCGGTCTTATCACAAAAATGACTGGCTTCACTGTTTGTAACATTCTCAGCAAAAAAAAAAAGCCATTCAATCAGTCAAATTCCTTGTAATCTATTTTGTTCTGGCTACATACTAGATCTGACCTTTCACATCAGCTGACACAGACCTGCTACAGTAACAGTGGTATCACAAAACGTTCTGCTTCTCTCTTTTGTAAGTGCTCCAGGCCAAATCATGAGGACGAGCAGACTGGTAACACTGAATAACCGGGAGGCATCCATCCGACTTGCAGGAAAAGTGACAGTTAAGAAATGTCTGGAGGGACAAACTGCCTGAGCGCACACAGCCCAGACGTTGTGTAATCTGGTTCCCATCGTTGACAAAATTATAGAGAAAGAGGAAAAAGGAGACATGGAGGATTTTTAAAAAAAATTTAAAGAAAGGTGGAACTGGAACTGCTGATGCTTAATCTGGTGACGATTTTTGTTCAGGCCTCAATAAAACCACACACATGAAGTGTACCCTTTATTGTCGATCAGATCCACTTGAGGAAATGAGGCAACGGTGGTACTGCAAATTTGTGGTGAAGTACAACTGCTGTTAACCAACTTAAGATTGTCCAAACATCTTCTGAACTGCTTTACCCAACTTAATGTTGGATAATGTGGCCGGTTACATCCTGGAAACGTAACACAGAGAGAGACACGTTCACATTCACAGCTCGGGTCAATTTACAGCCGCCGAGTCAATACAAACTCATGTTTTTGGATTTGTGGGACAAAAAAAAAAAACACATTAAGAGTGATCATGCAAACTCAACACTGGACTGAGGACTTTCTAGCTGTGAGACAAGAGTGATGGACTACACCACTATAATGCTGTAGGTCAATAGTGTCAATCACATTTCAATTCAACTGCTACCAAAAATCTCAACAATATCAACATAAATTCAGTTTTAATCGTCCCTTCTGGTGCAAAATATAATGAATGGTCAAAAAAAAACAACTTTAAACTTTAAATCGTTGGGCCTTATGTTTGACACCCCTGCTTTACGTTACATTCAATTGTATGAAGCCCTGTTAAGTCCTTGAGTCCTGTTAAAAAAAAAAAAACTAAGAAAAAAAGCAACTTTTAAATAGGCAATTAAGTCAGCTGTATAAAATACCTAATATAAGGAATAGTAGTCAAGAAATTTAAAAAAACAAACATTATGGCCATTTTTTATTTTACAAATATACAGCAATAATATCGCTATAAAAAAAAGTGTATCACTTCAAATATTCATTCAAATTAATGGAGTACTCTTTTACTCCATATGATTGTTTTTAACGTAGTGGATTACGTTGTGTACTTTAACCATGAGCGTTCAAAATACACCACTTCCAAACAGTAGAATGAGCGCTTGTTACTTTTCCTGTAATTATACATCACAAATTACACAAGAATGTCGCCGTTACATCCTGTAATACAATAAGATGTTACTGTTTCGAATTCTTTAGAATAACTGGGTTTATTCTTTACACCTTATTTCCCACATGTCAGTTTCCAATAAGCCTCCTCCTATGGCAGTGCCAACACAAACAAAACGCACGCAGATCAGGGAATTCCACTTTTTTTTTTATTATTATTATTATTTAATCTTACTTGAACTGTAATGAACATCAGGTGGCAACAGTTTGTGTGTTTGAGGAAAACAAACACGACCGATCGCAACATCTGCAGTTTGCACAACGTCTGAGAGCCTCGTCTCTCAGCAGCAGCGGTGGAAAAAAGAAAACACACACACACACACACACTTACCGCGATCAAACTTATCACGACGATGAAAATGCGCCTCAGCCACAAGTTCACCTTCCCCATGCTGCTGTTCTCCGAGATCCGCGTCTCCGCAAGACAACACAACAACAACAACAACAACAACAACAACTCCTGCAGACGGAACGTGATGATCCGACTTCTCATAAACTGCAACTTTACTTGCGGTTGCGCTCTCGATGGGTGGAGAGACAGAGGAAGCCCCCGTAGTGAAAGGCCCTCCCCATCTGGAGGGGGAGAGAGAGGGAGAGAGAGAGAGAGAGAGAGAGAGAGAGAGAGAGAGAGAGAGAGAGAGAGAGAGAGAGAGAGAGAGAGAGAGAGAGAGAGAGAGAGAGAGAGAGAGACTGGGGAGGGTTGGGGGAACAATAGCCATGACGTCTCAGGAAACGCTATCTGCACAAGCTTTTCTGAACTCGGTCCTTACATGTGGGAATCTGCTTGTCTGGGGGGGATTAAATAATCAGCTGCTCGTGAGATTACACCTCAGCTTTTTTTTTTTTTTTTTTAAATCTGATACAGGCTGGCATTCTTCTACAAGGTGGACACGCTTCATAACTTGGCCTCTTTAACAGCGGTGGGAGTGTGATGCACAGGCAAAGTGCCATGAAGACAAAAGTGACCAGTCAGTTTTGTGGGAACAGCCTTTAAAGACGATGTGATCCTAGTTAGTAATAAAATAAACAAAAAAAATGATCTATCGGGGCTCTTCTGTGTGGAGATTGCATGGTTCTTCTTTGTGTGTGAGTCTGTGATGATTGGTTGAACCTAAAATTCTCTCTTTATTTGTCCTGGTGGCCCGTTCTAAAGTTTACCTGCAAAATGCACGGGCCTCCCTGAGATGGTCGTGTTGATAACTAGGATGGACGGATGGACAGTGCCAAAATCGATCATGCAATTTGTGGATATAAGCTTTATACTTGTCACCACGATGCCCATTTTGAAGCTTATAACACCGAGCATCATTTAGTTTGAAGTCATCCAGTCATGGTGTGATTGGAGCCGGCAGGAGTTTTTATTTTTTTTTTTAAAGTCAAATGTAAAATCAATGCATGTAAATAAATAAATAAATCAAAACTCAACCAGAATCAGAGAGAGTCCTTGATGGTTTGTACGAGGGTGGAGGTGAGGAGGAGGATGAGTGCATTCCTCCAACATAGCGTCAAGCTGCCATACTCTCTAATACTACAAATATTTAATGATGCATTTATATATATATATATATATATATATTATTAGCATGTTTCTTCAGCTTTCCCTGACATATTTATAGAGGCCCTGCTGAGTCCGTGAACTTGTAGAATAGAGACAAAAACAATACGATCCTGGTAATGAAATCAAGCTGAAAAGGAGAACGAGAGAAAGAAACATCAGTCTGAGAAAATGATGAAAAATCTTGAAAGAGCGGCGTCTCTTTGTTACGGTAACTCAGTCTCCCGTGTCCATATTTCACCACATAACCACATAAAACACGATAATCTGTGTCTTCATTCATGCGGCTCTTACTCATATAACACAGTTCCAGGAGCTCCTCCCAAAAAAAAAAAAAAAAAAAAAAAGGCCTGATTGTCCAACTGGACCCAGAGTGGGACGGATCCTGCTGCAGAGCAGAAACATCTGGAGGGTTAATGCAGACGTCCAGATACTATAGACGCGAGCACGCCACTTCTCCGAGCTTTCAAACGCCCCGAGTCCACTGCGGCAGCGTGCGGAGATGAAGTCTGCTGCTCGGGCGCACACATCTGTTCGCCATGAGGACACAGAGGCTTTCTGTGGCGCAACAGAGGATGTTGGGTGGGTGGAATGACGCGAAAGGTCAAAAATCCCAAAGACTTTTCTGTCAGGGGTTTTGTTGTTCTCCCCGAATGACTATTAAAAACAATCATGAGCGCATCTGCTTGCTTGGACTGACAAAATATTGAATATATTTCTTACTGTGTTTCTTTTTTTTTTCCTTATTTTGACCGGCTTGTTGGTGCTCGGAGTCCTATCTTTAGTTTTAAGGGTTCTTGTGTTTTGTCCTTTACATATCTGAGGACGACACAGGGAATAAAAAAAAAGAGAAGAATTTTCACCCTCGATGTCAGCTCCCATTGTTTTTGAATTCTTCGTCTCCTGTGGAGGTCTGACACTCCAGCTCACTCTCACATCGTATGAGTCTTCAGCAGTCACATGTATTCCTACAAAAAATACTCTTACGTCGATACCGCTAAGCGAAGAGCTTTCAAAGCTCGTAAAGGTATCCTCTCCTTCGAGCATTAAAACTCCCACCAGATGTAAGTCCTTCCCGACTGCCGGGGAAATGCGTTCAGGGGCATTGTGCCAGCGCGGCTGAACGCGGCAGCAGCACATGTATTGGAAACACATCACTCTAACTATGATCATTGAGAAAATGTAAAGTGCTTCCAAGATTTATAGGAAGTTATGCAACTAATCTGGATCTGCAACCTTGAAAGTAAAGCCCGGATTTCTACTGTTTGCAAAAGGAATTTCACTCTGGAGAATGTGCGCCCATTGTTTTTCATTCCAACAAAAACTTCATCTGCAGGGTGGGGGTGGGGGGGTCTTTTGTTTGTTTTTCTTTGGTAAATGCTTTGGTAAACTTGTTAGCAGTTCTCAGGGCTGTTTTAAAACACTCTTGAGGAAGAGAAACTTAACAAACAAACTCCGGAGCAAATGTGGTTTAGTTATTGTGCGTGACCTAGATTTATTAAAAAACGTGACTCCAAAATAGATTGAGTATTGTAGCAATCCATTAATAGACATGCTCCATTCCATTTGTGTTGCAAAGGTTTGACGTTTGAAAACGGGAATATAGTCGTTACAGGTCAACAGTCCATCACGGGGCCAAAACAAACAGCCACAGTTAAATAATTCCTCCAGCTGGAGCAACTGAGCCACTCTTGAGTTTCAGCGTCCGCACTCACCTCAGGCCCTGCACTGGGGGGAGATGTGTTCAATCATAACTGACAGCTGCTTCTGACTAATATTGTATCTTATCCGTCAAGACGTATTTTTCGCCCAAACATTGCTGGAGCCAGACAACTTGGTGCCAACTCAGGCCACGTTCTTGTGATGCCACACCAAAACAATCGTGTGTGGATAAGTGTGAAGGACGGCACAATCATAGACAAGTCTAGTGGGATTACATATAGGATTTTCAAGTACCCGAGCTGATGCCCAATGGACAGGGTCCAAAATACAGAGAGGCAAACAATCAAACCCACATCTCAACAGGAGTGTGCTCTTTTTATTTTTTTTGGTCTTTTCCACTTTCTATATATCTTGCTTGTATTTATTACATTTCGTTTCCCTGAACTGCAGTGTACCAACGTTGTCATTGGGAGTTACATGGTGAAAATAAATCATAATAAAAAGCCAAAGCAATGGGCAATGGGCCATAATTGTTCTGTTTGTTCACGGTCCCATCCTACCCCAGATTATAGCAGGACTAACAACATCAGTTTCCATTTCATTGGATAAAGTGGGCGATTACGTGTATCATTAGAAGTGACAATGAGATGATAATTTAGTTTCCGATTACTAACTGTATCGTAATCTAATTTTACGAATTGATAACCACTTTAGATACTGACATTTTTTTTCGAAAATTGTTTAGGCTCCTTGTAATAACCAACAATGTACTAAGGTCCAATGATGTAATACCAATAATGTAACAAATTGCTTTGTCAATGGAATAAAGCCCATCACATAATTACTTGTGAGTAGAGTAATACGATATTTGATCCCTTATGGTAATATAATGTTACTTATTAAAATTATATATACTGTATGTATAGATATAAATAGGGCTACATTGTACAGGTGTTGTGCAATTTGGTTAAGATGGATAGATGGATGGATGGATGGATGGATGGATGGATGGATGGATGAATAGGGTTGCATGGTGGAGTAGTGGCGAGCACTCTCAGTGTTTGACAGATGGATTAGATAAATATTCCTGCCTGGATTACTTGTTGAGGTCCACTGGGATCCTCTCCGCGGTAGTTGTACTGCCCCTTTAAGAAAAGTCACGTGACGGTCACATGACACGGAAGTTGACAGAATCGCTGCAGCGTGGTTGTGTTTACAAGCGTGTCGTTTACATGCCGCAGGAAGACTTGTTGTGTACCAAAACAACAAAGTTTTCATCTTGAATCCATCCACCATTCGTACCCCCGTTTCCAGGACAGCAGTGTACTTTGGTTTCTTCGCTACAGCGGGCGGAGCTCCCTGCCTCCAATGTGAAGGTAGGTCTTTGTGCGGGGTTTAGATGTTGTTTTGATTAAACTGGCTGTTTCGCACGCACGACCCATGTTTTAGCACATATTTGGATGCTGTTTGCTTTTTCAAATAACTGACAATGTTAGTGAGGTGTGTGGCATGTACGACAGACTTGACTCGTGAGCTCACGAGCGTGTAAGCCTTTTATAGCCTTTTATATATTGAATCCTGTGATGTTTGGGGAAATGCTACAACGTCTATTTTAGCAATGAGTTTTCCTTTTTATTTTCCATTTGACACCTTAAGTTTGCCCTCAGCACTATGTGTTTATATCCCATGATTAACATTACATTCAGTGCATCATTTTTACATTCATAACTTGTTTTCTATTCTCTCTTAGGAACAAGTAAAGACTCAGCCATTATTTAGAAAAGTGACCATGAAGCAGGACATCGAGGCAGTGAACGTCCCTGCGTGCTTCATATCTGACCATGAGGGTTTCCTTGGAAGCATCAAAAACTTTATCGAAGACTTTGTGGTGACAGAGATAGACATATCTGGACAGCAGGTCCAAGCAGCGGCGGCTGCAGCCACAGAAGCGCCGGGCTGCACCTCCTCCTGTGGGAACAGCAAAGCCTCTGCAGACTGCAAGGACTACAGCGACTCTTCAGCATCACAGGATGCTGATGTCTCCTGGGAGTCGGGGGCAGACGTTCCTCTGCCAAGTCTGGAGAGCTTTGATTTGGGTGTGATCTTGGGTCAGTCGGTGAGCGAGGAGCTCGAGCAGTTTGTGCTGACTCTCAGAGATAAAAAGCCCACTGGTCTCGAGCTGTCCCTGGGATCTTTTACCGACAAATACCAACGGGCCAACGTCCACCGGGCTGTGAGACACCGCTTCCCCTTCCTCATGACGGTCACCATCCAACCAGAGATCAGAGTGAGGGAAGACCCCGACTACAGGGAGCTCTCCCAGCTGGTTAAAGACGACGAGGCTGAGGACTTCTTTAGGTTTATAGACGCTAAAGTCCGAGGCTCGTCGTACACGTTTGGACCCGATGACAATAAGGAGCACAGGACTGCTGTCCACCACTTCCTGAACCGAAAGTTTGGGAAATTAGTTGAGACGAAAAGCTTCATCGATCAGGGGAGGACGTCGATCTCTGTTCGGTTGAGAGAGCGAGGGAGGCCGAAGAAGAGGAGCGCGGAGGAACGCAAGGAAGAAGACATCTACACGGGTATGATGAGTGAACGCAGCATTTTGTAATTGTGCTCTTAAATGAGATAGAAAATCCCACAAATAACATGAAATTCACCAAATCTGAAAGAAACAAAATAAACAACTTTTAAAAACATGTTTCCTTCCAAACCAACTGAAATCTATTCACAGATGAAGAATAACATTTTTTATTCGTAATGCATAATAAAGTGAAAATGTAATCAGTCATGGTTTATTCATTTCAACGTGAGCAGAGGGTATGATTAACCCTTTGAATTTCACTCTCACAGCGAGACTAAATATCCAGGTGTGTTTTGCAGCTTTCACTCTGTGTAAGGAGAACCTGGAGACTCTGGAAGCCATCAGCTACATGGCGGCCGCCCTCGGGGTTCTGCCGTCAGATTTCACCTACGCTGGGATCAAAGACAAGAGAGCCATCACGTACCAGTCCATGGTGGTGAAGAAGGTCTCGCCTCAGCGGTAGTGTTTCGATATCTTCGTGGATTCGATTTGTTGGGGGGGGGGTGTATTTCATCCATAAACAATGCTCGCTCCAATGCCAATTTTCGAATGTGATTTATAGGTTGAGAGAGAAGACGCTGGAGTTCGAGAGGAGGGGCATGCGTCTGTCTCGGGTGCGCTCGGTCAGCGAGCCTCTCCGGCTCGGCCGGCTGACGGGGAATCACTTTGACCTGGTGGTCCGCAACCTGAGACCGCACAGAGCCAGCGACACACACTCCTCCGGGGCAGACGTACACACTCGCCTGGCGGCCCTGGTGGAGGAAGCAGTGGAGAACGTCAAGGTAGGATTCATTTGTGTTTTCATAATTCATAATTCTTAGAAGCGGGTGGTGGAAACCGTGCGACTGTAGGATGGATGACGAGAGGGGGAAAAGGAAAGTCGAGGTGAGAATGGAAGACATTTGTACAGTGACTCATCGTCTATACTTCAAAACTGTTGAATATAGAACAGATGCTGTCAGTGAGCGATGGCTGATATAATGGAGAGGAGGAAGGTGTAGGAAAGTAAGTGCCATCAGCTCCAGGTACAAGCTGTTCTACCAAAAAGCAGACAGAAATGGGCTTGGGACTGTTGTCGGCACATTTTCATTTCGTGTTTTTTTTTACATTGTCTACTCTTTCACAAAAATTCAATGTTTATAATTTCTTTACATTGCAAAAATGTACGGAATAATTATGCCTCCTAATGATCCAAACTGTGCAAATAGTACGTTTAACCCCTAAAAAACCTAATCAACTGTCCTGGTGTACTTAAAATCCTAACATGTATTGTGTATAAATGTGTCATGTCAGGCTGTGCGGTGGTATTTAAGTCAAATGAATTCATTTCTAGTTCCCCCGAAAGTGGAAATTAAAGATTTGTTACCGAGACTCAAACTGTGGGTCTCCGTCCTCGGTGTGACTGTTGACACTCAGATGCAGGTGTGGCGTCGCCTCCTCCATGTGAATGAAAGCAGCATGTGGTGTTTCTTCAGCTGCGCAGCCACAATCTCATTGTTTCCCCTCGCAGACCAGAGGTTTTGTAAACTACTACGGGCCACAGAGGTTTGGGAGTGGACAGGGCGTCCAGTCAGACCGAGTCGGTCTCGCTCTACTGAAAGAGGACATGGTAAGTGTCGGAGGGAGCTTTCTCATTCAGGAGGCTTCAGACTGGTGGTCCTACCGGTTCCCAAATCTGTCATCGTGTGTGTCAGGTGAACGCGGTGCGACTCTTCTTCACTCCGGAGGACGGCGACGATCCTCAGAGCCTCGCAAAGAGACACTTCCTCCAAACCGGTGAGACCGAGATTTGATCATTTGAAGACACGGTGTCTGTACAAGTCCCTGTGCGCGTGCTGGCTTTGCCCGTGTCGTTAACATGATATAAAGACTCGAGTTTGTCTGAAGACAGAAGAGATCTGGAGAAGTTCGTCTCGCTTTTTGTTAAAACGTCATGTTCTGTTTTGATCCTACATCTTAATAACTGTTACATTAAATAAAAACATGGTCTTTTCTCAACTCTTTGGAAAATAACTAATATTTCCCATGAAAATGCTTAATTATTTAGATCTGACATGATGGTGTCCAAATTGGGAATAAAATATGAAATCTTAGGATTTACAAATCTTTTTATTTTAATTTCATAAAGTGTCCTAAGTTTTTTTTTAATATGGCGGTAGTTTCTTGTAATAAAAATGTAATTGCTTTAACGCTGCATGTTGAATAAGAAATCAATTGTAACTTGTTCGTTTGACAGATTTTCTGAGATTACAAGCATGAAACAACATTTTATTGTTAAAATAGAAACTTTTATTATTGTTATTATTAATATTAAAAGTGCTTCACAAGGAAAGAAGAATAATATAAAAACATGCAGGACAGTGAGATGGAAAAACGTACATTTTAACCTGACTGTTTTCGTCTCTGGATCTTGACCGTCCCCCCACGCCAGACAACGCTAAGGAGTCCCTGGTGCTGATGCCTCTGTCCAAAGCCAGGGAGCGGCTGATGCTCCGGGCCCTGAACCGTTACGGTACTGGTGTGGACGGCTGCACTCAGGCCTGGCTCAGCCTGCCGCACAGCATGAGAGTTTTCTACCCTCACGCCTACTGCAGCAGGTCAGCCAGTGTAATAGAATCTACCCCACCGAAGTGGCAAAGAGAAGCACCCCCCCCCCCAGATGATCTGATTGAGTTTAGTTTTTTCTTCCAGAATTTGGAACGAGGCTGTGGCTCACAGGCTCTCCACAATGGGACACGGTGTGAGACAAGGAGACCTGGTGTGGATGCACGGAGGATCCAACAAAACAGAGTCTGGTGAAAGCGGTGCTGCTGAGGTAAGAGGGGTTAAGGAATACTCTGAAATATCTGCTTTGACCAAAAAAAAAAAAAAAATGTATTTTCTGTTTCACCTGCAGCTAATAAGCCTTGAACATTTTATTTTTATTTTTTTTTAAATGATGTATCATTTGTGATCTCTTGATCAATGGACCGACTTTAAATGTGAAGAACTGTCAGACTTCTGCACACAACGCTCTGGTTTTTGCTTTTCTTTTTTTTTTTTTCCAGATCCACGTCGTGACGGATCAAGAGGAGCAAAAGGGAGTTTACGCTCTGGAACATGTACGAAGACTATATCTGGATTTACATATTTTTGGCATATATTTTTTTTTTCTTTATGACCATTACAAAAGTGATAAGGAAAAAAGTTGGAACGAGCAAAAAAATGCCTGATAATATTGTATAATCTTCTAATGGCGTTCTAATTGGCAATAATAAAGTGTAAAGTTTTCGTTACTCTTTCCTCAGGTGTTATTACCAATGCCAGGAAACACAGTGAAATATCCAGAAAACTCCATGGGGGCTTGGTACCGGGACAGACTGACCAGAGATGGGCTGGGCGACTGTCGCTTCAGAGTCGGGGGTCTCAAACTGAACGTGCCCGGATGCTACCGCCCCCTGCTGGCAGTGCCACACAACCTCAGCTACCGGCTGCAGCGAGCAGCAAGAGGGACCACCGGAGAAAGACAGCAGGACTCTGAATCTGACCAGCTCGCTCTTACTTTAAACTTTGACTTGGACTCGTCCTGTTACGCTACCGTCTGCCTCAGAGAAATCATGAAATGTGACCCTTAAAGCTCGTGGAGACGTTGCTGTTTTATTTGTCTGAACTTTTAAGGTAATGTAAGGTTTGTGTTTTATTTTTAGCTTAAGAGTCATCTTCTTTTTTTTTTCTTTTTTTTTTTTGTAACAAACCCTGTTTGTAATATGAGTGAAAGTGATTGTGACACAAATAGTTCTTTTTTTGTTTGTTGTTGAAGTTTTGAGCATAAAAGTGTTAGTTTAAAAAAAATAAAAATAAAAAAAAGAATTAAGAAGCGCAGTCAAAAATGAACGACCACTGCCACCAGTGAGTGTCAAAGCATGTAAACAGTGATTCATTTCTTTTTTTAGTTGTTTATTTTTTTTTAAAATTCTGTGCGCCTTCATTTTGAAATTTAAAATATATCTAAATGTACTGATTAAAACATTTATGCCACACCTTTATTTTCTGTCATTAATTCTTATTACAGCGTTATGTCTAAAAAAAGCAATATTACAGATGCATTTTTAGAATATATGGTTAATTTGATGTTTTGAATGAGTTCATTCATTCTCTGTATTTTAATAGATAGAGAAATAAAAACTAGATATGCAAATATATTATCTTGCAAGAACTAAACTTTTAACAATCAGCAAATAAGGACAGAACAAAGGAAAATTAAGAGCGATGATCGCTGCCTGAGCAGCAAATCAGATGCAACATTCAAATGAATGTATTTAAACCATCAGCTGGAGCGCTGTAATAGATGTTGAGATCCACACACATTTAAAAACACGAATGGTTTTGTGCCAGTTAAAGTATTTACGAAATCACGATATATTCCCAACACCTGGGGAAGGAGACCGCCTCCTCCCCTCTGGTCTTTCCCAAAGTAACCAAATAACTAAATATAAGTGAATTAGTGTATTAAAATGATAATTGTTTTAAATAAAAACCCATTATAGCAACATTAATCCACCCAATTTCATTTTAATTTATTGGGCAGAGGGGGCCTAGGGGTTAGAGAAGTGGGCTGTGGATTGCAGGTTCAAATCCCACTGTGATCATGACTCAGTGAGCATTATGGCCCTTGACCCCCACGGCTCCCCAGTGTGTGTAGTTTAGGTTAACTAACTAAAACGTGTTAAATGTAGACAAGCAATTCCCCCCCAGGGATCAAGAAAGTTTTTTTCCCCATGTATTTTAGATTTTTTGCTCATTAACCACTGAAACCTACAGTCTACCTCCTGCAGTGTGGGAATCAAAGATCCTGTATAACATTATATTTAATTAAATCAGATGATTTTTATTTTTAAACTAGAAGCAGGAAACAACGAATAATTATTATTGTTCGAGTTTCACCTGAATTCTTTTATTATTATTATTGTACTGCTCATTAATTACCACTAGATGGCGACATCAGGCAGCCTTCGTGAGGGAAACATCGTCAGTGCCCCTTCTGCTTCAGCACAACAAAAGATGATATAAAGAACTGAAAAGTTCAATAAGAACCAGTAGTTGTGTGTTAATTCACTCTTGCTTCAATTGTATGAATTTTTCTATTTGAGAAGAAGCAGCGCCTTAAATGATCCTGTTCTGTATTATCTGTGCATGAATCCACCGTCGCAGCTCATAAATCCCACTCTCATGTAAATACAGAGTGAGGAAGCCATTTAAAGACCCAATAAAAAATATAATGAAGCATAAACCTCTGGTATAATCACGCTGCTGGCGGGCAGCTTTCCATCTGTATTAAAACGGAGCCAGCTTTGAGTCCTGAGACTAATTTATGGAAATTTGATGAGAATGTTTCAAGACAGCAGAATATCCAACCTCTCATGAATAACTCATGTCAGATATGCCCACCAGCTATTTTTTTTTAATACTCTGTACTGTAAGCGGTGTGAAAAGTTACTGACTCGATGGGTGTTTTAGGTGGAGGTGGGTTCAGACACGCAGCCTGTCATCAGTCCACAGCACTGCCTGATAAATATACCTGCCTTTGAGCCAACCTGTCTGCCAACGAGACACATTAGCAGTAATGAGTTTCCCCACTTGAAGCGTACAGTTACTTAATGACACACTATCCACTGATAAAACTGAAATCCATGTAGTCATCCAAAACTTTGATATTAGACTTTTTTTTATGGGAGGAGGCAAACTTTATATGGAGAAGAAGGGTATTAAAAAAAGGTAACATATTGACCCTAAGGGCAGGAATCCTATTTCATTGTTGGGAGCATGGGAATGGTGATAAAGATATTTGATCCATATAGTTTTATTTTTACAAGTGCATGATTATTGAAATATTATTGGATATTTTGGCACAAGTGCAACCAGTACTATCAATATTGTTTTGTTCCCAGGCAGAATATGCCTATTTATTGATTCAACATCTGTACTGGGCTTTCTTTCTTTCTTTCTTTCTTTCTTTCTTTCTTTCTTTCTTTCTTTCTTTCTTTCTTTCTTTCTTTCATTCTTTCTTTCTTGAGCGGTGGTAATGGTTTAACTAGCTGGAAGCAGCAGATGGCGGTAGCGCCACTTCACGGCTGCCAATTGCCAAAAGAAGAAGAATAAGAAGACGGGGAAGGGGAAACAGTCATCAGGGACAAAAAAGCTGCTGATACAAGAGGGAAACAGTCATCAGGGACGACGAGAGTGATAGGAAACAATGTAGATAGATAAAACCAGTGGATGGCGGTAATGCAACATTATGAATGCAAACTGATGTTGAACCCAGAAGAAGAAGAAGAAGAAGAAGAAGAAGAAGAAGAAGAAGAAGAAGAAGAAGAAGAAGAAGAAGTACTGCATTGTCCAACTCAAGGTTGCAGGGGAGTGGAACCAATCTCAGTTTACAATGGATGAAAGGCAGCGTACACCATGGACCGATCACCCATCCATCCATCCATCCATCCATCCATCCATCCATCCATCCATCCATCCATCCATCCATCCATCCATCCAACCATACTCATGTTTCTCACCATAAGAATGCATGCAGTAATACTAATGTACCCTTTGATGTAGAGTTTGGCCATTATAGAAATAGTTTGTCATCTTGTGATTCCATACAGAGAGAGCAGGATGCTCCACTGTCCTCCTCGGCTCTGTCTTCCCCTCAGAGAGACGGCAGAGTGTGACTTCTTCTCGCCCTCGGGCCGTTTCCTGTTCAAGCCGGCTGTAGATAAATGTTGACCCACTTCGGCAGCGTAGATGACAAATTTATTACTCGTCCGGTTAGTTGAAAGGCCGAGCGAGGGGCTTGGGAATGGGCGAGGAAGTCAGGGGTTATGAAAGACACTTAAGTGGCGATATACTGAGGTAGGGGTGATGAAAGGCACCATTCTTTACAGTGTCCTCGATGTTTGCCTTCCACTTTAAACACGTTTAAGAATTTTCTCATGGTGGAACTTATTGGTTTGTTCAGTTTAAGTGTGGGACCCTTATCTGTTGAAAACTGCTGGAGTCACTGATGAGGAGGAAGAAAAAGACTGATGATGGATTAGAAGGATTTTCATCAAAGAAAGAGGCAAGAAAAAGGGCTTAAAACAACCGAAACTCAGGAGAAAAAGAGTAACACACACACACACACACACACACACACACACACACACACACACACACACACACACACACACACACACACACACACACACACACACACACACACACGATTAGGCATATAAACATCTCAGTGACCTTTGACCTGTCTGTCTTCGAGTCGGCTGATTGGCAGGTGGCGTACGTTGTTTTCACTGGCGCAGACACTGACATGTGTACCTGTGCGCCTCTCGAGCTTGTCGGTGCTTGTCGGTGCCGCCACGAGAAGCTGAACCAGGCACAAGACACGACATTTTCACTCACGTTCCCCGAAACTGAAACTCGAGACAGTTCCCGCCTTAAGATTGAGTTCGGGGAATTAAAACAGTTTCTTCTTCGTTTCGATGGGGCTTAATAATTTGGTGTCGCTCAGACCACCGTGGATATTTTCTCAGTGAAGCGGCTGTAATGTGTAATATATTTGTTCTTGTCGACATGTTAATAACTTCTCTGTTTCTTCTTTAACACATCAGGTCTGCAGTGTGTGGATCACCAGAGTGTCAAATTATTTGTTTGTTGATTGCTTTTTTTTTTTTTCTGTTCTTTCTTTTTCGGAAACAATGCTAGTTTTTTTTGTTGTTTTTTATATAAAAGGGAGGATTTTATATATAGTCGGGTGATATCGTTGGGTTTTTGGATGGTTTAATTGTAACTGTGGCTGTCATCAAGTTAACCTGTTTTAAGAGCTCTTCTCTATTGATTTCTTCAAGCATGTACAGGGGATTGAATTGTTCTATGTTGCTTGAAGGATTTTCAAGGACTGAAGCGGCGATGGTGCAGTTATTGCAAGTGCGATAAACAGGACGTGTCCACGAGACGTATATACGTCGTCGGGTCAGTAAAAGAGGAGGTGGTTTATTTTCAGGCTCTTTGTGTCTATTTGGGGTTTACAAATAAACTTCCTGGACGGGGTCAGGGGCTGATGGGGCGTGTGCCTCGCCGCGAACCTTGAAAACCACACATGGCGCGACACATGAGCCGCGCGCACAAAACTTGACTTGTGACCTTTTCATTATGGGACTGTGTCATCCAGGGGTAAAAAAAACGAAACAAAAAAAAGAAACGTCGGAACTCGGTGCTGCCCAGCGGCTGCTCTGTCACCCACTTAGTGTACGCCACTAGTGTCCCACATGGGAGACGCCCGCGTGTGGAAAATACGCTGACCTGATAACCGAGGCCGCGATATTGACGAGATTTGAAGAAAACAATGTCGATGTGAAATGAGATTGATTAACGGATGCGTTAATGCAGCGGTGCTCTGGGAGCCTCGCCGCTTTCTGTATATGTAGAACAGAGAGATCTATAGCGAAACGTTATGTCAGCCACCATCGCTCTCTGCGTAGAGACAGGAAAATTCCCGGCAAACTACAACCATTTTTAACAACTGAATTAATACCTGTGAGAATACAAACAAGTGGCCGTTTAAACATGAACGTGACCACATCCAGTCAGAGAGAAAAGGTTCATTTCCTGCCCCGTTTGTGACCCAAAGAATAGTTGGACTTAAAAAAAATATTTGTGTATATATGTGTATATATATATGTATATATATATATATATATATATTCTTCAACACAACACAACACCAGCGGGATGGCGTTAAACTGCCTGCACATGAGCCATTATTGGGTTACTCTCCACAACTGGGAATTTTTCTCACACTGTAAAAGTCGAGGGGAAAAAACCTGTTAACTCTCTGAGTGGGTACACTGAGCTCTCTGTGCCAGAGCGGGAGAGTCTGCTGACGGACTGCGAGGCACAGGGAAGCAAAGGAAAGCTCATTATTTTTAATGGCATCTCTCCACTGGTGGAGAGAGGGAGAGAGAGAGAGAGAGAGAGAGAGAGAGAGAGAGAGAGAGAGAGAGAGAGAGAGAGACGTCATAGCAACACTTTGGCCGTATCCAAACGATAACACTGAGACCTTGTCGACCTGAGTTTAAGCCGACCTATGAGAAACAAACAAATACCAAAATCAATACCAATACCAAAACAACAAAAGATACTTGTCTGAATTCAATATATTACACAACTCTCTTTACTGTATTTGGTAATTAATAGAAACCATTTAATGCCTGAATGCTAAATGCATTTAGCTGAATTATAGTTGATCTTGAGATGTCAAATTAACTTTTTACTCTCATAAAAGTGACATTTAAACAAACTTTTTCGACAAAATTTCTTTAACGTCTAATGTCTTCTTAACTGCAGTTATCAATATGTTAGTTGATATATTAGAGAGCACATCAGTTAAGCTCAGAATAACTCAAACTGTATGAGATTTAAGGGAATCAAACGTGTAGGATATTTTCGCTTGTTCACTTCCACAGTTTGGCTAAATTGGCCGAGCTGAACGGAAACGCTGAGAAGTCTGGTTAGGTGAGCGGAGAGAAAACAGTCCACCTGCAATCCGAGATGTTTTTAAACAAATAGTCGCTGCGGTGTTACTCATTTACGTGCTCAAATTCCGGGTGACAAAGAATTCTTAAATTTGTCTCCCAAGCGTCTGAGCAAATGTGAAAAAGCAGTAAATGCTTGAGTGAGAATGTTTTTCAACTCACACAATGCATCTGCAGCAGTTTTTTTCCCCCAGCAGAATATATAATTAATCCTCCCAAGTGGGTCATTAACTTTGCATGCAATCACTCCATTTACTTACATGACGTCAGGTCACACCTTCAGTTTGTCATAATGTACAACTTTAACCATGCCAGATGGATCTGTTTTTAGCCTTCGCGCTAAGATAGTGTGTCACTTTCTTAAAATTGCTGACAGAACGCGGCATTTGAAATTAGATAATAATAGCAATTGTTTTGTACTTACGGCGTGTGGTACGAAACATAGAGACAGACAACCACACACACTTAATCTAGAGTGACACGCTAATAAAGCTAAAAATATCTAAGTACAAAAATGGATTCTAAATAGCGTAAGGGTTCGACTCAGACGGTCAAAATATTGAGAAATAGTGTTATAGTTTTGTGTTTTAATCCTTCATCGGGAAAGTGACCGCATATGGTCATTTGAAGCTAATTGTTCCAACTTAAATGACGATTACAAAAGACATTATTCTGAAAATAACACATGGAAGTCACCTGGTAATCTAACTTAGAGAATTATCAGTGACTAGTTGTGTTATTTTGGTCAATTTTGCACTTTCCCCAAGAAATCTCTTACTTATACTGACTTAAAGTGTAGTGGAATTCAATATTTTTATAAACTGTCTTCAACAAGAGAGAAAACAATTCATCCAAATGTGTTTATATTAAAAGTGTGTTTTCATTGAGCAGTTTCTTTATACGGGAAAAATTCCAACCAGATAATGAACCTCAAAGGACTTTTTGTACGTCTCTCTCCCTCTCTCTCTCTCTCTCTCTCTCTCTCTCTCTCTCTCTCTCTCTCTCGCTCGTTCTGTGTCCTCTCATTGCCATCAACCTTCTTTTACATCAATCAGTGTCTCTTCGGTGGAGCTGGTTTGGAGCCTGACTGTAGTCCTGTAATTACCTTGTTGACTAAAGTCCCAGCTGTGTGTGTGTGTGTGTGTGTGTGTGTGTGTGTGTGTGTGTGTGTGTGTGTGTGTGTGTGTGTGTGTGTGTGTGTGTGTGTGTGTGCGTGCGCGGGCCAGATAGATAGGAATGAAAATAGGAGGCAGGACGCTCTGCAGCAGCTGCACCGGTCGGTCCGCTGGGTTTAATGCCCGGGGAGGAAAGTTGGAAAGTTGCAGGGAGAGAACGCCGTCCCGGCCTGTGACTGATGGCTCGGCTTCCTGTCCTGATAGAGGTTATTGAGGAGCTCTGAGTGGCCATCGCTTTTTCCTGATGCTCCTAAATATTCTGCTCCTTTCCGCCCCTCCAAATTCCCACTTCAGGTTTTCACATTCTCACCGCGTCACCCTCTCTCCATCCGCCCACTCTCATTTTGTTTTACAAAGGAATGACAGATATTGTTTATACAATGACCTACTGATATCTCCATACTGCAAATTATCTGCACAGTATCTCACCGCCATGCCATGCGTAGACCATTAGCTAATATGTTGAGAAAAGTAAAAGCACTATTTGTCATATATCCAGGCTAACAGACACGTTACAGTGTGCTAAAATTGGATATGGCACACACTTAGGGCTGTTATTCTCTCTCTCTATCTACACAACCGGTCAGTGTGTGACACATATATCTCGCCAGTGTTTGTCTACTCCCAGCACTACAGTTTTTCCGCTTAAGTTTCTCCGTCGACTTCTTTGTTTTTTACTTTTATGTCTCTGCACTGGAAAACTAGAAAAATGAAAAATAGTAAATTTACTCAACTTACATTACATGCAGCATAGTTCTGTAGTATAGTGTGCAACACCCAAGTCAGTGTAAATACATGCCTAATAGTCCAGGACGTTTCAAACAAACAAAAAAAATCCCTGTTAATATTCATAGTGTATTGTTCTGTGCGTGAATTCATCACAAATACAAACGATAGCAGCCACTAGTGGCCCAACATGAACACTACATCATTTCTGATGTTTCCATCCAAGCAGACATTGTCGTCAAACCCAGTAAACGAGACACTTTTCCCAAATGAAAATGCAAAAATGATGCGTTTTCGTTTGAAACGTTGTCGTATGAGCGTGGCCTAAATTAGACACCTGACCAGCTAAAACACGTTATTATTATTTCCGAGTGAGACACATTTTTTTTTGCAAAGCGAATTTTCAGGTTTAAAAGGGTTTTTATGCTATTTTCAAAGCTCATGTTTTCAATATGATTTTAAATTTAATGTTACAATGCAAAAAGAATCGAAGACATGACGCTAATATGATTTTAGGTTCTTTCCCTGGTTTTCATAACAGAGATGGATTTTTATTTCCCTCGGGGTTTTTAAAATGTTTTTATTATTTTTATTTATATTGATGCCACTCGATAATTGAACCTGTCAAGTTCAATGTGCGTTTCTGTAAAGGAATGCCAAACGCAAAGATTTTCTGCAGAACAAATCTACCCAGGGGTACTAATAAAGTAAACTTTGTAGAATGTAGCAACCTATTGATAAAAAAAAAAAAAAAAAAAAGAGTCCAAATGTAATAATTGATGTGTGTTTGTCCAGATGGGAGCCCCTGGAAATGGTGGGACTTGTCAAAAGGAGTCTTAGTCGAAAAAGTTTGGGAACCACTGGATCAAGCCAAAGTAAACATTTACTTCTAATGCTCAGCTCTTCCATTAGAAACCAATTCAGACTTGGACCTTGTGCGTTGATCTGATATTGTAAACACGAACTGTGTCATGATACTTTAAAAAAAAGTTTTGTTCTTGTGTTATTTTGTCATTCTGATGCTGTCTCTCATTTCAGGTTCCTTGGCTTCCCCTCCCCGGGCCTGATTGCTGCTCTGATGTGTTTCACCTGTGCCTGAGTGTGTGATTGTCTTCAGCTGCTGGCTCAGGTATATATTGGGTGTCTTCTGCATGTTTTGGTTTGTCTGTGTAGGCAGCTCCCCATTTTGTTTTGCAGCTTTAGGTTTTTCAATTGTCACATTAGCTCCTCTGTGACGTTCTGATTTTGGTTGTTTATGTTCTCTGGTTTGCTCTACTTCTGTTCCACGAATGGCAGAGTGTGGCGTCCCGAGTCCTCCCTAACAAAATGACATTATCTGACCTGCATACTGCTAAAAACGGCACACAGACCACCAAGAAAATGATGCTGGTTGACTCATTCATTTTTTAATTATCTTTTTTTTGTCCGTACTGGAACATCATTGTCCTCTTGTCTCATTTAATCTTTTAGACTGAAAAGGAGCATTTTTAACATGACGGTCTTCACTGAGGCGATTAACCGCAAAAATATCGCGTCTCCACAAAAGCAAGCGCTTAATATTAGTGTTTCGACAGATTTCAACTTCCAGCCAAATGTTGGTTTGACTTGTATTCAAGAGTATGAAAGCAATATTCACTGCTGGCATGGTATCAATGTGATTCACAATCCCATCAAAATAAATGACTAAAGCATCTTAATTTAATAGAATTGTGACCTTGGGGTACTTTGTTGAAACCTCAGTGTTTTTAGTGATTTCTCCACGTTTTACATTTGGTTCATTGAGCAAATTGAGTCTAGTGAAAGTTTAATGCCGGTTTGAATATCAAACTATGCACTAGGATTGATTGTCTACATGTTTTTTGCTACCTTATTAAAAAAAGTGAAATGTATATCAAACAATCCACATGAGTTTAAAAAAAAAGTGCATAATGCACTTTTTCCTCAAAAAGTTACATAAATGTCCCTTTCTATTTATGTGTAGTAGTATTTGTGTTAATTTCGATTGGCTCACTGTTTTTGGTGACATGACAACACATGGAAGTCAATAAAAACAAGTACTAATTGTGTAAAACCTCTGAATGAATCAATGCCACTACATCAGGGTGAATCCATTAACTTGGTCTTCGAGAGAACGCAAAGATCGCCGCACGGCTCGCCAGTAAACCCAGATGACGCCGACCGCTGATGAAGAGGGCAGCGACGACGAAACACAAAAGGAGCTGCAAAGCGGGAACAGTTCGACGTCTAAATTACATTTACTTATGAGGGGAATTTTCCAAGACTGGGGCCTTTTTGTTCTGAAGCATCTGGAAAAACCTGACATGCATTTGTGTGTCGCTCTTTGAGGGGAAAAAAAAACCCAACAACATTGTCCTCCCGGAGGAAATAGATTTGATCCAGTTAGGAGGTAAAGTGAAGAATATGAAAAATCCTTCATCGCCGTAGACGCACATGAAAACACTCCACTGGTGGCTCTGCGCTCAGCAGAAGCTGCTGGGCACGAGGACCAGACGCAGTCGGTTTGGGGAAAACCTGTCCAGGCCACACAGGGAGAAACAAACCCTGCTTTTTCTAGTTGTTTGGAAAGATAAAACATTACCACTCGGCAGATACATCATTCAAAACCAGCCCATGACTGAGCCTAAACACATCAGCTATTCTCTCCCTATTGTTGAACTCGCTTAACCCTTTGCTTTGATTTGAGTAAATACACACGACACGGACTGCCGTGCCCAGGTTTATACATGCCTCTTTGGAATCGGACAAAGACTTGATGTCTCCCTGATCTTCTGCAGCAAGTTTAACACGTTCCGATGAAGACGCGAGGGACATCCATCACGGCCAATTTCTGCAGGAAGGATTATTCTCTCACGTCAACTTAGTCGTCCTGTCAAAACATCTTTTTCACTCTGTGCTGAGATGCTCCGGGACTATTGACCTTTAGCGGAAATGCAAGTTTAGCGACGGCAAAAGCTTCGCTGCTCCAGCTTGAGAAAATGTTCACAATAAACGGGGTGACAAACGGCTCTCGGGCCGCCGGTGAAATAATAAACCTAAAATGAACAAGATGACTCACTACCTGGACGAGCTTCTTCTCAGCTGCTCATTGCTGCTCCGAGAAAAGTAAAAGTCTCACCGTTTCCAGTGTTGATACAAAGACACTTGAGACACATGAAAGGAAAAAAAACACACACAAGGTGATTAAATAACAGTTAGGGAAGAATTTACAGGAATGTGTCAAACTGGCAACAATCCCCTGCTTAGCGTCAGATTTAAATCTGGATTGAGGGCCATTTGAAGCCGAAAAGATGTTTGTAGTTTGAACTCCAGTGAATGCCGCCCAACTGAACTATTCAGGTATTTTTCTTTGGTTCACATCCTAATGATTACTGATATCTACATGTTTTTGTTGCTGCTTACTCTTGTCTTAGTACTTTTCGAACCCATTCCCTTCAAGACTTGCCAACACCAATTTAAAAACACTCCCAACAAACTGACGTAACTTCAGCTCAACCGGAGGTAATCGGTTATTATTACTATGTACACTTTACTTTCCAGGGCCTTGTTAAAAGGAGACGATTATAACTAACAGGAGTTGCTTTTCCGAGTCGTTAATTTCAGCAACTATAACATATCTACACTACTTTTTTTTTTTTGGTTTTTTTTTTGAAGAAATTGACTAATAAGTATAATCAACGGGAAATTTTCAGTAACTTGCACATCAGTGATTTAGAAAACTTCAAAAAAAGAGCTTTCAGGGTGTTGAATTTATCAGCCTTGTTTGTGAGCCTCTTGTTTCTACCCAGTTGTACATTTGTGTGTCTATATGGCACCAGAAAAGGTTCTTATCATATGATTCTGCACTGAAACTCAGTTTTAATAAGTCCGTGTAAGTGATCGAGATAAATAAATGAGTGGCTCTAGACCTGGTCTACACGTCCTACAGGAGTCATGTCCTACGTCTTTTAATTTTTTTCACATGTGCACACTCCGTTGCAAAGGATCAACAAAACCTTCTTGTGTGGGATCAGCTGGCTTTTTCGAAAAGCCTCAAGGGCTGTTCACATGTGTGGAAACATGTGAGAATGTGCCAGGTTATTTACAATGAAAACGCAAGGTTTATGTACTACTTGCGGGTTATTCCAACAGCCATTTCATAGATTTTTCTTGGGGAATCCACAGTGGCGAAAAACAGTTAAAGGGAGATCACCCAGTTTTTAAATATGTTTCGACTGAACTGGATAATTCACATTGTGTAATGTGACGAAAGAAAACAGATCGCCCTTAAAGAATAATGACACTGATTGGTTTGATTCCCGCTCAGTTGCCTTTGGAGAACTTCCACATTGGCCACACGGACAGAGGACACCGGTCACTGACCTGGATTTGACTTAAAAGACAGGAAGTCGTGGCATTTGGCCCGCCAATGAGCGCCTCATCGGCAAGTCACGTGTCTCTCGTTTGGCTGTCCAGTGACGAGACTTTGATCACTTAGTCGGTTGTTCGGTTTCAGCCAGTCAGGCATTAATGGCGCTGACCCCTACTGTTGTGGTCCAGCCAAAATCGGATCAATAACCCAATTTCGATGTCTGCAGAGGGAAAAGGGATGACTCTACAATGCAATGGTCATCTGTAAGGTGAAGCGCTCTCCTAATACTGCTGGAATTTATCGAGTTTTCCATATTAGATCCCTGCAGTGGAAAATGTGTGTCTTTCCCCCTTAAAGTTCCCTGGTTGGGGTGATTCTGACAACACGCTCAATGAGTGTAAAACACACTTACATACTCGAAAAGAATACAATAACATGCCGACTTGGACTACAGAATGTTTCTTTATTAAAAGGAAACGCCAACATCCACGTCTTAATTGGCGAGCTGGGTCCTTACGAGCTGCCAAAACGGCGTCGGTCAGTATAACTTGGCCTTAATTCAGAATAAAGTGTGCAGGACAGATTTTAATTTACTCGGCGGTGTTGATTTGGGATGAGGTCTGTGACTTCCATGGGGTTGTTTCCACTGCACCTAAGCAGCTGTTGGCCCCTCTCAAAGTATTTAAATTGAAGTGTAGTCCAAGTTCCTGCGTCTGCCGGGCATCCTTTGTTTCAGCTTGCTTAAACAAGACCCGACTTCAACTCTTGTGGCTGTGAACTTACTTTGCAGTGTAACTAAGAGGTACCCTAAAAAAAAGAAAAAGAAGCTTTAGTCAGATCAGGACACGCCCCCCCACACATGCTGGATTAGCGCCCCTGTCCTCACAGGTCCTGCTGGAGGAATGATATCGAATGACACATTCCCACACTCCCAGTCAGGCAGGGGAGAGTGTGGCTGGTGGGTCGGTGATGGTCGAGCCTCACACGTGGCTTGCTTATTTGTCGGAACTGTCCCAGATGGGTGCAGACACCGACACGGATACTTCAAGTCGTATGCTGCATGTTGAAATCATGAGCTGTAAATACAAATATGTGAAGAATGTTATTTCAATCAAACATATTGCTACTTCAGTGTAAACCAATAAGTAAAATAAAAAAAGGGTGAACATACAAAATGCAGACTTGTAGGTGTTGTGCGCGGTCTTCATCCTCTAGCCAACAACGCGTCTGATCACCATGCCGCAAACTTCATGAGTTTTGTGAGGTGCTTGTGACGTTAATTCCCCATTTGTGGCCCTTTGTTGTAAGAAAAAGCCTCCCTGTGCTTTTTACAACATCCCCATGGGACTCGTATCCCACAGGCCAACAGAGTAAAAGGGTGAGAATCGAATGTTCAGCACTGTCATGTGAATAGACTGACACCGGCTATTTTACAGTTGGAAAGAACGGCGGCTTCACACATGCCTTTGATGGCAGCTTTGAGTGGCCATTGGTCACTGTGCATGTGCCAAGAAAAAAAAAAAAGGGGATGGGGTGGGGGAAGAGGAAATGTGTAACAAATCCATTTCCCACAAGCATCAGGTTTTCTTCATGTCAGTATCACCAAATTTACAACGCCACATCCACATGTTCAAGTGCTGGCTGGTACACAAACATGTGTTTGTGATGTTTATTGTTTCTGGCTTGAGGTTTCACCATTGAGCATGCAAAGTACTGCCGAACCATCCCTTGGAGCACAGTGCTGATTGAGGACAGATTTCCGTGTAACAATAGACAAGATCCAAGGAAGGAGACGAACCGAGTGTCGGTGAAGAGCACTAAGGCCTCGGGTTTTGTCGGGAACAGTAAAGGAGCCATTAATGCTGCATGTTACCGATATGTCGCCATGTCCTGAGGCGCGGAATCTGTTCACAATCCAAAAAAACAATGAAGCAGTCTCTGTAGGACTTTCGGGATATACTTCATGGGAGATTTAATTTTCAGCTTTCTTGCCATCGTATCTTTGCCACCCCCCCCACCCAAAAGGGATCGCTACCCTGATTGCATACCTCCACCCACAAGCTTTATCTCAATGCACGTGGCGCTCTTTTTGTTTGCAAACGTGCACTGTGGAGAATCAATTTAAAGTAGAAAGCAAAAGAGATGACCTCACTCATTGGTTGACATAATGCTGGTTAAGAAGTAATATGTGCAGCTTGAATGTCACAGTAAAGTATAAGGACTTTAGATTCATGAGTGGTGGTCCGTGTCACTGGGTGGCTGGTTATTAGTGTCGCAGGCCATCACCTTCAGCCGGGATTAAATCTCCTTAAAGGAGTCTGAGCAATGTCCCAGACTCAACTCTATACGGCAGGATTTAGTGAAATGTGTTCAAATTAGCGTGTGATAGTGCCTTAATTCCCTTGACTTATTCTCCTCTTTTGTCGTTTTCATTCTCTCCCTTATTTGCCCATGTGAAATGTACAGGCAGCCAATACAAATGACTCCAGGTTAATGGTTTCGACACTGATGCATGTTTTCGTTAAGTAATGTGAGAATCCGCTGCCAGGCGTCGTCATGTGTTCGAAAAATTCAGTCGCAAACAGTTTTTATTTTGTTTGTTTTTTCCCACCCAGAATTGTAGTAAAATAGCATGGCACAGATTTCTTTATAGTTTCACAGGCTTTAATAAATCAAATACATACATACAGATTCAAGTGGTTAAAGGAGGAGTTGTCCATATTTTATAATCTAAGAATCAACCACAGAACTCCAGGCAGTCTGAAAGATGAGCAGCCCACAAACATTCATCACTGCGGTTCTGCGATGTTCTGTTACTGGAAGGAAACCTGCTCGTAGTAACTTTTATTTACACTTTAAATTCAAGTCAATGGTTTCTTTATGGATTATTGTGTCGCTCCCAAATGGACAAAAAACACAAGTGACTCGAGTTTTTCTTGACCACTCCTCAGACACTGACCAAAACAAGGTTTCCTCTTCAAACTCTGACTAAAAGCCTCTAAGACAAAAACGCTGACTCATGCCAACATGACCTGTCTTCTCTTGACAAAAGTCACATGTGCACTCCCAAATGATAGCATGGCTATGGTAATTATGGCTGACATGCTGTAATTAGTACAAAGTCTAATTGTCTTTTTAAAAATATCTCCAAACCAAAGCATTTTCATATCTAACTTCAACAACATTGTGTTGGCCCAGCAGCGTTTCTTCAAAATTAATCTCCTACATGTTCACAGACTGAAAAAAATGGGTTTATTCCCATTCCCATCCTGTCAAATTAACCAAGAGCTTTAACAGTGTATGTGTTCTACTCTACTCTAATCATTGTACAAGAACAAATGGCATTTCTCAATGTTAGACCATCTTCAAGGAGTTAAATCAACCGTCATCCATATGGTTCATCCTGTACAGGGTCCAGAATAAAGAGTGCAGGCAACACTATGCACACTTTTTTAATGATCTGTATTTTGACAAATCTTTATTAAAAGCAACTGTGTGCTCTTCTCAGTGTAATAGAAACACATAAAAAAATAAATGCAGATCATCTTTGAGAGTGAGAAACTGCTGATAAGGTTAGTGAAGAAAAGAAATCTAAGCCCTACATATAAGCTGGATATCCTCAAGTTTTGTAGGAGTAAAAAGACGCCGATAAATATCAACTTGGCACTACAAGACCTGAAGCAACACACACGATTTTCCCACTGAAACTGGATGCCACTTATCAGTGTTTGTGCTACTTTAAACCAGGTTAATAAACGTTCACCTGCAGAGTTACACAGGGGAAAAGGGGAAATCTAAAGGTGAAAGCACTAAAGGGAAAGTCATAAAGGGATGAATGTTACCCCCCCGATCTTGATTAGTTTAATATCTCCCCGACAAATCTCATTGGCGACCGTTTGTGACTTGCTGAGCCAAGCTGAGTCTATCTTTGCATCAACCCTGTCACAGCTCCACCTGGGAAAGGAGGAGCATGTCATAACAGATCAGACGTGTGTTAAATGCAAAGTCACACGCTAATGGCAACAATGTGTTTTGTTGTGTTTTTCTTTCTCTCTCTCTCTCCCAGCAGATGTCTACACGGCTAATAGCTACATAGAGCGACTGTCGGCTCGCAGCACTCGCACCCTGCAATTTCCCAATGGTTACTGTGTTGGGTATTTCCACGCCGGGGTCAAACGCGTACACAAGGACATCGTATGAAGGCTGTGAGTCGGTTCAAGGGGAGTTTCACAAAACAGGGCCTCATTTTCGCAATTACCTCACAGACGCTCTTCGCCATGATGGCAACTTGGAGTCGAGAGCTCAGCGCTCCCGAGCTCCATTACAACTCAAACGGATCTGGTTTGTCCCGTTCCTCTCGTCTAATTTCTCCTCTAATGATAGTGCATCACACTGCGCTTCAGGCGGTAGGTGTGTTTGCATATAAATGTTTATGTCAAATTTAACTAGCCTGTTGGCAGATGGCCCTTCATGCATTTATAATCTTTTATCTCTATCAAAGTGAAATATCTTTACTAGTCTAGTCAATGAGAAAGGGGCTGATCTTCAGCTTGACCCAGACTGATAATCTTTATTTTTTATGTATAATTTCCAACAGTCATTATTCATTTCATTATTTTAATTTGTCTCTATTGCACTGACTAATTCAACGTCCACTGTCTTCTCCTTAGTGCAACCTCTTCCCCCCCTTGATCCACAGATTTCTATGCTATTGATATCTGCATGTGTTTGCAAGTTATTGCATCGTATATCGCTTGTACTAAAAAGGCAATCAGATTTATTCTTGATGAAAAAAATGAGATTATTAATTGTTGCTGCAGTGTTTTGATTGTTTCGTGGGGTTTAACAATGGGGTCATCCTCTGCTCCATTTGGAGGGAGGTTGAGATGAAAGGAAAATTTAATGTTTTGACAGGATTTCGTCGATTTGTAACATTAACGTTGAAGTACAATTTAATTTGTATAGCGCAACACAGTCATCAGAAGGCAGTTTTATGGAGAAAAACCCAGCAATTCCATATGAACAAGCATAAGCAAAGGTTGAAAGGTAAAAAAACCCTTTAAGGTGGAAGAAACCTTTGTAGAACCAAGGTCAGAGGTGGCAGACTTCTGCTGTTCCAGTTGGACTTAAATGATCGAAGGATTCGGGATTTGGTTATTTTACCCTTCTTCGTGCATACTGTCTGTAACAACCAATCCAATCAAACTTTATTCATAAAAGCACCACAGTAGACCAAAGTGCTGTCCCAGAAAGCTGAAAGTGCACAGTTCTCAAATTTACATAAAATAGAAGATACAGACAATACAGTGAAAAAAGGTCAGTTGAGTCGAATTAAAAGGGATAAAAACAGGGGTAATATAAAAGATGAGTAAAAAGTCAACAGCTCACATGGTGTCGAAGTCCAAAGAAGGGAAGAAACTGTCCAAGAAGTCACGACACAGAATGAGATAGACCCACTGCAGTTTATGATCTTGTATATTTTGGGCCAGCAATCAGATTTAAGGTTTTCCTGTGGAATAAATTGGTAAATCATTTAACTGATTGGCATGAAAGTTACTTTCTAAACTCCTGTCTGTGACTGCTATGGCTGTGTTAACTTTGGGCCTGTGGGGTGAAGCCAAAGCCATTATTGTGAGCTTAGTGTTCCATCAATTAAAGCTCGAAGTTGTTTACCTCCGACTTTACCTCGAGTCTCTGTTGACTTCTCGATGGCTGACGGGGTGAAAGGAGTGAAATGGATGAGAAAAGGAGGCGGAAAGGTGCCTCTCTGTCTGTCAGATGTTTTATTCATTTTCTATTTCCGAAGCCAGATGGAAGACGTTTGTTACACAGCCTGTCATAAATTCTTGAGACACAGGTTCGGGTTGGGCACGGAGAGAACAGAATCGAGGGTTATTAAAGACACTGGCTGCAGAACAGACTGAGGGAAAGCCGAAGACCTACAAAAGCTCTTTACATTTACTTTGGATAAGTCAGCTGTCCCATATTTTGCATCATCCAAGTCAAAGGTCAGATCTGGATCATGCTTTTCACACTTCCTCTTCTTCTGTAGGTGTGCGTACGTTCAAATGATGGACACAAATCATCAGGAGAGCCGGGGGGGTAAGAAGTGGTTTCAAGGTGCTCAGACAGGATGGGGAGGTTACGGCAACTGGGACGGCGAAGAGAAGGTAGACGGGGGCGAGAAAGAGGAGAGAGAGAGAGAGAGAGGTATGATGAAGACTGGGTGGAGGGGGAGAGGGGGGGGTACCCCAAAGTGTCTGGGACAGATTATCCTTGGAAGGCAATCAATCTTCCCTGAGATTTAGACGGTTGGGGGAGGGGCAGGGGGAAGGAAGGGGGCAACACACACACACACACACACACACTCGCACAGATATACATTCACACGCAAACAAACAGAGAGCTCACCCCTCTTAACCTCGTCTGTCTCTCTTTTTTTTTTTTAATCTCTCCATCTCGCCGCACGCCCTCCGCCGCCACCTCTCTCTGAACGATTGCCCCGTCTTCGTATATACACTCCGGTCAATTGTAGATAATAATGTTGTTTCTCGAAGGTGTGCGTTTGAACCTGGGGGTCCCCTCGGACATATGGCTGCAATTTCTGAACCGTGGTGGAGACGGAGAAAGAGAGAGAGAGCGCAGTGGGTTTGGTTTCGGGGGAACATGAGGGTGCATTTTTGTCCACATCCATGTGAGTGCTGGAACATTAAAGTGATGTGATATGCAGATGGTTGGACTGTATCGTATCAGCAGCTCACTTCTCATTTAAAATGGCTGAAATCTCCATTCATCTTTAGCTGAAGACAAATTGTTTGATTTGTGTGATTTTCTTTGTTTAAAAAAACAGTTACAGTTTATTTCTTAAGGCAGATCTCATGATTTAAGTGTTCTAAAAATATATAAGGCCCTTTTTAGTTATTTGTCTTTCTAAAACACACATCAGGGGCAATTTATGAATCAATTATGTCAATATAGAAGTCACAATGACAGATTAAGCAGGACAATATCGGTTGAGCAGCAGGAGGGGCATGTGAGACATGGTCAGACTTAAAATATGTTTATTAAAAAAAAAAAGACAAATTGCTTTAGTATGTCAAACACTTGGACAAATCACATTACTAAAAGCTCCTGCCACTCTTAATCAACGTGTGCTATCTGACACTACTATGTAAACTAAAATGCATTGACTTCTGACATGAGAAAAGTGTAAAAGCATCACTTAAAATGAGAACTAAATACTGTTTTAAATCCTAACATTTCACCTCGTGACAAAGAAATTTTGGCTTTTACTGACAGAAAAAAGTATTGATATGAAGAATCTGTATCACTAATTTCCGTGAAGCAAAGAGTTGTTATGCACGAAGCCACTAAAACTTTCAACTCATGAAGTATTTCACAGATATCCTACCAGAAGCAGTGCTGTCATACTGAATATCAACCAGGATTTAGTCGTGGATACAAAGACAGTGAGTGTGATATTACTTTTGTACAACAGTGACTGATAGAAAAGTAATGTCCCAAAAACAACATAAATGTTCTACTGCATGGTTCACTATAGGATTTGCTTCTTTGAATCGTGTATCTGTATTTGTGAATTTCAATTCTGTGTGCAACCACAGAAAACACAACATTCGCAAACGTTGCACAAAAAAGCACAGACATCCGTGCTTGGAATAATATTTCTTTGTTGTAGCAAAACAAATCTTGCCATTGGGGAAAATACGATCAAATTCAAACAGTGCCACATTTGTAAGGGATATCCATTTGTGGAATGACCACCAAAATGAAGTATGTGGGTTGCACTCTTCTGGTAACTTCAAGTGCTGACAATTCCGTACTTGACTTTCATTGAAACGGATTTATTTGCAACAGTCCCATCCTCCAGGATGACAATGCTCACTCCCACCGAGCAGAGTTTATTAAAGGCCGCCTCCAGAATTCAGGAATGGAGATGCTGGAGCAGCCTGCCAACAGTCCCGACCTGGCACCGACTGCACGCCCAAGTGTTCAGCGACGCCGCTAAACACTTGTGGCATCCGCTTGGGCGTGCAGTTCTTTCCAGAGAGACCAACAAAACCATGTTGGCAGACATGTGACAAGCGCTGGTTGAAGAATTGGACGCCATCCCGCAGCAGCGTGTGAGCTGGCTGCTGACCGCTGTGACGGGGAGGTGCCAGGCTGCTGCGGCTGTGTATGATTGGCATTTTTAATTTGCCCCATTTTGCCTTGTTTTCGTTTGAATTTCAATCATCCAGCCGACCACAACAAGAGTCTGCAGGAACGAAAATCTGTTGGACTTTGGCAGAGAAGGTGTTGTGAACTTTACAAGACACAAAAACGTACAAGTGTCGCAGCCTGCAAAAGTAAACTATTCAAACTTTCTACCGGTGTTCGGTTTATGGTCAGAATGCACTGTGACAAAAAAGGAATAATATCATGAACACAAATTTCCTGACCAATAACGGCTAATTCTGACTCCCTGGCGTAATTAACACATTATATTTACCTTAACAGCACCAAAACTGTTAATGACACTTATCAGTGTTGCATGAAAGTAACTAACTTGCACTGTAAAGCATTCGTCCAGTCACAATGCACAGTGGGATTGATAAACCAAACAAAAAAAAGGATGATTTTGTATTGTGAGGCTGAGTGAGACAACTGCGTCTCAAAAAAAAACATACTTATCATGTCTTGATTCTAATTCGCGATAGAATTAATCTTTTAAACCATACTGCTTTAGAGAAAAACTTTAAAATTCAAACTTGTCCATTTTCCACTGAACCAACACTCGTCTTTGGTCTGGACTTGTGTTTGATGACATTCAGGTGAGTTTCATTCACTCTTGAAACGTTTCCCCTCGGTGAAGAATGGACTCCTTGTCTCGTCGAAGGGCTGTCCAAGGTCCACTCCACGCTGCGATAAATTGAAGCCATGGATTTTGAGTTAAAACCGAAATCCCGGGATTAAATATCTCTCCTCTTGCTGTGTCAGAGTGATTGATTCCCAAAGTAGGAAGAAAAGCATTTGGCAAGATCCTGCAGGATGACAAATTCTTTCTGTGCGCTCAGAAGTGACGTGCGGTGGGTTTTTCAGGAAGGCCAACGATACATTTACTGCAAGAAGTTGCAGAAACTCCTTCAGGGCCAGAAAGGAGGCGAGGGGGGGGGGGGGGGTAGAGGAGGCCTGTCATTGGCTTCTTGCTTGTTTCCAGTTGTGAGATCACTGTGAGCCTCTATCTTTTCTTTTCATTATGTCTTCCTGTCCTCAGAAAATGTCTCCGGCGAGAAGGTGCATGTGGACGCGCACACAGACGCAATCATCTGTCTGTTCGGCTGCCAAGGCTAAGTGCCCTCAATCTGTGCGATCTCTATCAGAATCTGCGGACCCGCGCGGCCTCTCGGTGCGATTGCACGTGCGCGCGTTTCTTCGCACGTGCGTCCATCTGCGTCGAGCCGCGGCCCGTGTGCACTCGGGGCTGGCGACGTGCCAGAGCATTTGTTAGCATGTCTTTGTACTCAGCCCCTAAGACAAACATCTCTTGGCAGATCACATCACATGCTCTCTCCTTCTGTCTCACGCACACACACACACACACACACACACACACACACACACACACACACACACACACACACACACACACACACACACACACACACACACACACACACACACACACACACACACACGCGCGCTGCGGTCTCCAGTCCCTGATTGATAAGATGTCTGCTGGAGAGGTCTATCTGATCACTTCAGCATGGCTGTGTTGACTGTGGCTTTGCCTGACTTAACTCTGTCGTCTCCTTTTTCCTTGTGTGTTTCCTATTCTTTTGTTCTCAGTCACTCTCACTCACTCGGTTTAGCTTTGCTTTCATTGTCGGGGGGTGGGATATCAGTACTTCAAAATATAGATCAAGGTTGTTTCTTGTTCTTGACCTGCAGTATTTACTCTTGCCTCTGGAATCTATTGCCACTTTAAATATCATCTTCTATACCCACTTTATCCGAGTTGGCAAACAAAGGGTTAAAGAGGCTTTTTGTTTCTGTAAAAAACAAAACCCCTCAATGTAACATTGTTTCCCATTGAGACATGTGATCTGTTTACTAACTAGTCATTTTAAAGTCAATAACAAATGCGAGGCCTCACTCGAAGCAAAGTCACATCTTTGCGGTTGAAAATGTTTAAACTTAAGCAGAAACCTTGTTCCTAAAAGGAGGCTGTATGAGTTCAACTTCTAAAAATGCTGAAACAACAAAAAAAAAAAGGGCTGATTAGTCATGAGTCTGGGTTATCACACAAATCCACAGACACATTCCACATGCCAGTTGTGCATATATTGTGAGGTCGCGAGTAAGCAATGGAGCTCTGACAGAGTAGCCACCTTGTGGAAACGTACGAATCCCTGAATATTAATGAATTAAGTGCTTGCACTCTTTAAAAAACAATTTGCTTTGTAAACAAGTTCTTACGTTGGATGCTCTTCCTGGAGCTACCATGGACTGAACCTGGGTCACACTCAAGGTCAAGACTTAACGTGACGCACCAGCAGGAGGGATTTGGATTTGCTTGTTTGCGCTTGAATCCACAGAAAAGTACCTAAACGTATGTTTACATCCCTTTTTTAACACCCGGTGATCCTGTGAAATGATGTTGATGAGCGGGAGCAACCAGCATGTATGAACAACTGGTGGTGCAGACAATAAATATATCTATCAATGATCAATAGATTTGCACGTAATTGTTTAATACTTGTGAATCCATCCATCTTTAGCACTTCTACCAGACGAAGGATTGGAGTCTCTTGCAGTCAACACATGTTTACTGGCAGGTCGCATGTCCATCGTTGGGCCAACGCAGTAAAACATGAAACTAATAAAAAAAAAAGTTGTTCCTAAAAGCTCTGATATACAAATGTGAAATACAGGAAACCACACGAGCAAACAAAATTAAAAAATACACTTAATCTACATTTTTTTCCATCATAATCTGATATATTTTTCATGTCTGACTTTCCTTTCATTCATCCGTTATCTCACAGGCCGTCACTTGAAATGTAAACCGCTGCATGACCCTCTCTATCTGTTTGACCTCGTTAAACCGCTGCCACTTTAACCCATTACTGCCTATGAGCCTGTGTAATGGGCTCTCCCACACATCACACACACACACTGAGGCTGGTTCTGCCTCATATGCCTGTCAGAGTCAGACACTGGCAGCTGCTTTTGGGGGGTGATGGACGGAGGGGGGGGGCTTTGTTTTAAGTGTGAGAGATTGTTGGCAATGCTATGAATCATATGTTGCTGTCTCGACAGATGTTTTGAGCAACGCCTTAAAGGTTATTTCAGTCTCCCTCTCTTTGCCGTCCACCATTTCGTCTCTTTGATTGTTTGGACTTCTGTGACTCTTGCAGTGTGAGAACGACTCCTCATCCTGACTTTCCTCTCCTCTTTCATCAATCTAAACTCATTCCCTTGTGACTGAAATGCCCAATGTGGATATTCATGTGAACGCACAAAGCGATTTATGTTGACTCTTGTTTGGGTTTGGGTGAACCACAGAAACACATTTTTCTTTCTGCCGTCTCCAAGCTGCCAAATGCTGAATATTATCTAAGGTGTCAACAGAAAAAAGAAATGTAAGACATATTATTGAAGATTGTAAATGTTTAATGATATTTTAATAGTTGGGTAAAGTGAAAATGTGTTTTCCTTTCAGCTTTCCATCATCAAAACTGTCTTGGTAATAAATCAGGAAAGAAACAATTCTTCACTTCTTGAAGTGGCTGTATGGATGTTTTTGGTTTTATGTTTATGGAAATCAGGGGTCCGCCGATATCCCACAGCAATTTATTCAATGCACGTGAACATTTCAACAACTGAAACCAGTGTCTGCATGTTTTCCGTGTATTTTACCTGCAGCACAAATAGAATCAATTAGAGGCTACAGTTATAACCATCACACTACTGTAATAAATGGTTAAATTATCTCAGTCTGTATTAATTGTTGGCATTATTCGAGCCTTGTGTCAACAAAAGTAGTATTAAATGTTTAAAAATAAAATTGCTAAAGTGAGCAGATAGTGGATTTGTCCTTTTTGCAATGGGCTTTAATGGAAAACCTGCACACGACTCTCAGGCATTAAATAAAGTACGAAGGGTGGAAAAACTCCATGCTTTGTCTCTTTTGGAAAGAAAGATCTATCAGGAAATGTACTATATGCCATTGATGAAGCCTTAACAGCAGCAGTGAATGAGAAAAACATTTTCATGTCTCATCTAAACGTCATTTTGTGGTCGCAGCGACAGTTTGTCATCTGACTGTCTCAGTGTCCCTCTAAAGTCATTTCATGTGACTTAATAGGTTTTCCATGCCGTTTGTCTTTTTTGATCCTTTTTTTTTAAATTTCTTTCCTTCGTCATGTAATTCAGCTCTGGGACGCTTTCTTTTATTATTACGTTAAATCTTCATCTGTTTAGTTTCCTTTTTCTTTTATTCTAGAAGTTCTTAAGTCAACTTCCATATTATTAAAGAGCGCTCTCGAAATCACATTAACTCATCTCATGAACCGATGGGAGTTGAACTGTTAAGTAAGCATTATGACGCGTCCACCAACTGTTTCCGTGATCAGTTCATCTAGTTTCTCTCTGTCGCCGGCAAGTTTTAAAACCCTGCTTATCATAGTGACGCCGCAAGAAACGGCAAAGCAACAAGTCGATAAAGAAAAACCAGCAACTGACCACCTTCTTCATTGTGCCATAAAACATATTTTGCCTGTTAGATCAAGAAGTCCAGAAATGACCACGTGTTAGTCGGAATATTTACGCACTTGCGTCATGCTGATGCAATCAAAAATAATCTGACCAATTAGTGATCTGCAGATATTTTATATGACGACAAATAAGTTCCAGATTCTCTGAAAAGGTTTCTACAACTTTTGTGTCATCAAACATCAAGTAGACTCGGGCCAAGCCGGTAGCATGTCATGGAAAAGGGACCAAAAAAAATAAAAAAATAGGACCATAAACACTAAGAGTTTCCATATTGTGCTTAAACGTGATGGCCGAGTTCTTGACTCTGAGCTTATCATGCCAAAAAATAAATGTGGTTAGTATTAAAGGGGACGGGTTTGGAAAGGAAATACACTCTGGTGGAAAGACTTTGATGCCGTACCCGTGCGGATCATCTGACGCTTGGTGTTGTAACTCCATCGGTCTTTATCTCACGTTAGGTACTCGGACCGACCTTTGACCCCTGGCTGCTGGCCTGCTCCGAGGGTTGTCTGTCAGTCTCGCCTCAAAAGAGCCAACAAGCAAACTGAAAGTCAGATGCTTATCTCAAGTGTGGAGAGGAAATATTGGCTGTGTGTTGGTGATATTGGCAAACTCGTTCACGAAACTCCCGAGTTTAAAGGACAAATCGAGTCGTGAACGTTATTCCTGGACGGACGCTTTCGAGTGGCTGTGTTTCGCCTGATGTCCTTGTGTCTCAAGGCCTGATAATCCACTTGTCAACTGACCATAAACTCTTGAGTGTGTGGTCGCCGTGACGGCTGCTGCGTCTGCGTGTGTGATGTGTGACATTCCTGCCATACCAGACGATCACGCAGACTGGGAGACGCACAGACACCGAGCGGTAATGGGGGGGGAGGGGGGGCGAGGAGGGATTGGCCCTCGACTTGATAGACACAAATCTGATTGCTGAAGCAGTCGGGAACCTGCCCGAAAGGATCCCGACGGGGTTAAAACATGTCAAAACTCACTGATTGATTTGTTTCAATATTCATCCTGTTTGAAAAAGTATGATTTAATAGCTTTGCTGTTCAGTCCGCGGGGGAGGAAAGAAGCGTGAGGACACAAAATAGTTAAAGATGAGGTAAGGGGGTTAATGAGAGACGTATGCAAGTAAAGTAGCATTTCGCCTTGTTTAGAAAAAACAAGGCTTTGGGAAGCTATTTTTAACAGAAGGGCAACATTTCTACGTTTCATGCCACCATTCAATCTGCTTCGTATCACTTTATTCAAGTTGCTCCCAGGTTTCCTCCATTCTCTTTTTTCCCCAAATCCTCCCCTGCTTCCTTAAAGCTCCTCGGATATTCCTCCCTAAGCCTCTCAAGATGGCCACAAAGCCAAAGAGCATCTTAAAACAATTATGGGCCTCGGCGTCATTAGAACGGAGCTGCGTTTGAACCAACACATACTCGTAATCCTGTTTTCTCTAGGTGCTGCTGCACAACCAATAGGCAGAGCTAATGGAGGTTGAGACAACATGGTGGAAAACACATTTTTCTCATATCATGTCTGTTTTGTAACTTAAACCAGGGATGCGCACACACACAAGCCTCTGGTCAGATTTATAACATCCTCCAACGTAACACAGTCAAATGGAAGTGCATAGTTGTGTGAACGGAAAAGATGAATGGCGAAGCTATTAAACGTGACACAGAAGGCACAGCTGACATTGTATGTCTTACCCAGCCGTGCTACGTGCCTCCTGCCATGCCGCATCAATCAAGAAGGGGATTTTTTTTATTTTTTTTTGTTGCGCCACTATCACTTTGTGTTGTGTGCAGTGTTTATGGCTTTGTGTTGGATCTTTTTTTTCCGGCTCATTAGGAGCAGAGGAAACTGCTTATTTTGCACCATGGCTTTTGTTTGCCGAGTCCTACAACGTGAAAGAAACTCACACCAAGTGTCCTTCATTCTCTTGTAAAACATTGGCTTTTATAGCCGCATGTCGGAACAGGTCTGATTAGTCAAACCTGTCTTCGTCATCCAGCGCTCATCTTCAGTGCCCTCTACTGCCTTTCCATTGATTTACGAGGGCTTTCCAGTATCCTGCTCACTTTTACTGCCCTGCCTTATAAAAACTACATCCTCCTCCCATTGGATGGATAACCACAGTTTAAATCAAAACAATAAAAAGCTCACTGATGCGTGTTTTATCCATTTTTCTTTCTCATTCAGTATTTATTTTAAAACGTTTTTTTTATTTTTTATTTCTTTCTTATTCAAATGTTGGTCCACCATGCTCTGTATCCCTGGAAGTTTATGCGGAGGGGAACACACAGGTTTTGAAGTCTCTGGGCCAAAATTTGGTTTTCACAGCTGAGTGAAAGGAAGAATTACTGCCTTCCAAAGTGTTCGGCGACGAGCCTTTCTACACTTACTCAGAGAACCAGCAGGGGATCTGGCTCAAAGTGAAAAACATTTTCACGACTTCTTCTAGCAAGCCATGACTCTAAAGCAAAAAATAAATAAATAAAAAAATCGAAATATGTCCTTATTTGCTTGTGCATTACAACAAAAGCTGCTCTGAATCCAGAATCCTGGAAGCGCAATACCACTACTGTAATCTCAACGCAGTGCTACAGCTAATCCTATTTTTATGTAAAACAAAATGGAACACCTCTTGATTGCTTGTTTACGATCCAAATAAAAATCAGGTCAGGTATTTTGTAACATGAACCCTGTTAATCAAGCCAATTCCCAGAAGTCACTACGCAACAAAACTTACACTTCCCACAAGCATCTGCTCGACACTGCACGCTAAAAAAAAAAAAAGAGGCGCCTGCTGGACACAAGGCTGAACTCTACAGTCGCACAACAAGCAACACCGTCGGCAAGATGGTGGCAGTGTTTTCACGTCTGTGTAGACAGATAATGAAGAAAACTTTATGTATTCATCACTCTCAATCCAATGTCTTTTTTTTTTTTAGCATTTAATACTCAGCAACTTTAAAAGGATGTTGAAAATGGGATTTGAGAAATCTCTCAATTGAATGAAACTTGTTGGATGAAAATATCAAACTCATCTCCTGATGAACATAACTTGTTTTTGTGAATGCACGTATTATAAAATTAGCTTTATAATGGGGATTTTACCATTATATATCCTAATATGATTAAGTTTTCATGCAATAAATACATTTCATTACAAAAAAACAAGCAATAGCGCCAACCCGTGGCCTGGCCCGCTAACTACATCATTGTCAGCGTTTCTGAAATTTCTGTGGAAAACTGACGTCGGTTTCAAATCGATTTGCTTAAAGGCAACACTTGTCTTTAACCAAAACACAAAAGCGAAGTGTTTTCACTTGAAACTTTGCAGTGTCAATAGGGCCTGGGAGACAGGATTGAGAATTAAATCAACTTGAAACACAATCAAACTGCTCAAACTCCAATCACCCCAGATTTGCTTCATGGTGAGTTGTGCATTTTGGTTAAAGGACAGATTTAATGGCTGATCCTATAGACAATAGATTGTGCTAGTTTTTGAGGGTGCGACCTAAATTAAAATGATCTCCTTTGCTTTCATGAAATAAAATGCACAATGAGAATGCTCATTGATTTTAAGTTTCATGAGAACTTGTTGGGGAGGAATAGGAAACATTGCAATTATCAAACTATACAAAAACAACTTTCTGATTGACTCTCACATTTTTTCTTTTTTTAACAGTTTGAGAACTCGACAACTTTCTGGTTCTGAGCTTCTCCTTTCTAACTCAACACTGCAAGGCACAAACTTTTCAAAGCCTTTCACATTCTGTACCATCGATTGAAGATTGTGTATTCCCAGTCAGACTCCTTGGGCATCTCCAAGCCTGTCTTGATTTAGAGACGACTATGGTGAGGAACGTGCCTGCCAGAGAGATCATATCAGTCCTACCTGCAGACTTATTACAGCCCATCCCAGGCCATTAGTGCATTATCTCTCTCTGCTTCTCATTCTCTCTTTCACATTAATCAGCAGTGGTATAATCTGTTGCTCTCCCCCCTGTGGGACTCTCTATTTTTCTCCCTCTTTCTCCATTTCCAGTAACAACCCAGACATTTCTCACTCCGGCAGTTATTCACACAAGTGCAGGGTCAAACTGGTCCTTCTGCCCACGGCTACATTTCACCTCCCGAGGATGAATGACGAGCTCCTCAATGCCTCTCAGTCTCACACAGAGGCAATGTTTCGCACTTGGCTTCTTCTTTTTTTTTTTTTTTTTTTGGTTCCTTAAAAGATTTATTTAGATATAGATTTTACTTTTAGGTAGTAGTAGTTGTTGGCTGATTATTGCAAAGAGGAAGATTCCTGTGTTGGGGGCCAGTTTCATAATGACTGTGCCCTTGAGCTGCATTATATCCTGAATCAAAAGAGCACAGGATGCAGCAAATATTCATAGTTCACTGACTTTATTCAGACACATTGTCTTGAGGAGACGGCTGAGTCACACTGACCTGGCTGAGGTAACCTAACCTGTACTTAGCTGGAAACAGAGATGCCGGACAGCCCAACCTATCACCGAATCACAGAGATAATAGCGGCATTAGCAGCATCTCAGACACACAGATAGCCCACATAATGCTGTATTTGTCTGGAATGTGGCACCGGCCAAGATAGAGAGATGATTTGGACAAGTTACAAAGAGAGAGCCAAGGCTGAACACTAAACATATCTGTGCCTCCCGCCCCCCCTTTTTCTGTTCCACACTGCCCTCCTTATTTCTCCGTCCCATTTTTCACTTCCTACGCTGGACCATCAGTGCCCTTTCTTGCACTTTTACTTTTTTTTTTTTTTTCTTCCTTAGTGCGATAGAGAGTGGGAGAATGACACAAAACACACCAAGACTTCACCCAAAACATGCCCTGTGAGACCTGGTTCAGTGTGAATTCAGCTATTCACTGTTAGGCGCCCATATGATTTATATTTCAGTGTCGGCCCGCGCAGCGCTGGCTGACCCCGCTTTGACCATTCTGTAACGTACAGCAACCAAAAGCAACATCCACACACGTCTGCCCACTCAGATAAACGCACAAAACGTCCCGTGACGCGGCCGTTTAACTCTCTCTCCACCCTTTGTTTCATTGGTTTTAATGAAGTTTTTCTTACTGTGAAACCTAATCCACAGGTCGCCCGAAGGTCAATGTTTACAATGCGGAGCCTGATCTCTGACTAATCGTGTGTGTGTGTGTACTGTTAATGTAGAAGTACATGAACTTGTGCGTCTGTGCCCACAGCTGGAGTCCGCACACCGTGTTGGGGGGAAAACATGAGTAAATCCAAGCTAAGCAGACCACATCCTCTTTGCCCTAAAGCCCTGCAGGTAATGAGATGGGGAGGTTACGGGGTAAGGGTTTCTTCTTAAAGAGGCAGCAGGGGATGAATCCACAACATTTCTTGGAGCAAGATGATTAGTTAATCTGACTTGGATATGTTTTAGATTACAGCAGGGGTAACACCAGTTTAGGCACGTGACACTAGGCCAACATAATGTGTAAATAATGAGCCTGACTTACAAAAATCCTATAATAAACTTTTAAATTGCACGTGTTTCCCTGTGATTATGTGAGAATAACACAGTGAGATCAAGTGCAGGCAGGATGTATTCCAATGAAGGTTTTGTGTGCATTATTGATCGCCTGAAACAAAAAAAGTCAGATGTGTTGGTGGAGGATTTTATCAAATGTATACTTTTTGGAGGGAAAGAAATCTAAGATCTAAGAAGGGGTACAACACAGAACATACCTCAACTATATAAGCCAGCAAATAATGATAACAAATAACAATAGCATATCTGCTAAAGGCGCAGCAGATTAATGCCATAGTTACAGACTCATGGTCAGCCAGGAAACAGATTTTTTTGTAGGAAACACAATCAACTTATTGAACATTTTTTGGGACTGTGACAGTAAGTTATAATGCATCATGTACAAGAACCACTCATCTAAACTGAGATATTAATGGGATCATCTATGATATGGTTGGTTACTTCATTTATTTAAAAAACAAAAGTTTGGAAATCACTGAAGTTAAAAGGAATCAACAGCATCACATTCTGTTTTTCCTGTTTCTTTGCATGTCCTCCAATAGTTGTGGGATATTTCAGTCCGAGAACATTTTCAGCACAGTGATGATCATTCCAACACAACATGGACACGAGTGCTGACAAGTGAGACAAAAACGTGCATTGTCCCGAACAAAAGCATCGCTCTCCACAGAGCGGTGCTGCGGGCGTCATATTGTACGTCTTTCATTTATCGTATGGAATAATATTATTTCACTTCTGAGAGGGGATGTTGTGACCACATCCTCCCTCCGCCTGGTCAGATGAACCTTGAGACGAATCTGCTTGGTTTGATTTCACCCATCATCGCTGTTTGTCTTCAGCTTAGTGGTCTGACGCAGTGTCCACATCCTGGCTTTTGAAGCTGGGAGGGAGAGCAGGGAAAGAAACAAGATGAAGAAGGGCAAAGAATTGAGTGTTTGAGTGGGTACGCTGGAGTACTCGCACACTGTCCATCTTAACGTCTCCTGAGCCAGCGAGCTGTCAGACCTTTAAGCTGTGAACACATCAAGGTGCACAGCAATATTTTTTTTTTTTCCAGTGCCAAGTTTGTTGTATAGAAAAATGCATATGAAGAAGCAATGGTTCTGATTAAATGCTGTTTATGGCACGGCGCGATGCAGGAATCCCATCGCAACTGACTTTGTACACAAGAGCACCACATGTACAACCAACCGCTGAATCCAGGTGAACGGAAATGTAACCGGCTGTGTGAAAACACTACAAGAACCGACTGCCGGAGTGAAAGACATGTTTGGATGAGCATTTTCTCTGGGGAGGGAGATGCCAACTGAGGACAAGGCGGCAGGAAGGAGAGCAGCGCAGAGGAGAGCTGGCTGTTAGAGGACATAATGGGAACCAGACCTGCTGGTCGAGAGGTAATTAAACTGCACAGTACGATGGCGTCACCACTCAAACTCTTCATGAAAATGGTTTTACCTCCTAACTGTTTTCCTATCAGCATGTAACATCTGTAAAAATACATTTGCTGCAAGAGCTCGAATATAACAAATATAAAGTCTTGCAAAGATCGTCGATGAATATCTTTGATTTGAAGATGATCTGTGGCTGTAAATTGCTTTTACCTCTGAATATGTGTTGACCCTGTGATGGAGTGGTGACCTGTACCCTGCCTTTCACCTCAGACAGATTGTCCGTAGGATGAAGCAGTCCAATAATCATTTCCAATAATAATTGATGACTGAAGTTCGGTGGCTTTCACTGTGGCTCGCTCTGCCCGAGGAAAAAGAATAAATTCCACCTGCAGCAGCATGATACTGACTTCATTTAGGCTTTGGCCATTACAAAGTTATCTTCTACAAACCCTGGTTTAGATTACAACAATTTCAAATGAAAATTGTTAACTTCTGTTGTTTCCCCTAAAAGTGTGCTATTCTTAAAAAGCCGCCAGAGGAGATGCACACTTCAGCTGCAGTCAATAGTTCTGCATATTTGCACGTGCGCTCCAGAGCGCCTCACCATTTAACTGTATCAAGACTTATTTTATCAAAGTATACATTTCTACAACATCAATTCATTGCTGTTCATACGTATTAATTAATAGTTTCCAGTATTGTTCTTTGGTTGGCTAATCTTTGAAACTTCTCATTCTCCAGAACAGCCTTTGTTGTGACCTTTTTTTTTTTTTTTTTTTTTAAACTGATGACCAGGTGAGGAGTGATCTAAACTCCATGACTGAGAAAATTATGATTCACTCCGTCTGCTGTGACGATACACAACGGAACTTGTTCTTGCGTCCATGTTGTTTCCACAAGGACATGAACACATTCACGTTTGTGGACCAAAAAGCCCGTGAATGAGGTTTTGTGTGACACACAGTGAAGTTCAGACTTTATTGAGTCTTTAGCTGTCTGCCACAGCGAAGTTGAACGGAGTCGTCACGAGCTGGAGCACAAAAGTCTGAACCAAAAATATCGACATTTTAGAGACCCTGAGAGAGTTGTGAATGTTGTTTTACAACCCATGTTTGTATTTAACTGTTTGTGATGGCGTGCAAATGTTCTTAATGTCCTTAAACGTATCAAATCTGTAGCTGTTAGAACTGTTATGGTTATGCACTAATGCATATGTTATCACTTGTACTCCCTCTGTTTACTTTATATTATGTACAAAAATGTGTTTCGGGAAAATAATTTGCATTATTATTTATATATTTTTGTCACAAATTCTGAAACCTCTGACCCCGAGAAAAAGGAAAAAGTACCACGCGGGCCGCTCAGTGCCGAGATCCTTGTCAGTATCTAAATTAATTTGCCCTTTAATGGAATGAGACTCCCGGTTCTCACTCCAGTCACTCGCACTTTCGTGCTCCTCGTTACAGCGGTACAGTCAAAGTGAAAGCTGCACCCTGAGGAGGGCGCCAGGGTTCAGGGGGCGTCGGGGGGGGCGCAGGTCGTGACCCGCCATGTCACGCTCTAATTGTGATTGTCATGTTGATGGAGGGGGAAGAGACTGGAAAATTAGCAAGCCAACATAAATTTTAATAATAGGTGCAGGGGAGTGAGTGTGATTGTACAAGTGTTTGTGTGGGAGTTTGTGAGTGTTTTTCCATCAGTGTGTGTGTGTATTGGAGAGAAGAGAGCCAGAGACAGGGTTTGTATGTCGAGGGATGGGGTGGGGGGGTCGGGGAGTTATTTTGTCCCGGGGCAAACGGAAACCATTGTTTAAGCCATAGCTCTTGTCTCATAAGTGTTTGCTGTTCTGGGAATGCTGGGGTTTAGGGAGTCACAGAACCAAAACACAGTTAAGAGAAAGAGAAACCAAGTGAGGAGGGGGGGGAGCATCAGATAGTAAAAAGGGAGATCAGCATGATAGGAAATGAGGTATAAGGTGAAGAAACATGAAGAAAATCAGATTTGTGTAAAGAGAATTGGGCAACGAGAGGTAAAATGGAGCAAAGAAATGAGGAAGAACGGTGAAATGAATCCAAAAGAAAATGAAGAGTGGACAACGGAGGGTTGATTCATCCCATGTCTCTCGTCTTTCTTTCTTTTTTTTTCCTCCTGTGATCTCTCTCAACCTCAGGCTGTGTGTATCCTCAGGCCAGCCCGTCGTTGGAATTTACAGTCCGACCGGCCTGCCTGCTAATAAAACACATGTGGGCTTGTAGAGGAATGGGGAGGGACGGGGGGGGGGGGCCTGAGAACAGCCTCCCTCTGTGTCTGCGGACTCGCAGCACATGGACACACATACATGCACAGGAACAAATACATTCATATGCATGTGGCCATGTTTACTGTACATTCGGTACTGTTTAAGATTCAACCTCTCACATAACGTTTAAATATGTGCAGAATTTTAATATCATGCCGCAGCCACTTCTGACTCCATTCATTCACTCAGAACTCTCATGACCGGCCTGCCCGATTACAGTAGTTTAATACTTAACATCATGTCTTTAAATGTCTGTTGACAGATCGGCTGACATACCATAGGTCCTTCATCTTGGTTTTATTCTGTTTTAACATGATCTGTTAAAAGGAGTTCTATCTCAAAGTTGAAAGTGACAAATGCAACATTTATTCATAGAAAAGTTTGTCAGTTGGAATATGTTTCACTTGACTAAAACGGCTAAATGATATAAAAAGGTAAATCCGCAAAGATTTTATTTATTTATTTATTTTATTTATTTATTTATTTTGCTCCACCCTTGTCCTGTTCGGCAGCTTGGGCCAACAATATGGTGTAATCCGCAAAGATTTTATAAATGAGGAGCCGGATTTACTACCTTTCTATCTATCAGTTTTAACCACATTCGAACAGGAAGTGCAAACTGCCTTTCAGCAGAGATGCTGTTGTGGGGAGAATAATTTCTTCTACAGGCTTGCCAGGAGTTCTGTTTGTGTTTATTCTAAGATATTTTCTATGTATTACCTAAGATTTTGACCTTAGCGATAATTATTTTTGGGTGAGTGCTAAAACTTAACATGGAAGCTTTATCATGGAATTATGTTTTTTTTCTTTGGCGGATATTAGTTCATCCGGCTTTATATCTACTTTTCTTTACTCTGGGAAAATTTTCGAGATTTAAAATAAAGTGAACTGACAGATTTTAATCGGTGGAAAGTAGCAAAAAACTGCAGTTTTTCCCCATAACGATCACAGACTTCTCCTGACAAACCAGTGTTCCTGAGAGTTCCTCGGTGATGTCTTTGGTCCAGATCAAACATGGGAATGTGAAATTCTCTTCAGTGAAAAACCGTTTCGTGGCCTTGAGCATCAGAGGAGGCAGGAGGGTGACCATTTCTCAATGAGTGGCCTCGACTTAAGAGGTAAAACCCCCTAAAGCATGGCTATGCCAACATTATTGAAAAAACCATGTTTCGCTTTGATATATTACCACAGCCTTTGTCTCGGTCTGTAATAACCTGAGTTATTGATGAATAAAACATTAAATGTCTCTAAGTGCATTATGGGGTAAAGCAGTGGCGAGTAGGAACCGGGTGCGGGGAGCCTGGCCTGGCCCTTGCTCCGGACCAGACTTGTTCTGCTTCTTCTCTGCCTGCGACTCTTTATGAAGATTTCAAAATAACTGCTCTGGAATCAATTAGAATTTCATATTCCAAATTTGTAAAGTGGATCATTGGGGGATTGCTCGACAAATGCCCCACACATGTCCTTGATTTCTAAAGCAGGCCGTGCGCGAGAATTGACCAAAGCAAAGTGGCCTCAAGTCCAACTGAAATCATTCCGTTGTGCGCCGGTAAAAAAAAAATAAAACAATTGACACAAAGAACACATGCAGCCCAAAACACTGTTTATCCTCATAATCTTAAACGTGAGGGATCTCTGTATTGCTTCTTCTCTCTCTCTCTCTCTCTCTCTCTCTCTCTCTCTCTCTCTCTCTCCCCCTCACTATGTCCTGTTCCATTATTCCTCACTCCCCGTGATTCATCCTCCAGCTGTCCACAAAATATGTCCTTGCTGCACAGAAACACTCAAGTATTATCCCCCACGTAGAGAAGCTCGCAATTACAGGTTTTATATACTTGCCTCAAGAGGAGTGTGTGTCCCTGACAGAAGAACAGAGAGTGTGTGCATGCCTGTGTCATGTGTACTGTACAGTTCCAAGTAGAGACTGTGCTTCTGACATGGGCTATTTAAAAAAGAATCTTATGTGAGACTCCAGGGGGGTTGAGGACAGAGAGACAGTGAAAATGTCCCCGAATCAGCCTTGATCCACATGTGCAATATGGATAACAGGTAAGAAAAATCTTAAAGTTATTATTTTTCACTTTGATTTCATGGTGATTTTCATCCGTTAATCTGATGGGAGAACAATACAAGGTGTCCAGGTAATGAAAGTGTCAAATGAACAACAGAAAAAGTTTAATCGTGAACATTGTTTGTTACATGTCCTATAAAACTTGGACATGTATGGCATGGACAATTTAGACTATTTCTTTAGATCATGAAAACTCACTGTGACATATCAAGCTCAAATTTAACGATGGAACTCAATAACATAAAGAAGACATAAATAACTTACCAAGCTCACACTGAGGTAGAATCCTATTGTCTAATTTTAGTGGTTTATTACTTTTTGGGACGTTGATTTCATCGATGTGACTTTACATTTGACTGTACAATGTTGAATAGGAGGTGACAACTGATATGATGAATTTCAACCTGCAACAATATACATATTTATTTTATGTTTATAGTTTTAAATTATTGATTAATCAATCAATTAAATTGTTAACCATTGGCTCACGTTGGCTGATCAAATATTTTGTAATTCTCCCACATCCATAATATGAAATTAATGCTATTTCATCCTGACTCTAGAATATCTTTGAGATTTTTGTAAAAAATCTTTGCAACTTTTAATCACCTGCAATTACAGGAACATTATATTACTACATTGCATTAACATATTGGCTCACTTTTAACATGAGGCCTAAAGACCCCAAACAAATAAATGGTGGTGTGTTAGAGGCTTAAAGTGTTTTACCTTTGCAACTGTTCCAATGGCACCTATCAATATTTAGTGCATGTATGGGATTTGGAGCAAACGATAAAAAGGCATAGCCCCATTAAATTTGTAATACGGTGCCATTTTTTCTCGGTTTAACAATTCGGTAGGTCTCGTAATACATAATACAAATGCAACCAAAGATCCTTGAAAAATACAGAAAACCTGAATATTACCGTTGTTGTCTAATGCTGTTAATTCCATCAACTGTCTATAATAATCATACTCTGCCGATTGAAATGCCAAACTGTCCAGTATATAGGGAGAGGGATTTACTAAAATTAACTTTAAAATTTCATGAAATGTCAGTGGTAATCACAAAACATGTTTTTTTGTTTTTTCTTTAGCTTTCACCAATGTGATGTTACATTTCTTTGTTGAAGTCAAAGTTTTCTGGGAAGGTCTTTATTGACTTTAGTTCAACGTTTGTGCGATCATTTCTGGCAAGTTTATGAGGCTCGTCAAAACTCTGATAGCAGGCTTTGTGTGTGTGTGTGTGTGTGTGTGTGTGTGTGTGTGTGTGTGTGTGTGTGTGTGTGTGTGTGTGTGTGTGTGTGTGTGTGTGTGTGTGTGTGTGTGTGTGTGTGTGTGTGTGTGTGTGTGTGTGTGTGTGTGTGTGTGTAATCTGAGAGGATGTAAACAAAGAGACGGCATAGGCGGAATCAGAAAACTTCTCTATTGTTTCTCAAGCTGTCTGGCATCATTTGGACATAGAGGCGGGGGGGGGGGGGGGGGGGGGGGCTAGGTCATAGGGGCTCGGTCTGTATGTTAGTGGGATGAAGGCAGATAATGAAGGCAGGATGCGGATGGAATGTCTTGTGATTACTCCGATTTTTCTGTAATGTATCAGAAGTGAGAGCAACATTTGGACATTTATTCAGCAGAGTTTTGATGCGACTGTCTGGAAAATGTCCAAATATAATAAGTCAAGAGAATGGGGAAGCTTAGCAGACGCAGCATCATATACCCAAGAGTCGCCACGTTGGGGGGGGGGATGGGAAACGTATAATCCAGGGCTTTGGATGTCACACGTAATTGTACAGTCTACCGGAGTGGTATCAGTGGAGGGAGGGCTTGGGTTCCGCGCTTTGTGCATAATCTGTGATAATGAGGTGGGAAAAGTAGACAAGCCTGCAGTTTATATAGGACGTGGAGTCGGGTGATTATATTCATGTATCGCTATAGCAGCACTGAACTGAATCCAATGTAGGCCGCACTCTGCCGTATCACAACATATAGATAGAAGTTTATTCGGCAGACCTGACATATTTTTCCAATTAAAAATGACAATTTGTCAGTTTTTGTTAGGTTTGGTTTTAACAGCGGGTTAGTCGTTTCCCTCCTTGGTGGAAATCCAATCATGAGATGACTATTGGTCTACTATGGTTTCATGTGAGGTCACGTGGCAGTGTAGTGGTTAATACTCTCACCTCACAGTGCGAAAATCCCCAGTTCAAGTCCAGGCACCACATACAGTATAGCCTTGTGTGATATCAATTGATCTGGACCAATAAAGTGATGGCATATAACCTCAGAGTACCAACAACTGCAAGTATTTTGAAAGTGTAATATCAAGTCCTTCAGACTAATAAATTCTCAATCACAGTATGGATTCATCTTACTGCTTTTGGTTATTCAAATCTTAATGTTGTGTCTGATAATCTCACTAAAACAGTGCAACGATTGCTTTTATTGAAAGTTGCAGTTATTGTATGTCTGCTGGTTCTGACCCTGGAATTGAATGTTTGACATCCCTTGCGAGTTATATTGATGTGACGATCTCTTTTTAACCAATTTTTCTATATTAGTTTCTCTTAATGGCTCAACAACAAAGTTTTTTTTAGGGTTAGGTAAGTTTGGGGTTTAGAAAAAAAAAAAACTTAACCAGAGAAATGATCATTGTGATGGTATTGTGTTTATGAGTGAATGTGAACACTGGGGTTTCGCACCGTGATCGGTGTGCACGGGCCTGGTGTAAATGTGGTTTACATAAACCTATAATTGCCTCCCCGCCTCTGATCGTTGCCGCGGGCCTGTTCCTCCCATGTCGTGTTGCCACAGTGTCAATAGCGTGCCAACTCACACTATTACATGCATAACTGATCAATCTTCACGGTGACGTGGCCGGTAGGGAGCCATTGCCTTGGTGATCTCTGCTGGATGCTTGGCTTTCGACGTGATTATGTCACCACCTTTTCCCGACCTTGAAATGCTTCGGTTAAATAAACAGAAGGTGAAATTTCACGTTAGTTCATGCCTCTGTCTGCTGCCGACCAGATTACGAGATTTTATTTGACGTAATTCAGGAAAGGTTTGTGCTTTCCAGTAAGGATATTTATACCAAACAGCTCACGTCAATGAGATGGGTAATCTATGTGGATGTGCCGGGTGAATTTGTGTGGTCATAATAATGAGTGCATTTACTTTTCTTGCTTTATAAAAGCGAGACCTGTCAGGGCATATAGGAATATGCCTGTGACAGTAACAACTGTTTGAAGTGAAAGTGTGAAAACGAAACATAAATCTGAAAATTATGACACTTGTTAAGCAATCTTTGCAAAAAGCCTCAAGCAATTGTTGTAAAAAAAAAAAAACAGTTTTAAGAATAAACCATTATTGCAACAGGTGCACCTGACAAGCTGCAGGTTGACGCGATGTAAGAGTGATGGGTTTTTGCTCGAGGACAAATGAAAAGTCATGCAAAGTTCAGGCACGGATGTCAGTCTGTCAGTCTTTCTGGCAGATTATCATACGAGGTGTCTTTGCTGCATAATTTAGCAGAGGCAAACCAGAAAGGGCAGCGGCAACATTTCAACTACATGCTCAGTGTGACCCGGTGCGTTGAAAGAGGTACTGAAGAAGTCGGGTAAAGGTCAGCCAAATCTGAAAAGGTTAGAGGAAAACTGCGGAATTTAAAGTGGGTGCTGGTATTTGTTAGCTTTGTCCGTGGCTCTCCGGAGAATTCTAAAACCATTAATATGACCGTGAAAATAAGTATTTCTCGCAGAGTTGAAAATTCAAAAGTTGTGGAGAGGGACAGTGTTATCTGGGATTTTCTTTAATCTGTAAATTACCACTACAACCCAATGAGGATTAAGCAGGAAAACAGTAGAAGACGCTTCTACTCACTATTGTATTATTCTAAAATGCGATTTAATGATAATCCGTACTTCAAGCTACTTCCTATCCAGACAAACAGGCGACTCAGAAAATTAATAAAATGTGAACACACCCTGCAATTGATGATCCAGAATCATTAAAGCAGTGGGATGGGAATGTAAATACCATGCTGGGGTATTGACGTCCTGCCTGACCATGAAGTGACTGACTAATACGATAGCACCACCCGGGCACAGCCAGAATATGCTTCCTGTTAGCCGAAAGAGATTAATCATTACAACTAATAAGTTGTTTCATCTGGTCAAAACACAGAAAGAGACAAGGTTAATGGGTGAAAAAGAAAATGTGTTGTGGTTGTCTCCAGTTAACATGACTTAGTTGATTGATTGTTCTTATAGCTGTCGTTGTGAAACTATGGACTTATTGGATTCGGACACACATGTGACTGCATGGATTCATCTCTTTATGACACACACTAAGAAAACATTCAAGAGTACGTTCCGCATGCCAGATATCTGGATCCAGCATGAGAAGCCTTGTGAGGCATGTTGAAGTTTGTTGGGGGGGGGGGGGGGTGGATAAAATAACAAGCATTTATGATGAAAGTGTCCTCGCTGCGTGTCTCTGCAGGCTGAATCACAGCCTTTGCCGTGTCTCTTAAAATCCATATGACCTACACAAAAACGACAATAAAAGAGTTGTGTTTTAGCAGAGAAATGCTGGAAAATGTGAAACTTTACGTCGTGCCACTTTCTGGTTTGAATTCTGACAGACAACTTGAACAGGCACAAGAATTCAACTGTATTAACTGTTGTAAAGTATCTGAAAATCCCTCTATTCAAACATCAAACTCGACTCAAATCCAAATCATTTAAAGGAGCTTGTGAAGAGATTATCTTGTAAAACTTTTAGTTTGGAAAATTTGTTCAGTTTGCTTCGTGGTGGCATTATGCGTGAGCGCCTGTTGGCCCTGTGATGGACCGGTGACCTGTCCAGGGTACTTTGGCCGTTGCCGGACAACACCTCGGACAACGTCCAGCTCCCTGCGATGCCCGCTTGGATGAAGAACCCATCCATCTTGTATCCCACTAAAATAAACACACACACATACAGGGAGAACAGGGACATGAGAGAACTCGCCACTATGCTGCTCTGTGAACCCGAGACTTCTGCAACGTAATGTAAAGTTCACATGTGCATTAACCTACGATCAAACCATCATTACGTTACTCTTCATTCCTCTAGTTTCTTATCTACAAAACGCGGTCAGTGTAGAAATAATATTTTATTAGAGCTTATTAAGCCATAAATCTCTTGGACATGAGTCTTACAGAGATGATTTATGTCGCTACCAGGGAACCTGAATGTTTGTGTTTGTAATGGGAACGCCACACCAAAACAACTTAAGTCTCTGTGTCCTCTGCCTCTTAATAATCACTTGATGTACAGTAAATCCACATAATGAGCATGTGTCACTATTAATCCTGAGTGCATGGATTATAAAACAATGGGCAGGCTTAATCCTGGCGCCCTGTAGAATTTAGAGCATCAGTTTTTAATGTACAGCAGCTCTTTGTATTAATGATCCTACTGTATGCCCCGTTCCTATTTTCTCACCAAATGTGGGCCTCAGAGCACACAAAAGCCGCCCTTAATGTGGTTAATGTTGGCTTACAGCGTCCACAGGGCAACAGAGTGCCGCCGCCGCTCCTTGTAATTAACCTGTTTGTTTAAAAGAATGCTTCATAAATTAAAATGACATTTCCTGATGTGATGGATGTGCGGTCAGCTTCATGCGTCGCAGGTAGCTGACTTCTGAGGAGCGTTAGGCTCCGTGTGTGTGTGTGTGTGTGTGTGTGTGTGTGTGTGTGTGTGTGTGTGTGTGTGTGTGTGTGTGTGTGTGTGTGTGTGTGTGTGTGTGTGTGTGTGTGTGTGTGTGTGTGTGTGTGTGTGTGTGTGTGTGTGTGTGTGTGTGTGTGTGTGTGTGTGTGTGTGTGTGCATTAAAGTCTGAGCTGCAGGGGGGGAACGCCACTAGTACAGAAGTAATGAATGCTCCTGCAAGAGAAGGCAGTTACACATACGCATGCGCACAAAAGATGGCATTCATAGGCTACGCACAAAGAGAAAATGCATGCACACACTCGGAGTTACTCAAGCAAACGAGGTTAATCAAGCCGGCATGATTCAGACTCCTTTCAGTTGCTGTAATTGTTGTGTACTCGTCCTTGTTTGGAAAAAAAAAACCCTGCAATGCATCTTGTTTTTCTTGTTATTCTCATCAGAAAGGCTCATTTCAATGTTAAACTCATTGTAAAATGTATGTTAATCTTATATCATCATCAAACTTGGCTAAGAAACAAATTATTTTTATATATTGCTTTTACATGCAAATAAACAGTCTCATTAGTGACCCCTACAGCAACCCTTAGCACTGCTTTTTTTTTTTCCTACTTATAGAACTTCGAATCTATATGGCCTTTCAGAGCCGGGCTCAGAGCAAGGCAAGAAGGGGATACAGGCCATACGTTATGTCGCCCACAATAGCCATTGGTTCCTTAACTAACCCCCCTCTGGGCCCAGGGAGAGTGTGTTGCTGCTGCTTTATGGACCGTGTGCTCGGCCAAGTACTGGGTTTCATTGTGACTCAATGGGGTGTGAATAACAAGCACGGGCTTTCTGCAGGATACATTTGGGCATTAAGAGATGATCTTCAGCAAACAAAGGATCACAGGGTGTGAGGGACAAACTGTGCCAGACTGGAAGGGTTTCCACACACTTAAAGATCACTTTATACAGTGGAGAGGTTAAAAAAGAGAGACTGAAACTATTCATCTTTATGTCTTTGAAGTTTGGCGCTTTAATCGGATTCCTACGAGATGGATGGCATTTGCAAATTGGGTTATTTTGAGTTAGCGTACCCAGAAATCACATTTAAATTCACTCAGGGAGGAGTGGAGGTTGTGAGGTTGTGACTAAATCAGCATATGTTTTCATGTTTTCATCCCCCTCTCCCTAAGTCAACAGCGATCGGGCCAGCGAGTCAATGAATACTGTCTTTATTATGAGTTGGACGGCCGCTGCAAGATTCTCCTCAAAAACATCTCCGAGGTGGTCCCAGTTCAAGCGCAGATCGGAGCAGAAGTGAATTACCGACCAAATATCTTGTCTTTTATTCAAAATGACACGCATGAAAACCTGTTTCAATTCCCTCGAAAACAGGATTTTTGGCGGAAGAAAGCAGTAACAATATTAAACGGTTGTGATGTGATTACCAGACTGTTGCTCCACCCGGAGAAGCGACTTTTGAGAGCTGCAGATCGACGATTGTTTAAGTAGGGGAGGTGTCAGAGCTGCGGGTGGCGCACAAAGCAAGACGTAATTAGGCATGATGTATGGTTTCGTGTTGGACCGTGTGGTGGTTGGCAGGAAATGCACATCCATCAAACCAACCACCGACCTTTTTAGTCTGAATGTCTGAACACTTTAAATTGTGCCTAATTTGATTGACTTTGGCTAAAGGACGCTCCCAAACCAAATTTACCTTTTAAGCGGCTTCGTTTTGTGTCGTGACAGTTGACGAGCACTCAAAATCCAGTTCTGAAAAACTCCAAACAATCACAGCACGTTAGAGACGATACGCTGATATTTTTGTGTGAATCAACATTTCACTTGAGGATGATGGGGAAAATCTTTTTTTTTTTTTTTTTTAAATGTAGTTGGTCAGAAATGCTTGGGTGGCAAATACAAAGCAAAAGTTATAATGAATTCATTAAACAGATAATTCAGCCGACCAATCCATTCAAGTTTGACACTGCAGTGTGACTTTTATAATCCAACTAAAAACATTATGTTCTCTCAAGCTGAAGAGTAACAATGATGCCAAAAGAAATTCCACAGTGGATTTCAAAGTTTTGGACAGAAATCTCTCCCCATAAGAGAACTGTTGGCAGAAAAACAGGAAACCCGCGGCCTCTGTATTTTCTACACGTTTGTGTCGGTTCCAAAACATTTCATAACCGTTTAGCGTAACACACGCGACCTTGTGAATGTCTTTGTTTTGGTTGTGGCAAGCTGAGGTCACTCCGTGTTGTGTCCCCCGGGCTAATAGCGGGCTAAATGAGCCTGGTGAGTGTCAAAGGGAGCAAAAGTCCATCGGGGGGGCGGGGGGGGGGGCTTGAAGCTGATTATTCAACAGACCCGATCCTGCGTGATGTAATTATTGAATCTGTTGGGACGAATGAGATTTTCACCCCAAAACACGTTTGCGTAAACTTTAAACTGTCAAGTTCGATGCAGCTCTCGGTCTGTTGACTCAATCCTGTAGGTCTGGAGTGTCGCCACCGGTTCCCTCAAGGATGGATGACCTTTCACCCGCTGGTAGTCTGGGGGGGTCATCACACTTTGACCTCGGGAGTTACAAGGGTGCATTCCCACTGAGAGGGCTGAAGGCCTGGAGCATTAGGGCCACAAACGGAGACCTTCCCCTTTGCACAACACAACAGTCGCAAGCGTAAACACATTCAGAGCGCCCACTGAGCTCGGCCACCGAGTCAGCAAAATAAACTCCCGGGTTTCTTTGTTATAATAATCAAGTTGGTCTTTGAAGGTTGTTTTTTTTTCTCTTCTTTGAACATCATTAAATTTCCCCAGAGTCACCAAGTCTGGCACGGCTTTATTAATTAGTGCAATGTGTAGTGAGTGATTTACAGCCTGAGTCTTTGGTGTCAGGGTTTAGAGTGGTGGAAATGGGTATCATTAGTCTGCAAGACGCTCTAAGTAGCGGCCGTATACACATAATGAAAGCTTTCATTAGGAATCCAGGAGGATTGGTGCTCAAGGTGAGTCTGCGGTAAGTGAAAACACTTCATGCTCCTCGCCACAGGTAGAGGGTCCCCACCACCATCTGTCTCCCTTATATTCCCATTAAGAACACTTTAATTTACCATGCCTTGCACTGTCCCACAGTCACCAGAGTTTAAGTACATATCAGCCAACAAAGGGCTGATATGTTGTGAAATTGCAGCAAATTGCTGATTTTAAATGGCGTTAAGAGAAGCCTGGTTCCCCTCAGAGTGTAATTAAGTCTGAATGTTGGATCTGCTTCTTTGGTATAATGGATGTTATTTTTGAACTTTTTTTAATTTCACTATAAAGCACTTTGTGGGAGTTGTTATAAGTTGAAGTTAAGTTCGACGGGTTTTTGTGGATTTTCCTTTTGCATTCAGCTGCAATTTGTTTTTTTTTTTGTGTTTTTTTTTTTTTTAATAACTTGAGTATAATTTTCTAAATGTTTTTTACTGGATTAGGTAAAAAAAAAATTGCTTTTGTAAATTAAGGAGATATTCCACCACTCAGGGTTACCAATGTACCAAAACAATAGTTTTCAGATTCATGCAGGTGGTAAAATGCTGGACATGTCTTAATGTTCTTGTGTTATTTTGAAATTCTGTCTCTGGTTTCAGGCTCCTTGACTTCCCCTCCTCATGTCTGATTGCTGCTCCCTGCCCTGGTGTGTTTCACCTGTGCCCGAGTGTGTGCGGCGCAGGTGGGCTTTGCTATATATTGTGTGTCTTGTTCGACTGTGTTTCAGGGTTGGTTGTGTTTCTCTGATTTCTACTTTGTACTTGTGTTTCAAGCTTTTCTTTGTGTTTGGATGTTTGTGTCGACGACATGGCTTTGTTGGCTGCTTGCTCCACTTCTCCAGTGCTTCTAATAAAACAATCCTGTTTTCGACGGTGTCTGGCCTAATGACTCCTTCCCCAATCCCTGACACTACATCCATATTCTTCTTCCATACCGAGCTTTTCGTCTACACATAAATGTTACTACAAAGTCGTGATTTTTGGTTCGGTTCGTTTATTCAATCATGGAAAGAATAAATAACGTTCAGAAAAGCTATTTTGTACACAACATTTACTTGAACCTACTGTCATAGGTAATTTTATGAAATCCAAATCAGTGTTGAAGCTCATCAACTGAGGAGACACAGTCGGTTGGAGTCTTACAACACTCAAATCCGTGCTTCACTTTTCTGCAATCAGTTTTAATTTATCTGATAAAACTATTTAAACTCTTGCTCAGTTAGTACTTGCAACACCTTACACGTACATAGCTTCAAACTGCTTTTCTGATACACAAAATACAAACATTATTACACAGCTACTTACTTGGCATGTTTAAATTTTCACATGAACCTTCAAACTTACAAAGACCATTTTTCTTTGCATGCTCCAATTGGATTCCAGCGTGGTTATTGAACTATTTATGATGAAGAGGCTCACATAAATCATGACTATGTTTTTAAAACATCCCAGTTACATGTTGGAATCATTGCTGACATGTTCTGCTGAGCTCATGTGATTTATGTACAGTTTGTTCCTTAAAATGGGGGAATGGTATAGAGAAAGAAACAGACACGCAGCTCTGTCCTTTTAACGACGGCATAAACATTGTTGTGTTTGGTTCATTTCTTTCAGCAAAGTGTCACCTATCCCCGGTCGGGGATCCTGATTCATGTATTCATTATTTTTAAAAAGTGACAAACTGTGCTCAAACCTACAAACTTCCCACAGTAAACTATTGTCATTTTTAGGCCAAAAGTCCTGCTTAGTCCATTTTATTTGTAAACACCACATTGTTAAAGCTTATTTATATACTATTGAATCCTTTTACAAGAGGATTCATTTTACCCGATAATGGATTTAATTGTAAATCTTTATATTGGAGTTAAAGTAGAAGGGTAAACAACTGTTGATCAGGTCCTGTTTACTTTCCTCACACCATTATTGTTTTCCGTGACAAATACTGCATGATCAGAACAAATTAAGCTGACTAATCAAAGGATGTACTTGGCCTATAATTAATTCTCTAAAAATACTTAAGAAATTCAGTAAATCCAGTAGATGACTTTTGGATTAATGATCCAGCCTGTTAAAATGCAAACTACACATATGCAGCATTGTTATGTTGAATTGTTGATGTTATGCTCTATATCCTGCTTCAGTCTGCACTTGCATGACAAAACTTATATTATTTTTCAGTCACACGCACACAGTGTGTTGTACAAAGCAGGCAATTACCTGCAGACAACACCAGTTCATCATTAACACTGTGAGGAGACAGAGGGATCTCTCGCCTTATGTAATCTGTGCATATCCTGTAGGCTTGTCATCTGTTGGTAAATTAATCATTAAGTCCTGCTGCTGCACTGGACCATCTCTGGCCTCTGTTTCTTTCAAGCTGTGCCTCAAGCTGTTCTTTTATATAATAATAAACCCGGGGCTTGAGGATAAATTAGGATATGGGCAAAAAATCATTCAGAAAAAAATTAAATAAAATCAGGGTGTAGTAGTGGATAGTTAGCACGTAGCAATGTGTTGCATGAATCTGTCCTAAAAAGGCTGTCAAAGAAATGGACCGAAATTCAACGTAAACCAAAGGGTGCAGGAGCTAACAGAGAAAATTAGGAGCCTGTATCCACAGGGGCATCTTCTGATGGCTTCAGTCCTCGGGGACTCATTGATCTCGCCAGCAGATTTAATCTCCCCGTCGCTGCACGCAGATGGTTGTGCTCCTTCAAACAGCTTAAAAGGTTGCTTAAAAAGAGCCTTTATGAAAGCATGACGAGCTTCAGCGAAAAATTCCCCATCAGTTTGTGTGCTTTCTTGCCGTGTCAGTTCTTTCAGTTCACTCGTTCTGGCTCACGCCACACACACACACACACACACACGCACGCACACACACACACACACACACACACACACACACACACACACACACACACACACACACACACACACACACACACACACACACACACACACACACACACACACACACACACACACACACACACACATAGAGCGACTGTGGGAGTTGGCTGCCATGGTGGCTGAGCTTGTGTGGTGCCAAAGGCAGCAGCCTGGTGCGGCAGTGAAGGTGAGTCAGAGCTCGCAAGAACACAGCAAGGAGCGACGGCATGTCATCACAACACACGCACGTACGCGGCAGGAGCTACAAGGGGAAGAAACCAGGTGCACTACAGCTGCAGGAGCTTCAGTCATTCAAATCAGAATCCCTACATTATCAGTTATGAATTTCTATCCTTGTCTATTTATGCCGTTCTCTCCCTCTCTCTCTCTCTCTCTCTCTCTCTCTCTCTCTTATATTTACTTGTTCTTCATCTGTGCTCATAAATCCAGTCCCACTCAAACACCCGGTCCTGCCTCTATCAAACAACACGGTCTTTCAAAAACAGTTGGAAGCAGATTGAACTAAACAAATAAACCTCAGCAAAACACCGCGCTGAGCGTCCTGGTCATTATTTTGTTTACATATTTCGGGAGATGCTGTTGACGTGCCTGGTTGAAGAGGACCATGGCGGTGTGCCGCATGCTTGAATGTGTTGTTTTTCTTACACGCATATATCTGTTTTCAATGTATATGCACTCACAGCCCCCATCACACCTGATTAGACGGAGGAGCCGACGCTCGCTGCCTTCCTGTCCAGTGCTCGGGGAACCTGTTAATATCAGCTGGTGGAAACACAGCTGGGCAGCACAGCATGGCACCACTCTGGTGACTTTATGCCTCATTGGACTCTAATGTAGCATGGTGAGCAGCAACACAGATCAGGTAGGAGTGGGACGCCTGCAAATGAGGAACTTCTGTACAAAATCAGATACAGTAACGATTTGAAAATTGGGAGGCCGGCCATGATTAATGGGTGGAAGTGAGAGTGACCCGTGCAGAGTGCTATATTTAACAACTTCCCATGTCTAATTTGCAGTCTTGATATCAAAAAGTGGATATTATTGTATTTTGGGTTGGCAAACATGAATGCATTCAATGCATTGTTATATATTTCCGTCCTGATAACTTCTCATCAAACCTGACTCCTGACACGCAGCCCATGCAAAGCGTTTCCTTGACATTTATATAGTTTGCGAGCTCAGCAAACATGTGAATTGCTTGGTGTTTTCCTCTGCATAAAAGCCAGCCCTAAAGCTGAGCGAGAAGATGCAGTGACTAACATCCACACGGCTTCCTTACAAGCACAGTTCCTGAATAGAGGCAGTGTGCGTTCCTTCACCGAGGGAGAATTTTGATCCCTTTCTCACTATTTACAGAGCTGTAGCTTAGGCCTGCTGTGTAATCAAATATTAAAAATAAGTCCTTTAAGAGCAAAGGGCCTTTAGGAGATAGCTATTTGGATGGTATAATCGCGGCTGTGTGACGCAGCAAGTTTCACAACTTAATATAATGGATACTTCATTCATTTTGATTCAGTTTCAATTGCAACTATTCTACATGATCAAGCGTAGATGTCAGTGAAGAGGAGAAACTCCCTTTGACCAGAGAAGAAATTTCTGCTGAACCGGCTTTCTGCTGTTCTGGTCGGGGGGGGGGGGGGGGGGGGGGGGGTGAGGGAATGATATGGGCTAGAAAGGGAAAGATCAGGGACAGAGAGCACAACGCAATCAAACAAGTTGAAATCCAGAGCACAAATTCACAGTTCTGTCAGAGCTCCTGTTAGGAATATGGTTTGAGTGAGAAAAGAAGAGTGCAATAAATAAGGTCAAAACATAAAGCAGCATAACTAGAAAATGGTCCAGGGAGACATGAGTCGGTTCTAAAATAGGCTTGATTTGACCGGGAGTTTTAATGCCATGAATCTGACTCCGACAGGAGAGATGAGTAAGTAGACAGTGGACAGAGGCCAAACAGATATTTTACAAGTGAAGGGTGTTGAAGAAATAAGTTGCTCTTCCCCCTGATTTTAAAGACGGGAAAGGACTTCTCCCACCTTCCAAACATAAAATAGATCTTCACGTTGTCAAACAGAGAGCTTCCCACAAGGAAAGTGGGAGGTTGTGGAGAGCTCCCAGACACTGCTCTGACATCACTCAACATGTCATTTCATGCAGTTAAAAAAAATCGACTCACTCTTAAATAAGCCATTTTCATTGAATTTGTGCTCGTACTCAGAGAGGAACAAATCACAGTTCTCTCTCCGGTTACCTCAGTGAATTAGACTCATGTTGGCAACTATGAAGCTTAATGGGAGTAAAACGATTGCTTGATATGTTTGGTCTTCGCCTGATGTCCATCCCAAAACTGATTCAGAATGCGTCGTCACATCGCCCCCTTTCTCCAACAACTCCACTGGCTTCCATTCAAGCACCTTACCGACGATAAAACTCTCCTCCTCATCGCCAAGGTAACCCACCGCCTCGCCCCTCTGCACCTTATTGAGCTTATTAACAGAAACAGAAATATTTCATATGGTGACGATGAGTGTCCTGTAAAAATTGCTCCGATTATTTATTCATCATGAATTTAGCATATCAGCCAGTAAACCACATTTTCAGTCTCACACAATAAAAACGGGAATCGTATCTGCCTCAGACTGAGCGAGATAAAATAATCTGACAGCACACGGGGTCATTATGTCTCGTACTCCGTGTTCCTTGGGTGGTAAACAACGTCTAGGTTCCCTGGGGCGGCGTCTTTACTTACAAATAATTTGTTGGGAGGCGCGCTGTGGGACTTCGGCTGAATGAAAAGCGTCGTTCCTCAGAGGGCCCCGTCGCTCCCTGTCTCGCCCGTCGTTTCGCTTCCCCGCGCACACACACCTGAGCCCACCTGTGAGTGTGTTATCCGACACCCAGCAGCCGCCTCGGGAGAACCAAGGAAGGTGTAGGGTTGCACCGCTGACACACTTTACCATTAGCCGCAGCTCATTAGGATAAATTGGCACTTCTTCACACGCTAATCACGGTTTGGGAAGTCTCCGGCTAAACTCTGCCGGGTTGTTTTTAACCTCACTGACAAGCTGAGCCGTGATTGTTGTCGTCTCGTTGAGCGACGGAGCTCAGTTCGTAATGTGTTTCGCAGGGGAATAAATCAAATGAGTGTCACAGGCCGAACTGAACTCTCTCTTTTTCGCCGAACCAAAAGCGTGTTTCAAGCAATTTCACTGACAAAATAAAAGAAGAGAAAAATGCCTGGGACTGCCGATCACTCACCACATTTACACAGTTACAGAATGACTAATTAAATGAATATGATGTGTACAAAAATACATCCAAACAAATTCCTGCGCGTTTATTTCACTTGGCTATTAAAATGACTGGTGTCCGGACGTGGCTGCGCGTTGCTTTCAATACTTCTGAGGGATTGATGAGAGACGAGGCAACAGTTGTGGGGAGAAAGTGTTACAGACAGCATGATAGATGGGCCCGGCACATAGGAGGCATGTTCAGTGGCTACAAGTCAAAAAGTTCTGTCAGAGGGGCTAAACTCAACAGGGAGAGCTTTCTCTGATCATCCCCTGGAGAGTTTCAGCCCCCTCCCCTCGCCGACCTGCATCCCACCCGTACTTTCCCTCTTCCTCGTGTTCTCCAGCTCTTTCCTTCTCCTTTTTATAGCTCCCTCCCTCCCTCTTCCCCCGATTTCCCTCCATCTGTCTCCGCTCTTCTCTTGCTTTTTCGGCGCTCTTCTGCCCCTCTCCTCCGCTCTTCACCGAGGCGATGACAGAACTTCCCTGGCACGTGTTGCGCAGATGAACCTCCAGAGATTCCAGCACACATCCATGCGCTGAACACATGCTGAATGGATTAATTCAGCCCCACCGTACCCACCTGAGTGATGGAGCGTACAGTAAAGTCTCCGTGTCCCACACTGCCCAGATCCTTTACTTGCCCGTCTGTGTCTGTTTCTCTGTAAGCATGTTTTTCAGAACGCAACACTTTAGCTGTTATGTGGAGCAGAGCTTGGCCTAGTTTATCACTACCGCCGCCTAAAAGTCCAGATTTAAGACACTTCAGTTTTATATCTCACTGCAACAAGTGATCACTGTTGGTGTCATCTTTTGATTCATCAAGTTAAAAATAACAAACACTAGTGGAAAATATTATACAGATGGGGACAGAATAACAGTGGGAAATTGTTTTGGGTGCAATTCCTACATTACTAGAAGTAAACAAACGGCAAAATACTACAATGGTGGAGACCTGGATTTATGTATTTATTAAGTCCCAATTATAAAAAGAAAAAAAACAAGAGGGGGTGAAGAATAGACAGGTCACTAGAAAATTAATGCTCACAATAATTGTAATGTCATCTTAATAGAAAGAGGTCCAGTAGAGGAAAAGAATTGAACCTAGACCCAGAGTTGACAGTAGCAGACGGCCCCTGGGGGCCTAGAAGACCCGAGGGAGGGCCCACAAGCAGACAGGCTCCAAAACTGTGACATTCTTGTTAGGTTAATTGTTTGTGTTTGTCTTGAAACAAGTCAATAAGGTAAAATTGAATGATTTAAAAAACATAAATAAAAAAAATAAAAAAATGCATGTTAAAATACCAACAAGGGGTGCTTTCATACGTGACCCAACCAAATTCTAGAGGAAAAAAAAAAGAAACATTTTCACAATTTTGGTAATTTTTTCATTCACTCCCATTTTTAACGTCGGACTAAAATAACACAAGTACATTCTGAATGAATGTGAGGAGGTTTTCACCTTTATGCTTTAAGCAGGGCGAAATGCAATTAGATTGCGTGGCGGATTAGTGAAGTGGTATTTTTACCCGCAGAGAGAGTTCCAATTTGTAATCAGGGGGGGGAAAAAACCAGAAGCATAGATTCCTTCACACCTCCAAGTACATTAAGTAAAGTACATTAATTTAAAAAAAAACTACTACAGCTTGCGCTTATGAAGCATGTATCATTCTATGTTTGGCCCATTGAATGGTTTCCTTTGTGTTGTTAACACTCGTTTGATCTTCAGCATAAATAAACCAGAGCGTGTTTGGATATACATGTATTGTGCTTCTGATGGCAGTAACAGATCATAAGCACTGGGTTTCACTTTCGCAGGACCAAAACTGACAAACATTACACAGTCATTTTTTATTTATTTATTTTTTCACATCCACCCACACACTAAGATTAAGACTCTTCTTTGTATTCAAGCCTTCTTCCAAGATGGATTTTCTTTGCATGTATAGACAAAGTCAGATAGTAGCAGTACAGCCAAAATCAGTTTAGATGAATCCGTTTTTCAGCTGGTAGATTTACACACTTTGAGAATTTTCTTTTTCTGTAATAGCTGCAATAGCTGGATTATATCTCCAATCTCATTTTTCTGAGCTTCGGATAGAAAATATGACACGTAGACTTGTGCAAATTGCGTAAAGTGTCAAAAGAAATTAAAGAAACAGGCTCCAATTACCTCATTGAACTCCAAACTAAGCTCATTAAATCAACATGATTTGGTGCAGCGCTCCATAAAATTGCCAGACACATTCCCTGAGCCAAGATGTGTTTTGTTTCTTCTGAAAGAAAATAATGACGGTACTATCTGGCCACGATCTGCACTTGTTCCCTCTTCCTCTGGGAAACTGGATTTTCTGCTGGAGCAGGCCATTCGCATTAGTTCGGACCACGCACATTTCCGTGGGCGTAGTGTGACGAGAAAAGCACGTAACGCAGCATTGCATCATCACTGTATATATCACAGCCTATGTGTTATGAGGGCTGGATGGCTGATTGTGTCCTGTGTATACAGATTCTGCGCATATATCATGTGAAACATAACACTGCCGCAAAAGGTTCCCTGGATCAGCAAGCTCATTCGTGCATAAGACAGATGGTTCATGTATGTAACAATAACATGTGTTTCTCATTGCGATTCATTGACTTCCACTTGCCTATTGGAGCCGGACTCTCACCTCTGAAGCCTCTGGGTTTATGTGCAAAGGCTGATATGAGATGAATGGATGTTTTTAATATCATAGATACAAACATCAGGGACTTTGAATGAGTTTATTGCAATAAAGAGTCCAAACTACTAACATTTGAAAGTTTTTTTTTTTAAGGCAGCCTCTGGGATGAATGTTTAGTGTGAAAAAGGACTCGGCTGTTTCAAAGAGCGTATCAACTTGTTTTATGTGGCAATTTAGAAATGAAAACTTTAAGACAGTAAGACAGAAAGACTTGAGATTCCCCCGGGGACACGTCAGTTTAAAAACCTTCAAAAAGCTTTCAAGTTAAATATTTTCCTAATATTTTTTTCTCCTCCTTCTTGGACGCACTGCGGTTTAGGGACTGTAGGGAGGATTTGACATATTTGGCTGCAGTTATAACAACGACAGGAAAATTCATTTCTGGACTGTCAAAGACATTTGTCCTCCCTGGCCTCCCAAGACGAGAGTGCAACCTGAAGACTCCTTTCTCGTCTCCTCTCTGCTGCTTGAAGCCTTGTCCTGCTCTCCTCCCCTCACTTCTCCATTTCTTGTCTCGCCCTTGGCTGACTGTGTGTGTGTGTGTGTGTGTGTGTGTGTGTGTGTGTGTGTGTGTGTGTGTGTGTGTGTGTGTGTGTGTGTGTGTGTGTGTGTGTGTGTGTGTGTGTGTGTGTGTGTGTGTGTGTGTGTGTGTGTGTGTGTGTGTGTGTGTGTGTGTGTGTGTGTGTGTGTGTGTGTTTGCCTGTTTGAGAAATTCCTCGGTATGGCCCAGGAGCTATGCGCTGTCACACACTTCCTCCCTGAGGCCAGAGCCCTCAGGAGGGGGGTGGGGGAAGAGGAGGAAGGCCGGGTCACTCCTTGAAATACTTTCACAAGTGGTGCCCAAGTTGGTCAAACCTGTACTTGTGTGCTCCGTGTACACACTTGACATCCGAGCATTTATCCCAGCTTCTCTGCTAAACCTCCATCTTCCATCTTCGTCTTTATCGTGCACACTTGACTGCCTCCAGGAGTGTCCTGTATGAGACTGAAACACATCAGTAAGGCCCTTCATTCTGTGCTTGTATGTGTTTTGTGAAAGCTTGTGCACATCACATTCTTACTTGCCGTCAATGTATTTCAAATTCAATGGAATTCGAAAAGATAATTTTTTTCTCAGCAGTGAGCTGAAAAATAGACAACTTCTTGACCAGTGTAATCTTCTGTTGTCAGTTTACTAAATATATTCACGTTTACATAGAAAACCTCACCTTAGTCAAGCAGTGTAAATATGAGATTTACTCAATGGTTTTTCCTTTTTGATATTTGAGTTACTGTCTCTTCGTTTTGCAGACTGACGAATAATCACTTTGAGATCTCTCGACTAGCAGATGGAGCAGTCCCATCATCTTATTCAGACTTAACCGACACATGTGTAATAATAGAATGGTAAGAGCGACGGCAAGACTTACTATGTTGTCGATGTTTCTGTGTAGACACTCGTATTATTGTTTGTTAGCATATTTAGCCGTAAGTACCTCATGAAACTCGAGTTTAAAGTAATGATCACGTTCTCAGACCTGAAGGCTCCGAGCAAACTGCATGATTCTGTCTTTCATCCATTAAGTTTACTGCCGTTGCAAATTAAACTAAACCTCATTAACTACAACTGTAAATTAGCTCTCCAGAAAGTCATCATTACCGAGTTCTGACTCATGCTTTGAGCTGTTTTGAACCCAGAGACGCGGTCAGATGACAGAGTGTAGTCGTAGTGCAGAGTGGGACACAGTCCTACGTGCTTCTTCCATCAAAAATCACGTTTTGAATGTTTTTTTTTTTGTGCTATTACATTTCTAAGGTGCATTAAGTAAGTTGGATTGGATGTAATAACACATTATGAAACATGGGCAGAAAGATGAACCACAAAATTCAAGTCAAATGGCTTTAAAACCAGTATTCTTATTTAAAGGAATAAAAGATCCTGGAGAACAATTAAACAAATTTCAAAGGGAAAAAGTTAAGATGCTTTCTCGTTTCTTTATTTTTTGAAAGGGATGCAACACAAGATAGTTGTTTCTTGTTCTGGTACGCAAGAAAGAGAACAACCTCACTCGTCTTAGATGTGTCGTTAAACACGGGTAAAACAAGATACTTAAGTCATCAATGGTAAATGCAGTGTTTTCAGAGCTTTTTTTTTTTTTTTTTTTTTTTAATGAGAGACTTCAACCTGAAATGAGATGTTTACCAGTGCACTGCAAGCTATTTATACTGCAGCCAGTAATAGCGTTGTGTCTGTGTTAAAAATATTGCAGGCTGAGTGATGCACTCGGCATCATCCGCAGCCTTTTTAAGTAGCTGCCATCAGGTCCTTTATGTAAGCCAATTGTGGCTCTCAAAGTGAGAGAATGATTGTCGTGTTCACAGATTATGTTCAGGAGTGGGCACACCGCGGGAGGCTGCAGGCAGAGATGGGGTGACCTTCATCCAAACCCAGTTGATCTTAACAACCGCCCAACCTAATATGGTCAAAAACTCCTGAGTTTAAATGGTCCGGCTCGCTGGGATTCAAGTGCCTGACAAAGTGCTGAGGTATGCCAACAATGGCAGCTTAACTGCTGGAGGTCCCTGCACAGGTTGGAGGTAGCATGCCGGATGTGATGTGTGTTCTTTGCCTAATTAAGAGGTCTGTTTGAGAGTGTGTGTGTGTGCGTGTGTGTGCGCAGAGGGGCACCAGCACTAGATTTGCCTTGAGCAATGAACAACACATCCACTTAATGAGATTAACTTTTAACCAAGTGCACTCACATGCTGTCACACACACCTGTATTTAAAAAAAAAAATAAAATCTCTTCAGGAAACTGTGTGTATCTGTATGTGTGTGACCCTGCAGGGGGCCACTGACTGTTGATTTACTTCATTCAGCAATTACCCCTCCGAGGTGGCAGGAATTCCAGAAATGAGGAAAGGTTGCGTTCCACTCCATTCACTCAGAGCCCTTCCTCTCATAAAAATACTTGAATTAGTTGAATTAGTTGGCTAAGCTTCTCTTGTGTCAGACCACATCTCACCCTCCATGGTCCGCTTGTCATTCTGAGTTATGTACTCCTCTTAGAAATCACTTGCGCTGAACACATTGGAAGGGTCGAGAAAGTAAATTTGTCAGAGACGTGGCATGATAGACTTTTTGCATCTATATTCCTAAAATGGGTTACATATTTTTAACCAAATGAAGCTTTCACGATAAATTTGACATCATGTTACATGTTTATTTTACATTAATTCTAACAGGAAGACCGATGCCTACTTCAACTCAACTAGTAAACAAAGTTTGTCTGTTTCCTCAAGAGAAACACATTTCTTCACGTTCAAGCACGACGCATTTTTACAAATGGAAAAAAAACTCATACAGCAACTGCATATCTTTACAGGAACCAAATCCCCCTCTGGCTCGAGTGAACTCAGGCATCTGATGACAGCAGTTCCAAGACAATACACCCCTTCTGCCCCAGCTTTGCCTGAAGTAATACCAGAGATGACATGTGCTGATAGACAAATAACAAGGGAGAGAGAAAACCTAGATTTTAAAGGAGATAAGCACAGTGACAGTGACTGACCACACATGCATGGAGTGAAAAACCTAGTGTGGCTGCGCAACTTATAGAAAACAATCTATTGTTTCATGTCGTGCCGGCAAATTGTCTTATGATGAGATTATTTTCATGTAAACGGAATAGTAAATTATCAGAAGGTTCAAATGGCACACCTCCTGTTGTCACTCTCATATGGTGCATCACAAAAATGTGTCCCAGATTCCCACAGCTTGATTGACAGTTTTCCTTCAGGCCAAATCTGGAAGCACTTACCTCGTTCTCACAAAGCCGGCTGCAGCTTTCGGGCCTGGGTTATACAGGGTCATCTCAAGAGGGCCTCGTGGGTCATCACCAGGAAGGGAAATATTATTTTGTGTGTGTATATTCCTCAGTATTCTGTACTTTTCTTTGCAAACGACTAAATGTTTAGGTCTTATTTAAAGCATTTTCAGTGGATTTATAGCACATGACTTGTTGTTTCCGTCTAGTAACGAGCCTGGCCGGGGCGAGCTCGTCTTTCTGACGTAGTTTCACAGGGTTAAATGTCACTTAAAAGCAGAAATTCATTAGTCACGTTGAGGACACGGCGCGTGGTTTTCCGTTGGTTTTAATGACCAGATATCAGTTTTCAGGGTAGTCCTAAAATTATATCCCATGGTTCCACTTTTTCTGCCATTGGAAAAAAAAATTTTAAAAAAACTTAGTGGATCCAGTTGATATTTTCAGATTCATCATCGAGCAGAAGCTCTGAAGCGAATTTCTAACATTTTTCCAATCCCACAGAGATGATAAATATTTAAAACTAACCAGGCCGTTGCAAGACAAATGATCCTGGTGTAGTTCAGATGAGATGCCTTTTACTATCTCTGGAAAGCAGATTTGTTGATAGAAAGATAACCTCCTCATGCCGCGGCTTTCCCGTTCATTGCTCATGACATCCAAGCTGCCATCGCAAAGTACGCAGTCCCACATCAATCTGGATTGTTTTCGAAAGCGGCGTTCCATAACGTGAAGCGAGGAATGGAGGGAGGGCAAAGACTGGAGATGCACAACGTGCTGCGTCTGACTTTGACACTTTCATCAGCCACGCTGGGCTTTCCATGCGGCAGAAAGTGACGGGGTCAGGATTTACTGACCCGGAGGCCCCTTTTGTGCTCTCCACACTGCACTGATCCTCGCTTCCTCTCCGGCTGCATGCGTAGGCCTATAGGCTTACCTTTTATACCCAGCCCGCTCTGTGTCTGCTGTAAATAGGCTTAATGTTACAGATGTCTGTGTGCGAGCACAAAGGGCCAAAGGGAAGTACAGAGAGCGGCTCTATTCTGCACTGAGGAGAGGAGAACAGGTGGAAAGAGAGCAATCGGGACATGGAAGATGATCAGATTTCCTCCATTAAAAAGTGCAAGAGCTATGTGTGTGCTTAGCTGCATATGTATGAGCGCATGATACGCCGCAGGTGTATTGAGTGCAAGTGCAAAAGATGCTCGAGTGTTTTGGTATCAATCAATCATCAATTCGTTCAACTTTTTCACAAATGTTCACGCTCATTCATTGAATCTGCTTGCGAAGGTCGATTCCCAAGTGTGCATATCCCGCAAATCTGAAATTTGTCTCCAAAGCGGATCCCACAGCAAGTGCCAAACTTTAAACTATGAAATGTAAGTTATAAATCAAACTGTCAGGACGTCGGAGGGGCGGCCAGCAGGGTGAACGAGGGCGTGCACTGGTCCCGCTCTGTGTGGGCCGACTGGCTGGCAGGCATGGACAATAAGCCATACTGTTTGACCTGCTCCGCCTGTCCCACTGCCAGGTTTACAGACATCCAAGCGGCTGGTCCTCACTCCCCTGACTCCACAGTCAATCCACTCTGCTCCACCGTTTATGACTCGCTGACTTTGAAGCTCTTTAATTCTGGAAATACATTTAGCTAAATTAATCAAGGAATAAGTTAATGTCACTTTTTGTTACCAGTGAGTGATTTCCCCCTCCATACCATAGCCCTGGTACTTGGCTAACAGTGCACTGTGATTCTGACTGCAAATTTTAATCTGTGTTTTCTTGAACTTCTCAATACTTCTACGTTTTTCCCTCATTTTGATTACCTATTTCCAAACTCGCGTATGATTCCTAACTGAACAATCTCTGTGATAAATAAAGATGTGTGTGTGTGTTTGTGTTTGATTTTCTGTCTCTTTGCGTTTGCTCTGAGGCGGACTGGCGACCCCCAGCTTCGCCCCCTCTACCCTAAATTGGATGAACTGATATGGAAGGAAAAGTAAGTCGTAAAATAGTTGCTTACCTCAGTATGCAGGCCAAGTGCTCGGTGGTGGCTGACTGTGTTGGGTGGCATGCGGCATATTATCTTTCATCCTAAATACTCAACAAGTGACATCACATGATTCCTCAAGGAGCAAATGTGGTAAAGTGTCATTAGAACACACTCTGACCCTACTGTGTCCAGAAGACCCCATTGCAAAAAATATAAGGCTGAGTCACAAGACTAAATGATCAGAGGGTGACAGTGCAAAATATCCAGCTTTGCTTTTCTTCATGATCGCACACACCTCAGAAACACGCCACCGCTAAGATGCAACAGGCTGGTAACGTGGCCAAATTGAGGCGACGTGCCCTCACTTGTTACAAGTGCATCGTATGAATATGTTATGTGCGTTTGAGTCATATCTTTACATGAGGCAGGGCTGAGAATCACACAGTGTGGAGGACACACAACAACCACACCTCGTGATGAAGTGCCAGTTTTGAGTTTCAGGAGGCTGAGTTATGTACAGTATGACATACATACATACCTCAAACAGGACAGGAAACTGCTTGTCATCATGAGAATAAACGGAATGGTCATCTGTGAAGAGGAATGAAAATTTGTATCTTAGTTGGTTACATTGGTTAGAAACTAACATAATTACAAGTGAAAGTGCTGTTGTTAAAATACACGTGTAGACATACTCTTTACTCAAACAACTCAAAGTATTTATCACCACATTTAATTGTATTGTCAGAAGAAGGCATTCCAGTCTATACAGTTGTTTGAAATGACACTGCTTGACAAATAACAAATTAACAGACGGTAAACAAATGTTAAAAGGTCATAAGAAATATTGGCTAGAAAGTTTTAGAAGACAAAGTTTACTGTGATCGTGTTCACTGGTGGTGTTTATAGCAGACACGAGTGTGTTTATGGTGACTTTGCAGTTTGCCTTGCCTCACTTTGAAATACACGTTATGCTGTCTTCCTGAGAAAAAAGGAGAAAGGGAGCGTGAGGCGTGTGTTTGTATGTGCAGGAGGGGAGGAAGGAGGGGGGCTCGGAGTTTGAGCCAATGGGCGCAGCGCAGCGCTAATGTCATTTCTGTGCGCTTTAACTTGGTGCCAGAGCTGCGCAGCGCTCAGCCCTGGTGAGCGTCCTTCACTCTTCCTCCATCTCCAACTCGCTCCTTTTATTTCGTCTGATCATGCACTAAGAAACTGCATCTTGAAGTTAATCCAGGACTCTAAACGGCTCTGAGTTGTGTCTGTCGGGCTGCAGCCTTCCCGGATGCCTTCACAAGAGTAATTATTTTGTATCTTGCTGAACGGAATATCCAACTCGCTCCCGCACCGACCGTTTCTCCTCAGAGGTGAGTGTTTACATGTAGTCTTTTTTTTTTCAATTATTTAAACAGCATGCCATTATTAAGGGTGACTGTGTTTCTACATTAGTTGAAGGATTCAGTGGATCACGGAAAAAGCTCAGATACAAGACGCTGAGGAGCTTCTCTGCTTTCATCTCCTGGAAATGATCAAGCACCAGAAAGATCAAGCGATGCTGAAACTTTGTCTCCCCATTACTTCATGTGCTAAATCAAAAAGAAATTAGATTACTTGAAGAGGCCCTGTGACTTATTTCCCCTGAAGTAGAAGAGAGAGCGAGAGAGAGGAAAAAAAAAAAAAGTGAATCTGTGGCTGAGTCGACGGGGATTTTAACTTGGAACGCGTGTGCGTAAAAAGACGCACTTAATGGAGGGTTGCATTTTGGTTTCCAGATGTGTGAACTCAGCTGTTGCTTGTCACTCAGGTGGGCTCTCTCGCTTTCTCACTCGGCCCCTTGACATATTTTCTTTCTCTCTCTCTCTCTCTCTCTCTCTCTCTCTCTCTCTCTCTCTCTCTCTCTCTCGCCTCTCTCTCTCTCTCTCTCTCTCTCTCTCTCTCTCTGTTCGTGTCTCTTGAACTTCTTAGAGCTGCATCAGTGTTGACAGACCACAACCCAACTCCACAGAACCATTACAAAGTGAAGCCACATCAGCTCGCGTAAAAACAAATGCAGCACCGAAGCACTTCTCACATATAATCACACATAATACTTAAATGTGGTTTTCATAACAGACGCGAGTTCTTTGAAGTGCAGTTTTAATCTTTAATCACAGACACCAGTTAGATACAAGTTTTTATTAAATGTAAATGAAGGTACAGAATGTGACCTTAAAAGTGATTAAAATGTAAAGACAGATTGCAAAGAACAGACACCGTGATTATCAGGCCAATAGTGACGTGTTAAGGTAGGTTTTCAGTGCCGTGTGATCTGTAGTGAGGCCAGTGGTGGCACCTAGTGGTGGGAGAGAAGTGTAAAGATGCTGCAGTAACGTTTATAAACTTTTGGACTGCCTCATGTTGTGTACATTTGAGTGGTTGGAATCAAACCAAAACTAAAGGCCTTTTCATGAAAAAATCGTTGTGTCCTGGATGCAGCCAAACATGAGAGATATTCCCTCCCTGTGCTGAAAGTCTGCCTGTGAGCTGTTTGTAGTTGGATTGGGGCAGCCTCGGATCAGGTGACTGATGTGTGTATTCCCCCTCTGTGGGAGGCCAGTCAGGCAGACTATTTTACACTTTGCTGGGGGTGTACACTCTGCAATTCTAAGCCTTTGTTAATGAGTATGTATTCGTGTGCATGTGTGTGTCCTTGTCTGTGTGTGGTACTCGGTCTAAGTGCCTATTACTTTTCGTATGATTGTGTGCGCATGCATGCATATGTGTGTGTTTTCCTGCAAGACTACATGAAGAGAGAGAGAGAGAGAGAGAGAGAGAGAGAGAGAGAGAGAGAGAGAGAGAGAGAGAGAGAGAGAGAGAGAGAGAGAGAGAGAGAGAGAGAGAGAGAGAGAGAGAGAGAGAGAGAGAGATGTTTGGACTAAAGAGTTAAGCTGCTGTTAATTGGTCAGCCATTTGGACCACATGGGAGAGTGAAGTCAGGCAGTTTCTGAAGTGATCAGTATGCTTGGTTTGACTACCGCCTGCGAGGAGCTATATCACCGATCGAAGTCTAAAAGATACTCGACAGCAACTTTGGTCTATGACTCTGAGAAAACTGTGACGCAAATTCAGTGAATTCCTAGACACAAGAGTACCGTCGGCCTGAACAACGAATAAAGCATATTTTCTTGACATCAACAAATTTTTGAGTCATTTGGATGAAAAGGTTGCATTTGTTTAAACAAGTGAGGGAGGGAGGAAATGGTTCTGTTGAAGAGGATGTTAAGCAAATCTTGAAAAGATGACCTTTTAGTTCCCAGAAGAAGACATGGATGTCGTATAATTACGAGTTTTGGCAGAATAACCGGTTATATGATGTTGGTTTTTTTTCACATGATTTAAAAGAGAGTGGAAGCTCTGCTGATTTTTTTGGGGGGGTATCGTTTCAAAATAGACACAATCATTTTCCTAAAGCAGTGTCTTTCAATTAGAAAGGCTGACGCGTCGTCCTACAGTCCCTCGTTTTTTTTTTCTTCTCATATGTAACCCAGATTCTCGTTCTCCAGTGGGGCTTGAGTGCCAAAGAGGAAATCCAGCCTGGAGATTGTTTTGATATTGTTGGACCCTCTCCTGGAAAACCTCTTTGCTCGGTATCCGAGGGTGTACTGGATTTAGAGCCATTGGCTCCTCGGCTAAAACACCTCATCTGATCACAGCAACTGAAGCTGTTTCCAAAGCTCTCGATGTGACGTCTTTCAACTCTTTTTTTTTTCTTCTATTGTTTCCTATATCAACACAAATAACCAGAAAAAGTTAATAGAACTTTCTGGAGTGTTTCGCACTCGTGTATAAAATTATGAACACCGATTAACGGTGTACATCTCTTGGATGGTTTGTTCCAGGCTGACTGCTTCATGCAGCATTCACACACTCCTTGCGTCCCAATGTTTGACTTGGAGCACAGGCTGGCATTACATAAACTACATGGAGCTAATAAGAAACATAATGTGAAACTTGTGTGTGCGTGTCTCTGAGAGAGAGTGTGTGTGTGTGTGTGTATGTGTGTGTGTTAAAAAAAAATAGAAATGCGGGACCTCCATCTATTAGTAAGTCAACACTGTTCTGTCTGTACGGCTCAGTCAGTCTAATACCCAAGACCAACATGTGTACACACAGGCAAGTTTGTTCTGTCATACTGGAATTAATCGAGTGTGGGGTTGTGTAAATCATTCCAAACCTCAGAGAGCACTCTCTCTCTCTCCTCTCTTTCTCTCTCTCTCTCTCACACACACACACACACACACACACACACACACTTATTTGTATATACACGCAAGTCTGCCAAGCAGCTATCCCCTGTAGTTGTGTGTGAAGGGCCAAACAGTGAAGGGCCAATTACCAAACTGGAGAAACAGAACAGAGAAATAATGAAGAACAGAGCAAATAAAAGGTAAACATCTGAAGTTCACGTGGGAAACGCACAGTTTTAACATCGTTGTGTCATGTGAGGATATATAAAGAGTGTTTAATTTCTAAACATGTCAAGTGAAAATCAACCTGAAGAAGCATCAAATACTTGCTAGCAGTGGTAATAGGTTTTTTTTTATTTTTGCACCTTTTATTTCTTACAATTTAGGCAAATCAATGAATGAATCACTAGACTCATTAGATATAAATGCCTATTATTGGTTAATAGACATACTAAAAAGGTCATTATGTTCACTACATGTAATTGAAATACCCATCAGCCATTTGTTTTGGTCAGATCATTCACGAGTGTGTCGGTGCTGGGGCAGCAGTCCTTGATCTATGAACATTAATGGTGATCCCGGTGCTCACTGAGTGGTTGCCGACCAAACCCTGCAGGCCGCATTGGCTGCACAAGCCTGGTATTATGGTCAGCTTGTGGGGAGGAAAAGTAATCCGGAGCTTAGACGAACATCAGACACTGAGTAATGGACTCGGAGGCAGAGTTGCACTCAATACTGTGTCAAAACTTGCAGCTGAAATAAAAGTCGCCCGCAGCACTTGCTAAGCCGTGCAAACGCCGAGGTGCTGCTCCGAGTTCCTGACTCGTGCCTGCCAGTGAGAGTCGATTCGGCTCCAACGTAATTACCTATACACACAGCTCTATTTGATGATGATTAAAGCCACTAACACACACACACACACACACACACATACATCCATACAGGTACACTCGGCGGCCCAGACGCCGTCAGTCGCCAGCCACAGCAGTTATGGAGACATTAAAGGTGATGATTATTAGATGATAATAATTAAAAAGCTTTAAAGCTCAGGTGAAGGTAAACAGTACAGACAGAAGCAGAGTCGCACATAGGAAGATAAGATTGCTGCGAAACAACCTCGTAATTATTCCCAGTCAAATGACCACCCCGAGGCAGAGCACAAATGATAGCTTCCAGTTTTGTTTTTGATTGGAAAGACATAAAAGGTCTCCAACAACAGATTGCGGGTTGTCAGGTGCGACATCAGTCATTCTGTGTTGCTGTTGTAATGTGCAATCCTGCTAATGCCATTTTTTTTTTTCTTTTTTGGGGTGAGTTTGTTTGGAAATATTGTTTTTTCGGCCTCGTATCTGAGAAGGAGGATCTGAAGAATTCAGTACCACTTTAGCAATTGCAAATTAAAAGCTACCACTTTGTAGGTATCATGGTTTACAATAACAATATAACCCAACTGTTTGTACTTCGGCTTGACAACAAAAATATGGCGCTATTAATAGACGCCAACTGTCTTTCCATAAATATTGCTGTTTTAGACTGTCAACATTATATTGTAAAACTTTAAAGTTCCAAGAAAGGCACGAGTTTTGATCGAACAATGAGTTCGTGTTACATTGGGTGGTCCCCTGCGCCTGCAGAGGTCTTTGGGGTCTGCTATCTGGCGGCGTATCTCCATGTGGCCTCACACGATCCCAGAGGAATACTAGCCTCTTAATTGATTCTAAAGGGAAATGGCTTTATCCAATCTGATGCCACCCGCGAGTCAGGAAATGGGCAGTTGCGATAACTGCAGTGTAAGTGAGGGTGGGAAAAGCCGCAGAATTATACCAAGACTATTTTCAGTCAAAAATGAATTAAAGTGGTGATGCAGGTTCACAACCTATTTCTAACCACAACTGGTCATTTCGGCTGTGAAGGGTTTTATTCATTCTACGGTCGGCGTGTGAGACCTACACCTCAAGCATTAATCACTCTTACAACTTTGTCTGAAACATTTGCGTCTTTCTTCGCTGGCTGTCTTGTATCCCGACCGTGGGGGCCTCCTTCAGATTGGACAAAATCACCTCCAGGAGATGAGTGCTGTAACAGATATCCACTGATAGAGGTTAGCTGATGAAAGCTTGGGGGCTTTCCGCTGAGTGCTTGTCCCAAAACAAACACTGATTTGACTGTTATGTGTGTTTTGATGCTTTTGAGAGCGAGCGGGTTTCCTTTTTTTGGGGGGGGGCCTGAGAAAAGAAGCTTAAATTGTCCCCGAGCATTAATGAGGTGGTAAATAAATGTCTTTTGTGTTTACACCAATGACCCCCCCCCCCCCCAAAAAAAAAACAAAAAAAACTCAGACAGTTAACTGGGGGCTTAGGCATTCATTATCTCCCACCAGCCACCCGTAAAATACAGCATGTGGGGTCTTGTTTGTTTGTGTGTGCGTGTGTGTGCGTGTGAGTGTGCGTGTGCATATGTTTCTATTTATTCAACGCTTTGCATGTGTCTGTTGGAGAGCGTTTGCCCGCTGCCTTCAGTGTAGGCCCGAAGACTCTCCCCTCTGGGTCTTTTAAGACATCTGGTTGCGGATGGGCAGCTTATATCTCCTAGTAATATGTGCTGTTAAGCCCCCGGGAGCCTCCGCTGTGCACATCATTACACCCCTCCTCAGGCTTTGCTCGGAACATCGCTGAAACCCTATCGTTTGGTTCAGAGGGGTACAAATATGCTGTATATCCTTTTATACTACTTCCTCTCCAGTTCGTCTCCCATCTGTTGCAGATTAGTCCTCGGTGTGTGTTTAGAGAGCAAAGCCTGTCGCCGAGCGGGACTGATAGTAAACCCAGAAGGTTTTAGTCAGAACTGTCAGGTAGGTCTGAATTAACAGAGAGGCCAACTGAGGATATGGCTGACTGAAAGGGGAGCTGAGGGGGGGGAGACATGCTCCAAAATTACCCAGCGAGCCCACCAAACCGGTCGTCTTGTTTACCCATGAACCTCAGGCCCGCTACTCGAGGGTCAGTGTGGAATGCCGACGGCGGCTCCTTGGCCAAATTCAACCGCAGACCCTGGGAGAGGAGAGAGACGAGCACCCTGCAAAAATGGCCACTTACTTAGTGAGTTTATTTAAACACCAGAGCTCAAGACAGCTTTTTATACGACGCACGGCCTCGATATCTGGGATCCAAGCCCGTCACCAAACCGTTCGCGAGCTGCGCTAAGCTGATGTCGGCCGGCTGCTTTGTTATCTCTCAGAATCTCGGCCTCTCTCAATCACTGGCTCGGTAACCTGTTTATAGTGAAACAAAAGAAGGCTTTGGGAATGTGCTGTGACACTAAAGGCTATATGGTTTCACACACGCCCTGACAATTGTGACAAGCTCATGTAGGCCAAATTGCAGCCTGAGTGCCCGAGGCGATGAACTTGGTCGGACCCGTCTTTTCCCAGCGCTTGTTGTGTTTCCAATGCTAATTTATGGGAAAGTGAGGCTGGTGGTTGTGTAATGCCAGTTTGTGTGTGCGTGCGCGCATCAAAAAGTGTGTTTGTCTGTTCCGCTTGACTGATGTCCCATCCCTCCAGGGTCCTGTCATTAAGCCTCTGTGTACACAACCCCAATCCCTGGCCTACATCTATCTCTTATGCCAAATTCACAGGAGATTCTCTCTCACACACACACACACACACACACACACACACACACACACACACACACACACACACACACACACACACACACACACACACACACACACACGCTAAACCTGATGCAATGCTGCTGCTTGCCTTGCCTGATATGTCATCATACAAATCTGTTTTTGTATTTGCTCTGCTCTCGCTCTCTTTTTTGTTTTTCTTTCGCTTTTGAGAAGGCTAAAATGTGACAGAGGGACTTTAATCAATCAAATGGCTGCATTAAGCGTTAGTCAGACTTCCCGGAATGGCAACAACAAGGAATGAAACCAATAAGGAGACCAGTCAAAATATATTTTAATGTTTTTATTTCAGCTGGAGTGTGTCACTTTAATTTCTCCATCAGTGTTTCCGTTTTCTTTAAAAATCATCTATAATAATAATAATAATACCCTGCTTGTCTGAGTTACAGCATGTTATTGGCTTTATTTACATCAGTGATCCAACACTTAAGCCTGTACCTTTCTTACCATCGGAGTGGAGCAAATCAACAGCACATTTTCCCGTCAATAAGAACAAGGCATTGTGTTTCTTGGCATTTTTTATTTTTAAACTCTATTGCCTGCGCGTCTTGGCTGTTCTTCCTGTTCTGGTGAAGGTAATTTTAAGAGTCAGGTTTGTCTGAGGCAATGTGATCGCAGCAGCCTGGGATCTTATTAAAGCACATGTGCACATTCGCACACACACACGCACTTCAAATGTCCTCTGGCTTTTATTAAAGGAGGAATGCATCACTTAACAATATCAAATTAGACTTGGATGGGATGCACAAGACTCTTTTTCTCCTCTCTCTGTTACACACACATACACACACACAGAACTACAAGGACAATGCCTCTATAGCTTACTTAAAAGGTGTCAGTATTTGTAATATTGTGCTTTATATTAGTAAACTCCATTTGTACAAGTTGTCCACAATGATAATTTAAAGGTAAGCATATGTATGCTCCTCTTATCAAATTAGTGTGCGCTCACGCCTGTGTTGCCATAACAATATGATCATTTTCTGTGAAATGAATGTTTGAATGGTGCCCGGTGTGTACTCTCACTTTACCAATAGCCAGCGGGGGTCGGCTCCAGCACCCTGCAAAGTGGTATAGAAGATATATTTATGGATAAACGGGAATAAAGCGTTTGCATTGTATACGGATCATAACGTGTACATGCTTATGAGTCACATTATGTATCAGACGAAGAGTGTGTGACTTGAAGTATAATGTGATGCTTTGAAGCAAAATACCACACCACAACTTTGAGGATTTTAAATGGTGACAATGAGACACTCGGTTACATTTTGTGCTGTAAATGGACATTGAATACATCGAGTTGTGAAGGATAGTGCAGAATACTTAAAGAACAAAGTGTGTACTTTCATGAACACCACCGGCTACCTAAAAACTCATCCTTCCAATATTTTGAAGTGTAATATCACTCATTCCATTGTTGATTAATAGTTGTATTTTCCTAGGAGCACAGAGGTTTGAAGAAACACTTTGAAGGATACTTTAGCTCGGCAGTATATCATTTTTTAGCCTACGGGGAGATCTGGGGCTTGTTAGATTCAGGTAATGGTATGCATTGAGCAATTTAAATTAGGTTGTTTATTTCAAAACTCATGAAAAGCAATGGTAATAATATAAAGAAAAGGACTTTGTGCTGCTTCTTACAAGCTCATTTAGCCCTCAAAAAGTGCAACTCCTGAACATACTCCAATCAGCCCGTGAATAGTGAAGGGATTTACAGGAAATCCGCATGAATGTTGGAATAATTGGCAACACATGCACGTATATAGGCGGCCCCAAAAAGTGCTATGAAGACTGTCAGATACAAATGTAAGGTGAAACAGGAGCTGCATTGATGCAAGGATTATTTTTTTTTATTTTGCAACAATTGATCGAAAATGAATAGAAGAGAATAACATTTTTTTTAAAGTGCTTTGTGCCTGAAGACTGTTCAGGTTTCCAAAGCAAACCTAAAATAGCTTTATTGATTTGGCTTTGAATCACAAACACTAGCTGGTTATAGAAGCTTGATCCATGAAACGTCTTTATCTTGCAATGAGGACAATCATACAACAAATGTATAATAATGTAAATATTACAGATATTAAAACTTTGTTGTTTGGACAACATTATTAAAAAAAAAGTCCGAAAGTGTAAATATTTTGATCAAACTTTCTGTCACTTTATTCTCGAGTACATGGCTACTAAAGCTACTTTAGTATAACCAAACTCAGTAGGAAACATACTTTGCAATTAAAAGGAATCTCAAACAATTCTATTGAAAGGTGGCTGAGTTATCTCACAAAGAAGCAAAGAAACCCACAAGCAGCTTCATCGCAACCCAAAATAGATTCTCATTTTCTAGTATAAATATCTATGAAACAAGATGAGACCCCATCCCCACCAAGGTTCCTCATCACAGCTGACAACTTCCTGCGCTTTATAGTGCCTTTATTGACATTTCCGTTGTCCCAAAGGTGTGTAGGTAACACCCTGCAGTGTTAACAAATCTCCGCAGAGGATTTTTATGGTTAGAAACTTAAATTACACTCGGCTGGGGAGTGTCAAGGAATATTAACACTGATCTGACAACGCCGCCGTTGAGCAGTACTTCCACAGACTTGATATGCAGTGGCAAACTGAGCTGGTGGGCCTTGTTAGTGGGGCCTGAAGGATTCATTTCCTGGTGTGACAGGCTGCTGAGAGGCGTCTGTCAATGTGAATAGGGCTGAATGGAGCTTAAATGGGCCTGAATGGTGGAATCATAATGGATGCGATTTGAGATGTTGAGCTCAGGTACTTGTGAATGTGGATTGACTGTATGTGTCGGCTGGTTTGTCACAGCCAGCGTGTTTCTACATTTGTAAAGATAATTGGATTTACATATGTGGCTTAAGACTTTTTTTTTTTTTTTTTACTGCCCATTAATAAAAAGTAACTGCACAACTTAAGATTTCAAGTTTGCTTTAAAAAAAAGCTAAAGTTTGGTGCCCACGCGTCTCTTCTGTTGTAAACACCATTTGCCAGATTAAATTTATTTCACATACAACAACATCCTGCCTTCTTCCTCCTCCGAAGAACCAACATTTGCTTGTTTGGCTTTAAAGAAAATTCACATTGTTGAACTCTCAAACTTTGTCCCCAATGAAGAACTTGTTTCAAGACAAATGTCGCCTTGCAAGCCGATCGTTTATTTAATTTATCCTCAAATATTTAGTTGCATGTATTTGCATGTTACACTTCTTTAGCGTCAGGAATGGTCTCAGTTCCCATTTGAATTTTATAACATACTGTCCTGCAACATGTTGGAACAAGTTGTTGTTCTTGCTGATTTCCATTGTGAACAACCAAAGAAGTGTCTCCTTGGATATTTGCATTCTCAACCCCTTCTTGCCTCCTGGGGATGAAAAGACTCCTCGCAAACTCCAGGTGTGAACGGCTGTTATAAATGAAAATAGAGAACAGCACTGCTGGAAAAGAGCACGTTTGTTTAGTAAGCCGGCCCTTCGCGTTGAAGGTTAGGAAAAGGTCAAATTACCAGCCGAGTTGTATTCCGGTATAAAGATAAGCTGTGAAGCCAGGAGTAAGTGTGCCAGTTGTTATCTGGCTCGAGTGTGTGCTCGGTCGGTGTGTAGTCTAGACTTTCTTGGGCTTGGATTTCAAAAGGCCAAGCTTTCGCCAAGGACAGGAATGATCACTCCGAAAGATGAAGAGTGTGACAAAGAATTCAGAAACGGGAAGGTCCTTTAAGGCTCTGTTCACTCAAACGATCTACTGGATGTAATATAAGGATCGTATCCGGTGTATGTAGGAAATGCAGACAATGGTGTCGCAAACAGGAGTAAATGTACACTTTGTTGCTGAAGCAAATTTAAATTCAAAAGCGGTGAGCGTGTGTACTTCGTACAGAAAAGTAAAATTTTCCTATTTGGCTGCGAGGTGAAATATTGTTGGATCACACTGATTAGAAATGTCTCAAGAAAAGAAGTTTGTGATTTCTGCACATTACTGTCCACTAAGCAAGAGGGGTCAAAGGTCATTGCATAAACCCTCCATTAGTCGGTTCCTGTTGATCAGCCTCAGACATGTGAATGAGACCGAGGAATCATCCGTTAAGCACGTGTGTCCAGCGGCTTTGCAGAGTGCTGATACTTGACTCTTCGCCTCCTGATGGCTGACAACCATTAAGACTGTCATGTGTAGCAAGGACGCGGCATTAAAATCCTGCTATGACACGTTTGGATCTCGCTCTCTTTCAATAGATAAACAGTCTAACACCCACAACTTCACCAATTACCCCCCCCCCCCCACCCCCCCCCCCCCCCCGAGGAGACAGCAAGGTCAACTGTCCTCATGTGCTTTCTAAAGAACCATAGGCCTCTGGCCACAAGCCCAGGCCCAGTCTGAAAAGCAGATATCTGCCTATTGTCTTGAATAAAGCCAGTCATCCTCGGACCTGTCCTCTATTCATGCAGGAGCATTCCTCACCCACCCGTTGGCTGTTTTTATTGTCTGAATTAAGTACTTGTTTTTGTCAGCGAAATAGTGTCTTTCCACTCTGCGAGGATATTTGAACTGAAACGTGTCAAGGACCTGAACAGCATCTCATGAAATTTAATCACATCTTCAAAAGGTTAAACAGATTTTTTATTTTTTTTTTCCTGGAGGAGCAGTGCCAAGGCCCCTGGAAAGGTTGAGCACTTTTCTGAAAGGTTCACCCTCCGACTGGATTGCCAAGCTCCCCTTGTCTCTTCTTTCAACTTCAAATATGCACTGCTATGCCAAGAAAGACGGCCGTGTTGGCGAAGCACATAGCGCAGCCTCATCTCCAAGCACACAAGAGAATCTCTTTTCTCCATCCCACTCTCCTAAGCTAATTACCTAACTGAGTCATTTCTCATTTGTAACAGGTAATCTGGCATGTGACAAACAGCGCTGTTGCCCCCCCCCCACCCCGCGAGTGACTTTGTGGGGTTGTCAGAGGAGAGGCCTTTGTCCGGGGGACAATTGCGTAAACTCATTTGTCATTTTTGACTGTTTAAATGACACCCTTGTTGCTTTTCAGCCCTTCACAATGACTGATGGCGCAGCTTGTCCAAATAAGCACACCAAAACTTCCACAGGCACGGCGATTTTGTTTTGTTTCGGTGTTGCTCCTCTTTCAAAATGTTTACTTGCGACTTCATGTTTTAACATCTTGAAATTCAAAGTGTCCACGCTTCCACGTCTCTTTTGAGCAAACTTCTCTGGTCGTTCGGCTCGGTTGTCAGGAGTTTCCTCAAGTGGAGTGTTCCCTGACAATAATGTCATTGTGATTGGCTGAAGTGAGAGATGAGGACAGAGGACCTCTCTCCTCTCACTCATTCAGATCCTCAAAATAGGAAGGGGAGGGGCAGCGATGTCAGTGACAGGGTGAGGAGACGGATTCCCCCTGCGTGAGAACTTCCTGAGATGGATGAGGCGGACCTGAGAGGAAGCGTGGTCGAAATTTAACCAGCGAAACACCAATGAGGCACGAGGACTTTTATTACGGACTAGACGCTACAGCTTTTCGGGGAATAGTAAGTTTATGAATCACAATGGGAAAAATAAAAGTTGTAGTTTCTTTCAGCTATTCAAAACAAAAGGACAGCAAAGTCTGGGATTGCATTCAAATGTTTCAGCTCAGTCTTGAACGATGCTCAATATTATAAAGCCTGTGCAGTCAAACTCCAAGTACAAATTGATGGGCCGTTATTGGAGCTACTGAGATGAGATGTATTAGACCAGATGACCCCAGGGGCCCTTTAAAAAAAGCATTTGGCCGGTTTCAATATAAACAAATTTCACATTGACTGAAGTGAATCATCAATGGATATGTACAGAAACAGATTTATAATGAATGGCTGTCTGTCTTGTAGAAGAAGAATTCCAGGAAGAAAAAAACACATTTTAAGAAACGAGTCTCGCTCCGGTCGAACTCGGGGTTGGAGGAAGGGATGTAGAGATAGGGTAGGGGGGGGGGGGGGGGGGGGGGGGGGGGGGTGGGGGGTAAAGGGGGAGGGAGGTGTTGACTCGGTCGTGTGTTTGTGTGTGTGATTGAAGTGCGGTGGCAGGCGATTTGGTGTGGGGGGATGCGAGGGAGGGGCTGACAAGGCCTGGCGGCCCCAAGAGCACTCACTTAACTCAGAACGGGATCAGAGGCACTCCAGATAGAGATGTCACTTCTTGGCCCTCCCATCCCTCTCTGGGCCTTTAAACTTTTGAATTGTCATGTGAGATGCTAACCATTTGCAGATAGAGAGAGAGAGAGAGAGAGAGAGAGAGAGAGAGAGAGAGAGAGTTGCTCCATTTGAAAGTCTCCCCAGTGCTGACGCTGGACTTTTAGAGATTGGAGGGAGGAGGAGGAGGAGGATTACTTCTCCACTGAGTGGGATCTGGTTCTGATTAGTTTGTGGATCTTCTGAGCGCGATGCTGCAGACATGAAGCCAGAGCTGGAGTGCTGTGCGACCGGGGGATTGTGGCAGTGAAGGAGGGCTTTATGTGAATGTGGAGAGACATGCTTTCCCAAGAGGTAAGACATGTCGTGAAACCAGAGGGATTGAGCACAGAGCTGTTTTAAAGCTCTGCCAGGAAAAAAAAAAAAAAAGTTTGCACAACTTCCACATTACTGTTGGTGCAGATGATGCTGTGTGTATTTGTGTGTATGCCGTCGTGTTGTGTCTATACAGTCCTCATGTCTGTACAGGTGGTCTAACTCCAGCTGTGTTGGGTCTCCTGTGCATCCCCTGACACCCATTTGGCCCTAGAATAACACTCTTCAGCAGCCTTAAGAGCAATGACCTCAGTCTTTGAACTCTACTATTTAATAGTTTTTCTTTGCAAATCCCATGGAGTTTTGGAAAAATAAACTTGGGAGCTCAGTGGTTTAATGGCAGATATGTAGTGCCGTTACTGTTGTACCAGTTTTATTCTAATAAACGTGAAACACTTTGGCATAAAGTGTAGGAGCCATGCTCCTCAGTAAATCAGGAAGTATTCCTTCAGTTAGGGTGGGGTTGTGTTCATTTAAAAATGCTATGTTTGACATTTCTTGATGAAGTTGAACCTTTTAAAAGTGTGGGGGGGAAGCATGCATGCCTACATCTGGCTGGTATTTACACAGACCTGATGTTGGGACTCTTTAAATGCCTTTTAAAAAAAAAAACAACTTTCCCTTTTTAACCCCCTTAACCTCCTCCTGTCACGTCTCCGCCGCGGCCCACTTTCAGAGGAGGAATAGCTGGACGTTTAGTTTTTGTTTTCGACAAAGACGGCCATTGTGTTATTGCCAGGAGGTGACATGGTGAAATGTGAGTTGCTGTGTATGTTGGCTCGGGAACCTGCAGTCACCTTTTCCCTGTAACCTGTGGGATGTGAGGGCCAGAGCACTTAAAGACAGTTGTTTTTCATCCGTTGCTTTTCAAATGGGAGGATTGGCTGCTTCATTTTGGTACCAAAATGAACCTAAACTGATTATAGTGATTCAAGACAGCTTTTTTTTTTTTTTTTAACCATCAGACCACAGAGCTTACCACTAGATGAGTCAACAATGAAATTAAATGTTACACACAAAGAATATTGTCTCTGGTGCTCTTTTCATTATTGTTAATTTGGGACAAGAATCCCAAATCCCATGTAAACAATCATGCTTTAATTTCAAGTGACCTTATCTAAATATACCACTAACTGTGCTTAACCAGGCTAGATGAGATAAAGTGAAACAGTTAAAGAAAAGCTTCTGAGTGATAACATTATCTCCCCTGCCATAAAACCCAATAGATTAGTCACCAAAGAACAAAGCAACACCCAAATACCCCTTTTGTACTGTGATAAGAGCCGTGGTTTGACTTTTAACAGCATTTCTAAGCTGCAATTTTAGTGTTTTGACGTCCCGGGTCGCATTGAACTGTATGCTAATTAAGATAGTGCAGATATTTTCCTTGACGAGTTACTTGGGGGTCAGCTACGTGGCTGAGCATCCTCCTCAAGATTCCTCTTCAGTGGGAGTTAAGGTTTGAAAATGTTTGCGGTCACAAAATACAATTTACTTTGAATTTGATAAAGAATTATCTAAAATAAAATGTTTTTTTTATTTTAAAAAACAGCAGGTTTTACTATTGGCATTCAAATGTGTGTTTTCCTTTTTTGCATTTAGCAGAAAACTCAGGTTAAGCGTCAAAAAGGAAAATACAGACCTACGAATGCTTGTGTTTTTCTGAAAAGGTCACAAAGTTCAACATGCTTGGGTGCACTCTCTTCCCCGTGGTTTTGTACAGTCTCGCAGGAAGTGGTTTATCACTTGGCACAAGCTTTTGTCTGACCGAATTTAACCGACCGCTTCAGCGGCACAGCTAACGGACATAATTACTGGTCAGCGGAGGCTTTCAGCGCTTCTAATGGGAGCTGCTGTTGAGTGAAAGACCAAAACCTGTATACGGTTTGGAGGGCCAGCGTGAAGTCTCTCTTCCCACCCAAACGAAGCCCATTCTGCTCCAGATTTGCATGTCAAAGAGTTCCGAGCGGATGAAGAGCGGCTCTGTCAACACCTTGAGACCAAAGCTCTGCTATCATGCCGGGAGTGCTCCGAAGAACATGGCCGCTGAGATAAGAAGGCTACTGATCATGGCGGGATGCACACGACGAGATTTGTAGGAGTCCAACTATTTCCACGGCAGTACAGAGTCTCTTTGTCTAGGAAGTTGATTCCGTTTTATTACTGATGACATGAACACAGGATATACTGTATTTTCATTAGGTTCATCGTTTTCCTCTATAGGCGCTCAGTCACTGATAATATCAGAGTTTTCTGCACAAAAACCCACCGTTTCCTTCTCAGTTCGGCAACAGATGTTTCAGGAGAAACAGCTGGGATTGTCTGTTGCCTCTTATTATGTCAAACTATTACAGTTCTGGTTCAAAGACACTTCCTGGAATTACACATTGTGTACTTCCTCACTGACCTGGAAAATGCAATCTTCCCTATGCATAGCTTCAACAAGAAAAACAACAGATGAGATAAGAACCTGCTGGTTTTAATGTCACTATAGATCATGTATAGTTTGTCATAAGAGTTTTGTAGAGTGCTATTTTTAACAGGTCATCATTGTGTAATGGATAAACAAAGGATTAGTTGACAATAATCTAATGGATTAAAGATAATGTGTTTTAAATTTCTGTCAACATTCTTCTTTTTTGTTAGAGGGTTTTATAAGATACTGAGAATAAACTTTTTTTTTCTCTTTTTGTGTTATTTTAAGCTCTTGTTATATTTCTTTAGCCATTACGCTAAACTCTCAAAACACCACCAGGATTAGAGCAATTATTTTGTTAAGAAGCACAAAGAGGCAAAGGTTAAAGATAATTGACTGATTGCAGGGAGGTATTGACAGTAAGTGCAAAAAAATCCCCCAAAAAACCCTCAATCTTCAAACACCTAAAATGCAAACGGCAGAGTTTTGTGTGAAATAAAACAAAATGCAGCATGCACAGCAGGAATACAGAAAACAGGACGTGAAATAAAGGGCTGCCTCTGTAATTGTGTGACTCTTTGTTGTTCACAGCGTTTGTGTGCGATGAACCTGGAGCACAGTGAGCGAGGCCTGCTGCCTCGGGGCCCCGACATGGAGGCTCGCACCGGGGGAAAGATGGGGAAGGTGTCTGTGGGCTTCCAGAGGAGCTCCACCTCAGATGACGACTCCGGATGTGCGCTGGAGGAGTACGCCTGGGTGCCACCAGGGCTCAGACCGGAACAGGTTGGGACGCCACTTCTACAATATCATAATTTACACCGTGCACTCACTATGCCTCTGCTTTGGTTTTACAATCTTTCCATTCATCGTGCACAAAAGACACGAGAGCTTGTGGGCTAAATCACATTAGCTGCACATTCATGGTTTATATTAGGAGGTGTCCTTTTTTTAAACTATGAATTTGTGCCAAAGGCAGGGTTTTTTTTTATAGTGCAAATGCGGACATTGTGTTCCCTTTACTATACAAGGGGATTAGCAGGGCTGCATGCTGAAGCACAACATCTGGCCACGGCTTCATTTGCTATTGTGTATTTAAGATGTACATGTTCATTTGATCTCACATGTGGTCTCGCACATTTTCCTATGTTTTTGTCACGGAACTGCACACCAACAAACAGAATTTTGTTCAGGTTTTGGTTTTGCCCATCAGGGGGAAATTCACCAAGGCAAAACATTAACATTTACAGTCGCTTTGTGTTCCGTTTATGTGTGGAGAAATTTCACAGTCAGGCACACGTGAGTAGACAGAGATTGACATGTTTAGTCCAAGGGCAGAACTCAATCCAGCCATTCACTCCTGCACGTCGTTGGATGCTGACCGTGTGCTGAAGCTCATTGATTGGGTCTCCATCTCCAGGTGCAGGTGTATTTCTCCTGCCTGCCAGAAGACAAAGTGCCGTACGTCAACAGCCCAGGAGAGAAGCACCGGATCCGACAGCTCCTCTACCAGCTGCCGCCACATGACAACGAGGTAGAGATAATGGGAGAGTGACAGGGTGTGTGAGAACAAGAGAGAGAGAGAAGACACAGAGAGATATTAATGGGTAATGCAGATTTTATAATCCCAGCTGACTATGGGCAAAGAATAGAGTACGTGCTGAATCAGTCTCACACCGCATACTACTACACCACTGTGTGTTTGTCTTAATGGCTTTGACCTTGTTCTGACACATCCTGGCTGCTCCACATTTAAAGTGAATTGACACACATTAAACCAGACACTGCACCTTTCTTTTTTTTTCCCCCCAACTTCCATTTATAAATATCAAAAGTTTGTCAGTGAAAGTTCAACTGAAAATGTCAAAGGTTTCACGAGTTGTTAGAATCGGAGTGACAGCGAAGCTTGAAGGGAAATTAAGGTATTTGAAAAGAAACATAAAGAGACAACAAGAAGTCAATGGATTTCAGTGCAAATTCATAATAAACTTTGTTTACCCCGACAGTTATTTTGCATTTGACGAAGGGAAATACCCCCCAACACAACCTTGAGGGTTTTAACAGAACAGTCTTTCTTTGTCTGCACTCACACTTCCAATGGGCAATCGTAACATGACAACCACATGGAGATTTTTTATTAAGTGGTCTATGTTCATGTTTGTTTAACAAGAATCATCTTAATACAAATACATGAAGATTTCATGAAATCCAAGTCTTATTGTTGGCCCGAGCACAGTTCTTGTCTGTCTGCTAATGCGAACCGGGCTATATGGTGTTTTTTTGTGTTTTTTTGTATGGCTCGACGTTCAAACTTGTGGTTAATTCTTGTGTTTTTCCATAAGAACTTGAAAACAGCATGGTCGGTCCAAAAAGAGGTGTTGTGTTTGTATTAGTAAAGACTATAAACCACACACTGACAGGAAATATTTACGTGCACATTTCCAGTTCGGAAATTGTCTTTCCAGCTGTTTACATAGGGATTTTCAACGGCGTGGTTGCCAGTACTCCACTGGGCTCTCCTCCAACTTCCGCCAATGGCTCTACTTTGCATCGCAGTTACCGGTAGATGCATTTTGGTGGAGCGAGGGCAAATGTACCTTGACAAGAGTTGGAGCCATATTATGAAGATTTACTAAGTTTGTTATCTGGAAAAGGGTTGTGTGGCACATGTTCGACATGAGACAATTCATTAGAAAAATAAGAAGCGAGATAATAATGAAGAGAAAGTGTTCGTCTATATTACATTTAATGCCAGGTGAAAACATTGTAATAACGGGTAGAACCCAAAGTTAGTCAATGTTTGAAAGCTTTTTATTGTGAACATCAACTGATATTTATGGGTTTTTTTTTATAGTATCTAGCAACAGTAACCTAAAGCCAACATCTGGGTAAATTATCCACAGGCTTTTCCAATAGAGCTGCAACAATAGCCACATTCCCCCAGACCCAACAAAAAGACCCTCTAGCGACAGTAAATACCTGCCTCCTCTGTATAGTAGCCTTATGGTGCGTAAACCAGCACTCCTTTCACATCTGTGTTAATAGAGTTTACATTAGGAGATATGCTGGAGGGTTATCACCACCAGAGAGGCAACGATGGGGGGGGGGCATTCCGCTGACAGAGGTGGTCTCAGTATACACACATGGCAGACACACAATAGGTACACTGAACGCACACAAACACAGTGTTTGACTGAGCGGTTTTATGACGTTTGTTGGCAGAGCTGCTGGCTGATGGAGCAAACTGCCGGAGGATTCCTTGCGTAATTGTGGTTAGGAGGGATAAGCACTGTGTGTGCATGAAAGGAACAGGCAGTGAATGTGTGTGCTTCGGCTTGCACACCAGCATCATTTACTGTTGTTAGAGAACAACCGAGCTGGTTGTTAGGACAATTTTTGCCTTTTTTTCCTCCTTTTTTTTTTAATCTGAGCCTTCATCACCATCTTTAAACAAAGGGGATGGGTTTGTGTGTTGCTCACGCCATCCTTTCAACGCAGCCCTGAGGGGAATTAGCTTTGATTAAACCCTTTTCCAGCCATATATGGACTTTGTGTGATGTTCTTCCCCAAACTTGCATGCAAAGATGAAAGCTTGACTATCATCAGTAATGAATGGGTGTTTAGAAGATGCTATTTTTGCATTGTCCTCCGAACTGGCTTCTCCTTTAAGCTGGCGCAGACCTGCTTATTCTTTTCTTTTCATCAACTCATCGTCCTCATTTTGCTTCTTCAAGGTGCGATATTGCCACTCTCTCACAGAAGAGGAAAAGAGGGAGCTTCACATGTTCAGCACCCAGAGGAAGAGAGAGGCCCTGGGGAGAGGGACACCCAAGATTCTGCCCCGGGCACTGCAGCACACCCGTTGTGAAAATGTAGGTGGATATCCATTGAAGATAATGACACGAGGACACACATGTATATGTACCCATGAAAACCAGCTTTTTTTTGTTTTCCATTCATGCTCATATAACCAGTCATATGGTAATCTAAGAGTTACAAAGAAGCCAACTGGAGGGTCTTATGTTATTTATATCGTGTGAAACCAACGCCCACTATGCTTTCCCAACACATGGCCGCCTGAGGCACAGCCCTGATTGGCTAATCCTGAGGTTTTAATCGCGGGCTCAAACTTCCTCATTAGGGCGACAGAGGAAGCTTGGAAATTGGGAGGCTCATGTTTAAGTCAAGCGGAGAAGCCGGTTCCTCACGAGGAATTCAGCCAATTTCCTGCCGACCATCTATATCACAGCATGGCACACGGGGAAAAAAAAGTACTAGGTAATAATTATTTAGCAGTTATTGTCAGTAATCAACAAACAGAAATCCTGAAACCCTGTTTTAAAGAGGCGATGCGATAATGGCATTTCAAGCTTGATGTCCAAGACAATTAAAGCAACTGTTGATACTATTTCTGAAAAGCTTAATTTCATTGCATCAAGTATAAATATTACTGTCATGTGGCTTTTGCCGAATTCAGCCACGTCAAAATGAGCAAAGCACGTCCTCTGCCAGGCATCCCTAAACAGCAGATGAAGTATAGCCATGTTAATTCTCCTCGGACAGGCAGATGACATCCTTCACCACTCGAACACAGATGCTAAGGCAGCAATGCAAGGTCACACTGAGCTGACTCAGGATGCACACACATACACATTGTTAGAGATGCTTGACATGCAAGGCTGTTCACCTAAAGCTCTGCAAACACGCGCTGTTGTCACCCTCATGCGTGCACATCCGTAATTTATATCATGAAGGCATTTGGAGGCACATATACACACATTCAATCACACAGGTCTGTACATACACTTTGTCAGGGTCCTGTTTCCTGCTGCCTTAACTTCCAGGGACACACAACACCCCTGTATCCAAGGCCCCTGCATGTCCACTGGTAATAATGGTTAACAGCTGGGCATGCTATCCCGTCGCTGCCTATCGGGAGTCTCAAGAATCTTTTCAGTTATATAAAGACTGCAGGTTCAGACATGCACTGATGATCCCTACAAAGTCATTCGATCTATAGGCTCCAGACCAAGGCTGGTGCTTTCTATTTAATGTTTAATATTACACCGCAAAGAATGTACCATTCAATAAATGATATTAGAAACAAAACAAAAAAACACACTCATTGAAACACAGAGCAAGTCTTGATTTGTTCTTTCCTTTTCTTTGGTAATGTATGTAATCTTGGAAGGTTGATTCATCGAAATAAGAATTTGATGAATCTGAAATGAAATATTGGCCTTTGTTTCTTTCGAAAGAACACATTTCAGCAATCGTTATCATGATTGTAGGATTTACCGGCGTGTTTTGAAGGGATCGTATTCCTTTGGCATTTACAGAAGGAACACCTGCTGTTCTGGCTTTCTGTGCATTTCAGTAGGGATGCAAATGGCACATCAGCAGATACATTTTCTGATGAGTTATCTTGGTTATCTCTTTTATTTATGCTGCATTCTTCGCGGGTCACAGGCAACAGCTGCATCCAATACAAATGCAGAAACGCCTCGTTCTGTTTTTATCTCCCTAGTTTCATCCTCAAGGTAAAATATGATAGCATAAGCAAGGTTGAAGCCTTGTTTCCTGAGACCCTTAATCTTCATTGTAATCCACTTTGAGATGCCAATCTCATGGCTGTATCTGTGATTTGTGTTTGTCAGTGTTGTGGCAGCATCAACGGAGGGGAGATGGCCATTTTTGCCTCGAGAGCCGGCCCGAGCCCCTGCTGGCACCCAGCATGCTTCGTATGCGCCACTTGTGAAGAACTCCTGGTGGACCTGATCTATTTTTACCAAAATGGCAAAATCCTCTGTGGGAGACACCACGCAGAGCTTCTCAAACCAAGATGCTCTTCTTGTGATGAGGTAAATGGCAGTAAAAGTGTATCTCGCTGCTACTTGAAGCATTCTAAAATGATAAACTGGTGTTAACATGAGAATGTGTTTTTCTTTAGATCATCTTTGCAGATGAGTGCACTGAAGCAGAGGGTCGTCACTGGCACATGAAGCACTTTGCCTGTTTTGAGTGTGAGACGATGCTGGGGGGACAGCGGTACATCATGAAAGATGGGCGACCTTACTGCTGTGGGTGCTTTGAGTCACTGTACGCAGAGTACTGTGAGGCCTGTGGTGAAAACATAGGTGAGTTGTGTTCGTAAGGAATGACAAGAATCTTTGTTTGCACGTAAAAGGACCGTACCGAGACTTATAATGTGAATTTTCCCTATTCTTTTACACAATCCCTCAGGTGTTGACCATGCCCAGATGACCTATGAAGGCGTGCACTGGCATGCAACAGACCAGTGCTTCTGTTGTGCCCAGTGCAAAACGTCCTTGTTAGGATGTCCCTTTCTGCCAAAACAAGGCCGCATCTATTGCTCTAAAGCATGCAGCCAGGGTGAAGATATCCACGCCTCGGACTCGTCTGATTCAGCATTCCAGTCTGCTCGCTCACGTGAATCGCGTCGCAGTGTCCGCATGGGGAAGAGCAGCAGGCCTGCTGAGCAGTGGAGACAGTCACAGTTGTTTAATCCTCCCGCCACTGTCCCGTCATTTGACCATAAGTATGGGGATGGAGATGCTGATGGTGACATTGACATTGTTGGACACAAACTTGGACATCTTGGTTTGGAAGAAGAGAGGTTCTGGAGGGAGCGAGAGGAGCAGGATGTCGGGGGTGAGGAGGATCCTGAGGAGTGGGCACAGCACGAGGACTATATGACTCAGCTCCTCCTTAAGTTTGGCGATCGAGGGATGCTACACCAACTTCAACAGCCCTCCCTCAAGTCTCCCAGCCCTACCAGTGACCGAAACCATTTAGTAACAATGGCTGATCCCTGGCTGAAGCCCGATACTACATCTATGGGGATTACAGCCTCCTCTCCATCCCCTGCCAGTCCTACTCAAAGTCAGACTTCTAATCAATCTCGAGCCAACAGTCTTAGCCCTGGATTGATAAGCAAAAAGAACCTGCCTGAAATGTACTGGGCCCAGTCACAGGATGGACTGGGTGACTCAGCCTATGGAAGCCATCCAGGCCCTGCGAGTGCCAGAAAGATCCAAGAGTTGGAGATGGACCAAGATCAGGACCAGTCTGTTGCAGGAAGACCGACCTACTGGCCTGACAGTAGGCAATGGTATGAGGACTCCCTAGAGTGTATTGCTGATGAGCTGAGGAAGGTTGAAAAGGGTGTTGGAGACTCCATGGACTCCCTGGCACTTTCAAATATCACTGGTAAGCAGATTGCTGGTTGATTAAAATGAAGTATGCTTTCTCATAATATGACGTTAAAACAATCTCTTTCTGTTCATTTCCTTTTAGGTGCATCAGTGGATGGAGATGGCAGAGAGAGACCTTTAGTTTACACTCTTCATCCCATGCAAGATCCCTCAGTGGCAGACGGCTGCGAAAAGATGAGCAACATGGGAACATATAATTCATCTCAGCTTCACCACAGTAACAACTCTCTCAACTTCAACACAGATAAGAGAGATGAGGAAGCAGAAGCGGAGGTAGCTTTGCGAGGAGGCCCACCAGGGGCACTTTGCTCATTGTCCCCACGTTCAGAAAACCTCCCTCCTTCCTTCATTCATGCCCCAGCTCTAAGGAGGAGCAAGTCTCAATCTAGGCCTCCTCAGATGGTGAAGTTCTCCGAAGACACTGTGGACAACGGATATAATGGTGGGTTTGAGGTCAACGTCAGAAAGCATCCCATGAGTGAGAGGCCACAAAGGAGAGCATATTGTCCTGAGGAGATGGGCAGAGAAAAAGTTCGTCCATCAAGCCACCATGGGCGGAGTAGGCAGCACCACCACAGGCATGGCCGGCACCACAGGAGCCGCAAAACCCGTTCGGACAATGCCCTTCACATGGTGCCTTTGGAGAAAGCACAGAGGCCATACGAGCCCCAGCAGCAGGGCCTGGCCAACCCAGCTTCCATGTTCTTACAGCATCCCTCAAATGGGTTACCTCTTGCCTTCTCCCAAACCCGATCAGACTATATGCTTCGGAGCGCAATGCAAGGCGACTCACGGGGTGAGCGTTTTATGGGCATCTATGGAGATGAGGAGGATTGGTGCTCTACTTGTTCTTCCTCATCATCAGACTCTGAGGAGGAGGGCTATTTCCTGGGTCAGCCAATACCTCAGCCTCGACCTGCTGGGCATTACTATGCCGAGGACTACCCTACAAGGGTCACTGCGTTCTCTCCCCAGAGCAATGGCTCGCACACTGGCCGTCGGAAGAACCACCGATCCAAGAACTGTATAATTTCTTAACGGGGCAGAATGTTTTCCATGAATCTGCACTGCACTAAGTGATAAAGTCAAGATTTCTTAAGCGTACTGCACAATGGTTTACAAAGATCATCAATTAATGGTGGATAACTACACTTCAATATACATATCATATCTGGACTGATAAACAATTTGCTCTGTATAAATTATAGTTAGGAAATAAAATTTTTGCATGCGTATGAATTAGACGTAAATACTGGGTCATACTGAATTTTAGCACCAATAAGATGCATGGACTGATAATTATGGGAGCATTTTTTTTTAGACAGCGCAGACCTAAATTATGTACAAACAACATTGAGATATTAAACTTGTTCATCCATTTCTGCTTTTCCAATAGATCTTTTAAAATGGCTTGTGCTCAGTTAAAGGTTTTGCTGCAATATCTTTGTGTGCATTTAAAAAAAAAAAAAAAGGTAAATGCTATTGTACACAGAGGTTGATAATTAAAGTAGGAAATAGAAACTAACCAAATAATTATTTAATGCGTAATAATACCGAATGACAATGTATATACTAAGTTAAGATTTTAATACTGGTATTTTTATATCCACAGTTGAAAGAAGTGTTTTGTTTTGAAGTTGTTATAGTTAACAGACCATGTCAATATTTTAGCAGAAATAAAGAAGGTGCCACTTTATTCAGTGCCATGTTATTCAAAAACAATGTTTGCAGCGACGTACACTCACGCGTCATAAGAGTAGGTCATATTGGTGACACCAGATCGGCTCCTCACTGCTTCCATCCTTCATGGCGTAGGTTGTACAAGATACGGAAGACATGTTCGTACATACGGATATGATAGCATCATGCAGTTGCTACATTTAATCCACATTGCATTGATTCCATACGTGTTAATTGTGGAGATTTGAACAAATATCATGTTTAAAATATACAAGCTCCTTGACGTGGCTTATTATTGGCCTGGCTGGCTTATAGAGACAATTAAGGAGAACTAGTCAGCAGCAATTCGGCAATGGGTTTAGATAATGCTCAGTTGTAACTGAGGGGCCCAAAATATTCCACTGATGCAACACAAAGACAGGGTGAGCTGGATCAAATTGTTATTGGAAAAGCTCTGACGCTGCCTTCTATTGTCAAGTTTTGATTAGGTTGAGCAAATCTGAGTTAACAAGAGTGTGTTGATGATCAAATGATGGTCTTCTGTATACGTTGGTGTAGCAGCTGGTTGGTTGAGTTACTGTTGCCTTACTGTCATTCACAACCAATGTGGCCATTCTCCTCTGATATCTGTACACTACGACTCATTGGCTCTTCCCTTGTTTTTCGAGATCATTCTCTATAAATCCTGGACATGGTTGTGTGTGATAACCTCAGTTGTTCCTTCAACAACCACACCATTCTCCTCAATCTTTCTTCCCCATGATGCATAGTAGGCTGCCTTTGTCCACTTCCACTTGCTCAAATGAATTTCAATGCTACCATGTGATTGGCTAACTATATATACTTAACCAGGTAAATCACGTGGACCTAATGTTTTGCTGCCGAGTGTATATTCAGACGTCATGAATATGAAAACCCCTCTGAGCGAGTTCTTCATATTTCACGTTGGGACCAGTTGTCCAATGACCATTGCTCTGACGTAACCAGCCAAATGCTTTGTGATGTAAAGACGCTTGTAATAAATATTTTTCTCCAGAGCTTCAAGAGTCCTTTGTTGCCTTTGTTGAGTTTTAACACTTGAACACGTTCCATGCTTTAATTTGTAATTAATGACGACATGCACAAAATGTTTTAAGTGCTTATTAGACAATATTTTTTAACTAAACTCGCACCTTGTGGTAAAAGAGAATGCAAACCTTTATTAGAAATATTTACTGCAACCTTCAGACATATCAGTTTAGTTGAGAGCTTTGTCTCCACATGAACAGGCTTGGTGTCATTTTAAAAACAATATAAAGTGTTGTAAAGCAAATTGGAACAACAAAAAAATAAACTGGCATTTCTAGTCAGTACAAAGTTATACAAATTTTAGCAGCACCTCGTCGTAATAGCCGACTGCTACAAATGAAAGATTTACATAACTGAAAATACTACAAAAAGTGTGATCATGCGAGAGAACTGAGGTTGTGTTCAACAACACACTTTCATTAGAAAAGGTTAAATAAATTCCAGGCAAACATCTTCCGAAGGACCAAAGACGAGTATATTTTTTAAATAAAAGAAACGTTTGTGAACAGCATTTAACAGAAAACCATTTTTTTTGTAATATTATACAAATGAACAAATGTCCCCAGAGAACTTGAAGATAATAAATGTTCTGTTCAAAAATAACACTGTCCATTCTCATATATAATGCACGTCCTCTCCATGCTGAGCCGTTCCTCGCATTTCTCAGCAATCCACAGTCCGAGCTGTAAATCCAACCGATACGAAGGCTCACGTCACTGCAGCGGATCGGGCGCTTGCGTCAGTAAGATGAGCTGTGATTGACTGCTGTCTTTGAAAGTTTATGGCCCGAAGAAGTGGTGGAATCGCAGGCGGAGGGTTCTGGCTGCCGAACCACCTCGTCCAGCTCGCTGATGAAGTGTTTGAGGTCCTCCAGGCAACGCTCGCGGATCTCACCCAGGTTCTCCCTGAGGGGGACCTGCAGCTGTTTCTCCAAGTTCGGATCTTTCGCCACCAGCATTTTCACCACCATCCCAAACGTCTCGCAGTCCTGGCGGTACACCTACAAGAAAGATTTTGGCTTTGTTAAGACATTTAAAAAAAACAGAAAAAAAACAGCAAAAGTTTTCCAAACAGCCCCGGAAGTGATTTTTTTTTCTTTCTTTTCACTTCCCATCTGTATGCACGATTTGGTCGGGAAAATGTTGATGGTTGGGGCTTCAAGAGCTTTGAGGGAAAAGCTCTTAATTGAAGGGGATGATGAGCGGTTTCCTTCCTGCCCTACCTGTCGCCTAGGCGTAAATACCCCAGCGCCGCTGTGCCCTGAGCTGGTCACACTGGTGTTAACACACACGACGGAGTGTCAAATGATAAACACTGATACTCTCAAGTTTAATTGGGGCACTTTATATAGAATAGAAAGGCCCGAGAGACAGTAAAACCACACTTTGGTGGAGGCTTAGGGGCTTGTAACAGGTGTCAGAGGAACAATGAGGAAGAGACGCTGGAGCTTGGTCTGAGAATTTCACACAACGCCTCAAATGTCTCATAAAGGAATGGCAAGATCATGTCACTTTGACACATTTCAAAACCAAGATCTGTTCTCCAATCCTGAATATTCAGTGTTTTGTCTGTCAAAGAAGAGACACTGATTAAAATGCAGTGAAAGGAGGAAGGAACTGAGTGGAAGTGAATTAACCCATAGATAATGCCAACACGTCAAGCACGGAGCCGATGTGCCGCAGGCTAATGTGGGGATACTTCCGGCGACAAGGGCTGTGTGTGGTTAAATGCATTTATAGAAGTGGTTTTGTGTGTTAAATTAGGTCAGGCGAGGGTGAGCTTCAGCCATTCACCGGATACCGACTGTGGCTTCAGTGCTGCAGGGCACCCGAACTCTCCGGCTTATTTATAGATTTTTACAATGTTCCTAGAACAGAGAGCATGCTTGGAGAAGAGGCGAGATCACAAGTAAAGATCTGCTGTCAAACAGACTTAATGCAACTTGCAACAACAGATGGCAACTTACCAAAATATGCATTAAAAACATTTCTGTTGCACTTGTGCATTAAAACAAATTACAGACTGCTCTCACTGATGTAAATCTCTTCTATAAATTGAGCGACTGAAGTTATTTGAGGTGAGATCTTCCTATTATTTCCATCAACCACATAGGAGAAAAGCTAGTAGGGCTGTGCTACAAACAACAAAAACAAAGGCGTTCGTCAAGTTGTCATGTTTTCAAAGCGCGCACAACTGCGCAAAAAAGAATCTGATCGGACTTGAACATTAAGACGTGCAGTGACAACGCAGACAAATAGTTATGATCTATCAGCAGCATCTTAACAACATCATTTTACAGGAAATTCAGGGCGAACAGGAAAAAGTGATGACGCAAAAACACCACCCCGCCGCTGTAATCCCATCTACAATATAATATTACACAATAGTCAGAACGACTAATGTGCTCAAACAGCGGATCCTGGAACGCTTCACTTCAGCACTTTGCTGAATTTAGCAGCAAAGCTTTTGATTCTCTTATCGGTGTCCATTACTTTTCGTTCGACAGCTGATAACGGTGCATTTATAAATGTGATTACAGAGGAAGTATCCAATCAGCGTGTGGACAACAGCTTCTAATAATACATGGAAAGCTGTTATTCAACACACTTCCTGTATTCAGCAGCACTTCCTGAAATCTCTCTGTTATCCAGTCAGGAAGGAAGGGACCGCTTCTTGTCTTTGGGTGGGGTTTGCTGAAGAAACGCAGCATCTGTGTCAGTTCTTGTGGGTTTTACTTATATAAGCAGGTTCTTATGGGGTGTTTGAACCGAGAGTAGTTTGAGGACTGGATATTTGTTCGTGGGGGGAGATTGTGAGTGAGAGTGTTGGGCTGCCTGGCTTCAGAAATGAGAGAAACAGAACAGGAATGAAAGAGTTGGGGGGGGCCTCAGTATAGTCCTGCGATCTCCAAGAGTAAAATCCCTCAAGGGGCTGGAGACGTCTGGCTTTCTATCTTGCGGCCAAATATATTTAGATTCCTCAACAAATGAAATAAAACTCTCTTTGTATCGCAGTCTGGGCTATGCGGAGTAGCGCATAATACCCTTTATTGCCTCTCATGCCCTGTCACTCACTATAACCAGTTAGTCTGTACTGCGGCCAAAGTCAACTTGGATGATGAGAGCGGGCTCAGGTTGACTTTCGGCGAGCCAACTTCACTTAGCCGCACAAACATGAGAAACGCTCTGAGGTAACGCGGCCCGGCATGGCGTCCGCCCGATGATGGAAAGCTGGGGTTGTGATCGCTGTAGCGACAGTTGGTGAGCTTTTTTTTCTTTTTGGGGGGGGGGAGGGGGGCTGCAGAGTGCTACTGAATTCTGTATGTGTGTACCAGAGATGGCGAGACCAGATTGACTGCGGAAAAGCCAAACATCTGGCTGACACTTGTCAGGCGGCTGAATGCAAAGTGCCTACAACCACACATGTGAAAGTGGCTTTGTTTGTTCAGAGTGAAGCAGCACTTTATTTGATGGTGCCGTGGGCATGATGGCGCATTAATAACAGCCACTAGAAAAGTGCGTATAAATTTTCTTGCGGTGGATTGGTTTGTCTGTGTCTTCAGAGGGTAAACAAACAAAGTCTTTCAGAAAACTACAAGGATCTAAAGGCTTAAAATGCTCACAAGGAAACTTCTTTAGTTCTCATAGAGAGAGCTGCCAAATCACAAACAACTGTCATCCAAATGGTCAAGACGAAAGAGTCTCCGAGCGTCAACGAGGACTATCAACGAACGATCAACAAGACAGAAGTTCTTATAATTCTTTTGTACTCTGTTGCTTCAAATCTTCCTGCGATACCTGACAATATGAAATATAGCTGACACAGCTCGAATGGTTAAAAAAAAAAAAAGAAGTCTTAAAATGAAGAGAAGACACAGATGGAGAGAAGGGGAGAGAGAGACAGGCTGTAAAACAGGCCAAAAGCTGCAGCGTCAGCAGCAGCGGTGTTATAACGGCCTATAGGCTCCGTGGTGCAGCAGAATGTGAGAGCGTGGCGTGTGCTCCGGGGCAGAGCTCACTCAGGTTTAATGGCCTCAGTAAACCAGCGGTGGTGCTCGCTGGTGCAGGAATGGCCTTCATTAGATAACTGAGCGGAGCGGGAACCTCGGGCCCGGGGGTAGTTTAAGCTCCGTCGAACAGTCCAACCTCTCAATTTATTAAACGCGAAATCCTACACCGAGTCTGAGCTGCAGTTAGCTGCTGCCTTTCGTTTATGGGTTTTTGTGGCATGTACCATTGTTTAAAAGTTCCCAAAATCCAACGGGCATGAGCAATTTTCATCAACAACAAGCTGCTGTTGGGTATCAAGAGCAAATACTTGCAGGCAAAACAAGAGCGACTAACAAGAGCTCCAGGAGGAAAGTGGTAAATTTAGCTTCACCAATAATTAACCGAATGCTTGGCTGTTCTAAAACTGTTAAAACTGCAAATCCATTAAAAAAAAAAAAAGCCACAAGAGCTAGTTGTTGGTGAAAAGTTAAAAAAATATACAAAAGAAAATTGGGGGATCCAGCACTGGGCTTTTTCTCAGCTTGGCCCAATTGAAATCAGTAAAAGACCAATGTTGAGTGATGGAGAAGTACCTTTTCGATTTCCTGGGCTTTGGCTGCGATGGCCAGGGCTCGTCGCTCCTGAAAGTTTTCTGTTGGCTTTTGGCTCTCTTCCACAACGGTGGCCACTAAGGGTTCCTCTTTCTCTGCTTCCGGAGGATGATTCTCCTCCTGCAGGTAGAGCGAAGGGAGGGTTTGGAAAGTGCTTGGGGTGAAAACCAGAAAGAAATAGGAATATGGCCGACTCGCACTTTAAACGCAATCGTAAAAGCGTCCGGACAAAACCCGACAGCGACAATCCCCACAAAGTGCAAAAGAAGTACAGAGCAAACCGTCAGCACAGTGCAATGACCTACTGACTAACTTTACAGGGAAGATGTAGCCAATGAGGCGTACAAAAGGGACATGATTCAGATATATAGAAGCTCCTATAGCTGCAAAGTCAGGGCAGGGCGTCCTCCGCTAAACGAGCACATGGACGTCCATCCACCCAGACGAAGACAAAGAAACTATTTCCTTCCGCTGATAATCCAAGTATGTCACAGTTTAAGATTTAAAATCTACCTTTGAAGTTTGTTGAGTTCTCCCAGTGCTCGTAAGTGATCAATACGTAAAATACGTGAAGCTTTAGAGTCGTCAGAGAATAGGGAGTCAGACAAGCTACAATGAGACGTCTAATGAGCAGACTGGAAACGCTAAAACTCATTAGTATTACTGTAAAGGCCAGAGGAGAGAGCAAAGGGCAGAAACGAGGTCAACTTGCTCGTTTCGCCGATACTATCGGACTTCGGGGGCCAAGGAGCAGAGCCGCCCGACCGTGACTAAAACCCACTCGTACATTAAAGGAAACCGGCCAGAGACTCTGTCAGGTTTCATCCCTGGATGACGGAGGAAAAGAAATTATAAGAGATGGTCCGTCGCAGAACTCAGTGCGGTCTAAAATAAAAAGCGCAACTCATAACGCATCATCCTTATTTCCTATTTCCTCCCTGAGGCTCTGCCTGGGAAAAGTATGAAAGATATTCAGTCTTCATCGCTTCCATCAAAAACGAAGAAAAAAAAAAAAGACTAAACAAAAAACAATATTAATCTAATGTCAAGCTTTAATACCAATGTGAGAACTACATCCATTTTCAGCTGGACTCAAACACTCTTGACGTTTTGTGGATTTTCCTCACTCACCCCGACAGTCTAACATAGTGGGGATCTCACTGGTCTGAGCCGTTACCTTGGCCGGTACAAAACCCGACTGAAAGCGAGAGGAATTTACTGAGCAGAGCAGAAACCTTCTGGTGACCTTTTTCCGTTCCAGGACATGCTCTCCACCCATGAGGCCGCCCTGGCTCGCGGCCAGAGCCCCGGCTGCTCTTTAGGACCCCTCTCTGGTCTCCTCTGTCTGGGATGGCTCCAGAAAGCCTGCGTGTGTGTTTGTTGAATCTCCACAGCAGGCAGTGACCGGGGCCATTAGTGCAAGCTTTACTGGGGGCACAGCGCAGGCCCTTTCATCTTGGCCAAGGTTATGGGTTTGTGCCCCGAGAACAGGGAACAACAATGCACCACAGGCTAGATCAAACACAGGAGCAGATGCAGCAGAGTGTGTGTGTGTGTGTGTGTGTGTGTGTGTGTGTGTAGGGGTGGAGCACTTGGTAAAACTTTCATCACAGCAGTTGATTGGGTGGTGGTGGGTGGTTCTTACAGAGATGCACATTAGGAGGGCAGGAAAAAAAAAAAAAATGTTTAGACGTTGCATCTTGTAATTTCTTGTGTATAAAGCACGGAGGACGGATCTTGTCATTTGTTGCCGTTGCTCTTTGACGCGCCCTTCTCTGTGTCGAACCCGGCGTCGGCAGTGTTCGTATCTCTTGAAAGTGGCCCCGTCGCCATCGTCAAACACAAGGACATCACCGCCGCTTGGCTTTTCAGTGTGCTGCACGCAGATCAAACTCAAACACTTCTCATTGCTGGAGTGGTGAAGGGGAACGTTTCGGAAAACTTCTTTAGAGAAACCACAAACTGACCCCAAAACCACCTCGACATTAAAGCAGCATTTAAACATAGTTTTATAGGCCCCTTTGATCAAAGAGGACTAATGTTTGTATAAATGCTAAAAGTCATTAAAGGTGGTCTGTCCTGTGTCAGTGACTCTCAATTTCACTTGAGGCATTAAAGCCATTAAAACAAAACTTATTGTGGATGACTGGAGAAAAAGGCTTTACGTTTTTTTTTTAGACTGGTGAGCACAATACCGCTAAAACATTTACCACAGACCAGAGAAAACACCAGGCCGATACTGAACTGCCAACATGATGATCTGCATGTGTGTGTGAGAGGAACGGCCACATCTAAAAAACAGTTTGGAGCCGACTTTGTTCAGTTTGTTTCAGAAGAAACTTTGAATATGTAAACTTTGAGCATATCATGAATCAACAAACTGATATAAAGGGACTTCTGGAATGGTCGGTGGTATTTAATCAGTATGGTTTTTCTTTAAATCTTTATTAATCGTACGTGTAATTCAAAGCATGTGATGTTCACAAGTTCACAATGTCGGCGGCTCACTTTTACACGATCGCCCACGAGCCAATACGACGGGAATCTTTCCAAGCCGTTCCAGCCGACGCCACGTGAACGCAGTAAACAACGTGGTGAAGCGTCGTGAAAAGGTGTGTTGAGACTGCACCAATTCCTCACAGTCACAAGACCAACCGGCTCGCGACGACTCCCAGACACCCGGGGCTAACGAACACGGTCATACTCTTCGACGGTAAAAGGAAATGATTGTTCATTGTAAACACGTCCCAATGAGTTCCACGGGGACTTCTCCTGGCTTTTGCGGTAAAGATCCTGTGATAAAGTTATGACTCGGGCTACTGACTTGGCCTCTGCGCTCCTGGGTGGCCACAGCCAGACGCACTGCGGCGGAATCACATCTGATTCTATTTACACTCCTCTGCATAGCTGGAGATTGATGATTTCAGCAAAAACAAATTATTTGTAAAAACGTCAGGAGATATCTACATTTCAATACTTCTTTTTTTCCTTTTTCTCCTCAATCTTGGTATACATTTGAGCGTTTTTCTCTGTACATTACAGGTTCTTGTGATTGAATTGTGCTTATATCTCAGGTAAACAAAGCTCAGGTTGGGTGGCTTTTGTGCCGTGCATGAGGGCCACTTTAACGCCCATTACCATACCTCAATGGGACTAAACACTTATTAGAAGGATGGGCTTTAAGAAGTTCCAGATGCAGAAAAAATTCACTGTACTGCGCTGTACTGGTTTTTTCCCCGTCTTAAACTAGACACATTTATGAATGAAAAAAAAAAAGAAAGCACTTTCGTTGTTTGTACTTCATAAAACCTCAGAGCATCGGTTTAGCCGAAGCTTACCTTGTTTGACGTTGCACTGTGTGGCGAGCCTTCTCTTGACAGGCCAGGAATTTTGTCTAAAAAATATAAAAAGGGACAAAAAAATAAAAAATTTTAACAAAGTGTGACATAAATCAGAAGCACAACAACATGAGGATAAGGATTTGGAAGGAGAAAAAGGAAGGAGCAGTAAAGGGGAATTCTAAATAGAAAAAGGACAATTAGTATGTCTGGAAAGTCGGCATGGGTTGTATGTGCTGATGGTAAACGGGCTCAGGGATAGTTTTGATGTTTGGTCCCAGGATCCAGGCGTGTACCTAAGCTACAACATCTGGAACAATCAGGAGGCGGATTGTTCATAACTCCAGTGGGTAAATCCAGAGTGACACATTCACTTTGCAGACACAGCATCCTTTCCACATGCTTCGCTTTCCATTTGTTCCTCTGCCAATGTTTTTCTTTTTCTTTTGAGGCATCAAGTCCCACCAGGGGCTAAAAGTATATACACCCTTCCAAGGCCGTGCAATCAACACTACCAACCAACGTGAACTCCAAGCACCCAGAAATGAAACAAAAACACTCCAGAGTGGAAGCTTAAACCTTCAGGAATATTCATCAGACATCCTACACCTCCTCCCCTGGACTTCTACACACGACCTGGTGGCATCTTTATGAGGCCTGACAAAGTGGCAGACAGAATGGGGAGGAAGGCTCGCTGCAGGACACATTAGAAACGCTCCATGTCACTCTCGGGTTACCCAGACTGGGAATCAGTTAAGTTTAACGACTGTAACCTTTTCATATTTCTGAAACAAACTCCCCGCACGTCACCTCCTCTTCCTTTATCAATTTGTTCTCTGGGTTGGTTAAAGAATGTGCGCCGCAGTATGCATATGTCCCCAGCTACTAATTTAAAAACTAGAAAAACCACCACGGTTTTTAGACTGAATCTCTCCTTGACAACAGCTATAGAGAGTTGTTCTTGCTGTAGGCCCTTTGACAAAAAGTCTCTTCAATCGTTGACGGGACAAACCCGATAAGACACTGATTATGTCCATCACAAAGGACACTGTTTCATGGCTTATAAAACTAATGGGAAAACATCCTATTTTTTTTACATTCACAATGCACAACTTCAAAACTACTCTTAATTTTGCAGATTGACTTCAGCTTGCGCTTCCTGGTGGATGCTCTTTCCAGCAGAAGCACCATGAATAACAAACGTACCATAGGAGCAACAATCACTGAAAGACAATTTAAAAAAAATAAAAATAAATTGCGCAAGAAACAAGACAAAGAACAGACACAGCGTCTCAAGCTTTACTTGAGCTGCATGCGGGACAAAGAACAGAGAGCGTTGGGTCTGAAGCGTCTTATGAATGGAGTTAAACATGCTTACTGTACCAGCACTCTAAGAAATAGTTGCGATTATCTCTCCGCTTTGGATTTGTTGAAATAAGGCCTTTTCTAAACCATTTTACACTGGATAATTGGATAATTAATATCCAACAAGCACACACAATACAGGGAAAGCAGGCGCGATGGCGAGCATGGTGGATGACGGGAGATCTAATCTAAAGATGCAGGAGACATGAAAAGACGACGACCAACATGCGGTTTAAGAAGTGAAACGTTTGCACTAATGCAGTTTACAATCAATGCAAACGCTTCTTCGCTGTCGAAGCTCCACATGAGAAGGTGGGGATTCAATCTAAGTTCACTACTTTCTAATTAGGGGAAGAAATTTAATAATGCAACTTGCTTCAGACCTGGGTGAAAACTAAGTGTCAAAACAGACACCAGAGTTCATTTAAAGGTTTGGTTGAATAGCAGGAATGCAGTATTTATTTTTTTTTTTTTTAATCATTGAAGTACATCTTTCTCAGGAAATTTGGCTAAATAACCTTTAAGCCTGTTTTCACCCAAGTCCAAGCTCGATATCATGGCTCAATGTACAGACCCATAGTGTCAGGTCCACTCTGTTGAGGAAAGAGTGCCCCCCAGAGGTGCTCAGAAGTTACTGCGTGACCCTCTGGCCCGTCAACACCTAAAAAAGCCAGTCAGCCATAATATCAGTCACAGCCAGACAATGAAAGAACAACTGGAAGAGGAAGGGGGGAAAAAAGCATTTCAAAACAATGAGTGCAGATTTTAGGGGTAGAACATTAAAAAAACCAAAAAAAACTAAAACAAAAAAAAACATGCGGTCTTGCAGCAACCTTGTCTGTTTTGAGGGGATTATTTTTGTGCCGCTTATCTTTCAAATGAGTAACGGTACAGGCAGTAGCTCTTTTTCCTCTATGACTTCAACGTAACAAAATGAGTCGTGTCTAAAATCTGAACCTGGATGCAGTGACGGGAATAATCTGCAACATCATGCTGTTGGGTTTTGACAAAATTCAATCACCACATGCTCAAATACGTAACAGTCATTAAAACATACAGTGAGGAATTAACAACAAATAAAAGATAAGTAAAGACATTATATTAATCCAATGATTTCTACTTATTGTGTGTGGGGAGAAATTTGTAATGTAAAGTGCAAGTTAATCAGTTTAGCACAGTCGGATCAGTCTTGAAAAAAATCCAGCATCTTAATCCTAAACAAAACAAAAAAAGCCAAATAAAAAAAAACACAAGAAATTCTGGCAGTCTTAAAACAAAAGGCTTTTTTCACAATGTGTAGTGCAGTAGCTCACGACTGTCACCTAATGCACAAAAGTGGCGTTACTTCAATTTCACAGCCTGCATTTCTGAAGCCAGAGCCTATATACAGTATTTACTGCACCATAGATAGTACAGCCTTATCGAGGATAATTAGATGAGAGAAGATTCATATATTTATGCTGGTCAATTTTGATTTAGCATTAAAATTTTGGGTATATGCCAAAACAAATTCTTAACATTCCAACTCTTTGTTTTGTGGAACTGGTATACTTTACGACGCTTGGTTTTTTTGATGATTTGCAAGTTGATATTAATCTTTCTTAGGAGCAGTTTATTGCAGAAGTTGAGGGGGAGCTTCCATCTCTACATACTCTTGCCTTGCTGTGCAGGAAAGGGCAGGGCCTTGGCTCTGTCCGGCGAGTATCCTCTGCTGCTCACGCTGGAGCCGGAGCGACTGTGAGGGGAGCGGTCTCTGATGGGAGGGAACGGAGCTGCCTTTCGCCTGAAGTGGTCTCGGTCCTCCCTGGGAAAAGAGGGATCGTGTGAGCGACTTATAAAAACGGATTTTCATTCTAAACAACAGATTTCCCCCTCTGACTGTTGGATTGTTTGCCTTTAAAGCAAAGGTGGCGTATAGTTTAGACGAGGGCGTCACACTGAAGACAATAGCAAAGACAAAGCCGACGTTCACTCGTACCCTCTGTCAAGGTTGAGGATGGCCTGCACTAGTGTGTCTTCTCCGCTCTCTGGGAGCGATCTGGGCGCAGGGTAGATGCCCTGGTTTCGCACGTTATGGGGTGGCGGTGCGCGGGCACTGAGGGGGGGGGGGGGAACACAGAGGTATGACACATATTGAAGACACACACACAAACTTCCTGTTAATTATCACAAGCAAGGTATTTCTTGTCATGACTTAAGCAGAACAAACAGCCTGTGCAACTCTGAAAACACATTCTCCCTGGGCCTCTTTCCAGAACTCCACACGACCCCGCCGATGACATCTGACCTCAACCCACATCAAACCCACGAACCAACGGGCCAGACCTGACCTCGCTGCCCTAAAACAACTTGAAATGTTTGGCGTGAGAGTCTTTGTTTTTCCCGTCCGCCTTCTAAAGTGGAGAGAACCTAGTCAGTGAAATTTATGTTTGCCTTTATTTTCCGCCCCATAAATTCTATTACTGTGATAGGAAAAGACATTTCAAAAATGAGTCCAGGTGTTTGAACATAATATCTCTTGGTTTCCGACCAATTCTCACTGACACGGGGGGGGAAATTTACTGTAATAAAAAACCAGAAAGCAATCAAGTTTCAACAATATGAACACTGGATAGTAACAAAGCTCTGCTAATTGTCGGATTTTATTTCAGGGCTTTGTTATTCTTCGCATGCAACCACAAAACGGAAAGTAATCCATCAACCTGTAATATGAACTCATTACCTCGGCTCCAGAAAAAGATACAGGTGTGAACTGCAAATGTGAGCTACACTCAACAAATGGTTGCACCTCGATTACCATGCGAAAGCATAGAAATCTTACTTTTAATAGACATATAATGTAATAAATTATATGTTTACATGCACCCCGCGTTCATGCTCTGGATGAATCAGATGGAGACTTTGTGTCGTACATTATCATGAAAACTAATTGTATTTCATATGTACCTCATTATTTCTACAAAAACATTGAACCAGGTGCCAAAAAGCCAGAAGCATAAATGCAAATCAAACAAGGAAACAGTATTCGAAACAAACGGCTGCCCTTTTGAAATGCTGCTCGTTGGAACTGCAGACCCGCATGTCTGACAAAGACATCAAGATCACAAAATAATTTTAGTTTAGTATTGTGTCCCAACAGCTGTTAACAATAACAACTCATCTCTCATATGGGATGAGAGGTTAGGGGGGGATTTTGAGGTACAATGTGGTTCTGTGAGGACGGGGTCTCATCCTCCCACGTTTTAAAGTCTCTGCTGTAAACAAACACGAACGGACTGACCTCGACCCGCAGAGACCTCTCTTGTGAATAAGCATAAGTGAAACGTCTTGTTCGCATACATTTGCTTCCTGCAAGAAGGACATTAGCTCAAGTAAGAAAAATAGAAGCAATTTACCCAAACTCCATAGGTCGTCCTGGGTGGGAATCCTCCCTCGGTCCCCTGTAAGGATAATCTTCCTATGCAATAAAGAAAAGCATAGAATCTCAAACAACTAAAAAACTTTTTTCCAAAATACAGACTCTCTGGATTTCATCTGGTAATGCTTTGTCGGCTACAAAACATAACGCTTTTTTTTTTGAAACATACAATTTTGATCATAACTCAGAGCTCCATGAATTTACAAAACTGTTGCAGCAAATCAAACAGAAAATAAGTCTACTTGAAACTTCAGAACCCCTGATTAACTGAACTGAGCTGCAACTGTTTTGGTCGGATAATTCTCGACATGCACTCCGATGATGTGAATACAGAAAGTCCAGAACACATTAGATGGGTGTTCTCACCCTCCTTGAAGGAGGAATGCCTCTACGTTCAGCCGGGAAATGAAGGTTGTCGCCGTGGTAGCCCCTCTGGTCTTCATGGTAGTTGCGGGGGCCGCCTCCATTTGGGTAAAAGCGCGGACCTCCTTCATATTCATACCCACCACGGCCATAATCTTCATCTGGCCGATTAAATGGGCCTCTCCTCTCCACCCCTCCTGCAGCCCGGGGATACGGACCCTATAAAGAAAAATACATTTTTCCAAGTTTTTACTTTTTACATTTTTTTTTTTTTGAAAGATATACAAGATCATCATTAGAACGTCAATGACAATTTTGCAAAACCAGAAGATCAACTTTCAAAATAATGAATAAGTGCAATTTCAACAATTTGCCATTGTATGTGATGTCTCCAGAACAATATATAGTGAAATATTCAAACACCACACTCTCCTTTACCAACTTGTATATGTTCCTCAACCCTGTAAAGTTAGAATATACAACTAATGACGTGACTTTGAGCTTAATTTGGCAAATCTGCTTCCAGAAATGAAATCCTTTGAACGTCTGTCAGTAAAACTCTGTTGCTGCAGGACCTGTGCAGTCTTAAGCATATTTTTAGTAAGTCACGCTTACAACATGGCTTTGATGAGATGCAAACACTAATCTGTTAGTAACAAGGAAGCCTGTTTTTACTGCTGCAAGACTGACCTCTTGACTCAGATCCCAGTATTTTGCTGTGTTTGCCACTTGTACTGACATAGTGTAATACGTGGTTATTAAATTGAATTATAGAATAGTGCCTCAGAGTTGTGTTGTGTTGCGTGTGCCTGCTGACCAACAGGACCATCCTTGGCCGTGAACTCAAGCGTCCTCCCACAATCCACAGACGTGCATGTTAAATTAATCTGTCTCTCTGAATGGACTGCAAGTGAAAGTGTCTGTGACTCTCTGTGTTACTATTCCCACGTCCCAGTCACCTGGGACTGTCCCAGACACTCAGTGTGGATATAACCAAGAGTACAAAATGCCTGAATAGATATCGCAGTGGACTGAGCGTATCATTACTTAATTATGAAGGACACATCTACGAACACATCCAAAAACACAGTGGAGTTGTGTTCAAATAACTCACCTGTCTTTCTGTTGAAAAGCGCTCATCATATGCCTCTCGTATACTCCTGTCTCTCCTGTATGTCACTGCGGGGAGTTGAAGATATTGCATTGCTCTCAGCAGGAGTGGGATTACAAATTATTTTAACACAATTCCTTCAGAAGTAATACTATAAAGCTTTTTTTTTTATCACTAGACCACAGCACATAAAATACTCTCTTTACAGTATTTTTAAACAGAAATTGATGTTTTAACAATGTCATGATTCCTTATTACCCACTTGATGATACATGATAAAAACACGATGGAAATAACATAAAGAAGACTTGTTTAAAAGACTTACTTTTTAACTGATGGACCTCTTGACAAAATAAATCCTTCAATACCGTCTGCAAAGAGAATTTTAAGTGTTAAGATCACAAATACTCGTTTTTGGGAAGCTCTGGTCAAGTTTTCTTTGACACAACTGTCACACAAAAAGAGAAATAAAACAATGTGCACGTTTTGAAATGTGATCCAGAAAATGATCCGGATGATGTTGCTCTCGGCAGACTAGAATGGACATTTGGCCAGCAACACCTGATGAAATAAAGACCTCAGTAATAAGCCCTCACGACTTTTTTATGAGAATCTTGATTTTAGTACCACAGCTCCACTGAGCTCTGACTGCTAGCATGGCTAATTAGCTAGCTTCCATGTATGCACCACACATCCGCACGTTTCATTTAACGTAAAAAAAGATCTCGTTTTCACTGCCCCTAAAAAAATCTCGAACAAATACCCACACCATCACACGCCCTCTCCATGCGTAACCCAAGGCTGTATAAAAAAAACAATGCATAAATCCTACCTTGCCTGTGAATAAAATAGCTTAGCTTTCCTGGCGGCTAACACGGACCACGGCTCTACGTACTGACGTCATCACACAGCGACGGACTGCGGACATGGCGTTTGTGTCTGTTTGCAAATAAATGAGCGAGGAGTATCCTCAAAAATACTCCAAACTGTCATTTAACTTCCCCTGGCATATATTTTAATTCAGGCGGAAGCCGTGCCGGTAAGTGATTTCGTGAATGCTCCCAGTTGTTTGTTGAAACGCGTACGTGTACGACCATTTTAATGTAGGAATGCTGTGGAGTTGAAGTTTGATATGTGGTGGTGTTTTGGGATTTTATTGGTTTCGTCCCGGTTTGTCTGTTTGCTGTTTTCTCTGTTTTTCCATGTTTATTTATTTTATATTTGTATATGGACTAAGAGTCTGCAATACATGTAGATTGATTGATTGTCCTCCATGTGTGATGGTTTGGGTCCACAGGTTCCGTCCCGCTGTGTCCTGTTCCTCCAACATGAGCGGTGGTTTGGCACCGAGCAAAAGCACCGTTTATGTATCCAACCTGCCTTTTTCCCTAACCAACAATGACTTACACAAGGTTGGTACAGTTCCTATAATATACTCCTTGTAGCAATACTGATAATATACAAACTACCTAACCCTTTTCTTTTTAAATCAAATAAAATCCTAATTCCCTCTTAAAGCAAGGCAATTGTATTTATCTAGCACCATTCAGACACAAGCCATTTCAGGGTGCTGTACAAGGAACTAAAGTAAACATAATAAAAGAATCTGATTAAGAATCTTAATCTTAAGCGATTGAAGTTATTTGATACATTGAAACAAAGCAATTCAGAAAAGCATGAACAAAAAGAATAAATAAAGTATAATATTTCTTAAAATAAGGGTAATGAAATCCTGTGTTTTAAGGCCTGATTTAAAAGAAGTGAGAGTGTTGGAGTTTGTTCCACATGTGAGGAGCATAGGAACTAAAAGCTGCTTCACCTTGTTTCTTCTGACTCTTGAGAACACTTAGTAAACCTCTTCCTGAGGGCCTTAAGGATGATGATTCAGTTATTTCAAACTTTTAAACTGTAGCATTGATGTTTGATTATCTAACAAACATTGTGTAATAATGTGTCATATGTGTTCTTGTGTCATCACAGCTCTTTACAAAATATGGAAAAGTTGTAAAGTAAGTAATAAAGTCATTATTAATGGAATAATTCTTGCTGTATGCACATGTTATAGTACAGTGAAATATTCAGTACAAACGTTTACGGCCACTGCTGAAGGTGCCTGGTCTTTCTGTGTGGCGTTTACATTTTTGCACATTTTCCATTGCTAATCTAATTATTTAATCCAACACTAAGATTTTAATTATATGTATATCTACATCTCCACCTTCAATGGCTGTAGACCTCTTTACCATTTCTTTAATCTCTACTACATGTATTCAGTCAATGATTTGTGATTTTCCTACATCACTTTGGTGTTTATTAATAAGCTTTAATGGAAATCTGCAAAAAGCACACAATAAGAAGTAATAACTGAAGGTATAGCAGAATTGTTTGACAGCAAGACGACAGCATATCGCAGACAAATACAGTGAGATTACAGAAATGCACGTTTTGTTTCAGGGTGACAATAGTGAAAGATAAAGACACCCGCCAGAGTAAAGGGGTGGCGTTTGTTCTGTTCCTGGATAGAGAATCGGCTCATAACTGCGCGAAAGCAGTGAACAACAAACAGGTGACACTTTCCATCCCACTCTTTATTACCGAGTGTCCTTTGGCTTCACTGCGATCTGATAATTTTGAACTGGACGTTCACTCGTTTTAATGGAATCTGTTTTTATCTGCAGTTGTTTGGCAGGACGGTGAAAGCCAGCATCGCGATCGACAATGGACGTGCAGCCGAGTTCATAAGGAGACGTAACTACACAGACAAAACAAAATGCTATGAATGTGGGGTCAGTGCTTGTTTCTATTCCTGTAAGGTGCAAATTATGTTTCAGTCCAATATTTACAAGTTAATTAATTTTTTTTTCTTTCTTGTTTTTAAATGAAACTCTAGGATACAGGACATCTTAGCTACGCGTGCCCCAAAAACATGCTCGGGGAGAGAGAACCTCCAAAGAAGAAAGAAAAGAAAAAGAAGAAAAAGGCTCAACAGCCTGAGCATGTGTATGTGTATATATATATATGTATATATATATATAGTTTGTTGTAACATGGTGTATGACAGATTTTTAACATTACAACCACATTTGTTGTTTTTATAGTGAAGAAGAAGAAGAAGAAAGTGAAGAAGAAGGAGAAGACCCGGCGTTAGATAGTCTCAGCCAAGCCATCGCTTTCCAGGTAAACGTTCAAGGGTGGAAACCAAAGTGCCTTTTGTCTTTTTGCTTTTAAATGACAACACGAGGAGACACACGTGATTGTGTCGGGGTAAAGGTTTAATCATTTTTACAGTTCAAGCTGTGGGGATGTTTTTACTTGCAGCAAGCCCATATTGAAGAAGAGGAGATCAAGAAGAAACGAGCAGCTCTGTCTGAAGAAGAGAGTGCCGACGCGTCAACGTCATCAGACTCTAGAAAGCCAAGGATCAAAAAGAGTGCGTACTTTAGTGATGAAGAGGAGCTCAGTGACTAATCAGAGGTTGGAACTTCTGTGTCCAGTCAATCAATGTATGATATAATTGTTTTCTTTTTCAGATTCTGTTATATGATAAAATATTTTTAGTCTTTTCTTTTTACTGAAATCTTGACTCTTGCCAACTGTTTTGGGCTGTATTTGTTTTTATGTCGGTGAATTAAAAATATTTCCATAAAAAAAAAAAGGCAATGTCTTTGTTATTAATTCTTACACTTATACAACCCAGCCCTTCATTTTTCTTAACTACTCCTGTGGTCAATCAAATGCATTTTAGCTGAATATTGATTTCAAGTCAGGCATTCTGTCACCTTCACAGGTCAAAAAACTAAACTGAATAAAGGCAGCAGCATTTGGTCTTTCACATTTACAGTTAAATATATTAGTGTAGTGCTTTATTTGATACACCAATCAGTTTTCCCAAAAGGAATATTGGCTGTTGGGGGTATATTTGGCAAACCTAGCCCATACATGCCATTTGATTTCAGTCATTCATCACTTTTAGGATTATACTTGCAATCCTAAAATGGTAAAAGTATCATATCCCTTAAGCCTGCTTTCAACAGATTTTTGTGCATGGCACTGACATGATCATTTTAAACAATTGAATTCAATTTCCCGGTATATCATCCCTTCCTCTGGAGATGACGGATCCGTTCCTGTCCGTCCTTGACACCGAGCAGCTTAAGAAACTGCGTCGTTTATTCTCTCTGTTTTCTCTTCATGTCCGCTTGCGTCAGCGGGCATACAAAAACAGGGGTTTCCCTTTTGTTTCATGCGTCTGTGACATGAACCACTATGGCATTTTTGTTTGCTTTCTGCGAGGGAAAAAAAAAAATTGCGAGGATGCAGGGATATGAAAGGATTTGCGGCGCATTGATCTGATTTGAGGGGCATCCCACGCTGCTGAAGACGCAGCATAATAGCGGCTGTGCTTTTTGTTGTGTTCAAGTGCTGTCGGAAATTACAATAACACAGGCAGGCAGTTTGGACAACTGCTGTATGAAATTAATAACAATGGAAGACAAGGGGCCATGTGGAATTCATTAAAGTGGAGGCCATGAAAGTAGCATTAGTACAGAGATCCGATGCCTTTTCCCTAAAATAAATAATAAACCTGTTTTTTTTTGGGGGGGGGGGGGGGGGGGGGCGTCTGTTCAAATGAACATTCATTAATTCATTTGATTATTTACCTATTTCTGTAAAACAAATTCAAAACTTCTATTGTGTTTTTGGATGTGTGAAAATATAATTGAATAGTGATTGTAGTAACATCAGCACTATTAAATACACATCAATGTTCGCAAACTGATCTTTTATTAACATTTTTTCACTTTATGGACTTTTTTCTCTTGAATGAGATGCGTTTTTGCACATTATTTCTATTCCCATACATTCTAATTTAAAATAAATATTTCTATTAAGTATTTATGTATTCCCGATATATGACCTTGAGCAAGCCACACCATTTTAAAATGAGCAGATGCATATTTATTTTACTGTCGTATTGTCTGCTGCTGCACAATGACAATAAAGGTCGTGAATCTTGCATTTTAGGTTTCTTTTTGCATTTCTGTTGAAAGTGCAGCTTCAGAAAAGCATTCTACCTGCTCAGGGGGTGATCTGGAAGAAACTAACACAAGCACCTTTATGCATCAGTTGGGCATGTTTTGCCTCATGCATGATCTATTTCTCAAGAGATCTCAAAAGATCAATCATGTGGCGTGGTGACATGAGATGACAGACATACACACCCAGCTCCAGCGGTGGGAAGCAATCCAACATGCCATTGGCAAGGAACCTGACTGGATCATAAAGAGGGTTACACCTCCTTGGGTGGAGGTAATTTGATCAGATAGAACTGTTTACATGACGCAAATGTAACCGGATCACCATTTGTGTTGTGTGTGCAGCTCCAACTTGTGCTCCCCTGTGAATAATTAGAAAAAGCACTAACCTTAAACAAAAGAAAGCAGTAACTATTTGAATTGGACCGTTTGGCCCACATGCAGTATGTTCGACACCCCCGGTGTAAACGTGAACTTGCACGGGAGGGGCAGTTTCCGGAGGGTCCGTGAACGCCACATTGATTCATCAAGAGGAATGTCAGCCTCGGGAAGTAACCCCGCCTCTGATTGGCCGCGGCCAGTCACGTGACCTTTTCCCAAGCGGAGTTTCCACGACAGCTGGAAGCCGAGCGACACGGGCGCATCGTTTCTTTGCTGAAATTATCGGAAATAACAAGACTTCTGCTCGTCTCACCACCTCCAGAGAAACCCTGGTCTGGCATGGGCGACAAGAGGAGTCCGACAAGGTAACCAGCGAGTCGGCGCGTCCTGGATAACCGAGCTTAGGGGAGGGGAGCGGACATAGGCGAGCGCACGGGGGGGAAGAAATTGGTTTTCTCTACAGCCTCTCTCCCCCCTCGCGCCGCTCTCGCGCTGCATGTGTGTGTACGTGTGTGTGTGTTAAAACCTCATCGCCAATTACAGTGTCGGATCACAGCGCGCTTGCAGATGATTTCCTAAATCCTATAGGCTTACCCAGATGTTTGCCATCGATAGCCTCCGCGGCTGAGAGCTCAACTCACTCGTCTCTTTTCTCGCCCCATTCTCTCTCTCTCTCTCTCCCCTTCCGCCTCTTTACGCTTTTTTAACCCCCCCCCCTCCTTCCCTCCTTTTTTTTCTTTTTTTTTTTACCCTATATTTATTGTCTTTAAAGGCCGAAGCGTCAACCGAAGCCCTCCTCCGACGAGGGGTTTTGGGACTGCAGCGTGTGCACGTACAAGAACACGGCGGAGGCTTTTAAGTGCATGATGTGTGATGTCAGGAAGGGGACATCAACAAGGTAAGAGGACAGAGATCCGTCGCCTCTGGGCTCGTCTGCATCTGCATCTGCATCTGGGGGGGGCTAGTGGGGTAGTGGGAGGGGGGGGTTGTCCAGGGGCATCAGGGGGGTGGTTCTCCATCAATAAGCTCCCAGTGAGCCATTTTTCTACATGCACAATGAAGAGATCAGGAACATAATCCTATATATTGCCACGTTATGTAGTCAGTTTAGGGTTGTCAAAAGTATCAACACCACATATTTTAACAAACGCTTCCCTTCTGCGGCCATCAAACTCTGCAACTCTTATATAAATAGTCACTGTTCTGTCAAGACCTGCTCATAGTGTATATATTGTGGTTATTCATTTATATTTCCTTCGATATCTATGCTGCACTCTTGAGCAACGCTAACACGATTTCCCCCTAGGACTAAAAAAAAGTATTCCTATTATATTCCCTGAAAGGTTAAGTCATATACTTAATAGGCTTTAAAAGAAAATCCTGCATATCCTTATATGAGACCAAGACTGATCTATATACCTTTGCATCATAAAAAGTTGACAATTCTGGTTTATAAACATAAACAAACATTGTTTATTTATTTCCCTCGCATATCTTACGGTAGTTGCATCTACTCGATGTCTTTGTGCATGAAAACAAACATAGACTCAATTTGTAAATGGAACCGTTTCACGTCTCCTCACAAGCGTTGCATTAGTCTCCATCTTCTCACCCCTGAGCTTACATTGACCTCAGTGAAATGAGGAAGACGGATGGCTGGCTCTTTAAAGCTCACGCATCCATCTTGTTGCCCTGGAGATATGTGTAACAGACGAGGGGGGGGGGTGTCGGGTTCTGGATGCGTCTTATAGACGTGCGCATGACCCCGCGCACAGGTACTGAAGCATACAAATGCACAGCGTGAACACGCGTATGCGCGCGCGCTCCCAGCCCCCGTGGCTGATGTGTCCCCTGACATCAGTGATTTGAAGCAGGAAATGACTGTTATTCCTGAGTGGAAGTCATTATCAAGAGGAAAACACAACAAAGGGCGAAGAAGAGGATGTGTAGCTGTTAGCGGGGACTGTATGAACCCGTGTGTGTGTCACATGATCAGCCTTTTTAATGCATCACTAGTTATCCACTTCTGCATTAGCACACTTTTTTTTTTTTTTTCTTTCTTCCCATCAATGAGAAGCGATGGATCAGAGCCGTTGTCGTCCTTTATGCCTGTCTTCACAATTGAGGTTGTGTTGGTGCTTGCCATAGATCGCTGCGTTTATACCCCGAGTGTGTGCATGTGTGTGTGGGAGGGCCAGTTGTGAAAGGAGGTTGTCAGAGCAGCTGCCAGACAGACAGCCATAGCTCATTACTATGCAACAGCTTAATCAGCCTGCTGTCATCACACACACACACGGTTGCACTCAAACATGCAGATTTTACACATGACCGCATACATACTTGTATTCAAACACACACACACACACACACTGGAGTGTGCAGTCCCTGCTCACACACAGGCTGAGTAGTAGACTTGCTGTTATCGTTGGGTCCCGCTTATTGCACAAGAGGGTTGATTGTTGAGGGCACTCAACTCTGTCCAAGCCGCTTCGCCTGTGTGAAGCCTCGCGTCACCAAAAGCTCAGTGACAATATTTTCTGTCGGGCTACAACACAATAACGGGGGGGAAAAAAATACCTTGCACGCTGCAACCCTGATTCTCTAGAAAATGCCCGCTAGAAGGTCTTATTTAATGTTAATCACCTCCTGTCATCCCAACTGCAGTGCTGCAGGAGTGTTCCAGTAGTATTGAATGTACGGTTCCTCACTCCCACAAGGCCGCGCGGCCCAAACGCCTGCTAACGCTGCAGCAAAACGGCCACGCAGGTGGTCGGCGGCCGGGAATGACCAAACGCAACAGACGAGTGGATTCCTCAGTGAGCGAGCCAAGGTGCTAAAGGGCAAACAACATGCAGAATATAAATGCGGGACATGGCAATTTCCCTCTCTGGTTGCTAAACAAGCATGACTGAGCCATTGCTGTGAAGTAATGAATTAATGCTCGACAGAAGCAAAGGGAGGCGGCGTCCAGTGGTTAGAGGAAGTCTCCCACAGCCTGAAGGTCACTGCTAATGTGGATGCTGTGGAACTGACTTCCAATCAGCTTATTTTAAGAGCACCAACTCCACGCTCAAAATTTCACTTCCCCTTGCAGAATCTACAATGATTTAGCAAGAACAAGGGGTTATTAATGCTGTACCAAAAAAAAGAAGAAGAAGATCAGCTCAGTCCAGGATGTGGTTGTGAAATTATTTAGAATGAGTGTTTGCATGTAGAACGCCGCCAAAGATGAATATTTAAATGTTTTATGAGGGCGAGGTTGAGCAGAGCCCCGTGATGTGAGGAGATGATCTACTGCAGGGGCACGGAGCCGACAGCCTGATTGAACGCATGCCACGGGGGCTGCGAGTCCGACTGCAGGCAGGGATACATCAGCAGAATGGGGCTCGCTTATCGAAGGAGGTTGACTAAATGGAAGAGCGAGACAGTTTGACAAAGTGGGAACTGACTGATGCCCAAATAATTCTGTCAGCGGTCCGGAAATTTGTATCTCGGGGGGAAGTCAAACTCGAGGAGACAAAAGAGAGACCTGCGCAAACAGTTTAGGCAAGACAACAACAATATTTAAACAAGCGGAGGAAAAAACTTTCCTTCAGAGTAAATGCACGTCCGGAGCAAACCTGGCGATTTCTATGGAAAAAAAAAAATATATATGTTGCTCTTCTACTTTAAGCTGCGAGCTTACAGTATTTAATTAAAGCAGTCTTAGAGGAGCTTTGGGATCATAGCATCAGTGCGGTCTCATTACTTTGAGACTTTGCAGAGTCGAAGTGGGGAGAGACATTTTATCTTCCTGCAACTCTTCGGGCTCGGTTCCAGCCTTTGAAAACAAGCGTGATAGATGGAAGTCGCTGTGCGGCGGTGTGGTACTCACACAGGCAGTTTGATGAGTGAAGTGCAAGGTCACACAGGTCTGATTCTTGCGTCGGCTGAAATACCGAGGCGGCGTGTCCTTGAGCGACGGGCCCGAGAGCCTCGCCGTGCACCCGTGATCGTCTGACCCGCATTAGTGTGTCACCCTAATAGTTAAATTACACAATGGAAAAAAAAAAGATAAGAAGTGAGTTAATTCTTCCATCTGGTGTTTGGAATCAAATCTGCCGTGTGAAGTAATGCTGACAGACAGCTGTTTAACTTAAACATCAACCTTAGCCAAGTTCTGCAGTAAAAGAGTTTGTGTGTGTGTGTGTGTGTGTGTGTGTGTGTGTGTGTGTGTGTGTGTGTGTGTGTGTGTGTGTGTGTGTGTGTGTGTGTGTGTGTGTGTGTGTGTGTGTGTGTGTGTGTGTGTGTGTGTGTGTGTGTGTGTGTGTGTGTGTGTGTGTGTGTGTGTGTGTGTGTGTGTGTGTGTGACCTTCTCTAGTGTCTCCGCCACCTGCATCTGTTCGCCGAGCCGAGCTCTGACAAGTCGGACCCACCAGGGAAACACACACACACACACAGAGTCGGTTTGGCAGCATTCGATTTCTACTCGCTGTCCTGCAGGTCAGAACAGTGGGCTTGATCATGTTCCTATTAGTCCGCTCTTGTTTGTGCTCACCTCCTCTCTCCACCTTTCATCCCTTCCATCGCTCTGTGATTGCTGTTTGCTCTATTTCTGTCTCTTCCTCTCTGCATCTCTCTTATCCGGGAGGCTTGAACTTAACCTAATGCGTCTGTCGTTGACAGGATGACTGATGCGCAGGATTTGTTTTTTTTTGTTGTTTTTTTTTCCCCGTCAGCTTCACCTAAACAAGCACAAGCCATTCTGGCTGGCTGGGAACCTGTCAGCAGTTGGCTGGTTAAATGTTGATTTTATCGTCCTCCGCAGAAGCACGCCCTCACAGTTCATGTGCAGTCCATGCACTGAAAACTGGGTTTGTAATTGTGCTTTTGGCTCGATCGCAGTTGGTCCACCTGCTGGAAATATGACTATTTTAGTATCCGCTGCAGGAATCTTGGACTGATACGCTTTAAAAAAAAAAAATTAAATACCCCAAAAACTGAGGAAAAGCAGCACAGGCCTTGTGACTGTGGATTAAGGCAGGTACGTTTTCAGTCAATACGTCCTATTGATTAGCCTGTCGGTCATCTTCTCCTCGAGACATCCACTCCAAGAATACGTCCGAAAATAGTGAATAATGTCTCCACATCAATATTAGTTTCACAAAGTTCAAGGTGACGTCTTCAAATGTCTCATCTTGTCTTAATCTGTAGCTCCAAGCGTCTTTACTTGTAAAAGGATTAAAACAATTACTTTGATGGTGACATTTCTCAACTTATCAGCAGTGTTTCAGTTCTCCCTAAAAAAAACTACCACAGATATCAGTAATCTCTTGTCTGCAGTTTGTGTGAACTTCATCAATCCAGACAGTGATTGGTTTGTGTCGATTTCTGTTATGAATCTTAGATAACGATCAGTCGGCTGTGCTGCAGCCTGTGAATAAACCAAACAGAGATAATGAGTCATAGATGAGAGCCGCGTGGACGGCGTGACGATCGGATTTGATCTCACTCTGGATGAACAAAAAAACAAACTAATTAATTGTCATATTTGTTATTCTTCAAAATAACAGAATTGTTGAAAATGTGTGCAACTGTGAGATTAGCCCGTTTCAATATTTACATTATACATGAAGCGCTTCCTGAGGACAAAATGAATTCATTTTAAATGCAAAGTGTGAACCTCATTTTATTTATCTGTTCAATTGCTTGAGTTTATACTTACAAGATTCGTATACTTGATTAAAGTATTCCACAGAGGGCAGCAGAAAGGCTATTTTTCAAACTTTATTGGCCACATGAGAGCTCAGGTAAGAGATGAATTCTGTGTAATTTACAAGTATTTCACTGGCAAGACGCACCAACAAACGCAGTATTTGTTCTTTCTCGTGTGCAGTTCCCACTTTGATTATGCAAAAATGTGCAACCAGCAGAGAGAAACAGCTTGGAGTTATGCCTTTTCTTACGAAATGATTGTAATAATGTTGTCTGCTTTGCCTTCGCTATCCAGTAATGCCGTTGATGCGTAACTAAGTTGCACCTTCTTGAGAAAGTGTCACACAATTTGAATAGTCCTCGCTTCGCCAGTGATTATCTGTTATTGCCTTGTTTTAATGTGCTCTCCTGACATAAACACGTTTTTATGAGCTGGTGTTTATTTGGAAAAAAAAACCGGGTAACTGTAGCAATAACGTAATTGCGGCTATAAGTGGCGCCTTTTACAGTGCGCCGCGCGGCCCTATAGATCAGCGATCCGCGCCTTGTCGTCCCATTTAACTGATCGCATTCTCTAATAAGTGACACAGTTGGCGTGATTGCGTGGGTTACCGGTACTGGCGCTCGCACAGCATCCAAACACTGAGCATACACCGCGGACAATGGCGCTGGCTGTTATCACGTCACAGTGGCTCAAGATTATGGCGACGTGATAAGCCCCGTAATTACTGCGGTGACACTGATGCATGACATACTGCGCGCCGGTGTTTGTGCGAGAGGAGAAGGTAGCCTAGCGTGGCTAGTGTGCTGTAGAAGGTGCCATAAACCACAGGACGTGGAGGGCCATCTGTCTCTCTCTCTCTTTCACACACACACACGCATGCACTCGCACGATCACACACACAGTGGCAGCATGTACAGGCAGGGAAAGGCATTAATCATCGGGGTTGGAGGAGCTCCCGGGAGCAGCGTACAACCTGCTGATGGAAACACACGTGCACACCAAACACACCCCTACACCTGGACCGAGCGTGTTCAACAGGCCATATAATAAGGTATTTCACAATGATCTCGCAATCATCACAGAACAGTGAGATGAGGATTTGTTTGTGGCCGCGGCGCCGATTTTCGCAGTCACATCAGCTGTCCCGTGGGCTGTTTGCTCATCACACAATGCCCCCGATAAATGTTGGCAATCAGCGCAAACATCTGCAACAATCCCGATCTGCGAGGTCTCCCCGCACGCTGTGACGGTAAACATTTCCAAGAGCAAATTTTCTGAAACACTTGGAAAAATTTAAACGCCAAGATCATTATTATTTCCTGCGATGGGTTCACACCTTTCAAAGCAACGCCAACATATTAATAATCTGCGAACTGTGGGTTTTGGAGAACTGGGAGTAGTTGATTGCAGTAATTAGGGAGGATTTTGGGGTACAATTATTATCGTTTCACTGAAGTATGTAATTTTATTTATACTTAAGTACATTTCAGGCCTGATAATCTGCTTTGCTTCCTTTTAAAATAATAAGTCCCGATTGAGTAAGCCCACTAAAACCTCAGAGCCACTGGAACTTTTCAAAAGTGCTCCAACTCCGTCTTTGTGGAGATGGAGGAAAAACACAACTTGAAAATGCTACTGCGCATGCTCCTTTAGTAAATACTTCTTCTGCACATGCTCAGTAGATGGACAATAACAGCATTTGCCTCCAGAGGTGTCATGACGCCCAGTCCATATTCTTTGTAGTTTTGTATTTGAAAGTCACGTCGTAACAATCCAGCTCTGTCTTCGGTCCAGACGAATGTCTGCGTTCTCGTTATTATTAATGTTTTAGCATTTATAGTGTGTAAATTAGGGTCGAAAATGAACTTCAAACACATGATTTTGGGCTGTGGGAAGACACCAGACCAACGCTACTCAGAATCTCGAACCGGGAGGTGAAAGTACTAAATGTAATATTTTTTCTTTTTTTTAAATGTCCCGTTTTCAAACTGAGGCTGACAGTAGAAGAGTGTGAGGTCAGCGGGTTGATGAGAAATGGGGAGAAGAGGGGGCATAAAACAGAGGGACAGTGATAGAGTGTGTGTGTGTGTGTGTGCGTGTGTGTGTCAGTGTTTAGGAGTTTTTGGGTTGGGGTCACGCAGAGTTCTCCTGCCAGTGATGAAGTATGTGAGGGACCAGTGGCAGCGTTTTGATGTCCCGGCCCTCATTTGGCGTGACGAAACGAGTTTGCCTCGAGCTCGTGCCTAAACTGTAAAAAGTGTTTTGCTGGAGAAGTGAAGCGTGAGAATAATGTTTGTTTTATTTGTCGTGTCGTCTTGCACTTGAGTGTTGGAAATGTTACAAAAAGAGACCGGATTTTTGAAAATAAACCTTGCGCAGAATTAAAGGGAAAGAAAGCCCTTATGTTCGACGCCCCCGGTCTAAGGTTTACCTTTATCAGCTGGAGTTGGCTTCAGGAGGATAAACCACCGTGAGGATGGTTGGATTGATTGAAGCGAAGACAAAAGACAATAAACGATCACTTTCTTTTATCAAGTGACAAAGAAATACCGTATAGGCACTGTGATCAATATCCATTGTTTTCTAATACCTCTCCTCTGAAGGAAATAGAATTTGGTTTGTTTAAGCCGTCCTCATAATGTCCTAATTTCCCAGCGTGGGACTCCATTAGCTTTGGTGGAGTGGATGGCATGAGCGGAGTAAATATCGACTGGGAACAACTGTTCCAACACAGTATTACTGCCAGAAAGAATAGGCTGTTACATTAGACGCAGAAATCCCTTTGGAAATCAATAGATATGCACACAAACACACACTCTTGTGTCCAAAGGGAGTCCGGGAGTGAAGGCCTAAGTGCTATGATAAACACCATTTGATTGGGTTATCAGAGGTGGCTCTGTTTGGGCCTGCTGCTCTGCCTCAACATAATATTAGGTTGTCTGTCTCCTCTTTCACCTCCAGCTTATTGAGCGAGCTCTATCAGGGAGAATCAACCTGGCTGTAATACGCCGCGGATTGAATGTCCGTATTGTGTTTATGCTCAGCCAGTCTTTCAGGTTTTCAACACGAGGAAAGTCATTATTACGTTTTCTTTCTTCTTCTTCTTCTTGACTGTATTTCAGGCAAAAATAGCGCGCATTAATTCAACATTAAGAGAATCACACAGAGTCCACAATGACGCCCTGAACCAAATTCATCAAACACAAGCCACAGGAGGTTATGAATGAGGCAGCCAATAGAGGCTTTTTTTTTTTTTTTGGAAAGCTGGGGACATTTGTCCTGAGGGCAAGACAGTCGATTCTCTCCAGACAGTCATCGTTTTGTATGCGAGCATCAGTGAATGTAGTCGGCCAGACGCCGTGTGAAGAGTATTGAGCTAAAAGATGTCAAGCAGAGAGAGCAAATTACTCGCACGGAGAACAGAAGACGTCGAGAGCGCCCCTGCTTTTATTTAAAAAGGTGTCAGCAGTTCTGCAGCATCTTGCTGACAAGACAGACATATTAGAGGATCTGTACATCTCCTCCCCTATCAGACGGTTATGTAGGCCAAGAGACCCATTTGCATTTCACTCTAGCCTCGCTAGAATCACTGCAAGTTCTGTGAAGGCAGTGATAACTGGGAAAAAAGTCTCTTTGAAGCTGGGCCCCAATTTAGGTCATCTCGGAATTGTTAAACAACAGATTTGCCCTGAGAAGAAGACGGCAGACCAGGAGATTTGGATCATGTGTTTCCTCTTAGAAAAACAGGGAGATGCCTACAAATTTAGGCTAAATAGGCCAACAAAGCTTTTTTTTTTGTTCTTTTTTTATACAAAAAAAAAAAAGTCACGGTGCATCATAACACCTGTCTAGGTGCTCAGAATAATCCTGTTACGTCTTGTTTTTTTCCATACCAGGGTTTGGGAATTCATTTTCCAGAGGGACAACATGAGAAGCTATTGGTTAGGAAGGACTTCAATCTTTGATACGGCTCCTGCTCTGCATCAATCTTCCACTCACACTGTAGTAAACATTTGAATCCGTTTGACTTCAGGACATCATACTTTGATGTTTACGTTTCGGAAAGAATTGTTGTCTCTGGAAGCCAAGCTGCCAACAAGCAAAAAAAAGATTCTTGACAAATCTCTTCCTGTTTGTGTTTTTCACCAATATCCCATCCTCTTTTACTGACTTTTTTGCTCTTTTGCCGAATCGTTAACAAAAGTCACAGCACGTTATTCCCAAATTTCCCTCACATGTTGATGTGCATTTTTTGTACATGTTCACAACAATGCAGGACTTGTTCACCGCTGAAAATCCAGCTGGAGAAAATGATTTCTTTTTAAAAACGCCGGCGTACAGAATTACAGGGTTTCTTCAGAAAATTCTGGAAAACAACTCCTCTTGAGCGAGCGACTGAGTTGCTGTATTTAATAGACTATAAGTCACACGTAGTAGCACCTACTATTAATAAGTGACATGTTCATACCATATAAGACCAGATGACATTGCATGGCAACAGAATTCTGCTCCAATCCCACCAAATAAACCTCATCACTTCAGTATCTGGCTGGCAGAGCAAGCAACAAAAAGAAAAAGCTGCAACCTTGACGTTCAGCTGTAAATGACCAAATATGCAGCAGAGATCAGACACGAAGCATTAGAAGTAATTCAGAGTGTCAGAGAAACCTGTGATGGAAAGAAAAACCCACAAAGCAGTTTAATGGTGGGCTAACAGCACTGAGGCCTGAGCTGAACCCCCCCCCCCCCCCCAATAAAAAAAAAAACAAACTCACAGATGGTTCTGGAACAGCAGCTCCTGGCAGAGGCTTACAGAGGGGGCAGTTACGTCTGGGCATGGAAAAATAACTGCAACTTATGCACCAGTGTGACATGTATATATATATATATATATATATTTTAAATTCCTTCTACGTTGCACTTTTTTTCTGACAAATATAACTTCTACTCTTGTAATGACCCAGAAAAATGACACGCGACATTTCCAGCATGAATATATTTTAGCTTCAATTACAACTTTGACTGATAAACAGCTCGCAGAGATCTCTGCTTTCTCATCTTGCCCTCGTGTCTCGTCCGCTCAGTGATGTGTGTGTGCGTGCATGCATGCATGCACGCACGTGTGCAGTCATGTGCACGTTCCCAAACGCGCCTCAGTTTGTCTCATGGATGCACTCGTGCATTTTCACTCAGACCCGCGTTCGACTCGTGCACATCCTCCGGTGCGACGCCTCCCCGGAGGTGCGCGCAGGTACATACGGAGAGGACAAGTGTTGTTGTTGTTGTTGTTGTTGTTGGGGCTTTTTTCTTTTCGGCGCAATGCAAAATAAGGCAGTAGATGTGTAGACCGTCTCCAACAGATGGCCTTTTCAACAGATTCGCCTCTTGGTTAGGCCTCATGCCAATCTCGGAACAAATGTGAACACACACACACACACACACACACACACACACACACACACACACACACACACACACACACACACACACACACACACACAGAAATACGATCACAGCCCCCATGCATGCACAAACTGTTGCCAAACCAGTTGCATAATGTATCATTTTCAAGACGACAGATACTTTCAGAGGACGTCGATGAGGCTGTGAGGAGGACCGTTCACTCACTACCTTCCACCGTTAGATTGAATTATCCTCACTTCTGATGCAATTATTGGACACGCTTCACTGTTGTCATCGGGGGAAAAAAGTTGTTTTCCGACGAGGAATGGAAGCACTCGGTTGTCTTCTCGACAGGAAAGTACTGCAGTGAAATGTATGAAGGTACTGTGAACAGAAAGTACTTGCACTGACTGTCACCTTCGATGAGAAGCCCTGTGACGAATCCCGGGCTTGAATACTAACAGAATTTATGGCAGTCCACACCCTCTCCTTGGAGTTTTAAGTGAATGTGAAGCAGTAATAAATCCAGTGTGTCACTGCAGAACAGTGGAATCGGCCATTCAGGTGAATTTGGTTGATTAAAAGAAGTCGGGAAGTGTATTGTGTTTTGGTATCAAAATCAAGCAGTACGTTCGTCCGTCGGCTCGTCGGTCGTACCGCGGTATCCACCTTGTGGTTGTCGGAGGCTGACATTGACGTCACACATGTAAACCGGCAGTCACAAGAACTTGCATACATGAAGTTAGAAGATGTACTGGTGCTCCACGTGCCTCCAGGGAGCTACGATCTGACCTGAAACCTTAAAACTGCGTCTGCATAAAACTAAATCTGAATCCCCTTTAGAAGGATATGTACTCAAACTTTACGTCTGAACATTTCATCTGTTTCTACGTTGAAGATAAAACGTTGACTTGCGGCCTAATATATTCCAGCAAGCTCAACGTGACCATTATACAGAGCTAATCAGTTACCGCTGGTCCTAATATTGTGGCTTTATAACTTATTTATAACATTTGGTAAAGCCGAGGGCTGATAAACCACGACACCAAGTGTCTGGATTAAAGTCGTCTTCTCGGGTGTAGCTTGTGTTTCTGTGTCTCCTTCCACAATTATTCACTTCTTCATCTCATCATTTTTGAAGAAATTTTACCTGAATGCAGGAAAGGAAAACCTTTTAGCAGTAAAACTGTACAGATAGTGATGTTTACCACGTCGTAGGAGAGGTAAGGTACCTGTTAAAGCTATTTACGCCGACTTGCTTTGACTGTATGAGGAGTTTAGGGGGTATCTCTGCTGCAGACGCGCCGATTCCAAAACGATAATGTTTCTAAACGCGCGCCGCTCCACAGAGGCATCCATGATGAATCCTGGCTTCTTGTCTGTTTTGCACTCCTGCATCTCTGCATTACCTCGAGCAGATCTCGTCTTGTCGGCGCCTCCTCCCTCACATGAGCGCTAAACAAGCCCGTGCAGGTACATGGCTCACAGATGGCTGAATCCTGGGTTTTATCCTGAATGTTTTATTCTCCCCGTGTGTCGCCGCTCGCTGCCGGTGTTAAGAACATTTCAGCGGCGGCGTCCTAACCGGCGCTGGCAGTGATTATTGGCTCCTGATTACGGTGGTACGCCACCATGAAGCCATGTGTTCACTGTGATTTTCCCTCTCATTAATCTGCCACGCTCTCTCTCTCTCTCTCTCTCTCTCTCTCTCTCTCTTTCTTCCTCCCTTCCTCTCTCCCTGTCTCTCCACTCTGCAATCCCTCCCCTCCCCTCCCCTCCGTGGACCAGGAAGCCTCGTCCCGTCTCCCAGCTCGTCTCTCAGCAGCAGGTAACGCAGCAGTTCGTGTTGCCCTCGCAGCCCAAAAAAGAAAAGAAGGAGAGGGTAGAGAGAGAGAAGAGCGACAGAGAGCCGGCGCTTAAGAAGAACAGTCACAAGAAGATGAGGTAAACAAACTGACACCTGGGTTGAGGGATCAGCGGGGGTCACACTGCAGCAGCTCTTCATGTTGGAGTTTGGCTGTCATGTTTCACAAAGTGTCGAGAGACGGCAACGCCGGGAATGTGCTCGAATACGATCTCGCAGAAAAAACAAAACTACTTGTTTGAAAGCCTTCACCCTCAGATATTCTGTTGTCTTGTTGTCTTCCGCCTGCCCCCCCCCCCCCCCCAGGCCGAGGTTAAAAAACATCGACCGCAGCAGCGCCCAGCACCTGGAGGTGACGGTCGGGGACCTGACGGTGGTCATAACGGACTTTAAGGAGAAGGCCAAGCCCTCGTCCGCCCCGGCCACCTCCTCCAGCTCCGTGTCGTCGGTCGACCACCACAGCCAGAACGGCTCCAGCTCGGAAACCACAGAGAAGGGCCTCTCCCGCTCCTCCTCGCCCCGGGGCGAGGGCAGCTCCATCAACGGAGAGTCCCACTGAGTCGGCCCCGCCGAGAAAGCCCCCCCCCCCCCCCATCACCACCACCACCGCTACCCCCACCCCCCGCCCTCCACACACATCTCAACGCCGCACAAAAATTACTCGATCTTGCTTCTTTTCGGGATTGCTCAACTTTTATACTTTTTAAGTTTGATCTGTCGAATGGGTTCCCATTGCAGTGGAATTCTGCATCTAGAAAGCAATATAAAACTCCTCTGGAAGTTCTTTTTTTTTTCTTTAATTTAATTTACCTTTTAATTGCTGTGTATTCCACTCCTCTGGAAAGGAAGCCGCACCGACAGCCCCCGACGTCCACTGCTAGAATATTTACTCCCAGTTTGACTGCGAACTTTTCAGAACTGACAGGAGAAATACTTCGAAAAGGGTGTTTTGGACAAACTTTGGGGAAAAAGCGTGCTGGATCTTCCTGTCGGACCTTTTAACGACTCCGCCTTTTCAATATTTTTGGGGGGTTTAAAGAAACGTGCAGAGATCCTCCATCATCCTCTAGTGTGAGCCGTGTCCTGCCTGCCTGGAATCGAACCCTCACCCCTGATCTTCAAACCCTTTTTTTGTTTGTTTGTTTTATTGGTTTTCCTTCAGGCTGCCTCTGCTGTCGAGAAACTCTTTTCGACACAACATAGCAAGCGTACTCTTCGTAGCACCATGTGGTGTCTTTGGGTAAATTTTAGGGCGGGAGCACTGGTGAGCCGTATAAAGGACTGCATGACGGCGCCTGCCGGGGGAAGATCTTAAAGGACGACGCCAGTGTCGTATTTCCTCCGAGCCACAGTCGGCCCCCGAATATCTCCACTGCCCGCCAGCGTTTGTAGTTTTAGTATCATCAGCCGCATTCTGGCAATACTTAAAATCTGCCACTTTGTTTTTGCATGGAGTAGAAAAGTTAACCGACCACTAATAACCTTTGTAGTAATCACATGATTTCCACAGACGGAGGCATATTTGCAGGTGCATCTCAAAAAAATGAGGCGATTGTTGGAAAGTTATATTTTTACACTCGTCACCTGTGGATTAAAAACTTTCAAGCATCATTTTCTATTTACCCGGTGATGGTTCTGTTCTCTGGTTTAAAAAAAAAACAAACAAAAAAAAAACATCAGGTCTTATGTCATATATTTTGTTTTCACGATTGAATTGATCAATTTATTGTTTGTTTTTTTTGTGATGCACCTGCGCCAAAAATGTTGGCAGCTTTACAAACGCACATTTTCTTTTTCTTTTCTTTTCTTCACGGTCGCACATTCACCGATGGCAGAAGGTGACAAAAGGGGGGCGTGGCTCTACACGACACTGGTTTTCGCCTTTTTTTTTAAAAAATCTCACGGTTCTGCACAAAGAGGGGCCACGCGTGCGCGACGAAACCCCCCCCCCCCCAGCCGCTTCGGGCAGCCCGTCCGTCCCTCTTCGGAGTCGGCGTCGTGCGACGGGACGAGCGAGCCGAAATCCTTGGGACACGCACTGTCACGACGTCTCGCCGAGCGCGATGGGACATTCCGAAAGTGAACGTAGCAACACGGCAGAGCTTCAGCGCCGACTGAACGCCCAGCAGAACGACTCTAGATCAACCTAACAATAACTTATAAAAACCTGTAGAGATACGCATAAGGAAAAATAGCTATTTCTAAAATATTGTACTACGATGTTTTGATGTGGTTGTATTATCCATCATACCAGTGTTATTGTCCAGATTTTTACTTAACGTTTTAGCACACGTCCTAAGAAGTTATCATGGCATGATACTATTCCAGTCTCGGTATATTGTGGGGCAGGCTGTGTCTCTTAGTTTTAGTATTGTTTAATGTGTCGGGGACGTTAATCCGTCAGGTTCACTGCTCTAGCTGGGACTAGGATGTGAACTGAAGAACTGTTCCAGAAAACGTTTGCCGTTCGTGGCAAAAAAAACCCAAAAAAAAACAAAAGAAAAAAACAAAAAGAAACGACACTTTAAATGTGTTGGTGTCACTTATCGATATAGTTTTTTCTTTTTCTCTTTTTTTTTTTTTTTTTTTTTTTTTTCCTCTTCTGCCATGCTCGTTTGTTTTGAAATGTGTGACTTGTTTAATACATGTCTGAATAAGAAAATTACAAAATACAACCCCAAAAAAAAAGAAAAAAGGCATTTTCTCATGCACAGTTTGACATTTTCTTTGATTCTTTGGAAACATACTTCGTGTTATCTGTGTGTGTTTTCGTCCCATCTGGTGAGTACTTAGGGTTTTGGAAGTTGTTTTTTTTTACAGGGATGCTGCATTTTAAATGTGTACTTTATTGGACAGCAGGTTTATGACGTATACCCTCTTACAAGTTGTGGCCATCAATGACTCACTGTCATGTATACACTTTAATTAATTCAATCAGATGCCAGTCACAAACACCAGATTCCCACACTTAATGAAACGGCAATTGACATTAAGGTCTGCCTTTTTTTTTTTTTTTTATAAAGCAGCCACCTCTATAAAGGCGACTAGTCACTTAAAGCCAGGCTGAATGGAGCTTTTCAGAGGTGCAACCCATTGAAGGCTGCTGCAGACACACAGCCCGAAGCAGGGGGAGGGAGACGGGGAGGAGGAATCAACTTTGCTTCTTGCTCCCACCCTTCCCCCATCCAGGGTCTCGACCTTCTGCTGGCGAGCCTGGAGCGGAGTCGCTCAACGTCAAGCCCACGGCAACGCGGAGACGCGGGCAGGAAGAGGAGTGCTGACGCCTTTGAAAGAAAAGCATAAAAATAGTGGCGAGAAGAAGGCGTGAGACCGACAGAAAGTTATTATGACAAGGATATACTGTTAAGGAATGGCCGTTTGAAGAGAACCTGGGATAATAATTGATTCAATCTGAAGACTTTAAAGAAATAAAAAAAAAAAAATTAATCTTGGCTCGTTGTAATTCATGAGCCACGACAAACCAATCTGTTTGCAAATGTGACCTGGTGCACTAAACCCTGAAATAAAAAAATCATCCAACATGAAAATCAATACATAAATGAATGGTTCATACTTAAGTCATTGCATAAAATAGTTAACATTTTAAAGAAGGCAAACTGATACACATAAACAATGTTGTCGATGGGGAAAACTATTAAAAAAAGAGTAGCAGTGCTATCTATATTATCTCAGCTGGATGGTGGTTAAATGATTTGTCATGATCTGGGTGGTGGTGCAGTCATGAGCACTCTGGACTCAAATATGAATGGAGTTTGCATGTTCTCCTTTTCCTCTGGCATTCCAGTTTTCTTTCACATTCTATAAACACCCACACGAGGATAACTGTTCCCCCTAAATCGCAAGAATACGTGCAGAAACCCCGAATCCCGCAGGATAAGTATTTGCAGTTCATTGCAGCACCACCAGAGGGCGCCACTCGCGCACGTTGCTCTCGAGTCTTATTCTGTAAGCGCTCGCCGGAAGCGCGCGGCCTCGGCCTCCGGCTTGACGGCAGTCTCCCAACAAACGCTCGTTGTCTGTGTCATGACTTTAGCTGCGAGTTACAAACTCCATCATGCGGCGCTACATGCGCGCACTGATGCTGTGCACGGTGTTCGCCGTGTTCTCGGGCCTGTTTGTCTACAGTAAGCTCTTCTCCTCGGACGTGTCGGTCGCCGGGAGCGGTGCGAAGAGGGGCTTCTTCCCACCGAGAGTCCCCGGAGCCAGGCGAGGGGCCGCGGACAAGACCGGGCCCCGAGACGCGCACTGGTACCACCGGTACGATCAAGAATGAAACATCTCTCCTGAGACGAAGCTGAAAAAAACAAACTACTAAAGCTATTGATTGCATTTTAGATGGTAGCAGCAGGGGGGGGGATGTTTTCTGGAACAGCTGTGATGTGGAGGAATGTGACGCTGGTTCCCATTCAGGTGGATGACAAACAGCTAATGTGGAGAAATGGGATAGTAATCGATTACCTGCTCAGGTCCGCTTATTGTTTATTGATAAGAAACATCCTAAACAATCTCAAAGCACAGCGCTGTGCTTCATCTGATAGAGATTTGAATGTTTTCCAAGTAACGCGTTACATTACTGCAATGAAGTAGTATCTCCGGATACCTATTTGAGTGTGTAATGCGATCCAGTACTAATCAAACATTTTGATCTGCTTTCTATAGTCAGTACGTGTTGTGTTGTAAGAGAAAAATACCTGCTTTATTTGTTTACAAAACCAAGAGTTGCCATGTGACGTTAATTACTTTTATTTTGTTGACATGAAAAACGTGTGTCGAACACATTTTAGTTCAGGGTTCACGTACAAGCCCGAATTCACCTCGAGTGGGCCAGACTGATAAAATGGAGCCATAATAACCTTTAAGTTGAAAACTTTTAAAGAGTATACGTGGGTGAAAATGTCTATATTTCTGCAAGACCAAACAATTCCAATGGAAAATGACTCCAGCCTCAACATAAAGCATAAATGTAATGAAGCTTTCTGATGCAAAATACAGTGACGGGTCCAGAAAACGACACCGACAGCTGCTGCATGTTTTTATAAATTCACCCTGACAACATGACTTTGAGTAGTTTGCTAAGATCTAGGTTGTTCTCCTTCACAGCAGCATTGATATCACAGCTCGGGTCTCTGATGTGGTGTGCACTACTCTTCAGAAGCTTCTTTTAAAAAAAAAAAAAAAATAGAACATTTTCATAATCGGTTGATTGGTGGGCCGGATTCGAGCCTCTTTTTGGCCCACGGGCCTTATGTTTGACACCCCTGTGATAGAAGCTTGGATATTTTCTATTAATTTAATCGATTTACCAACCGCCTTTATAAGAAAACCTTGTAATTTCACCCGTAGTTCAGCGCAGACTAAACAGTCGTTGCTCTTGGGTAGAAAAGCTCCGTGTGTTTCCGGTCGCGTTGGAAAGCAAGGCGATGAATTCGAACAAGCAAAGCGGAATTATTGGAACTGGTCTCCGTCCTTTCCTCCAGGTACATCGTGCGTCAGCAGGGCCAGATGGAGGCTGTTGGCTCCGGCGGTCAGCGCAGCCCCGAGCCCGCTATGCACCTGGCGGTGGTGGCCTGTGGCGAGAGGCTGGAGGAGACCGTCACCATGATCAAGTCTGCCGTGCTGTTCAGCATCAAGAGCCTTTACGTGCACATTTTCGCTGAAGATCAACTCCACGCGAGTTTCATGGAAGCTGTGAGTAGAAAAAAATTAATAAAAAATTTTTGTTTTTGGGCTGGGCCAAAAAATAGATTTAATCAATTAATCGAATTTGTAGTTAAAACAGATTTTTGGGCATTTTTCATGTTCTGTTCTGCCGTTCCTTGTGGGTTTCCGTGGTTGCTGTTGCACTTTTACTTAAACCGGGGTTAAAACTTGAATTTGTTGAATGATGGCGCCTCATTTACTTTTTATTTTGAAGATTGTTTATATGCATTTTAACTCTGAGGACAATCAGAGCAATAAACTTTCAATTTTGACTATAAATCTGATGTCTGCAGTCATTTTTACATGCATTGAGAAAAAAATCGTGTCGAAACTTGAATGTTTCTTTAAAAAAATCGTACTTATTTATGTATTTTTTCTTTGTTAGATGCTGCGTTTTCAATCCCAGGATCACAACTTATCAAACATTAACATTTCAACATAATTATTCCACCAGTAGGATTTGTTTAGTCGTTGCGAGACGTGTTCACACATAGTCTTACAGAGGCAATGGCATTGAATATGTGTGTGTGTGTGTGTGTGTGTGTGTGTGTGTGTGTGTGTGTGTGTGTGTGTTTTCCAGCTGGAGTCGTGGCCCACTTTTATCCGCTCCAGATTCAACTACTCGGTGTACGCCATCAGCTTCCCCAGTGAGAACGCAGCGGAGTGGAAGAAGCTCTTCAAACCCTGCGCTTCTCAGAGGCTCTTCCTTCCTGTGGGTGTATAAAGAGAACCTCGCCATGGTGATGATCTCTAATTACTATCAACGGGAGCGTTTCAGTGACCTTTCCGTCGGTGTCGTGTCCCTGCAGCTGATTTTAAAGGACGTGGACTCGGTCGTGTACGTGGACTCGGACATCGTCTTCCTGCAGCCGGTGGATCACTTGTGGGGCTTCCTGTCCCGCTTCAATTCCTCTCAGCTGGCCGCCATGGCTCCGGAGCACGAGGAGCCTCGCATCGCCTGGTACAACCGCTTCGCCCGCCACCCGTTTTACGGCAGGACGGGCGTCAACTCGGGGGTCATGCTCATGAACATGACAAGAATGAGGAGCACCTTCTTCAAGGTGAGGCTGAATTCTGCCAACACTTTTTTATTTTTTGTGTGTATTTATCCTAAAGGCCACCAGGTGTCGCCCTTTCATTGCAGTTGATATGCACTCAGGCGAATGAAGGAGATCAACTTCATCTCAAGTTTTAATGCTTCTGTGAAACCATTCCAAGATATTCAAGAGACATGTGGGTTTTGTATAGTTACATGGGCTCGTTTGCATGAACAGAATGACATGACATCAGTGGGGCTGCGCTGGGAGGAGCTCCTCATGCCTTTACTCCAGAAATACAAGCTGAACATAACTTGGGGAGACCAGGACCTTCTCAACATAATCTTCCACTACAACCCTGGTAAGAATCCACAGAAACACTAACGCCGGTGTCGCCGTTAGATATTCAGTCTGTCATGTTTGCCACAAGTCGTAACTCCCAGATCGTCACACCGGTTTGCTGACACGAGTGTATCCCAACATCCAGAGTCCTTGCTGGAGTTTCCCTGCCAGTGGAACTATCGCCCCGATCATTGCATCTACGGCAGCAACTGCGCCTCCGCCGAGGAGGACGGCATATACATCCTGCATGGAAACAGAGGCGTCTACCACGACTACAAACAACCTGCTTTCCGGGCTGTTTACGAGGCCATTAAGAAGGTTGGTACGTTCGGGGTGCTCGTCCACAAGTGTGTGGGTGATTTTTGAATATTAAGGGTCCGTGAACTGAGCTACAGTGCACACTATGGGCTTGTTAATTTGATGCCGGCGTGTTGTGGAGCTGATTAGACCAGAAGGATTAGCTGCAGTAAAACACAAAACCGAAGCTAAAAGTGGAGACGAGGCAGTTGCGGGTGTATAAATATCGAAATTGTTCTGGTACAGCCTTTAATGTCGAGAGACACGTCTGGCTTTCCTGCACCAAAATCATTCATTTAAATGTCTATGTTAAAGGAGCGGAGCTTTAATGTCCCTCACACTAAATTAAAATCTTAAAAGTCTGGCTGTAATTTACCGTAGTAGAGCAAACTGCGGGTTAGTACTGCAGCCCGCTGAGCGTAATTGAGGCGGCCTCATTCTCTTCTGATGGAGGCACTCGGCTGCCGCGTTACCGTCACAGGTGTCGGCGCGCTTCACTTTCCATTCCCGTCTCACGCGTCAGACGGGAGCGAACGCCCCCAGTTGGAAGTCTCTCGGGTGCTTCAAAGTTTCAGAAAGGCTCACCAGCTCCTCCCTCACAGTGTTGTGGGTGTAATTTAGTGCAGCCGGCGCTTTTTCCAGCCGCCAGTGAACCCCCGTGACACACCTGCTCTCCCCTGCTGCCCTCTTTCTTTACCCTGTGAGATTAGGTTTTGGATTGGGACTCACCCCCTCCCCCCCTCTCCACCCAACAGTAAAAGTGCCACTGACCTCAGGTTGTCTGCACTGGGGGAGCACAAATCTCCGGCAGAAGGCTGGAAACGAAAGCTAATTCCCCCCTTGAGGATGTTTATGGGTTGCTTACCAGCAGTGTAATGATATTGACGACACAAGTGGCATTTACTTAATGAAGCCATCAAGGCCGGGACTCTCATTGCTTTCCTATTGACAATAAATCCGCGTGATGGCTTATCCATACCTTATCCATTGCCTGCAGTTAAGACTTTGGCTTTGTTGGACTGGATCAATTGTGGCAAAAAGGACACGTGTACCTGTACGATATGTGCTGGCAGAAGCAGCTGCACAAGAGGACACAGCACTTTTTTTTTTTTTCCCCTTTTCCCTAATAGCAATGCGTTTATGGATTTGTGATTAAAGTGTGTTTGCCAGGAGGATCCAGGAGTATGGATTTGTCATCTTTATATCTCCCGACATGCAGTTTCATCCGTTTCAGCTTGTTCTCTCGCCGCCGCCGGCCCTCAGGCCGCGTGGTATTGGCTGTAGTGAAAAGATTAACAGGACGCTGCCGCACTGGCGGCTCCGTGTGAGCAACCCAGACCAACGTCCATCTTACAAACTTACATTCAGTGTTGGACGATGAAACTTTCTTTCAGGAGTAGTCCGAACTAATGGAGCCATTTACATGGAAACATGTAGCAACAGTGTCATCAGGTGATTGATGGGACCGGAGACACGTTCACTTACAGTGGAAATATCAGTGTTTACCGTCCATCCATCCATTACAGTACTAACCACGAGGCCTGCTGACAATCTATCATCATAAAATGACTAATGCATCCATGTCAGCTCGCAACAAAGGGTGGTAAAGATGTCGGCGGCGGCGAGCTAAAGCCATCCGCTGTAAAAGTTTTAGGTTCATCTCCTAACCGGGTCCATTATTGTAGCAGTTAATATTTCCTAATAAACCGTGGCTAACGCATGTAAATCACCGCCCGCGTCCCGTGTCGTCACACAAAGAGACGGCGAGGCGAGACGGCCGAGTGCCGCTTCCTGTCCACGACTCCAAACCGACCAACCGCACGCAGCCTGTCCGTCATAAAGCATCTCCGCCCTCCCGCCGCCGCCGCCACAAAAAAAAAAAAAAAAAAAAAAAAAAGCTGTGCCCGGGAAGCGGCAGTTAAATTTTACAGCCAGTGGTAGGTTTGGAGTTGGGAGTCTGTGCAGCAGCAGTGCCCCATCAGCCGCACAAAATCAATACACAAACTGTAAATGCGAGTTTATGACCGGCGGGTGTGTGTATAAGTATGCGCTCGTAAAGACGCCGTTCTCTTTGTGACCCAATATCAGACACCCGGCTGCAAGCAAATGAGCTGGCATTAAAAAAAAATAAAAAGGTAATTCCCATTTGATTTCCTCGGAGCATTGTAAAGGCCCCTTCATTATTGGGAAGACATGAAATTTTTCTCCTGTAATCCCCGGTTATCACTGGACGGTAAGCCTATAGCATAAAACGGACTCCCAGCAACGCAGGAGCGCTTTATGTGTTGCCCGGCTGACCAATCAGACTCCCGAGTCCCACATGAGTCCAGCATGCCTTATGGATTTAAGTTTTTTTTTTTTTTTTTTTTTTTAATTTATTTATCCGGGGGAAAAGAGATCTTTCAAGCTGGAGCGCTGCCCAGAGCACCACTTTGCTTGCTTACCGAGAGAATCTGATCAATTCCGGAGGAGCAGCGGGGAGCCGAGAGACTCGTCCTCGGGGGGGTTTGGTTGGTTGGGATTTTACAATCTGGGATTTTTCAGCTGCTCATCTTTCAGCTCCTCCGAACCTACCGGCTACTGCGAAAGCTTATTTTTGCAGCTTTTTGAAGAAACCGAGATCGAAAGAACGCAAGTCATCTCCAGCATGCCAGCGTGAAGTCACTTTGGATACGGAAAAAAGGCTTTTGTTGTCCTTGAATTAATATGCGAGATTGAATGTATAAACTGTGAGGGGTTTTTAAAAACTTTTTTTTTTTTTTAGGTTCAACTTCCGACTAACGACCTGTTTTGTCGTTGCAGTACGCTTTCGGCACAGACCCACTGACCTCTTTGTTGGACCCTTTAGAAGAGCGACTCTTAGAGACGACACACACCTACTGTGGCAAATCGCACACACTCCTCACCAAGCGGCTGGCGCACAGCCTGACACACCTCAGCAGAAAGGTTTCACACGGACGGTGACCAAAACGAAGGACAGCGACCAAACGGAGCCTCTTTTTTTTTTTAAAAAAAACAACATTTTTTTGAACAGGCTTTAGCAAGAAATTGAACTGCTCATCTTCAAAGCCAGCTGAAGCTGTAACAGAAGTTTTTTTTATTTTTTTATTATTATTATTTTTTGACATCGACGCGGACCAAACGGGGTTTTGCGGGCAAACCACTTCCACACTGCAGACGAATGATGAGTAGAGGCTTTGGGGTTATTTGGGAGAGCAGCTGCTGGAAGCTCTCTTAAGACATCTGGGATCGTCTCGGACTGAGACTAATAACTGTTCTCCACTTTGTAAATTGCTTTGGGTAAGAGTGTGACGTAAATCCCTGAAATCAAGTAGAGCGGCGGCCATTTGCTTTCCCAGCCAAGGACTAAAACTCATCTGCCGAGTCACTCCGGATTTTCCTCACCCTCTTGTTTTATTGCAGGGTTTTTTGTTTTTTTTATTATATGCGAGCTTTTCTATTTTACAGACTCGTTCATGTTTTTCTTATTGTCTCTTCCACGCAGTCACTCTGTCAGTGCCTCCGGTTACTGACTGGAAACCGTGTAAAAGGTTTGGAAGAGAAGCGCTTGACTTTCCATATTGGAGAATTAGTTGAACCTTGAGAAGCACTCTCATCAAGAGAGACATCAGGACTGGACGAAGGGCTTCCTCAGGTCCCAGTTTTTGTGTATGCACAGGACCACTTTTCTCAATTTTCAGAAATCACGGGCGGCAGTCGTTGGAAGGAAAAAGTGCAGACGAAGCACATTTTTTGTCAAAACAAAGGTCGGGCAAATGAACTCGTGTCGTTTCCCCACTTTCCATCGCTGACCTTGTGAATATTATTGCAGTAGTTTAGCGTCAGTGAATCTCGTCTGTATTAAAACATGCAGACCAGGCAGGCTGACACGTTGTCGTTCTCGTACGGGTTTTCTTTTCTTTCTTTTTTAAAAATGTTTTTATAACTTAAGTCGCTGTGACTGTGATTGGCTTCACATAGCCACCTTTATTTTTCTTACTTAACATACTTTATGGATTTTGTTATTAAAAATGTGAACCTATGTACTTTTTTTACATGCATGTAATGACAACACATGTGCTGGAAATACATGTGATGCACGAGCTGCAAACAAACATCCCAGTTTGCTGTTGAATATACGAATAAGCTATGAATTTCCTCCTGATGCCAAAGTTATTTTAGTTTTATTCCTCTTGTAATTGTTTTTGCACCTCCGAATGTATTTTGGACTTTAAGGGTTTAAATCCTAATGTTGTGACTCTTTGTGTTTTACTTTTCTTTTTTTTTTACATTAAAGACTGTTTCCTGTTTGTAGAACCTGTTCAACGAATGTGTTTGTTCTAACCACTAGAGGGCAGCATTTTTTCACATGTCTGCCAGTGCCTTCAGAAAAAGAGGATCCTTAAAGTTTTGGAAATACATGAGGGGGATTTATTTTTCATGAGTGAAATGTATAATGAAATAGTGACTTCTTTTAGAAAAAAAAAAAAAGTAATTTTGATAAACTTCAATAAGCAGGTTATGAGATTAAAATTTAAATGTCCTTGAAAGACTTAAGATATTTTCTTTCACCAACATAAATTCATCAAAATCTCCTGTTTCTTTTTCTTTTAACTAATAAAGTAGGATCTTGCTGGCTCTAAAGATCTAACTTGAGGTAGATTGATGATATGTTTCTAATGCTGCCTCAGGCTGATCGATGGGCTTGCCAATAATCTATGACTTTCCTATACCTGCGGTCCTGCCTCAGCTCTGAGGAGCTCATAAAGTGGAGGTGATGGACCAATAATCAGCCATATAGGTGACACTGCATGGCGTTGGCTGCAATGCATCAGTTTATGCTTATTCCCATTAGATCGGGCATAGAAATATCCATTCATGGCTCCGGAGGTAGTTTGATTCATTGCACCAGAAGTATCCTCGATTCATCACTATATATCTGAATGAGAGCTTATCAATTAGCTTTATTGACCTGTGTGCTTAAACGCAACATGTAACAGTCCGGGTCCCCAGGGAGAGGAGAGACAAAGGCTTGAATTGACCAGCATGTTGAAAGATTCAATATTGTCCGTCCTCCAAGGTTTCATTTTCCCATGTTTTATATCGTAATAAATAACAGATTTTTATTTCTTTTGTGCCAGCGCAGCCGGGAGAGAAACTATTTAAAATAAATACGTGACCTCCAGCATTTGGAGTGGGCTGAGTGGAAGATGAGAGGAAACGGGGACATTGTGGAATAATTAAATGTACGACTGTGCGCGCCTGTCTCTGTGTTTGTCATGGGCAGAAAGAGAAAGCCTGCTAAGGTGGGCCTTTTTTTTTTTTTTTTTTTTCCTGCAGAACCAAATATTGAAGCAGAGAGATGAGTGAGTGTGTGTGGGGGTGGGTGGGAGGGGGGTGTTACCCGATGGAGCACATTCATGATGAAAGAAAGGAACAAGGCTGTCCCATCCAGTGCAGCCATTAGAGCTCTTTGGGGCTTCAGAGCTTGATCTTTTGGACAGTTCTTACCCGAAAACAGAGTTGGGACGTCAACATGGCATCGTCAAACAAGAACCGAGACATTTACAGAAGAAAAGAGCCACATTTCAGTGCCACTATTGGAGTAAGCTAAAAAAAACAATTAGTAGATTAATATCAGTGTACATCTTGGACAGGGGCAAATGGAAACAATCAAAATAATACATTTATACATCCATCATTTAAATATCATTTTATCAACTCATGATCATGGAGGGATACACCATGAGCAGGTCACCAGTGTGGGACAGGACAAACAAGAGAGAGAAACAACCAAACACACTCAAAATTGCCTGAAAGCATGAATTAAGTCTTAAGTTAACTTGTGAGAGAAATACAAGACTTGCAAGAATATGCAGACTTAATTCGCCTAAACTGGAATCGATTGGAGATAACCTAACTAACTAACCTACCGCGACTCTATCCCTTATAAGATATATGATGGATTGTCTTCATACGAAAACCAAACACAGAGCCTCTGTCCGTTTAATTGACTGCTCATCGAGACCCAAACTCACAACCCAGATGTGGTTTTGTTTATAACGACTTGCGATCAGACTGTAAAATACTGTTGCATTATTCATCAAACCTTATTAAGGCAATGGTTGGAATTAGAAGAATCACTTTTAACTTCACTCTATAGAAAGTGAAAGACGTCGAGGCTCAATGAGAATTCGCTGTCATTTTCTTTTTTTCTTTTGAAGTTGTTCTTATTGATGTGACGTTCCGACGAGGAAGAAGGGAACGTCTCCGTCTAAACTGACAGCTGAGGTCTAACATACACAACGCACCTTTGAACAGATACAAGCAGCAAACACACGCCTATTGATATTGTTGTACTGTGTACAACTTCCGCCGCGTACGTTTGAGCGTGTGTGTCACACATACCTCAGGATGGCGGCGCGGCGGGGGGTCATTTACATGCTGTAATAGGGTCTACATATCACTGCTGCAGGAGATGAGACGGGGGGCGGCGGCGGCGGGGGGGGACGGGGACGCAGGGCCCAAATGTTCGCCACAACCAGAAATGTCATGTTTACGTGCTTCTTATTTACACGCGCGCGACTCGGGGGGTTTACGTTTGATGCCCGGCGGGATGGAATATGACATCTTTGCTCGCAACTGACACGGAATTTGCTTGGGTGATTCACTCGGTGCGTCACGGGGAGACGAGGACGAGTGACGGGTCTTTTCGGCAGATTGGTTTATTTACCTCGCCGCGTATTTACCGCGCGTGTTTGTCAGACTCGGGATTCATAGAAAAATGCCACAAAGCCAAGCCAAGTGATGTCCGGCCGGCTCGCCGAGAAATTGTGCGGCTCTTCAAGTATGTGAGGTACACAAGATCCTGTTAAAACTGGATGTTGAGTGGGGGTTTGGAGTGTTATCTTGATTTGCTAAATAAAGACCGAGAGCACCGTGGTTGAAAATACACAATGTCGTTATGCTCCGCAGGGTGTACGGAATCTAGTCTGACATTTTGGAAAATGTTTTCCTTTGAAATGGTATTTCTATGTTAAAAAAAACGCCAAAAACAAACATGTATACACTTGTGTGTACATTTAAGTCGACACTGATGTTTTTTTTCGAAAAAACTTTGAGCTTTGAGCCACAGAATTCACATGTTTCTCGATGTGTTCGCTCAGGGAGCACAGACCTGGACATAGCAGCTCTGGATAAACGTTCAAAACCCATTACAATGTCAAATTATACGTGTCATCATATTTACAAAAACCGCCTTTGTCTGTCACCAGCGAGCGCCGGGGTTTAACGTACATTCAGTCGTTTAGTCGGAGGTGGAGTGTAATTATCGGAGAGTCCTTGTGAGTCGGATCCACTTCAGTGTTTAATGGGCGAGTGGGTTCTGGTGATGCTGTGGAGAAAAATAGTGTCGCCTGCTTGTATGTTTATATAGATATGAAGCTTCATATAACATATAGGTAACGTTTTGCTTTTCGCTTTTGCCATCGAGGATTTCTGGATTTTGATTGTCTGTCTTTACCCACAACCTTGTAGCGTTTGTCCAATGGGGGGGTTCTTATAATACTCTTATAATGCATTATTGTACTGTCTTTTAGTATGAGTGAGTGTAGTGTTTTCTTTATACATGCATGTTGTATTCAAGTTTACCCTTATTACCAAGTACTGACAGGCTCCAGCTGCATATTCAAGGGTTTTATGTATGAGTCTTCATATGTAAATGACTGCAGCTCACACACACACACACACACAAACCATAGTAATGCATTTTCTGCAGTGAAGGCAACCATCACGATGCACATTTATATGCACATGTTGCGCAATATACTCTCCTGTCTGTAATGCATACGTACACTTCACACTCGCCCGGGGACCCCATCTTCTATGCGCCCAATACCAAACTTGAGGCCTCCAGCAGAAAGCAGAGGGCGTGCCGAGATGGAGAGGCTGACATCAGAAATGGGAGTGACCCCGCCGCTTTTATATCTCAGCATAACCTGACCCTCCTCCTCTCTTCCCTGCTGCATGCTCATCGTACAACAATAGATTTCCCATTACTGCTCCCTTCTTCACTCCATCCCTCAATCACAGCCCCGCAATATTTACCCCAGGAGTGATCTGATTCAGGAACCACCTCTGTGTCCGGGTGTCCGTGTGTGTGTGTCCGTGTGTGTGTGTGTGTGTGTGTGTGTGTGTGTGTGTGTGTGTGTGTGTGTGTGTGTGTGTGCGTGTGGTCGGACATGTGTGCGTATGTGACTATTTCTCATGGTGGAAAATATATGGAAGTGTAGTCATACGTGCCACCGTGTATATATGCGTGTGTGTGTGTGTGTGGTGTGTAGCTTTATTGTACTCCAAAAGCTCAGCACTTATCTTTTCCTTTCTCCTCTTTTTACCCCACTCTTCACATACACTCTCTCTCTCTCTCTCTCTCTCTCTCTCTCTCTCTCTCTCTCTCTCTCCCTCTCCCTCTCCCTCTCTCTCCCTCTCTCTCCCTCTCACACACACACAAACACACTCTCTTGCTTTCCCCTGTGAGCTTTTCAATTAGGTAATTACAGTGGCAGTGAATAGAGCCTGCCTGGACACTGGCGGTCTATTGTAGAAGCACCTGTCCCCCCATAGACAGCAATTACCTGCCAGGCTGGAGGGGAGTTGCAGGCTATTGTCTGTGTGCACGCGGTTCTGTGTGTATGAATCAGCAACAGTGGCCCTACGTCTCGGCGGCTCCGTACTATGTATGTACTGTTTTTGTATCCATGCAGGTGTGTTTTTACTACCAAAGAGTCCATTTTGTGTGTGTGTGTATGTGTGTGTGTGTGTGTGTGTCAAAGATGCCTAATATAATAACGTTCAGCAATAGAGGAAGTTTAGGGTGTAATTTTATTTTGAGTTTGTTTACCGACACGATATGGGCCCATCTTTAGTCACGATTGTGTGAGCGCTACACTGTACGTTTTTAATGCCTGTGAAGGGAGGATGTGTGGACGTCATGCTGCGAGAGCTGAGCGGTGAGATTTCGCCTGCGGGGCCTAATAGCTGAGATACCACTGCAGCACATTCGCCACAGAATTAACACTTTGTTAACATTTCAAACCCTGCTAAGGAGTCAACCAGAGGGGGTGGGGGGGGGGGGGGGGGGGGTGGGTCTGCAACAGTTATCCAGGACTCAAGCAAAGTGATAATTTAAAGCATTACAAATATTATCTAAGTGGAAACTAAAATTTGCATATTTATATATCCGTAGACCAGAGACGTGGTAACTGGAAGCCCAAGCTTTATATGTACTGTAAAGAGTATGAGGCACTTTTTTTTTATGAAGGAAAACAATTAGTAAAACACGGAATGTGTTCACTGATTAACTTTACGTTTGATTGATATTAATCCGGTTGCACTGAAGTAAGTTTGCCATTTTTCCGAAGAATAAACTAAAATGAACCTTGCTGTAAGCAAACTCAAGCGTAGATCCTCAATTGTACAAGCAATAGCATTACTTTTAATCACAATATAAAGAAACCCGGACTTGTTTGAAGAATTGAAGATGTCCATCACATCGGTTCAGATGAGAGGTGAAACGTCTCCAAAAATAAATTAGACGCCGTTTCATCCGTATCATTTTTGAAGTATTGAGCAGAGCGTCTTTAACTCTTCTCCTTAGTTTCATTATTTATTGGTTCACAACCAATTATCTCCATCGCGCTGAAGCCAGCCTGCGTGTAAGACTGGCATTTTCCGCCAAAGATGGCAGCGTTGGTTGCCGAATGTCAAGTGAAGCCCCGCTGTTTCCCGTTGCATTAATTGCGCGGAGTGAGAGCTTTTGATGTGTGACTCTACTGGTTTATTTTGGTAATGTCAGCGGCAGTGCATCAACTTACAAATGTGGTGTCAAATATGTCACATTTTAGCATCGGCTTTAATTCTTTTTCATTTTTGTCAAAGAAAAAAAAAACCTCTTTGGTACACAACAAACAAGCAAAGGTGGTTATGTTATAAAAATGATACCGCATACAGTAGTCGAGAACAAATATGCCTTATTACTAGCAGAGTGTAAGTTTGTGTTGAAGGAGGGTTGAGGGGATATTTTCCCATGATGGCATGTAAAAGATTCCCCGGGCATCTTGAAAGAAGAAATCATGAAAGAGGAATTCACCCCCTGCAGCATAGCGTTGCCCGCACTGCCACAAACCACATTTCTGGCCCCGGCACTCTCTTTCATTTTTTATTAAAAAAAATTTTTTTCATTTTAAAATGTCACGGAATATGTTTCCATCAGAGAAAATCAGGGTTTGCATTGGGTACAGGGTTTTGTTGGCGGTTTGGGCATTTCAAGAAGCAAAGTTACATGTGACGGCAAAAGGTAAGATAAAAGTACTTTTTTACACTGTTAAATAGAAATATATATATAAAAATCTTTTACTGGTGCATAGCTGTGAATGATCAATCACGGGAATGTATAATTAGTGCATACAGAGAAGCAGATGATCCATTCAAATGGTTTTTTTGTCCTGAATGAAGAGGAAGAGGAAAAATAAAGAAGTACCTTCCATAGTAGAGCTGGTATTCCAAGATGGAGAACAGCCACCCGTGCCAACTCCAATGACTATCCAGAATGGAAGCGAGCCTCCCAAGACGTTCTCCAGAAGATGTCCTAGACTTAGTATAGAGCAGTCAAATCTGCATGCTGTGCAGTGTGACCCCGACAAACCCCTAAACCTCACGACAGAGGAACTGGAGCATTTTATTAGGTTCTATGGTCTACATGTCAGTATGGATGACCAGCCAGCCGAGTGTCCCAGGTAGCTGACCCCAAGAATCTGACTATGGACTTATAGTACAACTTGATTTTCTCTCATGGAGATATGGTCAAGGATTAGCCCTGGACATTCCGTACTGTGATGCTCGTTCACTTCTTTGTCATGTAATCCGAAGAAGTCCAAAATATTCTACTTGGTACCGTGAGTCATCTTAGAGGTAACTGCATCACTTCTTCTTTTACATGAGCGTTGGCAGCCGTGCTTCACTTGGATTTAAAGATGCGAAAATGAGATGTGTTTTGTCGGCTGTAGAAGAAGCCTTGATAACAGTCGATTCAGAGGAGGGGTTGTGTTGGCAGTTCAAATTTCCCTAGTTAATAAAACAATTAGATATTGTCGGACGAGTGGAGAGCAAGTAATTGGCACCAAATAATAATAAAGGGAATCCTTTCTTAAGTTAAACATTTCTTTGTTTACACTTGACACTAGAGAATCCTTTCAATATGAAAATAGTGCAGTAACTGCAGCGGCTTGTTGTCCACCGAGGCAGCGGAGGCGTACCTGTCCAAATTGCGCCGCGGCAATTCCCGTGTCCGTGTCTTCTTCTGGCAGCTCCCTGGCGTGTTAATTTACGCCCGGGTCCATTTTAGAGTGAGCACCTATTGATCTGCCAGGACACACATGTAAGCCCCTCAAGCTCTGTCAGACAAAAGCAAAACGTCTACTGCGGAGTGCGAGTGCGGCGTTTCACGCCACGTAATTCCCAAACCTCTCAAGGTGGCAAAACACTTCGGTAACACTTTATTCCATCTGTTCCCATGACAATACAGAACTATTCTGTTAATTAAAGCCCCCGTTTACTTTCCCCGTCAGGTTTTCCGACGGACAGGTTAAAGTGTGGGCGTTTACCATTAGAGAGCAGAGCCCACACACAGACAGATAATATTCAAATTTTGTGACTTTGACTTACTAAGTGAGAACTCTAAATGCACCACATCTCAATCTGTTTACTCTATTATTTCCCCCAGGATAAAAAAAAAAAAAAAAAAAAAAAAAGCAGCAGTGCATGGAAATGATTTGCTGTCAGATCCGTTCTATCAGCGGCCGCTTTGTAGTTCCTAAATGATGGCAGTGAGTAAAACGCATAACTCGTCTAATGGTTAGGCATCTTGGCAGGGTTCCAAGTTGCTGTAATCAAATGCATTCAGAGTTTATCAGTGATGTTTATCAGGCTTAGCGCTCCCGATGTTCCGGGTGGAGGATGCGAGGCAGGATATGAGGCTGATGGTTGTGATCAATCACCGATAGCATCGCACGGGACTAACGAGGCATCCTAACGAAGGAAACACAGAGAAAGGGATATAATTAGAAGGGGAAAAAAATAAAATCATAATTATCCAGCTTGAGGATGGATATGTACTGTCTGACAGCAGCGGCAGGACTGAAATAAGAATAAGAAAGTCAATATGGAAGCACTGTTAGCCTGACAGTTATGTATCGTGTGTTGAGAGAATCGGAAATCCCTTTTAAGATTCAATATTTATTAAACATTTAACACACTTTATCATAGTATGTTGAAAAAAAATGATTTCTAACACCAAGTGTCATAAATTAAATGAAACTCTTCTTAAATCACTGAAAGCGTCAAGCGACTCGGCACTCCGTTCAATTACTCCGTGGTGAACACAAGCAAACGAACGTAGACATCTTCTGGGGGATGGTTCCTTGAGTAAACACGATCTACGACACACAAAACCCTCATTTGAATACTCCCGTTTGCACAAGCAGTCACTCATGTTTGTTATTCGTAGTTGATCACCTGCAAAACGCTGCAATGCAAATTTGAAAGTGGGATCTTTTTGCTCGAGGATAAAATTAGCGACGCTTTACACAGGATCTAAGTCAAGCTGGGTTCTTCAATATTGCTACGGGGTGTAATAGTTGTTTAATGTTGGGTTTTGGATATCTATGGCCATCCATGGGTTAGTGTTGAAATCCCAAATCCCTTTTTTGTGGTGGTTAATCTTTATTTTTTTTTATTCTTACTATTATCGGTTACAATTCACATGTAAGGTCGTTTGTGTAACTCAAGACTCATATGACTTTGCATTAGATACTTTGAGATGTCAGGTTACAACCCCCGTGTGATTTCCTTTGTAAAAGGTCTTGAGAAGTTTGACCACTAGTGTCTCTCTTGGTTGATTGCAGGAAATGTTTAGGTGGAAAAAACAGTAAAGGAGTAGTTCTCGGAAGAAAAAAAAACCACGAAATTTTCAGTCCAACCCTTTTGTGGATTTCAAAAGTGTTTCCTTTTCTCCGAGTCGTGGACATCCCACAGCGAGGCAGACCGAACCAGCATGCGGATCTTCCTTTAAAGGTGAACATATTAAGGGCATTTCATCTACTCAGACAGGCCTCCCTTTGATCTGGGAATACACCGAGTCCTGAGCGCTGACAGCTTATGTAAGCAGCACAACCCTGCCTGTCGCTCAGATCTCGGCCACGTTTGCGAGGGAAGTGTCTCGAGCTGTTGAGAGCGCAGACATGAAGACACACCGAGAGAAAGATGGGTTGAAAAAAAATAAACAGACACTGACACGGGCAGGTTTTCCCACATACGTACTTGTCAATTGAGAATGAATTGGCGGAGAGCTCCCGGGCATCTGAAACAGTCAAACAGCAGTCAAGGTCATGCACAGCGGGATCACTTCCGAATCTTTACTACTGCGGCTCTGATGAAACCGAAGTGAAATCGACGCCCTCTGTGCTCCAGCTGTCCAGGGGAATGATTCCTCTTTCTAAGGACTCATTCATTAGGAGGTTAATGGCTCGAAATGTGGAATTAATTTAACGTCCAATAGAACACTTCCTGTAAGTGTGTGCTACAGAGACGGAGCGGACGGAGCTCAGCCATCAGCCTAATGTTCTTTAGGATGAATGGACCCCTCCCCTTTCCACTGAACTCCATTTCTCCCATACTGATCTCAGATATGCGCTGTTGGTCAAATTCAATTTATGGTTTAATTAACAATTTGATTCCAAAAAAAAAAAGGCACTCTCATGTCTTCAATAGCACAGCTGGACTTGAGATGTATTCATGGATACAGTGAATTGGAATGAAAAAAAAAAAGGAAAAGCAGAGATTTTGTCTAAGAGATTATTATAATAAATGACTGAGGCCCATATGAACTCCCACCCAGCAGCTGGAGGAAGACTGACTTACTGTCACTGTACTGTTCAGCAAAAAAAAATAAATAAAAAAATCCTCCGTTCCTTTGTTCTCAGGGGAGCAATAAAAAAAAAAAAAAAAAAACAGGCAGCAACTAAAATGATGCATGCATGCTCTGCGAGGACAATTTCTAATCATAATTTACCTCCAGCTCATCACAGTAAAGTTGTGTTTGCAAAGTGGTTAATTCCGTTTTGATTCAGTGCCATCGTAAAAAGACACACTCTGTGGAAGTGAACACTATTTCAGTTGTCAGCCCGTTATATTGGCCTATGGTGATTAAAGCCTTAAATTTTGATCACGAGTAATTCGCGCTCTCAATATTGTGATTAATCTGTCACTGTGGGGCAAGGTCATTCCTGGGAGCGATACAGCCGCCTTTTCATTTGTTGACGTGTTTTCATTGTCTAATGGCGTGTCATTGGCAAATGAAGGAAAACAAAGTTGAGCTAATTTATTGGTGAACCCTGGTAATAAATGCCATACGTTACAGGATATAAAGGATTATCTGAGCCGTCTCCTTATCTGCCTCTTCTTTGGTTATTGGCACAAAATTGGAGTTTCAGTCCCCGGTGTGTGTAATGTGAGCCCAAATGTGTGGGCCTGAATGGCCTCCAAGAAAGTACGCAGACATTAAACAATAAAGATTAATGTTTCATGAGCGTATAGACCCGGTGGATCAGTGTGTTGCTGGTGTTTTCATTGCATTTTCATGGAATTGATCAACCTCGGCTGTACGTGGATTCATCAATGCTCTAATTTAACATGAACAAATTAACATAAGCAGGGGGAGCAGTGGCCACAGAGATTATTGACCTGCAGTTTTTTACAGATCTCCGGTCCTGGCACAAGGAGCAGCCATGAACTGCAAAACAGAGGAATTGTAGCACAGGGACGTGCAAGACATTAAAATATTCGGGTCCACGGAGGACCACTCCATGCCAGAAGTTTTCCGCTATGTTGAGGTTTTATGAAACGAGCTTCCTTGAAAATTCAGTTCCTTAACAATGGAGTAAACAGGCTATTAAATGTGTGCAGATGTGCTACATTTATTCCTTTTTTTTTGTTTGTATGCACTGAAAAGTGCTGGAGGACGGCTGTGCCAGCTAATTTTGTGATGGCTGCACGTATTATTTGCTGCTTTTTTCCTCCAAATTCCTTTTTTTTTTTTAATAACTATCCTTATGAATTATGGAGGGATAATATTTTTACTTATTAGGACTCAGAGGTATACCTTGGAATAACGATAGCGGTGATGGAATATCATGCACGTGTTTCAGCCCCAATTGTTTTTGCTTTATATTGAGAGTATTTGTTAAAGATTGGCAGATGTTATCTGAAGCGAAGCTTGTTAGGTTGACTGCAGACCCACAGCAATACACCTGCCAAATGTGTACGGACACACACAAAAAAAACCACCCAAATGATCCAAATCTGTGTGTCTTGTTTCCTAGAAACAACCGAGAGCTATAAAGTTTCCCAGTGGGTCCGAGAGTGACCCTGGGCCGTCTTCTCCCGGACACGTGCCTGGTAGAGGTCTAATGGGAGCGGACCCGAGGGCATCCGAATCAGACGCCCACACCACCTCCAATGTCTTCCATGTATAGGAGGAGTGACGTCTCGGGGACGGTTGAGCTCGGCTGGCTGCCACCCTGTGAAGAAAACTCATTTTGGCCACTTGTATCTGTGATCTCATCCTTTTAGTCATGACCCAATGTTCATGACGGGCACAGACGTATTTTGTAAATAAGGGACTTCGGAATGCAGTTCCCTTTGGAATATCCTCCGACATGCTGCCTTCCAGGCGTCTTCGATGTCGGTCAAGTTACTTGTTTGCTGAACTGATCAGGGCGCGATCTACCTGCGTTTCATTAAGTGGAAAAATAATACGCCTTACTCCTAATTTTGCCCAGAATGTCTTCAGGAACGGTTCAGCAAAGAGCTTGTCTGAACTGCATGCAAATGTCCCTGTACTTTTATTTATTGGCTTAGTTTAGTCATGCGTCAATAAAACATCATAGTTGTAAAAGTGGTTATACTGCCTGTACTAAAATGTCGGCAGGAGGACAGTAGATCGCAGACGTGGATGTACAGTATATGAGACAACGTTCCGCCACTTCTGGTGGAGACTAAAGGTTAGGAAGAGTCGCATGGAGGAGGTCAGTAATGGTATCGGGTACTTCTAGATGATTGTAGAGTATAAAGAAAATGCTTTTTAACCCTCAAACTGAACAGCTTATGTCTCTCTTAACATTCGATATGAACCAATCGTGTTGAACGTTTTGTATTTGTGTATTTACTTTTTGGGATCTTTCATCTGTTTTTCTCTACCTGAAGCACAGCAGGGAGGCAAAACTCAAATTATGTTCTTCATAACATTTTTGCCTTCAAGTACGTGTCTGTGCCGTTTATCTACTTAAAAACAAAAACACTTGTATGAAACAGGACAGCTGTAAAAACATCCCCCACAAATGTTTCTGAACTACGATTCAAAGTACAACAAAGTACTTCATTTGAATTTTGGGGTGCATGATTGACCTTGGAGATAAAAATCCACAATAATCCCATCACAAAGTCCATTCAGCAGCTGTTGTGGAGCTGTCAGTCACTTCCTGATCCCCGTCAGCAGATGGAGCGTCCCCATCCTTCACTCCATTGGCAGATGTTCACATTTTTTATTTTTGTCACAGCACGTTTTCATCATCGTTCATGATTGCTGTACATGTTCTTGTAAATCCACGAAGTCACATTGTGCTGAGGAGAGCATTTAAAAAAAAAAAAAGTGAATCACACCAAAAAGCTTTTAAATACTTTTTAATACTAACAAAAACAGGTGACGATAAGTCGAGAAGTTTGCTGTGTAGGCTTTCTTGGTTTTAAGGGAGTTATTTGGTATAAAATGTTTTTTTGGTTGGATTAAAAGAAAAGATGCTTTCATTTTGTTTTCCTTCTTAAACAACAAGGATGTTTTGATTGCATTGTTGGTTTTTTTGTGATATTTAAATTGGCTTCTCCTCAGATTGAGTTCACTTGTGAACCGATCGCAGAGCTCTTCCTGATTGGTCGGCTCATCAGGAGCACCACGGATAAAATGACACAGAGAAACCGTCTTGAGGTTGTTGGTTTTTTTTGTCTTTGCAGAGGCTTGGAGGAGAGTCTGTTGTTCCGTTGTAACATTAACACGACTGTTGATTTATCTATATTTCCCCCTCATTTACTGCCCATAAATCCAATATGTGGTCATTTTACCCTTCTCCTCTCATGCGGTCTTAAAATGTAACTGCATGTGATATCATCTAAATTAGGACAAGTTAAAATGGTGAACTAACTGATGGTGAGCAACCGTAAAAGCAACAATTAGCACCTCTAACCTACACGACTCAATGTTTTATTTCTTTGTGAATTGCCTTTGTACTCTTGACATCTCTGCTCGCTGTTTCTATCGCCATCCCATCAACAGTCAAACACTAAAGTCTGCAACTTCCATGCTGACAACTCTGTTCACTAACTGACACACGTGCTTATTGACGACAACAGGCAGGTTATAGATTGTTTAGATTTACAGCCCCTGCACCGGAATGATTACATCTTCTAATTGTGCCAAGTCCGAGCTCTCGAGGGAGCAACACTGCTGCACAACAAAGAAAGATTAATAATGAAATGATGAGACATGGACTATCAGAGGATGATGCTCGGGGAGGGGAAGCTGTGATTTAAAGATCTGGACAAGCTAAGACTTAATCACTTTATCTGATTGGTATTTGAAGCCATGAATCTCAATTAGCGAGCATTAGGATCTTTTTTTGGCAGTTACGCAGACTCTATTTCCATGATTGGACACTGGGCTGCTTGTCAGCCAGAATTAATATGCCGCAAAGATGGAAATATTGTGATAACAGCGAGAGAGAATACAAGATATGAGCCAGAACGGGTCCCATAGCAAACATGGTGTTTCGGTTTTACTTGAGCAAAGTTATCAGGATCCGAATTTGCACAACAATGCTTTTATTTTTCACATTCACTATTGAACACAAGTGTTGTTTTGCCTCTTTGTCTTATAATTAATGATTTCCTATCTTGGCTGTTTTGTCTCTATCCTTTTGTCTGTCTGTTCTTGCCACTGTGGACTGTATCCTCTTGTCTTTGTCTGCTTTAATTATGGCTGAATGGGGGAAAATTGTCCTTTTTCTTTTATTGATAGGCCTTTCTTTCAGCTCTCCTCTATCATTCCTTGCCACAGGTTCTCAAAATGGCTGCCTTTGTACCTGCTTCCTCTATACCTCAATTATTAACAAACCAAGCGGTCGTCCTGGTTACCTGCAGATAAGCAGCAGGGCTAATTCAGTTAGTTTGTTATCTCATCGGGCGGAAGGTAAAATGAAAGACGCCGGGAAATCAAATAATTAGGCACTTTTGATGTATGGCCTCGCCGTAAGAGCACAATCAGTATAAAGATCGGCTTGCCTATTTCACTCCTGAAAACCGGGAATGACAATATACTTTTGATTTCTTTGTAATCTTGTTTGAATTATTCGCATTGTGATCGCCTGTTGTCGGCTCTAGAAAGTCTCCAAGTGCCCCGTTTCCAGTGGCGTCTTTTTCTTTTTACCTTCACCTGGGGTGATTCTATGGGAATGCTAATCTGCGATTCGGTTTGATAATACGAATATGAAATATTCACACGTCTCTTGCGCGCTCAGTATTGATGGTAGCGTCCTAGAGTAGGCTATACGAGCTGCCTCTTTGTGGCGGCATGTGTCTGATATTGGCCGGGGCTCTCAGCGAGGTATGGGTGTGTGTGTGTGTGTGTGTGTGTGTGTGTGTGTGTGTGTGCGTGTGTGTGTGTGTGTGTGTGTGTGTCACATCGGGGAATCAGTCAGATGAGTATCCTACTTGACAGTTGCTCGCTGCCATCCGATGCCTTTCACCTGAGGCACAGCCACTGACATCCTTCAAAACCATCTGCCTGTCTTTCACTGCTAATTGATTTGTCCTTGGATGGAGGTGTTGGAGGAATGCTTTGGGGAAAATATGTATTTTGACAGATGCTCCGCACGAGACGGTGCATCGTACACAAAAGAGGGCGGGGCCTTGACAAGAAGAGGTTTTTTTGCCGGGCGCCTTGAGGTGGATTAGTCGCCTTTGTGATGCGCTGAGTTGTTCAAACAAAGCAGCGGGGGAGCTTAATGGCGAGGCGTCTCTACAAATTTACAGCTGCAATCTGGTTTGTTTTTCCTCGGCTTCAAAGTACATAAAAGTCTCTCCACATCTTGATTGCTCGGTAACTGAGCTGGCAGTCGCTCGTCTTTGGGGATTGATGCCCAAAAAAAAATAAATAAAAAAATCTACCACATGAGTAGGTCACATCTGACTTTTTTTTTTATGGAAAGTAGCCATCATCAGTATTCAAGTGCCTGAAGCTATGAAATGAAAACAAGTGTTTCATGGCACGACAACTTAATATCTGTTTTTCCTGTTCTTGCAAGGCAACCAAAGCAGTAATGAATGCATGAAGCCGGGAATTATTCAGAGAAAAGGCTGCGAGCCACAAGTCGAACGCTATAGCTTTTAGAGTTCAGTCTTCACAGGGGATTGTTCCAGAACTGAAGCTTCTGCATAATTCTTCAGCATAATCATACGCTAAACATAGTTGCCCCTCCTCCAAGAGAACGCCTCTGTCTTCACATGGCAAAAAAAAAAAAAAGAAAAGTGAAAAATGTTGGTAATTATCTGCATTTAAGAAGAATCTCGCCGCTTATAAGTCACAATAAAGTCGAGTCAGATGTTAGAGATAACTGTGATATTCACAGACTCTACCCAAAGGGATACAAGTTATTCAGGCTTGCTTACGTCCCGAGTAAATCACAACATGTGATCCATCATTGTCAAAACACAACCAAAATATAGACGATTTTAAATATTTATAAGTTGTGGAATAATCATGCCTCAGTCCGGTGTTATAACAAGTATCAAGCGGAAGGTGTTTGAGGTTGTGTCCTGATATGGCGCCCGTAGAAAGCAGCTTATGCTGGAGGATTTCGCCCTCTTAATTGCCATGCATCTTGCTGCATGTGGGCCTTGCTCTCCTCTCTCTCTCTCTCCATCTCCTCTCTCCACAATGCAGAAGTGAGTGCAGACTGAAAGTACCCACCAGTAATTGGGCTGACTCGGAGGATCTATTCCCCGGTGTTCATACTGAAGAAGGAGAGCAGCTAATGTATTGGTGTCAGGAAAGGTTAAATGCCTACACCGGCATTAAAATGTAATTAAGCTTTTCTCCCAATGTAAAAAAAAAAAAAAAAAAAAGACCCTTAAAAAAGCTTATTACACATTATTCATAGAAAACATTCCCACTGTATTAGAGGCAAATTCCTGTAATATTCCACACGCCACGCCCTTTATATAGTAATGCAGTGATAAGATACTAAATCCATAATAATATGCAGTCACAAATGTCCCCTGATGCCTGTATACAGTGCAGTTTCAACCACAGAGCTCAACGCTCGGCACCATCCCTTATTGGAAAAAAGGTCCACACACAAATGCAGCAAAAGTGTCCCTTGGCAATTTGAAGGCAACACACAGCAATGTAACAACGCAGGTTTAATTATTTGATCGTACCTGTGATCGCTTTCCAAGTAACTTAATAATGGCGTAAATGTCTGTGTGTGTGTGTGTGGCGATCCCTCTGAGGCAGCGGGCTACAGAAGAGACGATTAACCATTTGCATTTAGATTGTGTGTTGACACACAATATAGACGTATGGACCTGCGATTCCGACGCGGGGAGATCCGGAGGCAAACGCCGAGGGCCAGAGAGATAGAAGTTGTCTATAGGGGCTTTTTACTCTATTTGTGTGTGTATGCATGTTGAGATTTGTATGCATTAAGGTGGTCTGGAGTTAATAGACATGTCCATATCCTTCCCCTTGGCTCTGCTCAGGTCTTTCCCCTATCAGCGAAGAAGGATTGGATGATTCATAGAATTAGCTCAACTGTACCTTATTGCTTATTAGGAGGCCCCAACACCCCGAGGAGAACATGGAGGTAAATATAAAGGAGATTTTAGGATGTTCTATCTCCTGAATTGGAGCATGATACGATTATAAATAGAGCCTGCAGGGAGGTGGTGGTGTCAGCGGATGCAACAAGGTGGAGGCAGAACAAAACAACAACATTTGAGGAGAGAGAGGAGGAAGAGCGAGAATGTCTGTAATAAAAACACCGCATCTTTTTAGCTTGATAAAATAAAATGTCACAGATGTGTCATTTTACTAGCTATTGGTTTTTTATATACACAAGATAAAGAGAAGCTTTATCATCCATTTGGGAGTTTCTTCTCTCGTCTGTGTTTTCATTGGCGCTATAGCTGCAAAAAAAAAAACACCCTGCAGTCGGTCTAATAACGGCTGCTAATGCTGTAGGTTAGCTGTAGGTGTTTTTTGTTTGTTGTAAACAAGTGAAGGAAAGCAGTGAGAGAAAATGAAAGACAGAGATTATCAAAAGATTTCTGCAAAACGTCGGCTGGCTGCATGTTATTTAGAAGTACCAAATTAATCAACTGCTTTTTTGTCTTTCATGTTTATACTGTAATTCTTTCCTGATAACAATATAGTTTATTTTTCCTCTGAAGTAATTGCCTATGTTTAATAATCCAGAGAAAGTTACCCCCTGAACGTATAAAACACCATAATCACACTGCAACTGAACGGAATTTTCCAAGTTTGGATTCACAAGATTTTATCTTTGTCCATGTTTGTAGCAGTAGGAAGTGAATGTCTTTTACTGATGAGCAGATCAATACCCAGATATCCATACTTGTGATACTATGTGTGTCAGCTCTTAGATCAATTCTAATGTCAATATACAAATACTTACATTGAAGTTACTATTCTAAATGGGTTATTTGATCAAAGCTAATAGTTATCATGCAACGCAGGTCCAATTGCCGCTGGTCGGCATAACTTACTCTTCTTCCACATGTGATTACTGACGCTAATATGGCTGTATAAATGCCCCGCACACGCCGGAGCTGAGACGTATTGAGATGATGGCTAACCTCTTACGCAGCCATACATCTTCAGCTCGCAAAGCAGCAAAATGTGTGTGACACACGTGGAGGATCGTGACATGCCGGGGCAACACCACCGTGAAGCGCTCAAGGTCAAATCACCGTTCAGTTTAACTGGAGGTTTGGCAGCAAAAGGTGCAGAACTGGAAAATCAGTGTCCCTCTATGAGTTGTTTTTAAAAAGTATTATTAGACAAGCAGCATTCGGGTACATAGAAATCGTAACAGTGACCGCAATAACAGAATCTCTCTCTGCATGTAAACTCCCAGCACTGGTCATGAAATTGTATGAGTTGATCAGAGATTCTTTGTAAAGTGATATGAAGCTCAACAGTCACTAATTCACAGCTTTGATTCAGTAGCAATGACACCAAGGTTGAAACTAAACTCATTAAAGAATATGTCAGAAAAGGTGGTTAATGTAATATTAACAATTAGAAACATCATTGTAGAATATTTATTAACTGAAAATTACAATAAAGCAAAATTAGAATTAAAGCCTTAACATAGTAACAACAACAACACCTGGAATCCTAATAAGTTGAGACGGTTCCAATACTCTGTATTTTACATATACACCGAATAATGAGTTTATTATTGATTAACTTTATTGGTAACAAACGCACATGCAGGACAGTGATGTTTGCTAAACTATTTTAGCAGGAGCTTTTCATTCCTGTGTTTCCACTAAAGAACCCTTTTATTAAAACAAAGTGAAGTTTAGAATAGAATAGAATAGAATACAAATGTGTGCTCCACACAGAGTAGTAATACTTTACAGTGACAAGGATAAAAAGATTAAGATAGTAAATATGAAAACAGAATAAGTACTAAATAACAGTGTGTCCATGTTAAAGCTGGTCACTAAATATTAAATACATACACATGGAAATAGAGTGAAGAGAGAATGAATGAAGAGTTCTAGAGTTCGGTGGCCACACGAAGGAGGAATCTCCCGCGGTGCTCTGGAGTGCACTTTGGTGGGACGAGTCGTTTCCAGAAGGCGCTCCTGCGGTTCACCAGGTCATCATGGAGGGGGTGAGATACGTTGTTTGGATCGGATCCGCCTGTCTGAGTAGCTTGTTACCTGCTGCCACAGCATAAAGCAGCATCCAGGATAGACCTTCAGCCATCTTAAAAAGTAGAGAAGGTTTGTCCAGCTGGCCGTGGACATAGTGGAGCTGGTAGATGCTGGTGTCCTCAATCTAAAGTCGTGGCTGACAGGCAAACTGAAAAGGGATCAAATTAAGCTTTACCAGAGGTTGGAGCTTGTCCCAGACGAGCCTCTCCCTCGCTTCACGATATTGGACGCCAATGTCAATGGTCACTAGTGCTTGGATCCACAGGCATGTGGTGTGTTTGTCACAGGGATGAAGGGGGAGGTCTTCCTCAAGAACTCCACAGAGTCTCCCACCATCAGGGCCAACTGCCTTTGTAGATCATGCTTGTTTTTACTATTTAAAATAACCTTTGGATACTGTGGGGCAACTCCTGATTATTTACTCGGCACAAAGTAAATGTTTTTTAATTTATTCATCATTCTAATCGGTGTTTTTGCGGGGAATGAACACTTGGTGTGTGTGTTTGTTTTGTGAGTGTGAGTTGTTTGGATCCTGCGCATCCTCCTATCGCCCTCTCAACCTCATTTTGTCAAAAGGCAATTACCAGCAAGTCTATTCCTCTTTGTGATTATGAGATGACACGGTCCAGTAATAACCGAATTGTGCCGATGCAGCCGAGCGGCGGTGACTTACGCGGAAACACGTCCACAATATCAAACCAAATCGATTAGTGTCTGGAGGAAGTCAGGTTTGTTAAATCAGTGCCCGAGTGCAATGCAACATGTAGAATGTACAGTTTGTCTTTATTGACCGGCTGTTCAGTTGATATTTACAGAGCTCCGCTGTGTGAAACAGTTAATTAGCATGATCGATCCCAAAGCATACAACTTCTCCATCAAGCTGTCAGATAAGCTGCTTTGGTTTAAAGCTGTTTTATATCGATTTCCCTGTGTTCTGTTGTTGCAAACATCATTTCTTCTTTCACTGCCAAAGTGTTGAGGGGTTCTTTGCATGGTGAAAAGTTGAGTTTTGATCTGCTCCCAACTCACATATATAACAGCTACAATAAATGCGTCTACATAGAAATGACTGAAGGCAGCCGGCTGTAATCAAACAAATCAGGAAATATACAGGATATAACCCGTTTTCATGTCTGTCCAACCATCTGAAATGCACTTGGGGTGTAAAAGCTCAATGAGCATCACAAAGCAATTTGCATGGCCGTAAAGTCTTTAGTCCTTTTTTTCATTTCAATTTTATGGTGCATACTTTGTGGGTTTTTTTGTATTTTTTTGATAGTGTAGGCAGTTGTCATAACTTTATATTTCCTTCTTACTTTTGTTTTTCTCAGTACTAAAAAAAAAAAAAAGGTTTTCATCAGTACCGGAAAGAACAGATGCATTTCTTTTTTCCCTGCCGCATTGTTTCTAGTTTTTCCACAAATGAGATGCTATCTCATGCTAAACTGCGTTAATTGCTTTTCTGACAGTTAATTACTATTCATGAGACTGATTAATATAATGTATCCCGCCTTTCACAAAGTCTTCACAGCATGCTCAGTCCTCTGGTACTCCAGTGGTAAAACATCACAGTCCGGCCACTTATAAACCCAGATCAATTGCACCAAGTGGGACCTGTCTCATTTCCTGCTTTCATTTTTCACAGCTTCACAGGGACTTCATAAAAAGGGGGGGTTTGGGGGGGAGGGTTACCATCTGTGCACCTTCGCGCATACACTCGCCAAAGCAAAAGACAAAAACATGTCCACTCTGTATTTAAGGTAATCTCATGCAGGCACTTGTTCGCCTGGAAAGCCTCTTGCTACCAAAATCAATTTGCTTTCATCATTCCTAATGACACTTGGTTAAGGCCCCCCATTTCCAACTAGGCCATTCAAGGAGCTATTTGAGGAGGATAAAGTAAGTTGGTTGAAAACACTTTAGTATCCAGTGATCCGTGCCAACAATAGACTTTGCTTAAAGGATCAGGCAAAGAGATCAGTCTTTTCTTTTCAAAATGTAAAAAACAAGCCAACAAACAAACAAACTCATAATTAAATGGCAGATTTATTTTATTTTCCTTGTCTTTGATATTGGTATCAGTTGTTTGTTCCCATGTCGAATTCTTCTTTTGTATATACTCTTGTATCTTTGTTTATCCAAAGTCTCTGAGAAAAGCACGACATCGATTCTGCAATATACTGACAGGATTTATACTGGTTAATGTGTAATGTGCAATGCGATTAAGTAGCTCATTCCTGTTGTTTACTATTGCATCCATTTTTACTGTGTTTGGGAAGGAGGTGCAGATCTAAAGTATGCACAGTCGGCTGGGATCACCTCCAGCAACTTTAAGATGAAAAACATGATGTATAGGATGGCCAGATAGCGGAAATAAAAGTGTCTTGTCATGTTATATATGTGACTTCGTGATATTCAATGCACAAGACCCAGAATAAATGGTAACCAGAGGCAGCTGTAAAAGAATAATAAATTTTATTAAAACATTTTGAATGAACAACTTGCCTCCATTCATGCTGGTTGCAACAAAGAAGGGTTAAAATGTCAGCCAAATATAAAACAGGGATCGGGCAAGGAGTGCAATTAATCCGTTAATTGAAACATGAACCAACCAAAAAAACTTTATTACTGATGTGGGGCTAGACTGCTCTATAAGGGGGTGAGTGTGGAGTTATGCAATAAAAGGAACAGTCATCATAACTTAAACACTACTTCCCAATTATAAATAATAATAATAAAACTGTTCTATGACACTTAAATTTGCCTATTCACAGCAATCCAAAGTGACTTAAGACCACACACTAAAACACACACAGGACAGCTACTCTACCACTGGACCCCATGTCATTTACACAGACCTGCATATACACCTGGTTCACAGCTGCTATGAGCATGCCAAACCTGTAGGGGGCATTGTGACGAGAAGTATGAAGCCACGATTTCAATCAAAATCCTGGAAAATACACATCACGAATGGTGCGAGTCGGTTCCCTTCCTTTTCAGGGCATCGTTTGTTTGTTTGATAAAGAAGCGGAGCTCCTAAATGTGGCGGAATAAACGCAAAAACAAGCACTGCTTTCACGTGATCCACTATCATCACAGGAAACTGTAAACACGGGCCGCACACAGATGATGCTTTGACGCTTTACTCGTATATTGTGACATAAGTCTCGTCTTTAGATGCAAAGGGAGACACTGAGTTTTTCTAAATCTCCACTGTGGAGTGGTGAGTCGTAGCTGCGTTCATGTGTAAATGCAAGACTCGTTTTTGTAAATACCCGATTACGTGTAAACAAGAAGAAAGGTGAGCTTCCCACCCCCTTTTATAGACTTCTACCCCTTTTCCTGCAGACTTCCTGTTACCACCCTTTCACACGTACTGTATATTACATATACTGAAACCAAATCTTCAGAAGGAAGTATATTAAGTTACAAGCCAGTTTGAAAAGACTAAAAGAATATATTTCATATTAAAGTAAAATTGATGGGGAAATAAAGGATAAAGAAATGTGTTTAATGTATCTGATCTCAGCTTTAACTGTCAAAAGCAAGTTGAGGGTCTTATTAAAGCGAGAACGGAGCGTCACATCCTGCCGCCGCTGACAGTGCAGTCACAATAATGTCCATTCATATACTAACGTCCATGGACTCCAGGTAGGAAACAGCTCGGGCGATAATCAGTTGTCATTGGACGCTCCCTCCAGGCTATTTTTGTCCGCACTGTAGCCTCACATGTTCTCTCATCCAGTAGTTCAGGTCTTTGTCAAAGAAACTGTCATTGCACCTCATAATGTTGCAGGTCTGTACTTCAGGATAACAGAGAAAGAGAGAGAGATAAACAATGCGTATATAGAAAAGTACAAATACTGATTGAAACACTTGTTTAAACAAATAATGACCATATATGAGAGACGTCGCCTTTCCAATTTCACCATATCTTGTTAAATTTGCTCTACTGAAGCCGCAATAAAAAAGTGATTCACTCCATTACCTAAATGCCTTTTTTTTTTTTTTTTACATCATGCCAGGCTCCCATAAATGGTTCTGCTGGTTCAAGGCCTTTTTTTTTTTTTTTTTTTGTTATTGCTTTCTTGGCTGCACAATATTACAGTTAAGTACTTATAGTTCTATTATCTCTAAATGAAGACAAATTTTCTCACAGTTAACGTTATTTTCTAAATATCTTTTTTTTTTTTCTCTTGTGAAATTCGCTCAACCACGTCGGGCGCCGTGAGGCATCATGGGACATTCGCTTCGTTTCTCACCAAGTAACAATCTCAGGGTGACACTTCACAAGTTATCATTTTTACAAGATCCTTACATAATGAAATGCCTCGCGCCTCCATCAGTTTGATGCTTTCAATTTAAAATGTGTGTCTTGTATGACCTTATATATAGTCTGTAACTGTTGTCTATGGTGTTTTTAAACTTCAAAGCCGATTTTAGCATTTTAATTTGTCTCAATAACAGATTTTCATTAATTTACTGGTTTATTATAAAGTCTTGCCCTGTAGGTGAAGCCTGTTCTACACTTTGAAAAACCCTGCACGACACAGAAAAAAAAAAAACGGATAAAATTTGTTTTTAGAGAAAAACACTATTTGCAACTTCCTCCGAGCTTTGAAGCCGGCAAGCAGAGGAAGAGCTCATATTCCCAGCACGACCCCTCTGAGCCAGCCACCCCACCCTGACGCCTGCAGTAAACCGCTAATAACCGAACGGGATAAGGAGCAGTCAGCTGGATCAATAGTGGAGCGCATCACTGTCTAATCAAAGCCTTCAGCCCACAGGAGAGACTGAAACAGAACACGTTTGTCTTTCAGGATAAACTGGGTTTTAGATCAACTTGGTTATGAAACCAGCTGCAACCAGCTGCTTTTTTTCACTGCTGAGCCCCCCAAAAAAACATAAAAAAAAAAAACTACTGCTACTAATATGCTCATGTGAAAGATCTGTCATGTCATTACAAGGTGGTCCCATAAATTTGAGAAGGAAAATGAATCATGTTGTTGCATGTAAAAGTATTTTCCTCAGGTCTTTGGAACAGAGCATTTAAAATGTCAGCAAGCCATTTAGCGGGAAAAAAAAAAAAAAGCATTAATACATGTCACTTTGTTGACTGATATCAGGTATTTCCGGGGAGAAAATAGTTTGTTTTATGCCTCTGGCATGTGTTTTATATTCACCCCCAGTTGTTTTGTTTTTCTTTTAAGTATTACAACCTGATCCTAAAAGGTGGAACACGCCGAACTTCAGCTGAAATGGCAAAAACTGAACACGTGAGCAATCATTTCTTTGTGAGCTTTCAGAAACCGCTGTTTCATACATCTCCTTTTATCCTTCGCCATCCCAGGGTGGACCGGCTGCACCCTTTTTGTTTCCCACCACACCACTTCTTCTTTTTTTTCTTTTTTTCTGATATTCTATTCCAATTACCCCAAGTGTTAAATCTGCACTAGAGCAAGGCTTTTGAATATTTTATACCACTCATTAAACATAAGTCCAGTCATTTTTACTGCATGTTTTACAGCTCTGCATAAGAGTTCACGTAAAAAAAAAAAAAAAAGCTGCTCTTTGTGTTGGATTGTCTGTGATTGTAGAGGGTTTTAAAAGAAGTAAGCAAAAACAATTCAAGCAACACAGTGAATCAAGTTAAAATATTTTCAGATTATATGGGAATACCTAATGCAGTAAGTGCATTTAACTTCTAAAGTCGATTCTAATCTATCATGATATTCAAAACAACAGCGAATAGTGAGAAATTTGTCCAAAACAAATAACCATAAAACCTTTAAAAAGATAATTTCCTGTTTTGCAGAAAAGGGCAGGAATGTTTTTAAACTCCGCCGTGTTGAAATAGTGATTTTTCCACAACCAAACACCAGAGAATTGTTTCATCGTCAGATTCAAATAACTTTCTGAAGCTGTGTTTCTTTTCTTTTTTTTTGTGTTTCCAAAAGATCTGACAAGATGTGGCCTACATTTTTACAGTCTCATTTCAGGGCTACAATTAACTCCTTTCGATTTCTGTCACCAGTATTGGACTCCCGTCTTTTGAAGCTAATTGGCTACGACTCCATTAATAACTAAAGAAGAGAACATTTGAAATGATTGTTATTGAAGCAAGTGAGAACACTTTCAACGTATTTACACTCTAATTAATTTCATCTGCGAGAAAGAAAAACACGAAAAGCACCACACTGCGGTGTCAAGTGCTGTTTTCAGTCTATTTCAGCACAATATTTACATTTTGCCGTCTTATTTTAATTCCTGGATCCTGACTATTTTCTGCAAACAATCGCACGGTGCAATGCATCATATATCCACTGATGCAACAACGTGTCAGAGTTGATAAATGCCCGAAATCTCAATTTATTGCTTACTCGTTGAGTATCCGTTGCCTCTTAGCTCCTGGCAAAGGTTTCTCTATCCTGAGCAAACATTTGACTGCAGACAGTGATTTATATCATGGATAGGAGTAGAATAGCAACAAAAACAGCTTACTGAGGGTTTGTTTGTATGTTTTCAAGGTACGAGGAAGATATCGTGGGTTTGTTTTTTGTATATGAGCTCATCTTGAAAGCAACACAATCGGCAAACTGAATTAGCAGTGAATGTCAACATTTTCAAACACCAGTGAAGTTTATTTTCCCACAGTTCCACGAGGAGGACTTTTAGTTGTCCTTAATGGGAAAAAGACTGCAAGAAAGAAAAAAATAAATAAAAAATCATTTTGTTAATTATAAGTCTGAATGAGCCATTAGTGCATAATTGGGGCCATGAAAGGAGGTTTAATGAAAGGAAAATGATTATTCCGCCCTAATCAGTCATTTATTCCATGATAAGACACAACTCTTGATTGTGCTGTGTATAATAAAGTGTGACAGACTTGGCTGTCGTCGGTGTGACAAACAACACTGATTGATCATGTCTACAACTGCAGGTCATTCATGGCACATTTCACACAACATGCACATTTTAAATGGACTTCACGGCCCTGATTGGTTTCCTTCCGCCTTAGTTTGCTGCGTTCAGCATATTCACACACTGACATTCATTTTTCTGTCGGTCTGGTAACTATAACCCTCAATATATATATATTTTAACTACTCCCAGCTTCACTTAAGGAAATGGATGTGGGCCTAAATGTGCTCTGTGGTGCTCACCTTGACTTCAAAACTCATTGTCACCTGTCAGACACATCTATGGACATGTCACTGTAAAAACGGTGCTCAAATAAAGAAATAAATGGTCCTAAAATAAAGGTTCTCTTAAATGAATCCTTTCGACCTGAATGCACTTTGAATGTGCTTTATTTCAGGAGCTCACAATTCACTTCATCAGTGTTTTAAGGCACGAGAGGACCAAGGTGAAATCAAATTGCAAGTATGCGCGTGCCTTTCTTTACTGAGCTGAAAGCTAATAACCATAAATGGATATATGTAAATGCTGCCTGTTGTCCCTGAGTTTGAACTTAACTTCATTACATGTGTTTTACATGGAAAAAAAATACTGTTTACCCTTGATGTACAGTATATGCGGGAAAATAACATGAGTGGTTTCTTATTGTGCCTTTTGTACAAACATTTGACAATTTCTGCGTTTTCTGAGCTTTTGGAGTTTTATCCAATTATTGCACTGGCCTCCGGGCAACCATGGATCCTGTTTACATAGTATTTGGCAACTTTATGATCATTCAAATCTATGCTTACTTATTTTATTCAAACTCATGCTATACTTTTATTTCGATAATGCCATTGATCATTCCATTGAAGAGGAAATGTCTAGTTTGTGGTAATGAGTTGGAATAAACTGATGAAGCTGACGACGGCATTTAAAACGTCAGACCCGGCCAGTTTCCCCCCTCTCTTATAGCTTTGTATCATTTTGTGTTGCCAGGTAGATGCCATTCACCCTTTCGTCTTTTATAAGGCGTTACCAAACTCTGGGTAGTTTGGCGCTGGGGCACAGGCGCACAGAACCAATTCTGAGAGCAGAGCAACCTTTCTCAATGAGCTGACCTTTTTTTTACCCCCTAAAATGAAGCACAACCTGAGGATCTCCTGTTTTTCCTCTGCTGTTCCCTCTAAAGATAGACTGTACAGTCACACACACACACACACGCACACGCACAGCATCAAAACACCCAACCTGCCGCCATTTCCCGCCGCTGCATCTAAATCAGCATCTCAGCACTGAACACCTGACTTTGTTCTACTTCTGCTCGCTCGCTGCTGCTTCAAAGGCGTCGTCAGATTAAAGGGGGCGCCGGGATGCCGCGGGTTTTCATCTGCGCTACATCGCAGCAGAGCAGTCGCTCCGCTCACCCCAGCAGCCGGAATTTGAATGAGACAGATCGGGATGAGAACAATGTTTGAGGGGGAATCGGGATGCGTTGAACTCACAGATGTGTGTTTGTGTTTAGGGGGACATCATACAAGAACTCCACTGCGGAACAAACGCTGACCTGTCTTTTCCGAATCCACCACAAATCCTTATCTCCACTTATCACAATCACAAACTACACACACTTCCACATAACTGCTTATGCTGCTGTGTTTAAGACACAAAGGCACTTTAATAGCCTCTTTATTCCGTGGCTTCTCCCGTCCACATCTTTTAGTATTATTAAACAAATAAATGAACCTGACTGAAGTCGTCCCTCCTGGGAAGAACTCGTGCATTCCACTGCCGCTCTTCTGCCATTAGCGTGTGTGTGTGTGAATTCAAAATTGTCGCCCATTAAGGTTGAAAAATGTGCATAAGTGCAGTCCATTTACGTTTTCTTAGAATGCATGTATTTATACTAATGTAATCTAAACATATTGTGCAGCTAAGAGACTGCATTAGGAGAACGCAGGCTCCTACTTATCCAGTAAGATTTTTTTTTTTAGAGTTCTATATGTTGTCAGGAATTTTCCACACCAGCCACAAAGATGGGATCTGTCTGCTTGCAGGAGTCGCACTCCATTGTCAACAAACAGCAGCACATTAGTGACACGTTTACCTGCAATAGGAAACAAAACGAATGCCAGAAGCACGGATCACTTTTAATCTTTCATTTTATGTATAAATCAGTAAACATGATCAGGAACAACCTACAATAGAAAGTATCCCTTTGAAAACGGTGATATATATATATATATATATATATATATTTTTTTTTTTTTTTTTTTTTCTGTTTGTGAACCAGTTGTACCCAGAAATGAATATGACGAATGCAATCTGCCCTTTTGTTTGACTTGTTTTCACCCCCCCCCCCCCCCGAGAACGCTCGTCAAACCTTCACTGGATCCATACCTGTGACTTCCACCTTCTCTTCTTCACAGAGGAAGTCCTTTCTATTTTTCCTCAAGCTCCTTCACCTTCACAGAGACGACCTTCAGGGCTCCTTCTCCAGCTTCTCCTCCTCCGGATCAATGTGTGACCTCATTCTCGCAAAGAGCTACTCCAAGTCTTTTGTGTAATTCTGCACTACTGTTCCTTTTCTCCTCACTTTGTTCAGCTCGTCTCGTTGTGTCGCACTTTATTCCATCTTTCCACAACGCCATCCTGTATTTTCCCGTCTTATCTAAGCTTTTTTGTCCCCCCCCAAATAGATACAGCTCAATGTGATGTATCTTGTTAATTGAAATGATTTAGGGATGCTGGCAAACATATTCAATTCAATACTTATTAACAGTCTTGCTGACTGAGCTTCAAAGTTAAACAGTGTACGAGTGGATACGGACATTTTTGTTGAACTTTTACAAAAAAAAAAAAAGTACGTAACTCGTTAAGACTGCGAGCATTGATCACTCACACACCATCCTAGATTATTTACAATAAACCAGGTCTTAAGGGTGTGAAAGATTTTTCTTTTCTGATTAAGTAAATCATTAGAAAAAACTGACAAAAAGGTTTTCTTTATTTGGGGGGGGGGGGGGGGGGGGGGGTCATTTTCTGAGGTAGTTATCGCCCTATACTCGTATCTGATAAGGCTAAAGCTCTATAAGTCTAAAACCCTCGGCATTAAGCTTTGTGTTGAGGTTTTCGCTTTGTGCTTCGCGCATGCATGGAAATTTAAGCCCGCTCTTATTTAGGTGAACATAATACCGCTGGTGTGCAACAGATCAACATTCAAATACGTTCAATTATCTCTGCTATGCACACTGGGATTAATCATTTATAATGCCGGGACGGCTGAAACGAATTATTCCTCAGTTCCTGTGCCACTTCCGTCACACAGATATCGCTGCTTGGATATTACATGGGGAGCTGTGAGAAAAGTGGGTGCAGTGCTTACCTGATTAAATATTATGCATAACGGCTCCGGTGATGGGGATGCCAGTCTGATGTCTCTCATTAATTCTTCAGTTCAGTGGGCTGTGGACACGCACGGCAGACTGACAGGGCATGAGGAGACTTCACCGGTGTCTCCTTAATGCTTTGAAATGGAAGTATAGTTTAGCTTTGACGCTTCCTATCGCTAAATGGACCTGCACACACATACATTCACTGCCTTGCACCTTCCTCCCACCCCTCCCGCGCTGTCAGTCAGTCAGTCAGTCATCGCAGTATGAATACATGAATACTGTAAACTGTAGCGACAGGCTAAATTGCTACGTGAGGACGATGAAGCCGCACAACATCAAAATGCTTTATGGTCTCCTGCGACAGCAAGTATGGAGATGAGGGGGCTGGGTGTAAGGGAACCTGGAGACAGGTGTGGTACATTTCCAGGTGCAGCAGTTATTTCCAGCAATCATTCCTTTTATAATCATTCACAAATACCCTCGGTGTTTTCTGAGTGCAGCCGATTACGGAGCATCGAGCAGTCGCAGCACTTACCATAAGGTTTTTGCTTCATTATGTGTCTTTAAATAAACGTCCTGGCTGCCTCTTCTTTTCTTGTGTCACTCTTACTGGTACCCACAAGAACTGAAGATCCAAACCTGTAGATATTGGACTCCTTATAGACTTCACCATTAAGATATTTAGTTGTTTTAGTTTCTTTTTGGAGAGTAAAGACTTATTTCATCAGTTATTACAAGATTCGGGACAAATTCTGACAAAGCACTTTGCTAGAGATCTCATACTATAATTAGTTTTTTCACTCGACCCATTGTTTGCTCTTAGTTTATCTTTTCCGGCTGAGGAATTTACGTGTGATCTCCTATTTTTGCACTTTTTTGCAGGGGAAATGGAAAAAAAATTCTATGCTTGAAGAACACCCACACAAATGAAAAGAGATTTCTCTTTAAAATCCACACATTTCCAATCCACATCTGACTGATATGACAAACCCCAAAACAGCTTTGAAAAGGCACAAATTGGCTACAATGTAACCAAGTTTAAAAAAAATTGTAGGGAGTTTCAAAATGTTGAAAGATGAGCCTTGTAAAATGTTTGCATTTCGTTATTTGAAGTATGTCGTCTTTATATATAGTCTACAACTATTGTAACAGTTACACTTACATTTAAAACATAACCTATAGTCTGTCACCAAAGATTATTTTCTCCGTTTTAATTTGTCTCCATTATATTTACAAGTACTTCAGCTCTATAATGTGTCTTTTGATTTGTTCTCAAGGCCTCCCCCTGACCCCAGGTGTTCTTGCCTGTCCCTCACTTTGATAACCACTAGTATACGGCATGTATAACCATTTTAACGTTAAATTCATGAACTCGTGAGCTGTTGGTCCCCAGATCTCAGCTAGTATTATTAAAACACGTGGTTATAATGTTTAGGGGTTACATTTCTTTCAGATGGAGTACTCTTTGTTCTGGACTTCCCATGAGACTTAAAAACATTTATTGCTGATGTGTCCAAGGTGCACTTCCGTTTTTGTTTATTATGCTAATAAACAATTGGCTGTATTTTTCTTTCCAAATTATGATCAAATGGGTTTAAAAGTTCAGCACACAGGGGTAAGATTTACATCAGCATTTGTTGCATTTAAATTTTGACCCTTTTTGTAAATTTTTCCCGCAACAGAAACATCTTCACAATAAATTCCGGCTAATGTTTTTGTTTGAGACCCAATATTTCAGATGATGCGTGAGCAACCGCAAGGTCACAAATAGCCGATGAGTCCACTCCGTGATTAAGACACTAAATGGGCTCATTGTGAGGATTTATACGGGATGCACAAGTGTTAATTAGCTCGGCCGCTTTGCAAAGCACAGTGGAGCTTTCAGGCTAATGTTTAGCAGATTATGCTTACCATCTTAATTTACAACCCCTGCCATTGCTTTCCCTGGAGCGGCGCTGATCACAAGGCTAAAAACTTAAATTAATATACTGGATATAAATACATTCTCGTGATGACACTGTGTTTGGAAGGTCATTATTGTAAAGAGAGAATTCTTTGTCTGCCTTTTTTTTTATATTAACATTCTTTTATTACAAACATCACCATCAACAAATACTGAACTCAAGGCCTCTTCAATTTACTTTACAATAGAGAGCAGCAGTTTGGAGTTTAAAGGCTGCAAGTATGATACATTATCCCAACTGCCCCATGAAAAGTGTTGCTTTTTAAAGTCCAGCCATTTCCTGTGAAAAAATGTATCAGACAAACCATTAGAAAATAATTTACAATAAATACAAATAAACTGTATAAATAATCTGTCTGACATTGACATAATTCACACATTTATGCTTCTAAGTGAAGGTTGTAGGGTAAATCAGTGATTCCACATACATTGAACTGTAAGGTGAGGTAAAATTGTTTCACCAAGCCACTCCAGCTCATGAATAACACGAGCCTTCGAAATGGCAAAATTATACTTCCGGTGCTTTGACGTGAGTCATTGCTCCGTCAGGCAACTCCGACTGAGGTGACACAATGACAGAACATATTTTGAATTGGAGAGTTTCAGTGTGAGCTACACTACAATCAAATTGTGTCACGTGTGACGGTGGTTTCAGTGATAAATAATACAAAAAGAAAGAAAAATGACAGTAAAATGTTTACAGTACATCAAAGTTCAGTGTAAAAACTCGTTACAAAAAAGCACTGGGTTTAAAAAGTGTGAAAAATATTGTATTTTTCATCCATTATAAAAAAACGCCACCTTAAACGAGGCAAGAGAAGTCGCTTCATACGCAATGAAACCAAAGAAGTATGGACAAACAATGTAGAGGACGCACAAAGATCATGTGTTGGTATCTTTTTTTTTTTTTTTCATATCAGTCTTTTCAACCCAACATGCTACCCAAAGCTGGCGCCTTTCCAGAAAGCAAACGTGAAAACGATGAAAGTATGTTCCCACATCTTCAAGGTGGTCGTTGCAAAGTTGCCTCAGAAGTTGCTACAGAAGTTCTCATTATTGAGTTTGGATTGAATCTCCGATGACACTGTAAAACCAAGCAATCATTTCTGAATCGCAGGCCTCCTGATATCGAAGTGTCCTGTGCTTACTATGGGACATTAGAAGTGTTTACTAAACAGTTGTGACAGACAGGAAGGCGTTATGTACTTTCGAGCCCTCTGGGACTCTTGCTCCATGGCTCATCAGCTCCTGGATGGTCATCCAATTGTCCAGAATCTTTTTGTTTCGTTTCTTCATCATTTTTTTATGACTGAGCTCTAAGATGTTGATCTCTTTCCGGCCTTCGGCCCCGCTTGCCGGACCCTCTTTTAAACACTCGAGGCGGCTCTTCTGCATGAATTCCCTCCTCTTCCTTTGCTCCCTGGCCCTCGCCAAGTGCTGCTTCCTCTCCTCTTTGCTCCAGTAGCGGCCCATCTTCATCTCACTCATGGCGTCATCATCCGTGGTCATGCCTCCGCTTCTCTCCTCTCGGATCCTCAGCGCTCGCTCTCGGAGTATACGGTCGCGAGCAGGCCTCCGGGCAACGTAGCGTGTCCCATCGGCGCGAACTTTGACCTTCCACTCTAGACGGGGCTCCCCGGGGCGTCCGTTCCGGTGCACTGGATCTCGACAGACACTGAGAAGGCTCAGCTGGCTCTGGGAATACTCCAGGGATGAGTGCTGCTGGAGCAGCTGCATGTAGCTCTGCAACACAAACGAGCACTGTCAGCGAAGGTGTTGTGAACAAATAATTTACATCCGATTCACATCTCGTTTTGTTCATGCGTACCTGGAGTTGCCTGGATCCTCCCTGGCTGTGATAAGGAGCTGTCTGGTAGGAAGAGCCATAGGGTCCCCCTCTTCTTGACTCTCTGGTTCTTCCTTTCTTTTCACACCTCTCATCATCTGCAGGCAGCGCAGGGTCTGACTCAGACCGGGAAGGGTTACTCTGGTCTGGGCTACTCGAGATGAGAGGCCCTGGATCTGCTGGTCTTCGGATGGTTGAGCCTTGGAGTTTGGGTATAGAGATAGGACTGGAGGGCGTGGAGGCGGCCAGCCTGAGGTTTTTCTGGTTGGTGATGCTGATGTGTCTCTGCAGTGAGTGGTCTGGAGATCTTTCCATACCTAGTGGTGTTGACCTTGCACTCTCAGCTGTGTTGTAGGCACTGGAGCTGTCTTTCTCGCGGATCTTATCGCTGTCCGACCTCTCGGGGTACTCGTGGATGTCGGCCAGTCTGCCATGCCATTTCTGTCCGTCCATGGAACTTCTTCCTGGTGAGCAATGCGCGGGTTGTGAGTGCTCCAGTTGCTGGGCCTGGCGGAGCTGGTGGGCTTGCATGATGCTCTGGCACTCCAGCTCAATGCTGCGCAGTTCCTCATTAAGCATCCTTAACTCCTGCTCCACTCCTCCCCCTCCCCCAACATCATCAACACCATCTCCATCCCCTCCCCCTTGCTCTGTGAGGCTACACTCTATACTGTGCCGGATGGAGTACACCCCACACTCGCCCCCATTCCGGATTTGACACTTGAGCTCCAAGAGTTGCTGGAAGCGATTTTCTAAACCAAGTATCCCGCCTCCGCCATTGCGAATTCTCAGCACCCCTTCGTGGCTTTTTCCTGGGCACCGTGTTCTCGCACTGCGATTTTCCGGTGTATCAACTGGCTTGGCATGCGGATGCTCTGCTTGCCATCGCTCCCTCAGGCAATGGGCGGGGCTCCTCCTGTGCAGTCTGGCCAATAAGGGTTGGTGCTCTGGACTGTCTGTACTGCATCCGAACCCACTGTCCTGATAGTTGGATGAACACGTAGCAGTGTCTGTTGTCATTTCTTCCTCAGCTTGATGCTGTAGAAAGAGGGGAAAAAATAATTTCTATAATGAAAGTCATTTAAGATAAAAATCTAGTTGAATGTGCCATTAGGTGAATTTACGACAGAATCTCATCCAAATTCTACAACCATCAATTTCATAACAGTTTTCTCGGCAAGTGCAAGATGTAACTGTCCTGAACCAAGTTTATGTGCTATGACCAAGGTTTTCACAACTTTAGCCACACTGAGGGCTGCCATGTGTAAACACAGTAGAAAACTTTTTTCTTTTTCTTTTTTTTTTCTTCCACCAAATGCCAAATGCTTCACACTCAGCCTTCTTGTCTGCTGCAAGAGCTGACTTGATGTTGGAATGTGACATTCTGCCTGTTCCCGACACATCTTTTGCTTTATATTTCTCACCTCATCTCCCCTGCCAAAGTTGTGTTCCTTCTGCTTCCTCCGCTGCTCCAGGATCTCCATCTTCAGCTCCTCCACAAGTTCTTGTTGCTCATCATCCAGCCACACGGCCTCTTCCTCGAGCTGAAATCACAACATCCTGTCAGAATCCAGTCTTTCTCTTGCCTTGTGCGTGTGTTGGTAAGGACGGCAAACAATCACTCTGACAGAGAAATACACTAAGGGCACCTGGCTGGCAATCGTTTTTTTTTATTTGACATGACACACACTGTCAAGATTGGGCAGGAATGGTGTGTAGGTGTGCGTATGTGTGTTTACCTGGATTTCAGGCCTTGTCACAAGTAGAACGATGCTCCTTGCTTCTTCACTTGACAACAAGGCAACGGCTTTCTCTCTGTCTTGCACTTCGCAGCCATTTATCTGTACAGCAAAGACAAAAATAAGTGGTTGTGGTTAAAAAAAAAAAAAAGAAAAGAAAGTCCACGTACCGAACAGCAGAGTAATTTTATCGCCCATTTAACCAACATGACAAAGAAAGTAATGCAAGAAATTATTGTTCCTTTTTTGGCAAAACACTCCTCTCACTAGTATATTTCTCACAATGTATTCTTAGATCTGTGAGTGTTCTTCAACATCTGTCCTTTTCTTTCTGCCATTATGTTCTCTAACTCCATGAATCTATAGGAAATGGCACTGAAACGCAGAACACTCCGTAAAAAGGAGTCAATTGCGAGCGCGTGGTTCGACCTCATGAGAGTCTGCGCTCACCGCACCATCCAGACATACAATTAACTGTTCTTTGACAGGTTGCGTTCATCTTTTCCTCACTAGAGTAATGGGGCTGTCAGAAGAAGATAATAGGGCCAGGAGTACAGCAGGGCCTCCTACCTACAATCATTCATAGTACAGGGAAACAGAAACACTACAGTGAGAGAATAGAGGCACTGTGAGAACAACATGCAATGAATATGGAAGAGAAGTGATGTTGGTACAATGTGGTTCGGACTTGAGATATCACATATTGAGAATATTAATAATTATGAGAGGCACCTTTTCTTTTTTTTCTCTTTTTTTACATTATCATACATACTGTCTTATATTTGTTTTCTTTGAATAATGAATATCAAATGATCATCTTTTAAGCTTTGTATGCATAATGATTTTTAATGCAGAGACACACATTTTCATCTCATTTTCACAACAAAAAGCAGCAGTATGTCTCATTTCTAGCAGGAAAAGTGGCCATAATCTATACTGAGTGCATAAAGTAGACGGGGGCACAATTATTTTGTATTCTTTTGTGTTCTGTCACCATTTCACATTGACACTAGTAACCTTAACCCTTCAAGTGAATGCTCTGAAGCAATGCATGCCCTGAAATTATCTTGTCATCACATTTTTTCCATTTGACACCCCATATTACAATCAAGCTATTTTTCAGGTTAAAACCATATATGGAGAATGATCGGTGCATTTCAGGACACTCGACTTGACTTATGGAGTATGGCTCCATCTTCGCACATTGTCTGGGAGGCTTTAACAGACTTGCAGAAAAACCTTGCGCTTCTCGATCCAGGCTTGAGTTCTTCTTTACTGGTTGCATGAGTACTCATATGCCCCAGTCTTGCATATGCATTTACAACTATGCAAAAGAAGATTTTGAAAAAGCAGAAAACTAGTTCATAATTCAGTTGTAATTATATGCTGCCATACATATAAATGTTTTTTTCTTTCTATTTTACTCCATCACCAAAAACAAGCAGGCAACTAATTAGGAAATTAGAACTGAGCACCTGGTTGCACACACCTGGCAACACTTATGGAGGAAAGTGGTACCTCAACATCCAATCAGGATGTTTTAAAGGGAACTCGGGACTTATTGCATCGGTTGGTTGTTTGTACTGCAGATTGTACCGTTTTTGTCAGTGTATAGGACACAAGACGACACTGAGATCTGCTCCAAACAGATCAGTGATGCTGCAATGAACCCTGGCTCCCATATTGCCAACATCAATGCCATACTAAAGACAGACTGCAGATCCGACGGGTCTTTGACAGTGACAAACAGTGACAGTTTGGATTTATGATCCTTTGTCAGATTAGACACCGCCTGAAAGAAATCAAGTATGGCATAATATTTAAATTATACTTTTACTTGTATTTTTTATTTCAAAAACTCAATTTATTCAGGTTTTGTGAAAATAAATGTTATGAGATGTACTTTTGCATCAATGAACCCGAGCAGCTTTGCTAAAATACAACCACAAACCTTTGCATTTTATTATTTATAGATTATTGCTCCTTTGACTGGTGATATGACTGCTAGAAATGCATCTGAATAAATGTAGACCACATCAAAGAACTGAAATACACCCATTCAAATACTTGTAAATGCACCATATAGTGATGCAAAAAATGAAGTGAAACCATTTTAACTGCATTTAGTAGACAAGCTTATAGTTAGACACTTTTAAAACACAGAATTGACTATAACTACCTAATACTCTGTAAGTGGTATTACAGTTCTTGTTAGACTTAGAAAGAGAGCTATTCATAGTCTCTGACACCAAAGGTGTTCCTGCATAATGAGAAACTGAGCAACTGCCACAACATGAGTGGCCCTAGAGAAGATGAATTGCCTGATGTAGCCGCGACTAAGGACTTTAATTTCCCCGGTAAAACGAGGTGATTAAATATACATATGCCTCCTCGGACTGGACATACTGGCAGCTTTGGCCTTTCAAGCAGCATAGAGGAGCTATCTTTTACATGTTTTTTCAACTCGGGGTCTATATTTGGGGTTCATAATAGAACCGTGTTAGTTGGTCACTGAAAACACACCTGCAAAATACGATCTCCTTCCTTAATGCGTCCATCTCTTGCTGCAATGCTGTTTGGCTCCACCTGCACAAAAGAACATAGAATTCGGCGTTGACAGCCACTCATTGTGCATCTCCCAAAAAAAAAAAAAAACACCCGTGATGTGTGCTTTCACCACTGCTCTTTTATGTCTGCCGTTATGCGGAAAGTCGGTTTTTCACAAAGTAAAAAGATGCTCATTTTCCCCCTTGACAGCCTCATATTTTTCACATGACACAGGCTGGGTTTTCACAGGCTCTCGCCGCTCAGTTCCATCAGTGATTGACTGCTGATTCGAGTCGCTCAAGACTGATATTAAGTGAAGTAACTCATGTGAGTGTTGTGGCAAGTATGCATAAAGGATGATGAGAGACAGGGCGGTAAAAAAAAACCCCAACTACAAAACACAAAAAGATGCAAATGTTTCTGGTTCTTGCTTTAGCTGGAAGAAGCAGCTTTCTGTATCTTTCACAACGCATCCTTGTTGGTGTGCATATACTCGACTCTACTGCAACACTTGCTTCAGAAACTTTGTTGTACTTGCATTAAAGATCAAGGGAAATAGCTTCATGTGGAAATGTGCAACACTTCATGGAGCTGGGCGTAGAATTATGCGGTTCCCAAAGAAGCAACAATACGATTCATACATGCATTCAAATGAGTGGAATTAGCATTTTCCCTTCTTTCATCAAACATATAAAAATAGCTGTGTTCTGTCACCAGCAGAGTGTTTTGGGGTTCGGTAGGTGCCGTGGTTTTCCAGCACTTGTTTTGTCTAGTTAAAGGAGAACAGGTGGAAAACCAGTGAAAGGAGTTAAATTTACTGCACGCTTTTCTAATCCCGCCGCTGATAGTTTTGCACCGGGCTCATTCATTGTAAAGCCTTGTCTTTATGTTCATAATAGAATAGAAACTGCACCCGCTGTCAAACTAAACACTCCTCTAATTCAGTTTGCAGAGATTAAAACCTTCATAATTCCTCCCATTTATTAAGATTTGTCCCGGAAAGTGTAAAATTTGTTTTCATTCTTTTATTTTTTCAAATTTTTTTTTAGAGCTGAAAATCCTTTCAGTTTCCCCCAAAAAAGGGGGGGGGGGGGGGGGGGGAAGAATCTCCGTTAAATTTAATCTTTGCTTTGTGTTTTGGGTAAGATGGTTTCCTGCATATGAGCGAATGTGGCATTTATCAAAATGTGTGGTGAAAAAGGAGGATTTATGCTCGGAGCTAATTAAAAGCTCCAATTAAAACCTGCTGAGGGAGGAGGAATGGGAACGGCAGGAAGGGAATCACATTTCAAACCTGGCTTCCTCTTTGGCCATGCGTGTCTCTCTCCGAGTTGATATTTGACTGGCAAACATTTTTCCCTCCCTCCTCCCTAATTCAGTTCCACTTACTCTCTGCTTCACTGTGTAAAGATGGGGATTCAAAATGGGATAAATTTTAATAACTTCCTGCTTGAGAGGAAACCGATAACGGGGCTGAGACTTTCCTTTAATGAACTGGCTGCTCCGTCTCCAAGATCTTATGGTGGTGTGATTTTCTTTTTCTCAAATTGAATACTCTTAAACTCTTCTCCGTTGCATTTAAGAAGTCATTTCCACACAGAGAAATAGCAAAATATGGTTACAGGTGTAACACTAGTGTTCTTCCCCGACCTGACTGACGTAGATGCCGGTGTCCTCCTCATCATCGGTCCTGTAGCAAAGCGTCAACCCGAGTTTTTCCTGGCTGTTCTGTCTACACAGCTCCACCTCCTGTTACACAAACAAACACACCAACAGCCACATTAAATTCAACCCAGAATGGATTCATTTCATAGGATCTTGTACTGTGAGGTCCAACTTGATTTTCTACCTTATTGAACAGTACAGTACAATAAAGTAGCAGAAAGTATAAATAGAATATATAGAAACAATGCTGACGAAGCTCCATTAAGTGATCTGTACAAAGCAAATTGGTATCAAAGTGAACCAAGGAAGCTCATCGCTTTCCACAGGAAATTTGTTTAAACTTTGCACTACTGACCTCATTTGATCTGTGCTGTTCATGAATTTATTAACCCTGCGCTGCCACGTTCATTGCAGCACTGTGATGTTACCTAAGGTGGGCTGTCGATTAGAGCGTGAGGCTAAAAGGGGGCTCAGGTTGAGGGGGGGGGGGGGTGTAGTTGAAGGCAGCGGGGTTGGGAGGGGTGGTGGGCATGAATTAAACCCCAGGCCATCTTCCCCCCTCGTTTTTTTTTCCCCCGTGTCATGGGAAACCACTATAGCAGAGATTGACAGAGGAAGGAATTAATTTCTGTGGCATTTAACCCCCTGTGCAAACAGCCTTGACCTTCAAAGGTTGGCTTGTGGAAGGAGTTTTGAATATTGTAACACTACGTGTTGGTCTCGACGATACTCATACGCCTCTCCAGTTCAGTTCGCTGGCTGATTTATCCAAATCCTGACAGCCGTACGCGGGGGGGGGGATCAGACAACACTAATGCCTTAATGTCAGCGTACATTGGGCTATTCGCTGGGTTTCACTGGTTTGCTGGCTGTGTGGAGCCATAGGTGATAAAGCAATAGAGAAGCTTGATTAGTGATGATTGGATCATGAACTGTTCTCCTCTGCAGTTTGAAGTATGGCCCAGCAATGACTGTCATTTGGCTCACTGTGCATGCGGCAATAGGTTGAATTGATCTTTGTGGTGTGCGGTTTCCCCAGTTTTAATGAGAAAGATCACATTTACCACGTTACCAAAGTGAGGGGAATAATTCAGACATATTTACAATAGGTGATATTCTGTCTTTAGAAGCACATTGAACATCTGGTTGTAGCATTTCGCTATAATAATCACTTAACTGTTACTTCATGTTTCATTCAAAAGAAATTACTGCCAGGTGTAATGTTCACTGGCTCATTGTTTCCTCATTTCAGACGATAACATCCATTCAGCGATTACTATTTTAAAGCAGCCGGCGGTCGTTCACAGCACGGTGATGATGATACGGTCATTCAGGAAAAGGTTTTTTAATGACAGAATAGTTATAATGTTTCAAATTCATATGATTTCTCTATTTGAATTTCTGCTTCTGAAGTTATTATCAATAATTTATTTACCTGTTACACTAAGTGAAATGGATTTAATAGACTTGGATTATAGCATGTCAAGAATAACATTTCTATTCAGGTTCGTCACCAATGTTTTCGGGGATGGATGGAAGGAGTTAACCAAGAACAAACCCACGGAAATTGCAAGCGCTTATATTTGTGTTCGGTGTATCTTGGATTGAATCTTCAAAGAGTTTTCGCATGATCTTGGAACGCACCGTTTGGGACATATGAAACCTTTAACAAGCACAAATGAACAAGCAACACATGGATATTTCATGATCCTTCGTGTTTTTGCAAAGCCTGAAAGTCCAAACTTCTCAAAATCGTTCTGCTGGCGTGCCAAAAGTGTGATAAACTGTAAAAATTATTTTATTTGTCTGATCTCTTTCACGGGGGGTTGCCTCGCCAGTAAACTTGGCTAGTTGGCCACAACTGGGATTCAATCCAGGGTCGCTAACACTCAAAAGTCATTGAACCTGATGTACCGCCACGAGGGACTGTACGCTGAACGGTAATATCGGTAGATTATTTTTAGTTAGTTCCATGTCTTTATTGTTTTTTCTAAATTGATTTTACATCATACGTGTCCAGCTCAGGCTCAAAAACCCTAGTACAGTCTCTCCATAAATAAATGATGGATTTTTTTTTGTGTGCATATGAAGTTGTCTTGGTTTGGCAAGATGAAAGAAAATCAGCATTTGAAGACGGCCACCTGTTGACAATCCATAATTAAGACATTTAAAAAAAAAAAAAAAGCACAATTTTCCACATGGATAACTGGCTGCTGTCTGGCACACCGCTGTGGCTTCATTAAATTCACCGTTCAACCTGCTGATCAAGCAGAGCATTAATTAAAATCTACTGGTTATCAGCATTAATTTGCCTGGGTAGGAGATAATAAATACATAGAATGTGGCCAAATTCTCATCCAATTCAAATTTACATTTTAGCACAAAGCTGGCGTGATTGGACATGCAGAAATCTTGTATTGACTGTGAAGCTTTATGTATTTATTTTTACCCTAGCAATCAATGTGTCTGTAAATCAAAGTGGCAACTCATGGTGATTTTTATGGCCTGGTGGCTTTGGCGGCGGCTGCAAGGAGCATTATGACAGCAGGAGTGCCCATGTGGACAATCAGTTTTAAGTGAAGCCAAACCTGCCCGTCAGACGTAATGTTCCTGGGAACAGCAGCCCTATTTGGTTTCATCCAAGAGGAAAGCCATTCATGTTTCAGTTAGATACACATGGGTGGACAGAGAAATGTGTGGACAGCTGATTTGGGGTGTGTATGTTTGGCAGGTGGGGGTGGAAGTGTGTGTGCGTGTCTGTGTGTGTGTGTCTCGGTGTTGCAAACCTGGCCTTGTTCTGATACGACTACTACACACACACACAAGCCCTCCGCCTCTCTCTATCATCCTCACAGAGTACTCTTTCATCCAGGCAATGTTGCAAGGGAGAGCCACAGCTGGCAAGAGGGGAATCCTAATGACCCACAATGCAACTCACTGAACCAGGAAGTGCCTATTAAAGCAGGCTGGATCTTTGACAGTAGCAAATGTCAACCATCACTGTCACCTGGCCTGACCCGAAGGTCTGCTGGCCCGCTCGCATCATGCATCTGTCATGAAGGAGACACTTGTGGGTGCAGACTGTGACTGCGCTCCTCTAATCACACAAATACACAAAGAAGGATTCAGAAGCAGAAACGAAGAGGCTTACTGACCCAAATGTGATATTACACTTTACTTTACTCCAAATCATGGTTGCGTTGCCTTAAATTTTGTCTTTGCTCTTGTTGGCAAGAGGATCAATAAATCCCCAGAAATAGTTTGAGCTTTTTCCCATAGAGCATATTAACAATTTCTCTTTGCACCGAAGTGGCCGCCTGAAACGCTCTGACGAATATTTCCAAACAGCAATTCCTGATGAAAGGAAACCTAACTCTGTGGGTGAATCAGTCTGGTAATTCAGTGGGGCGGCTGATTTTCTTTTGGTGCGATTACAAGAAGAATGGCCTTCCCTCTAAAACCCGGGGACTTCGCTGTGCTACCACAGAACAATGTAAAGAATAGACGCTGCTTTGACAGAAGGGCAGCCAATTTCACTGCATTATTGAGGTGGGCAATTTTTCTTGCATTGTTGTGCTATTTGTGTGCATCGTACATCAGCGCTGGCCTTGGATTATCTCAAGAGATTGTGAATTACTGACACAACAGTGGCCCTAGGTCCCACTGCATCAAAAGAAGAAATAACCTTGTTTATCATAGTTACAATATAATATTTTCATTGTACAATCACTGTGCTTAGTCTGTCTTGGTTTTCATTTGAGTTCCAGACTGAATTATGACAATTTGTTTGAGTGCAAAACTATAACTGAATTCAGTGCCCTCAATTAGCTTTTAATGGAGCAGAAATGAATGTATGAACAAACAACAAGGACATGAACCAGGATTACAATTGCTTGTAGTTTGTGTCAAAACCTTTTCAACACAGAAAAAAACAAACAGATTTTGAGCTTCCCATTATGAACTAACACGTTACTGCAATGCCTCCATGCAATATTGAGTTACTACCTGGTTACTCTCATTAAATTGGTCACATGTTTACTTATGTTGACTATTAGCTTTACCATTATCTCAAGCGAAAAGGTGTTCTGTTATTATATCACTAAAATCCTGTTACGAAAAGCACCTTATTAAATCTGAACTCTGTGAGATTAGTTTCTTTTTATTTCCAGGGGAAAAAAACAACATACATAAGCATTGAATTGTTTTGAGGCTGTGGATGTTTTTCATATTGTAAGATAACATGACCGGGACAACGGTCAATCCATAGATGAATTCAAAACTATACCTCATACTCATATTCTTCGGTCCTTTCCACCTCTGCAGGGGTGTTAGACAGGTACTCTGGGCATTCATAAAACTCGTGTTCCATGGTGTGGATAGAATGGCAGCTAGAGAGAGAGAAAAAAGAAGCAGTTGAGGATCATTAATATATGTCCCACTCGCTTTATGGCAGTGATCCTCGGCTTATTATTTAGCTTTCTGTTTAGTGTCTGAGTAGCATAGCATTCCTTGTACTTACTGTAGTGTATGAAATGGCACAACTTTGCATATGCTACTGTTCTTTCCATGTTATTTCTTTTTTTTTATTAACAGCTCTTCGTAAATGTCACTCCATACAACTCCATTATAATGCAGACATCAACTATTCTCCTCATAAAACCCATGACCTCTGTAGATTGTCACCGTGATAACTGCGTCTTTGTAATTACTGACCAATGCGAGCTGATTTGTAGTTTTATGGGACAAATTGATTTCATTTGCTACCCAGCAAAGCCCTATAAATAGTCGGAGAATGGGTGCAGCATCAGAATGCATGCGTTATCAGCCCATTGGCTTTTAATCGCCCAGCAAAAGCTCCCATTTAGGAAAATGGATGTAGCACACCGATGCAATTATTGCATGAGGGGTTTGCTTCTGCATAATGATATCACAGTGCTGAGCTTTGCTGGGGGTTTCCACATAGTATTATGGCTTCTTAATAGCTACTATGAAATGAAAAAAGAACAGTACTGCAACCTCGATGAAGCTTCAAATCCCCAGATAAAGGAAAATAACAATTTCCCAGCTTTAGTTAACGGCATTAAGAGGAAAGATTTCTAACATGCCTGTGCCATTTCAATGGGTGCCATTAATACTTTTCTGCTTTTCAGGTGACAGGTAGGATATGCTTTCCTCCCCCGAGTTATACAGTATGCCGGGCCTCACCTGTCAGACAGAAGGAAGGGACAGATGTCAGGGACGGGTGGGGTAGCGGGCCGAAGCTTGGCCAGCGCCATGATGTGCTCAAAGGTGATGTCCGTCTGGGTGCAGACATCGACCACGCACGCGTCCTGCGGCGAGCCGCCGTGCATGACTGCAGCTGTGGCAGTGGTGGGAGTGCGCCGGAGAACCTGCACAACGATGGGATCTCGCCTGATGGCCTCCACCACCGCCTCATCGTGTTCAACCTTGGAGAAGTCGCGCCCGTTCACCTGCGGGACACCGAGAGCAAAGAGTCTCCTGGGGTGAGTTCTGCATTGTGTCACTTGAACAAGATATATGGGGGATAATGTACAGTTCACAAGCAAGAAATGTGTGTTACGAGAAAACAGACCTTGCGGATTCCGGTGCCATTTATAACCTTCATTTATCCAGATAGTATCTGTCAGTCACGCATGCTGTGTTCGGCTACAACTTATTTCACATTCCCAGCTGGACATCTGACAGTACATTTCCAAGTCTCCACATTCAGACACGGAATTGGTCCCAGTAAAGCAACTACAAGTTAAGTGCTCAATTCTGGGTGGAGAGCGCATTACATACCCTCCCTTTTTTTTACCTACACAGTACACTTTCCCAGCAGGTTCAGACATTTTAACTGCTGACCAGTTATTCAGAAATGTGCTAACCTTTACGCTATGGGCACATTCACAGAGACTGTATAATACACCAGACTGCAGCAAGGAGGAAAATCTCCCCAAGGTATGCTTTAATGGGCTGATTTTTTTATTTTTTTATTTTTATACCTCATTCTGTTTTTCTCCATATCCTTTTTCAAATCAATCTAACTCAAATGCATTATTTACATCACATTGCAACCATTAAGTCCATTAGCTGCAGAATAACAAGACCGATTTAGGCAAATGAGCAGCAAAGTGGAGAGGAGCAGCAGTGGGTAAACCTCACCCCTTTGGGAGCTCCAGTTTTAGCGAGCAGCGTCTCCTTAATTTACAAGATCAAAAAAATGGTCGTGGCACAGGGGGCCAAGTGAGAACAAGTGTGCTCAGTCATCGTCCTGACAGCCGTCAGTGCGAAACCGCACACATCTATACACACTCTGCACGTAGGGCACCTTGTTTTATCCAGTTACACGCTCTACCCATGCCGAACCCCTTTGCTCAAGCAGATTTTCAGCTTGTAACACTGTGAAACTTCCCGTTTGAATTGATTCGGGATGTCTGCAAGTGTCGGAATATTTGTCAAGCTTGAAAGATGGAAGTGCATGCTGAACATCAGGATGATAGCGTTGACGGCGTCGGTGTCAGGAACAGAAAACCAAGCTGCTATCAAGGGTTGAAATGCTGATCGGGATCATAACATCCAGGCTAAAACTTACACACGGTGCTGCAACCTTTCTTGTGAGGACCTGTTTCTGCGATTCAGCTCATCTTCACTCCATCCCACCATCCCATCATCCCAAAAAAAAAAAACAAGTGCCAAAAAAAGTTAGATTTGACATTTTTAAGTTGTAATGAGGTCCAGATGGACACATCAATTTCCAATCAGTGGGACTGGTCTGGAAGGCAAGAAGTCATTGTGCACGTACACCTGCTGGCGTGTTTACCTGCTGTTGTCCCTCTATTCAATCTGCCTGTTGATGAGCTAACTGGGAGCTGATTAATAGCAAGCAGATGTGACAAAGACTGGGGATAATGGCTCAGAACACGTAGTGTGTGTGTGTGTGTGCGTGCATGTGTGTGTGACGTATACACTGAATTTAAACCATTAAGGATGATTAAACCAGGAATGAGCACAATAAGGAGATGAAGAGACGCGCACTTTGAAGCCTTGAGATGACATAAACGAAATAGATTTCTCTTTGTCTATGCTTTATTGTGAGTTAAAATGTGTGTTTGTGAAATGATCGCACACTGCTCGATTTACATTCACAGCTGTGTGACAGTCTTTTTTGAGGATTGCAAATCCCAGTTGCTTAGTCACAAAACACACTTTGTTACTTTCAGCAATACTCATTTACATTATATAAAATAGTCTTTATTTCATACATTACTTTCCTCAAGGACTATGCAGCTATATTCAGTTTATGTATAGTGTATAGATGCAAATCAGTCTATTTGTGTTTAGTGGTTCTATAGTCATCAGTAAAGTCAGTGAATAAAGAATTCAATTCAATTCAACTTTATTTATATCGCACCAAATACAACACAGTCACTTCGAGGTGCTTTTAACTGAGAGAAACCCAACAATCAAAGAACTGTGTCATTTTCTATCCCTCGTCAATATCTGGGCAACCTCAAAGGTCACTTTATGACACACAAAGCCACAGACAAATGTAATCGATACTATGATGCCGACGACACTCTGGTTATTAACACTCCCACCCATCAGCAAGACTTTCCCTGGTCCGAGTACGGGCTTGTGTGGCTTTCTGTGCAAAGTTTGCATGTTCTTCCTGTTAGCGTTTTTTTTTGTTTTGTTTGGTCACAGTCCAAAAACATACATCTGAGGTTAATTGTTTACCACAACATGGAGGTATGAATGCACAAGTGCGTCTCTTTATTTGTGTGGACCGCTGACGTTAGTTTACCCTCCATTCCGGATTCTTTTACTCTGACATTATTGTGTTACTCTATTTAAAGCATTTTTTTTTCTTCTATTCTCATCAAGTTAATATTGACATTAAAATCTGAGCGAAAAGAATGAACATAAAAAAAAAAAGGTCAGATAACAAAGAAGTGACATTTTCACAGACGACTGTAAATCAATGATACACGCACCACACTTACCAAAACATACCGCAGGAACACACGTGCACATAAGACACAGAATCCCCATTCCTCCTAAAGTGTAACATACCACTTTGAACCATGACCTTTAAGAGTAGGTGTTTGGAAAGACAGGAAGCTTTAGTTTAGGGCTACTGGGAGCCATTTTTATTGGCAATGATAACCTTTAACTTGAGCGGTATATGAAGGCTGTGCTCGATTGTTGGTTCATTACAGCCTTCCCCGTGGGCCAACATGAACTCACTATTTTTCGCGGTCTCGTGGAGCTTTCGCCGGTTAGATCAGATGATGTAATGAGGCGATATTGTCTCTGTGTCGTTTTGGTCAAAGGAGCACGGTTGAGTAATGAGAAAGGGATCTTGTCATCAAAATGGAATTACTGGTTGATATTGATGGCATCTGCACACCTATACATCTATCACTGTGTATATGTGCAGATTCTGTGTATGCTGATTCCAAGCACAGACACTTCCAGGCAGAGCGGTTATGCCTAAATTAAACTATATTTCCTGAGGGGAAATTGTCTTTTCAAGTGTAAAGAATAATATATCAATGAGGAAAAGTCTGCCAAGAAATATACAATGTTTTTTCAACATTTATGGAAAGGCTTTGTTTATGGACTACTGTAGCTCTGGGGGTATAATAGAAGGTGCATGTGCTTGAAAACAGTCAAATAAGGGGAAGAAAGAGAACATAAGCACCTTTCCAAAAACGTTAGGATGATGTGTGATGTGTCATATTTTTTGTATCTGCTTTCTGAGACCCTAAATGAGATGAAAATGGCATAAAAGATAAATCAATGGAGAGGAACAATAGATCTTTTTGACAGTACATTTCTAGTTGTGTAAACTGATGATTAGACTCACTAATCCGCAGAGGTTCACGCTATCTATGATTTTCAAAAGCAATTTTAATCTTTCTTTACCTTTAACTTTGCCATCAGTCCTTTGGTTGCAAAGGTTTTCACATTGAATTCACATATTTTTTTTGCCATGTTAGGTTTCCTGGCCCCATGCAGTGGTTTCTAGTTGTGCCAACGGTTCAAATGATGATGATGCTCCAATGCACATCTCCTCACTATTTATTACAATTCAAGTTTTTAAATATTCATGATAAAGATTTGCTGCACCTAAGCACAGGTGGAGGTTTCAAACTGAATAGTTATGAAAAAGTGTGTTATTTTGTGAGAATTTAATGATTTAATCATATTTTTATTGAACAAAACATATAGGCTCTTTCTGGATTTACACTGTGTTCGCTCCCGTGTTGTGCTCCAAGAGGCCGGGGGATTAGAGGCTTTGATATGTTACTTCCTCGCCTGAACACACAGAGTTTTTGAAAAGGCTGTGTCTCAGCCACAAGCTATTAATGCCATATTTTTCCGCCTGTGATGCACCCATTACACACATCGTTGGCTATGAGGGGTTACTAGTGGACCATAATGTGGAAATGGCTGTGTTGAGACCAGCTTGCACGGTGAAAACCAGTCAGTCCTGAGCGTGATGCTTTCCATGTGCTCAATGCAAGACTCGCGTCAAGCTTCCAGTGCGTCGCAGGGTTTTTATCGGGCGGCCACTAAGATGGCTAAATGTTGTTTCCGCCTTTGGAGACAAACAGGTGCGATAAGGGAAACCTTGAGATACGAGAACGTGTTTGTTTGTTTGTTTGTTGACGTGTGTGTGTGTGTGTGTGTGTGTGTGTGTGTGTGTGTGTGTGTGTGTGTGTGTGTGTGTGTGTGTGTGTGTGTGTGTGTGTGTGTGTGTGTGTGTGTGTGTGTGTTTGTAGCACTGAGATAAGAGTGTGATGGAAACCACTCAACCCGCCAGCTAAATCTGACAGATATCATTGAGAGAATGGAAGCACGCACACACACACACACACACACACACACACACACACACACACACACACACACACACACACACACACACACACACACACACACACACACACACACACACAGACATGCAGTTTAAGCATTACATCAGCCTCAGAGAGACTGAAAACAGCCCAACAATGTGCCTATTTCCATTAACTGTGTTTGACTGAATAATATCAGTATCTTACATTGAGGAGGCTCACAATAGACGGCGAAACAATAAGCTGCCACAGAGAGACACCCTATCTTTTCAACAATGACCTCACATGCCCCTGAGGAGATGCATTCAACACCGCCACTTTTTTTTTTTTTTTCTTTAGCTACAGAAAACCACAGATCATGATTTTTTATTTTTTTTTGTTAAACTTCAGCTCGATCAAAGTAAGGCTGCTTTCTCATTCATGGAACCTGGCATATTGTGATGAGTGAGGAAACGCAGCTGGCAAGCCCCAGCAATCTGCCAAATCTCATTTCTCTTCCGCCTTTCGCTGCATTGAGGTGATTCAGGGGGGCTCGCTGTCATAAATGTCTCATTTCAATAATAAAAGTCTTTGACATGCAATATCACCCCGTGCATCGGCGGCAAAGACGATTGTGGCTTCATGCATTTGAGTGGCAGGCTGTGCAACTGGTGGGCCATAAGCTCGGTCAACTGAATCCCACCCTATTCGGGACGAGACCGCCCTGACGCATGTGTGACAAACAACCAGGGAAAGACAAGCGAAAGAAAATGGAGGGGGTTGAAATGAATATTTTATTACACTCTTGTCTTTCTGTAGCAGAATTGATAGTTCAGGGTACAAATGGATTATATTACCTATGGAAAAGCTTGAAACCAATTTCTTAACAACAAATGATTTGAACGGAACTAAAATACGATTTTTCTATATGTTTTGAGAGTCCATCAAAGTAGCTTATCGTGATACTTTGTTCAGGGCCTCTGGGAAGATTCTAATTCAGTGGGTCATGTGTACAATAATCAACTGCCAGCTCAATTAGTCTCCTTAATTCAACAAATAAGCTAAAGCACGGGTCCCAAACCCAGATCCTCGGACTAAATATAGATATGCACGGAGCCATTTGTCTATACTCTGCATTCATTACGTCTTTATTCCAATCTGTGTCTTGGAAGCTTGTGGATCTGAAACAAATATGACAGTACCACTGGAAGTCATGAGGGAACTCCAAATTTCATCTGCATATGTACATCATAAACCTGCATTTAATCAAAACTGAGAAAGAACACATGACCCACAATGAAATTGAGCGGCGTGATAGTAGTTAAACACGTGATATGTGATGTCAGATTGGAATAGTGCAATATTGCAATCGTAATATAACCTGTAATACATGTATATGTATACATGCATATTGCCAATGCTGACAATGCACCGTGCAGGCATAATGTGGAAAATAGAGGCCAGACAAAGGCAGAATGCAAAAGTTCTTAAAAAAAAAAAGAAAAGGAACTTACATTTGGAGAAAACATGGAAACTTCAGAAAACAGCCAAGATACATCCTGAACACATGAAGCCTACAGAGAAGAGGCAAACATGCTGTAATGATGAAATGTAGGGTCGTGACATGAATCACATAGTTTGTCAAGCTGTGTTTGAATAGAATCTTTGTCACATTTTAAAGTGTTGTAAAGTCGGAAAATGCAACACACACATGCACACACATAGATCTCATACTCTGCACAATTACAGCTCTGGCATTTTCAAATGATATGGTGAGTTTTGTAGCGCTGTGTTAGATATGACTGAGAATGGCTAAAATACACGACTTACTCCAATTATAGCCAATTTTAAGCTGAGTGTGTAATAAGTCTCTCCAGAAAACTGTTGTCATGCTGTTACACCGGTATTTAGACGGAGAAGGTCGGCCGAGTCCAATCTTAGCAACTTCCCGCTAATTCAGGCTTATTGTGTTGGAACTTTGCCAAGTTTGCAGGAGCAGCTGGAGATGAGCTCAAGGGCACCTTTTCATTCCTACGGACACTTCACTTGCAGCACACAGGGGGATAAGCGTACACTTTGTGCCATGATCCATGAGGTAAATCAGAAATGACAATATTCAGGCCACTGCCCCACTTCAGGGAGAAAAAAAACCCCCGTCTCAGTCTGGAATAGATAGTTACCTGTCATTATATCAAATCTCAGAGCGCTACCTTGACATTAAAAGCTAGTTAGTTCACTCTCGCCTTAACATTCAGCTCTCTCTCTTATCTTCCCATGGATTCAAGAAGAGCAACATTGGATGGATGTTTTGAAACCAAACTCTCAAATCTTGAACTCAGGCAGCTCCTGACTCTGTCGCGTTTCCCAAATTTGAAAAAGATTCATGGAAAAAGTCTTTAGTTACCGTACTTTCAAGTGCATGCGGTGACATTTCACCTCTGTTTTGCATTATTTAGCCAGACTCGCTCGTCGTTTCCAATCAGTGGCTGTTCACTATGCATTGTAATGCTCTGCTGTTTTACATTTCTGTATCACACCAATTAATCAAAGTGACAAGGTAGTTAATGAGAGGCAATTAGAGTGTTAACCAAAATGCAAATCAGACGGGCAGAGAGAGCGGAAGGGAGAGCATTTGTGCTTGTGATCTGGATGTGTGTGTGCGTTCGTGCTTGTGTGTGTGATAAGCTATGGAAATGGGTTCAAGGAGATTTCACTCAGCGCTCTTATTAGGACTCTTACTTGCTGTTTTGAGTTTCAGCTCTTCCTGGCTGTGCTCCTCTGCGCTCATGATCGCGTCAATGTCCACGAGAGTACACGTGTGTGTGCGTGTGTGTGTGTGTGTGCGTGCGTGCGTGCGTGCGCAAGTTTTCATGAGTGTCCTTCAGCTCTTTTTTTTTCCACAATTTTTCTTTTCTGACATTGGCTGCTGCACAACAGGCAAAAACAACCAATTAGTTCTGCATGAGGAAAACAGCATGACAACATGAAACATGGATTAAATCCGCTGACGGCACTGATGTTAAGCAGCCACTGCAGGTCGATCCCCACTACCTCACACAGTATCTGTATGTAATAGATTAGGCCGCGTTCGCGACAGAAATTGTTCTTCACCGTGCCCGGCTTTTGCCAAACGTCAGATCTCACCTTCAGAAAGAAACACAGGGAATAAAAACGTATGAACTATTCTCAAAAATAGGAGCCTGCTGTAAATGGACCCAACAACAGAGACCAGTGAGAAGTAACGGGCCATTGGACTGTCCTTCAACTGCGTTTAATCCCCCCCCCCCCCCCATCATGAGGCACACGCACTGCTGAAGCGTCCTTCAACAACATCGACTTTGTGCGCCGTGGCTGATCGTACACTGCTACCTCCCTGTGGAGGGCAAAAAAACAAAACCTCATTTCTAAGAATTCAAGGAGGTATTCCCACGAAAAATCCAGAAAATGCTTATATCTTCCAAAAACGAAGGCGAGGATTAGTGCCACTGCCGAGCTTCGACTTGTGTTTACATTTTATTGAGGTCATTCATGTTTCGTGAGGTAGCTAAACCGATAAATGAGCTGAATGCGGTGGCTGATAACCCTGCTTCACAAGCCAGTGTCAGTACACTGTAACAAATGTGATTTTAATTACTTTTGATTTATTGATTAAAAAGTCTGGAGCGGCCTGCCTGCACAGTTTCGATCTCCACCATCTTCCAGTCCTGTTCATTCCGCATCGACGTGGACTGTTTTTAGTTACATTTGAAACGTTGTTTTGTTTTTTTTTTCGTCTTTTTACAAACATATAAGGATGGTAGACAATAAGAAGATGAATATACGACCATAAAGATATTCTATATTGCATTATTTTACTGGTTTGTACAGAAACAGTTGCCAATATCTCATTAAAATATAAATCCTCAGCAGTATGCACATTATTTTATATTCCTGGGTCAAGTCTTGTTAAATGGCTTCACTCATAGTGACTAAATACTGTAAGTTTCAGGTTTTGTTTTCCTTTCTACTCTCTTTGACTCTTTCTTTTCAATTGATCTGATGACTTTCATTTCTTGTATTTTACTCTGTGGACTGTTTGTATTTCTCTGGTTGTCGAAGGTTTTGTAGTTTTTATCGTCTGTCACTATCAGTCGTGCTATTTTCCTGTTTTGATTCAGCCTGTTAAAAAAAGAAACATTCCATGTTGCTAAAGCACTCTATAAACAGACCCAGCACAGCTCTGTGTCTCTGGCTGTTTTATGTGTGAGTCTTAAGGGTTCTCTCCCCTCTCGCTCTTCACAAGTCTACCTCCCTCCACCCGAGCGTAACGACAGCCGCAGTGGAGACACGCACGCACACATCAGAGACTGTTGACTTGTGACTGTCATTCCAAGCAGCCATTTCTGATGTAAGTGGGGGGAAATCAAAGGTTATCATCTGTCACTGAATGCATTAAGGAACCATCTCATTTCCTGCTCTTTGTACCACTTCTATATGCAAGGCGGGCTTCCTTTCAATTAGGCTTCATGAATACAGATCCTTCCCAGTGGTACAGCCAACAGAATGAAACATGATTCGTCTTGTATTCGGCTTTTTGGGAATCACAATGTGGGTATTTTCTTTTATTTATGAGACATTGACAATGGCGCGTGTGCCAGTGACGCTGTCAATGTAGACAACTTCATACGGTGGCTTCCATGAGATTTCCTACATTCAAATCATTACCTCAAAACTTGAAAATCAATGCAAAAAAATCAAGAGGTTTTTCTTGCTCCATTCCTGTAGAAGTACACTGCTGGATGGCGGGTTTCTTCATTTTCCCTGGTAAAGTGACTAATGCCTTCTGCTTGGTGGGCTCATACATCATGGCAGGGCCAATGTGTCTGTGTTTAACTAATAGGCTGCGTGTCCTCAAGCAGCCACGGATGGCATGGGTTATGACAAACTGCATCAACAAGACATTCATTACCCTCAACATCCTAGCAACCAAATCACAATTACCGCGATCCAAGAGTGAGCATCCAGCCCCGCTGCCGCGCTCTTATTCCTCTCGCACACCACGCTGCCAATGCATAAATTAGCCTCCTTTTGTCACATTGGGGGGTTGGTGGGTTGAGAGTTAGCTCAGTTTGGTTTTTTTTTTCTTGCGATGAGATGAGGCGTAGGGAATCCAGATGACTGCGAAACTTTGTTACTGACAAATCAATAAACGCCACTTTCACTCTCACCTCTCCATCTGTACATATTAACGCGCCTGTATGTCTGGAGATTTATTTTTTCCCTTACACGTGTATTCTTGTTTGTGTGTATGTGTGCATTCATGCAGATCGTTGTCTTGACTGAGTAATGTACTTGGCCTGTGCTGTAGCAGGACTCTATTGTTGCGTCGTGTCCTCCCCACAGTCATTAGATGGCCATTAATCTCTCATCTGCCATTAAAACAACAGTCAGTGAGCCGGTCTGAACAATAGAGTGGCCCTTCCTCCAGCCCCTCGACACATACTACAACGAGTTTGAATTAGGCTCTCGGGGGTCACCGATTAGACCCACATATTTCATCCAGACGGCCGAGTTCACAAAGAGGTTATGCGTTGCTCCTCTGAATGGAAAGCTTGAACAACGTGGATTTTCTGTCAAGACATGTCTTTTGTACTGTAGAATAAGCTCAGAGATGATCAATATTTCTCTTAGTCACTTAATCTTATGGAATCTTGATTAACTTGTTCAACTCAAAGTACTGCTTGTGTCGGGGGAAACTTGTATAGTTTATTCTTCCACTGTGAGCCATAGTGATATGGGGGGTGTGTCCCTAGAATGTGGGCACCGCAGTACATTTTAATATCGCATAAAGCATGCTGCCTCTGTTAATACCTACAACACCAATTAAAATAATCCCCAACTAATCAAGTAAATACTCAGTTAACACACAACAGCTGCAGTGGGAAAGTAGTAAAGCTTTTTCAACAGAAAATACAAAGATAAAGATTAGAATTTGACAATAACAAGTAACAAATAGGATCTTTTAATGATCTCAAATGAGCTTGTTTAAGCCTTGAATGACAACTCAATGTCAGTGGCGGCATCATGAAATTAGATATTAATATTTATGACAATCAAAAACAACTAAACTTGTTTATGTTTCTTGTAAATACCTAATAAGTGGGAGTGTTCAATTTGCATTTACCCATAGTTTTGTTTCACATGCAACATTTTGAAGAAAAAAACAACTGTTGTTTTGGAGAGAATGGAGGAGAGCACGTCCCTTTTTGTCTGATTTAGGCACAGTGTCTGACGTCGACTCTGACATGTGGCTGTGTTCAGTATCTCCATTGCTCTGGGTCCAAGCGACCACAATGCAATGGGGTGAACGGACAGACCCGCAAGCAGAGTCACAAAAAGTGACACAACATATAAATACCATTGAAGAGACACACAAGAAATAAAAGGCTGACTGAACACACCAGTGGGAGATTTGCATATCCCATTGTTGCTTGAAGCACTGAGGAAACCGGCAACAGAAAAAAAAAAAAAAAAAAAAAAACACACCCAAGTTCCTAATTTGAATTTTTTAATCTTCAAACTGCAATTTCAGATTTCACAGAGGAGAAAATATGAGGCCATAGTCACAGTTTTACCATAACACATTAAGCATTTTCACCATAAATCAGTTTATTGATGTGCATTTTTTTTTTTAAGTGATGTTCGGAAACGAGGCAATATCACTGAATCCGTCCTGCTATGAATCTCAGTTATTCACATCTCGCTGAAGGTGAAAAAAACACCCTCTCCGGCTGCAGGGGCATAATTAACAAAAAAATGTTAAAGCTGGGAAAATGAAAACATGGGGGAGCAAGAAAATAAAAGATTTATGTGCTGCTTTTTACATAAAATTAAGTCTCTTTTTAAAAAGAAACTTGGGAGTGCGAACTCTTTCCTCCTCCCACCAAACTTTCGCCTTCTTTCCTTTAAGGCGACGCATGTTTATGCTCACGGGAAGCACCTCACCCATTAGCATTATTCATAACACGAGGCTTCCTCGGTCCGCCCTTTGGTGGAAAAGAAAAACGACTTCACACTCCAGTAGCTGTGAGCGGGCGAGTGGAGCTCTCCCTTCGATGAAATATGCCTTAATCCAAAAGCATGGCTGGTTAGTTAAGTGAGTGACGCTCGGCGGTGCAATTTGCCCCTCGTTCAGCCCGGCTCAATCAAGACTTTCTCTCAACCGCCTGAACAGGATTAAAGTCTACAATGTGAGTGAGTAAATGGCTAATTGCATCGGCCCGTAATGTATTATAAGTCAGGCCATACTTAGAGAGCCTCACTGTAGGGAATAATTAACACTAAATTCTAATGCAACTGCTTTTAGCGGTAATCCACTAATAGATGATTACTATTACAGGATTAAAACTACACTCATAATTACACAGAACAATGACATCACTGACAGGAAACTATCTTGTAAACAAATCACAGTAACATAATTGACAGATGGGGAGTAGAAGTCAAATAGAAAATCATCTGTACTCGAAATAAAGTTTTAAAAAAGTCACTTTTTGTGTTCGAGAAGCTTGTTTCTTAACGGCTGATAGCGACACGAATGTTTTCCAATTGGAAGTAATTATAGTCCAGTTTAACTTTGCTTTGTTGTTGCTGCTTCTTCTTGCCATTTCTTTCTATAACAGGTATTATGCTGACTCCTGTATGACTGCACAATATTTGCAACCACTTAAAGTGAGCGCCTGCAGTTCCAGACACTGTATGATAATGACTGAATAGCATCATTTACCTACTAACTAACAGATGAAACTTCAGCTGAGCTAATGTGTGACAATACCACAGTTACTTTTTCATTGCAACTAGTTACTTTTCAGTTTCAGAAACTAGTAATTAATCACTACTTTTTCAATGAGTTACTAGCAACTGTGATCAGGTTCTGGCTTTGAAAGCACTGGGGAGTCCTGTGAGTAACTGGTCAACTGGGACTGGCTCCATGTCCAACAACCCTAGTCTGAATAAATATGATAGTAATAGAAGGGTGAATGGGTAGTGGTGAGTATATTACATGTTAACTCATTGAATCAGACTGGGGGTTTTTTTTGTTGTTCTTTTTATAGGAGGTCTTATCTTTAGTTCATGTGAGTTTCCAAGGAACACAATATAACAACATCATGCAATCTGTTGACACTCTGGATTGATTTGTTAAGGAAGTTAAACCAGAAATTGTGTCTCTCTTGTCATATTAGGGGAAAAATCTCTGTCTTTGTTGCTTATCTCTTCTCACGAGAAATACCACGACAGTGATCGTATCTGAAACAACATCAGATCTGGAGCTGTTATGTGGACGTCAGATATGGATTTTGTGTATCAAATATGAAAACAGCGCAGAGTTGTTGGAATAGTGCAGAAACTCTTGAGATAAATGGGTGAGATTGATTCTTTTATCTTTCACAAAACGAAATTGTGCGTGTGTGTGGACATGTGCGTGTGTTTTCCAGCCACAATCTCTCTGAAAATCTTCACACTGTAATTTTGAGTCTTCCTATCAAGCTGGTGGTTGTACGGAAAATATATGGGTGAGAATCAGAATTTATGATAGTATCTGGTATGCACTTGCGAATTGACGAACAACATCATGAAACGATTTAATGCGGTTCTTTTTGTTGTTTGTAGTGACGAGAGATGTGTTGGTGAGAGGTCTTGATTGCATGAAGGCTGCAGTTAAATGAGCCGTGTTGTCATGAACAAACTAAATGCATGTGATTAAGACAGGAGAGGGAACTTGGGTTGAATACAGGTAATGAAATGAACCAGCATAGTCATTTACAAAGGCCTGGAGTCAGGAGATGATGGTCATTTGCACAACTTAAGTAAATAAGTCAGAAATGTACATGTTGGTGGTAAATGAGAGGGAAACTAAATCCCAATGCATGCATGCATGCAAAATCATAATAAAACAACTAATTTGCTTGTTGCACACCTGCCATTATTTTAAGAAATCCAGCAAGCTTTGTCATCCATACATCCCTCATTGTTTTAAAATATTTCCCTTCAACATTCTAAGATAAAATTGTTTGTTTTCAACATTTTGCACTTTTTATCTGTGGCGATATTTCTGTCCAACTTGAAGCAAAGTCTTTCTAAATTTCTACAATCAACAGAAAGAAAAAAAAAAGCAACAGTGTTTGGGCCACACTGCCTCCTGAAGGCATTTCACATTCTAGCATAAGGCTTATGGTTACACCCCGCACTAAATGTAATCACCCCCCCTACTATGCAGATGGTTTAGTGTTATTCTATCTGTAACTGGACGCGATGCCAGGCTCTGAGTGGGCCTAATGACTTCCAAACCCAAGTTGGTTAAGTGGGAATTCAACACCAGCTCCCTGCTGTAACCTAATCTCCCCTTAGACCACCTGGACCCAAGATACACCCCGTGGGTTCAAAACGCACTTGACAGTGGTGGCACAATGGATCATTTGCATTTTTTTAGCACGCAGCTCACGGCAATATCAAGACAGTTAGTGCTTGTGGGATTATTTTGCTTTGACACCATGCTGTAAAGCAGATGCCGCACTGGCTGTCAAGCAAAAGACATCGTAGTTGATATTACCAACACCCAGATGTAAATGGGCCATTGTTCTTGTCTCCCCAAGTGATTATGCGTGATGGAGAAATTCTTGGCAAAGAGAATAAAGAGACATGAAAAAGTGGAGGTTTTCCTTTTATAGTACAACTGACATTTGGTCTCAGATGAGAATTGCACCTTCACTGCCAAACAGCTCATCCAGAGATCTGACTGGGAGAAATTTTATGCTAATGTGGAGGGTGTTTGGGAGGGAGGGTTAATGTCTCAGAAGTTGTGCTTCAGCATTCCCTACCCCCTGCAACGTCTAAATATCGAGGGGATTTTTTTTCCTTGTACATATTTCATGCATATGTGTGCATTTTTTTTTATTTTTTCATAGCAGCATGTAGCAAGCAAATGGCTGCAACATATCCATAACAGCTCCAGATGGTTCCTTGTAACATCTGCCTAACCTGACAAAACATAGCCTGCAGCATGTGGCCATAAGGTGTATTATTGGGTTATTCTGGCACAAGGTTGGCTTCAAATCGTATAACAGTCACTGGCTGACAGCACATACTCTAAGGCTCGACAAAAAAATGATTGTCTCTGCTATACATGAATGACAGGTCATCTCTGCGCCGTATATGCTTTGTCTTTTTCTTTTTTTCTTTTCCAGGGTCTTCCCAACGCGCAGGGTGAAGCCGAGGCACCTCTGAAGGTGGGGTCATGCCAAACTATATTAATGAGTTGGATAGGCAGACAGTGACAAACAGGCTGTGAGACAGACAGGGGCAGTGGAACGGAACAGACTTGAAACTGTGTCTGGTGACTGATAAGTGATGGAGGAAGGATGAGGAGAAGGAGAAGGAGGGGTTGAGACTTTATGATTTGGAGAGGGTGAGGTTTAAAAGGAAGAATCGGGTAAAAAAAAAGCGAGGATTTAAATGACTTATTGATGGTACACGACTTATCTTTACTTGCTTCCATTTACTCCACTATTGGCTTACTGCTGTGCAATCCTCTTATTCTTTGTCACACCTGCTTTTTTTTGTGCCAGTTACCTCACATTTTACCTCTTCTAACTCCACCCATCCCCTCTTCTCTCTATTCCTCTCCTGCCTTGTATTATCTAGTCCAGGCCTCTTGGCTGATTGGTGAGTATGGTAATCAGGGAGAAGCTGATAACGACTGATAAGTCCTCTCCTCAGGTGTTAAGAGCTTGAATGACATTTTTACACAGTCGTAAAATTGGAGAAAAAAAAAACCCCAGTAAAGCCGATGAAAGATTGCACCCTCTGTGATTCGCTCTCTCTGTCTAACACGGATGTATACAATGTGTGCAAATAGCCATATCTAGCGCTCACCACTGCTGTTGTGCGCACATGCATCATGTGTTCATCCCTTTGCCTCGTCTGGAGGGGCCACAGGAGAGATGGGTTTGAGGAGTGTCACTCTGCCCACAGAAAGGGCTTTCATCCTGGGCTTATCAGAGCCAACACAGGGGCAGATTGTTGGCTGGTGGAGCGAAACGGCGAACGGTGCCGCCCCCCCACCACACACAACCACATTGGACATGTCTTTCCCTGACTTTGTGACCCGCCTCCTCAACCTCCCCCCCCCCGCCCCCCACCCCTTCCCCACAAACACACACAGGGACAAAGTGTATGTTTGCTCACAGCCAAACTGACAGAAACACAAAGAAAGAAACCACACATGGATGCTAATTCTACTCCATTTGTCACTCTCACTTACGAAATGATTAATCAATTATAACTGTTTCCCACAAAACACAAAGATGATGCTGTTTTGATCTGGCACTGAATCCCACCCCGTTTCCTGTTTCAGTTTTAGGCCTGAACCCAGAAGAAGTGCTCCCCACAGCGCCAGTGTTGAGCCCATATGCACCTCTAAATCATGTTGTACTATCGCCACGCTCCAATGAGCAACTATAACCATGATGGAAGACACCAGATGATCTGTGTAGTACAGCATTGATCGTTTCCATAATCCCAAATTAACATTGTTTAAGAATAAAAGTAGCCATCCAAGTTCACCCGAATGAAGATCAGAAAAATTCATACTCTGGGATTTTCTGACAACCAAAGAGATTTTGAAAATCCAGACTTCTGTGTCTGTCTGTGTATGAGCGAGAGACTTGTCAAGTGGAATTACACTCAGAGGTGAAAAGGTCAAACTCACTGACCCACAGAGACAGGCAGACAACTTGCTGGGTGGAAAAATGCAAGGAAAAAAAGAAAAGGTCAGTTCATGCAATACTTTCCCCAAAATCCCATCAGAGGGAAGGAGACAGACAGAAACAAAGAGAACAGTGTGGGTGTTATGTTTCTCTAATAAGTGGACAGTTTTGTTCATCTGTTGCGCAATTTATGGCCCGAATATGTCAATTAGAGGTGAGACCTGCGAGCAGAAGTTTACTTTTTTTTCTAAATCCTGCATGCTTTGTCTATTATCTCCGAATTGTTTTGCCAAAATTGAGATTTGATACTTTACATATCTTTTCCAAGAATTTCAACAAAGTCCCTTTGTCCCTGGTTGATTTAGGCAATAACAGTGATTCCTTTCTGCTATGAAGTCATTGAGTTCTGATTTGGCCATATGGAGGTGACGGCTGTGTGGGTCTGACCACAGCCTCCCCTGCTCTGTGTGGCTTTTGCTGGACACCATAGGTGGCGGCGGGATGAAGGGGTGTCTGTCTAGCCCCCTTCCATGCTGTCTAACAGGCTGGGCATGAGGTACGGCATCTGTCTCTGGAGGACATGCCCACACCAAATATTGGCCTAGGTCATAGCAACACACACTCACATTTATGCACGAGCAAAAAAAGTGCAAATCTCATTTAAATGCTATTATCCTGCAGTAATGTAGCAGGAAATGGTGTAAAGTCTCATATATCCAGTGTCTCTTGTTAAAAGGTTAATGTTTCAATCTGAAAGCAGAATGTCCAATTTGATTTGGCGTGCAGCTTCGCTGGAAGCAATGCCCCTTATATATGCCAAATGTCTTTTAATAATGCAGGTTGCAGTTTCATTCATAGTTATTGATGTAACGTCCCACTGATTGACTTTCAAACTGGACAAACTTCAATGAACGTTGCCCGCAGTTGTGACCACTAGAACGGTAATATCTCTTGTAGAACTTTGCAATGTTAGAACCAACATCCAAGATCTTTAGACAGCAAACTGCGCAGTGAAACCAAAGTTGTTTACTTTTGTAAGTTACTTTAGATATGAGTAATAGTACAGTGTAGTTCGATGCAATAGTGCTGACTTTTGTAGAACTGAAAGCACAAAACTCAGGAGTCCTGTGAGACTCTTAAAAGGCCAGAGGCTCTGGGACAATTTAAGACCGCTGCAAGCAAAGTACGGGGAAAGAAATAGCTTTTTGCTACAGCCTGAATGGAGCCCCGCAGCGTGAGTGTGTGGAGACAAGCTCGCACAAAATCACAAATGAAATGTTCGATGTAAATGGTCTGACGAGAGTCATCAATCTCTCAGTGGCCGCTGGGCAGCCGGGGTGGAGCAGGCAGCATCGGAGTAGTAAAGCTGTGCGAACAGAGATAGTCAGCAGTGTGGCAGACAGCGGGACAAGCCTCCAGGCTGCAAACTGGAATTGGCCTCTGAAATGCTCTGCGACTCCGTCCAAATGAAAGGTGCTGAACTCGTTTGTTGCAAACACTGAGGGTCCATATTGGGCCTGAGAAGACCATTATCATACCTCCAAAATAGCGGCAATCCATTTTCGCACCGTTTTGAGTCATACACAACATTAAAGAAACGACCCTGAAGGCACAGCATGAAACTCATCTGAATCAAACTGTTTTGTTGTTGGAGTTAAAAGTGATGGTGAGAAATCCGCAAACTGCCCATGAAAAGCTCAATTTAAACTCTCCGTGAAGAAACAGTCATTACATTTCTCAGCTTAGCCCTTTCTTGCCATTGAGGAGTCTGGTTGAACACTAAGCAACAGGGAGTAAACAGCTCCATAATAAACATAAACTGGATTATATAGTCAGTCAGTGAGTGGCGCTGGCATGTTGGCACATTGGCTCCCTTTTAATTAGCAAGTTGTAGTTTAGTTGCTAATTCAGCAGTAAGTTGTCACAGTTTCCATTAGCTCAGTCTGCCCTGCTGTAAAAAAGAAAAAGAAAAGAAAACAACAACAACAACAATGTAGGCCATCATATCTTTGACGCTGGTTTAGTACCAGAAAAACCAGCATCAGATAGAGCAACTTGTATTCTATTTTTAGTGGTTTGTTGGGCCCACATCAGAGCAGAGCTGGTGGTTTGGTGCTTCACATCAGCATAGCAAGAAAACTATGATGCATTATTTTCTTAGCGAGGTACTTGCTCCATAAACTCTGCCAGAGAACTATGAGTTTTGACTGGTTAAATAAATATTTCGCTCCTCTAATTTGGACTCTCCAGCCATTCTCCACATCACTGGGTTAGCATTCATCTAATGTGTTGGATTTGTCTTCAGAGTAAATCCACCGACAGCTGTAACCGCTGGCATGAAATCTTCTCAGTGAAACATTCTGGAACTTTGCTGTATTTAATGATATGGCGTGACTCCACCTTGCACTGGTGATGTACTTTACCAGTGATCTCTTTTCTGATCCAATACCAAGTAAACTCATAGCTGACATTGCTGATGCTGGCACTTTGTAGGTACTTTCAGTGTCACTAGGATGCGTGGGGCATTTATACATTGGTTACTTATTGGCTGCCTTGTTTGGAAATTGGACCTAAATAGCATAATATCTTTAGATTTTGCTGAAAGAACACACATTTTTGACAACTACAAAGTAATAATCGATATTTTTTTCCATGTGAATCGATACTAAGATAGACGTACGTGATATCAGAAGTGATATTTTGGTATCAGTCCAGAAGTCACGACTTGACAGTAGGATTCACTTTGCACTGATCTATACGCAGAAACCCGCGGCAGTCGGATTGCAAAAGCTTTTATTGAAAATGAAATCAAATACACAGGCTTCTAGACTGATCTACTTAGAATAGACCAGACTGGTCAGAATGGAGAAAACCCTAATGAAAGCCAGGCCTTCTCATTTTCACCATCATCACACATCAAATCCCTTTATTTTTAACCGAAAACAATTATGCTACTAAGGAAACTGACCAATAGAGGAGGAGGTATCAAACACATATCGCCAGAGCATGTACACAAAGCAGAAGTCCAGTAACAGTATGCACCTGCTCCGGTCCTGTTTCAGCTACAATATCAGCGTGCATCGGTTTTACACTGGTATAATGAGCAGGTGGTGTCCTATTGTGGAGCACTGTTGGAAGTATAACAGAACAAAAACATGCTTAAAACTGTGTAGTTTTGTGTGTGTGTGCCAAAGTAAAGCGAGCCGGGAGAAACAGATTGCACAGAGGAAGACAGACCGGTGGAGAGCGAGACTAATGAAGGTTACAGAGAAGGAGAAAGCTTGAAAAAAAGGGTAGGAAAAAAAAAAAAATGAGTCTGGGATGATAAAAAAGAAAACGAGACGGAGGGATTGCCGAGGAGTCTCTCTGGATTTGTAGAATCCCCCTCAGCCTCAAGTTTTGGGACAAAGTCACACTGACACACTTTCCCTTCTTCTCTTCCTTTCTTTTCTCCCTCCCCTTTTTCTTTCACACTGATAATGAGAACTGCAGGTGTCCGTCGACTGTCACACGCACACACCGCAGAGTGTTTAACAGCACGCACACACACACACACACACACACACACACACACACACAGACACACACACACACACACACACACACGCACGCACACACGCACGCACACACACACACACACACACACACGCGCACACACACACACACACACACACACACACACACACACACACACACACACACACACACACACACACACACACGCACACACACACACACACACACACACACACACACACAATACTTGGACATCTGCCATGGTGCCAGGACACCTACAGTGAGATGCGGAAATAGGAGGAAAACCATAAGGGTCATTTTCTGCGTGAGTTTCATCCAATCCTCATTCTTCATGCAAACACCCTGCTTCATGTTACATCTGCTATGGTGCTATGCCGGATACAAACTGTCTGAGCTATATTTGTTCCCTCAGCTCTTTTTCCTTTTTTGTGTGTGCGCGTGTGTGTGAAAGCTTGAAAACACCACAATGAACATCAAACAGGATATGTAAATGCAGGTTCCATACTTAAAAAGACACATTACAAGACACATCAAGTCATTCTGACCGTATCAAAATAGGAAAAAAAATGTATAAAAAAATACACTGCACGTCTTTGAATAACAAACTTGTGTGTATGTACACAGTATCCCTTTCAGCTCCAGATTACAAAAGGAGCCATAACCTCCTAGAGTTTCTTGTAATTGACATGGCTAATTTTCTTGTACTCAAACTAGACAGACAACACAGACATCAGCCATCTCATTAATGCATGGGGGCATTTAGTCTGGGAGCATAATGAGCAGGAGATTGCAGTGCTGTGAATCAGGTTCATAAAAGTGGAGGCAAGCGACGCTGGGAGATCACAGTGATGAAAATATTTGTTACAGCTCGTAAACCGGAGGTGTATCCAACATCGTCGCTGTACTTAGACGACAACCTCAGTGGCAATGTTAAGGACATCTACAGTACACAAGCCAGTGAGTTATATGATGTGTGCATATGTTTGAGTGCTTCAATACAGCATGCCCAACGTCACAAAACCAACCAGCATCCAACAGTGTGGCTCAGCCTCATTATGCCGTATCCAGTTTCTCTGGCGTCTGTAACACTGTAAGGCACTAAATGATGAATGAATCTTCGCCTGACGTTCGCCTGCACTGTACTCAACAACAGAGAGAACCCAGAGCACGTGTTTCCACACATTCGGCTCCTCACATAAAACCATAGAGCAGCAAATTCTATATTCATCTCTAACTATACTCGTATTTAAAGTTTGATCAAAAAAAAAAAATAGTGAGGGCTTTCATAGAGAAACCAAACAGAAGAAACATGTTAATTTTGATGTGCTGTTTTCAACATTTTCCCACTTAATGACACCGACTATCTAATCAACACATCCCAGCCAAGCCCACTAAGTCATTCATTTACCGTATTTTACTGCTCTTGACAGCAATAGGAATGTTTTTGATGATGATTAGGTGTTAATAGGTGTTGACTTGGGTTTAAAAAAAAAAAAAAAGCAGCTATTTTGATATTTTTGGAAATTTGAACAAAAGCCACGAAACATATTCTGCCCAGCAATAAAACAAAATATCAGCTCGAGACAAAATCGCATTGGTTTGAATCGATCTGTGCATGTCAGCAGCAGCAAAACAAGACTTCATACGTCAGGTCAGAGGAGTCCACTCCTGACAAACAACACAAAAGAAAACAGCAGAACACATTTGCTGGCTGTCCTTTGAACTGTGCTTCTCCCAGACAGACAGTCACTGGCAGAGGAGATGTGATGAATTCCCCCGGAGCCAGCTGGGGAAGAAGAGCTGAACTTGTTCTCACATCTCCCGCTACTGAGGGGAAATAACTAGCTCCACTCACTTTGATGATAGGAGAGGAATACACACATGCACACGCTGGCTCTCTGCCTGGCCGCTTGGAAGTAACTCATTTTTGCGCATCCCTCTCATGTCCCCCTGCTATTTTTCCTCGGATTTCCCGCTCAACCGGACTGCTTCTTGTCTTGCGTTTCACTCCAACTTCGCTCAGCTTCCTCTAGTCATTCTGCCTCACTTTTCACTGCTCAATGGGGGGAAACCAATTGTTTTTTTTCCACCATAGCAAATCACTCCAGCCATAATTAACATCATTACTTCTGCTGTTGTTAAGTTTGTGATAATGACCCTCCCCATCAGCCCCCCCCACCCCCCCACCATTCTCAAAGTCTCACTTACCTGTGCAATCTCATAGAGCAGTTTGTAGTGTTCCTCCCGTTTCTGCAAGGTGCACAAATTGCAGCCCATTCTAGTTGTCAGGGAAACAGTGCCGGGAGCCTCTGCTGGAGTGTGTGCGCTGTCTGCGGTGTGTGTGTGTGTGTGTGTGTGTGAGTGAGTGTGTGTGTGTGTGCGTGTGTGTGTGTATGTGTGAGCTCCCCCTGGGGCTGTGCACACTCAGGCTCCTCTTCCTTGGCTCCCCCCACACCTCCTTCTCATCCGTGTATCCTCAGAGATCCCCTCTGTCGCTCTGAACACACACACACACACACACACACACACATTATAGTTCACTGTTATGGATGGAAGGTATGGGTGCAGTATCATCAGTGTGTGTGTGTGTGTGTGTGTGCTTGTATGTTTGTAAGTGTGTGTGTGTGCGTGTGTGTGTGTGTGTGTGTGTGTGTGTGTGTGTGTGTGTGTGTGTGTGTGTGTGTGTGTGTGTGTGTGTGTGTGTGTGTGTGTGTGTGTGTGTGCGTGTGGATATCAGTTATTAGTTGAGTCAAACGCACCTGACTTTCCTTTCCCTCTTGCCTGTCACTCCGCCTCCTGACTCTCACTTGCATGCCTGCATGCGCTCTGCTGCCCCACTCTCTCCACTCCACCACCTCCTCTCTCGGAGTGAGCACATTCTCGTACGTACACACACTTTTGGCTCGCAGAGACACACCTCCTCCCGTGGCAGGCTGCCTGCACATGCCCGCTCCCACTCTGGCTCGTGAATACACAGCATCCTTATTGGCTGCTTGAGGGAGAAGAGGGGAGGGGTATGGTCTTATCTGGGGAAGAGTCGGCATCAGAGCGTCAGTGCTGTTGCTCACAAGTGGAGTAAAGGACATGCTGTGTGTGTGTCTGTCTGTCTGTTTGTTTGTCTGTCTGTGCCTATGGCTTCATGTGTTTGTTGTCTGAAAGATGCTCCCACCATTTCAAAAGCTCAAACAAGAGTTACAATCCCATCCCTGCAGTTCATCAAGTTCTGTGAGAGTTATTTGTCATGTAACGAGTGGATTCGGAGAAGGAGATCAATCTCATTTGGATTCAATCAGATAGCCTTTTGCACTTAGCACAGCGACCGGAGGAGTGGTGTTTAGTGGTGGCCATGGATTTACAGTCAGAGGGCGTTAGTCACTGAACAGATGCTCCTTCTCTTCGCCCACAGTTAGACAAGGGCACCGGACTCGGCTGACACAGGAAGGAACACAGACTAGTATTGATTGGCTTCAAATTAGCTTCCAGCCCAACTGGCCCATCTCTTCTGGGTCTGAGGGGACAGAGTGGGAGTGGAAGAAAAAAGAGGCGATGGAAAGAGGAGGAGAGAAGAGGACGGAGTAGTGCTGCTTAGATAAATCGAAGAAACAGTGATGTTTTTAAAAATTACGCCTTCCAAATGCAAACACGTCTTGAGAGAGAGTTTTTCTGGTACATTCCAAAATGTTTTTTGGTGATGTTCATGAAATCTTACAGCATAACATTGATTTGTATGAACTATTTAACTGTATGTTTAGGGTTGTTTTGAAGCAACAAATATCAATTCCATGTGAAGTTTTTTTTTTTTTTTATGACCAAAAACCGGTATAAAAACACATTATCGCCCCCTCTGAAAATACACTTTTGTCATTTTTCTGACAAACAACATGAGATAGTGTGCAGCTTATCAGATCTTTGGTCCCTCAGACAGTGCAGACATGCTGCTTTCTAGTCTCTGTGTGCAACTAAACTACATATTGACAGCAATACTGTATTGATTGTTTTGCTATCTCTCAGGAGAAAGAAAAATCTAAAATGTACAAGTTTTGATTCGAAGAGAGGAAAATAACTTTTCAATTCGATTTATTTATATATAGCGGGTAATACAATACAATGAACTCAAGGCACTTTTACAGCAAGCATGGGTGATGGTGAAAAAGAGGATTTGTCTTTTAACCTTTGCGGAAGCACACACAGAGTTGGAGACTTTGTGATGTTCCAGTTGGGGTTATGGGATGGAAAGAAAGAAAAGGATGTAGGACTGAGACAGAGAACAACAAGCAACAGACAGATTGTTATAAATCCACTCGCTGCAGACGTGATGGAGGAGAGAGAGAGAGAGAGAGAGAGAGAGAAAGAGAGAGATTGTTCGTGAAACATCACTGAAGAAGCTCGGTTTAGGTCCTCCAGCAGTTCTTCTGGGGTGATATGGCACTAACATCTCTATAAGATATGATGGAACCTGGTTGTTAAGAATTTTATTAGTGAAAAGAAGAATTTTAAATTCGATATGACCTTTCCTGCTGGTTCCTGTCAATGTTTCTTGAATCACTTTGCTCAAAGTCGAGAGTTAGAACTTTAAACCAAACTCGAATGTAGATTTATCGACCATCTTGTGGTTTTCAAAGCTCGAGCCTGGGCACCCCTATTGGGCTCCAGTGAGCTTGAGGGGGTGCTGAGCAGCAGGACTAATCTGGGGCTCAGGTGGAAGTTTTTCCCCCCAGGATAATTTAGTAAACAGATTAATGTGACTGTGCCAGTAGGAATTATTAGCAAATATGAAAAGGAAATTAAAAGTTTCAATTGAAAAAAAAAACCTTGGGGTTGCCATCCCAGCATTTCTCTACTTGAATAAAGTAAATTTTGCAACATGTTTCCCATTGAGAAACCCAGGCTGCGTCACAAACCAAAGTGCATATTTCTAAATGGAGAAAGGATCTTCTTTGTGACTCTAAATGTATCCATCATATTTTGAACTTTCTATAAAAGATAGAGACATGTTCTCAGCAAATTAAGGCATATTTTAAAAAGTTAAAGGGTCATGTTATTAAAACTGATCAGAATAATCTGCTATTACTTTGTGAAATATAATAATAATGCATTGTATAAATGCATTGCATTGTGTTTACAGGTTCTCAACTTGTTAATATGTTAGTCAGTAGAATTAGCATGCAAGCAAAGAGTTTAATTAAACTTAGACTTATTCTGGAATCACAATAATTTTCTAGTGAAAATGCACCATCAACTTTTTTTTTGTTTTTTTCCCAGAAACATTTTCTTTATTTATTTATGTTGACAAGTGCAAGTATTTTACCGTTCAATGATATTCAATATTCAGTCTTTACTTGTTTTTGTTGGAAAATGTTGAATATCTTTAGGGTTTTCCTGAGAAGAATGGACAGGTTCACAAAATAAAATCTACAAAAAAAAAAAAAACACATCATACTACCTCGTACTACACCATATTACCCTTAAATAAAGTTTGAACGTTTTCATCCACAGCCTTCAATTTCTTATTAGGAAGCCTGAAAATCAGTGCTTCTGGTGCATGAACTGCTTATTCCTTCTTCACTAAAGCTCACATTTGCAATGGCTGACGCGTTACAGCTCCAACAAAAGCTATTCACCACACAGACTTGTTAATTCTGCCCCCTCAGACTATAAGCAGAGAGCACAGATGTGTCATTCTTCTTATCTTGAGTCACGCAGGTACAGAGACCACAGTGGTTCAGTCGAGGGTGTCAGTGCACATCCAGATACAACCTCGCTGATAACGCTTCACCCTTTCCCTCGGACCACTCTTTCCCTCCCTGATGAGGTCACCGCCGTCTCCGCTGACCTTTGAAGGTGACTGCTCGGGGTGACATCACCAACTAATGAACTTGAAGGTTTCTCCCTTTGTTTTTAGTTTCCCCTCCCGCGCTGCTTTGTTCTCCTCCTCAGTCGTGTGTCCCTCCACTGTCGCTCAATGCTGATGTTTGCAGTCTGTGTCTGGGCTTAACGATGCAACCGCACTCTGGTTAAACCGCCTCTGTGATCCATCCATAAGCTCAGATTTGCTGACAAACACGCAAGAGTAGAAATCACGACGTCTGTCTGGATCGTCCGGCGCTGCACATAAAAAAAAACACAATATCTCAAGCACAAAGTAACACACACAAATACAGCGGACTCCCAAAAGATCGACGCCACATTGAAAATGTCATTTCCGTACAAACCCTGAAATCACAGTGCAGCTTACAACACTTTTAATGAGTGTCAGCAATCACATTTAAAATTCCCCATTGGCCGTTCAAGTAAATTAACTTGCAGCCATTATTTATTGGCTGTCCTTCAAGCTTCCAGCTGAACCTTGCTTACTGCGGAGTTTTGTGATAATAGGAAACACACATCAGCACTAACCAAATGTGTCAGAAGTCCAATTTCTTATTCTAAGCAATGTAAACAACCAGAGCCGTCGGCATCAAGCCTTGTTGAACTTCTTACCATTCAGAGATTCAATTATTCACTCAGAGATGAGGAAGCGGCTCATGCAAATATGAACATTTAAAAACAATTAAAAGTCCAGTCAGCAGGAAGCTGTTCGCTGGCGGTCTGACTTGAGATCTGGTGATCTGGAGAGTTTAATTTGCCAGATGTTCGGAGTGGGTTTGAAGTGCAATATGTAAAATTATTAGCAGTGAGAATTGCAAAGTACCAGCACCATTAAATTGAAGCTGTAGAAAAGTAAAAGCATGATGATTGATAGTATCCTCGGGATGTGATTTGGACAGCCGAGATCAGGAATGATAAAAATCCTGATCACAGGATGGAGAGCTTGTAATACTCTTTCTTTTCACCAGAGGGTGACCTTATTTTACCACTTTAAAAACTTAAAGACTAAAAAGTACTGATGTCAAATGATGCCAATTCATTTCAGCAAGTTGTTAAAATCCATTGACAATACATGTACAATTATTTACATAGTTATGTTATATTTGCATGTTAAACTTTTTACAGAAGTATTCTTAAAAGACCTTACCAGTTGGTTAAATTCTGCCTCTTGAAGCTTCAGATATACTGACCTCAGTTAATACTAACCTTAGATTGATGACAAGCGAATGTAATCAGGGGGTGTTTTTGTAGAGTGACTGAGAAGTGCGGACTGAAGTGAAGCGACTGTTCCAAACAATATAAGAGTGAACCAACCACTGTACATCGAACCGTCATGTAATAGCTTATTTAAAAGGGCTTGTGCTCAATAAAAGGGTATTTGGAAATGTGTGAGATTTAACATTTCTGATTATCATGCAGATATTGTTATTATTAGTATGCACTATCTAAATGCAAATGAAAAACTTTGTATACTCAGTATGTTTTTTTGGGTTGTTTTTTTTAAATGGATGGACTCTTCGAGGCTCTTGGAGTCCGGGCTAACAGAGAGAGAGGCATAGTAACCCCCACCTTGTCACTGGACTGTGGGAGCGCCACAATCAGAAGAAGAACATGCAAACTCCACACCACGGCCCGGAATCAGAACTCTTTCTCGTTGTTAAAGAACCATGTTAACCACGACCCAAATACTCCTGCCGACGAACCCACGAAATCTTTCATATCCTTTTCACAGACCTGAAACTAAATCAGTGATGCATGGTATTCCTACCAAATCTGGCGTCATAATTGAGATTCCTTATATATTGTTCATGTCGCCCATTTTCAATCATCTCCACAATGTATTTCCTCCCCAGTTCATATTCCCGTATCATAGCTCTTGTGTGAATGAGAAGCTGGGCAGACGCATGGCTCCTGCTCTTATATAAAATTAAATAAATAAAAAATACTTGTATAACTTCAAGAGAGATGGAATTCAAAACCTATTACTGGGAACACACTTAGCCATCCCAAACAAATTACGGCTTCGTGTTTTGACGTCTGTAGTAGCAGCATAGCAGCGTAGCAGCGTAGCAGCGTAGCAGCGGTGGTGTCGTGCCTTTAAGGGCTCCTGCTTCTTTGACATGCAAGTTACTTTATGTTAAAGAGGCGCCTTCAAACAGCTGGTACTGGTCATTATATATTTTATGGCAGAGTCGGTCCGTGCGATTGGCCAGCCTGTGGAAGGTTAACCAAAAATAGCTTGCTACTGAGGGGAAGTGTTGCACTTCAAAGGAAGAAAGTTGCACCGCATTAGCATAAAGTCTAACATGGCCGTGATTGCAGGAAAATAGACCACTTTGCACATTTACTTCTGAAATTGGAAACTTTTTGAGGAAAGCTCTGAACCTGTGAAGTAAGAATGAACTTCTTTAAAGAAATGTCCAGGTTGTGAGGTATAGGTAAAACAGCCCATGGTATCCTTGACGACTGACGGAGTAGTGCGTCATTGGTAGCGAGGTGATCTAATTAGGGACAATGGTCACGTATTCGGACTCAGCTCAAAGGCATGCCCTCCAGAATACCAAGAAACTGTCATTAAATAAGTTAACGGTGCAAACTTTCCTCTGCATTTCTTCCACAAAGTTGCCTTGAAGCAGATCAATGTAGACACATAACAGAGACGAGGCAGAGCCGTATCTTTAATCCGAAAGAAAAAAATAAAAAAAAAAACCACCTAGGACCCATAAATCTTGGTTTTACGAGGTTCTGCGAGTGTCCTTCAAGTAGTGTAATTTGTAAATCCTCAGAAAGGTAGTTTGGAGGCTCAAAACCACAACAAGTTTTGTTTCGACTTTGAAAAGGAGCTGTGAGGTTTACGTCTGATATCGGTTTTTAATTGGCAAATTAAGCCCGTGATTTTCATCAGTAACATGACAGTAAAATGAACTGTTAAATATCCTGGTGTGTATTAAAGGATCAATGCAAAACAGCAGGATGTCTGTTCACGTAGACAGCTGGACATGTCAAAGCCAACGGCATGAGAAGAGTCTGAGGGCGACCCACACGCCATAACCCATACATTATTGAACACTCTGAACTATTCATCTAAAAACGGGATTAGAGTGCTACTTACTGCATCGAGCTGAGGGGAAATGATTATAATTGAAAAGCATTTATTTCTCTTCTTCTGATAATTTCATTGTAACTATTCATTATTGTCTAATTGCTTTGGACAAAGCCAATGTTCAGATCCAATCCTCATAATAATATCTCTCCTCTACGCATTGTCGTGGGGGGGGGGGATCCCAAACTAATTTATAAGTGTGTTGTGGTACAAACGTGTGTTTGAAAGTCCAATCATAGTTACGGAGTAAAGCGAGGCCAGTGCAGACACACAAACCTGCACATGTGCACATGCAGACAAAACATGTGATAATGAAGCCGTATAAAAAGCCACCATCAAGCAGACCCATGTAAGGAAGCCATATCACTGTTAAATCAGTCACTAACACTTTCCCTCACGTCGCTCCACTGAACAAAGCTATTTAGAGAAGCTAATGGGAGCATTTGGAGATCACTCCTGAACCGCTGCGACCGGACGCAGCGTTAACTTCTGCTTGGTTAACTTCACGATTCAACAAATACAACAAACTTGCAGTCACGGAGGCAGAATGACCGGGGGGGGGGGGGATGTGAGACCGTGACAGCCTCTTCACCCGATAAGCCAGCAGCCAAACTGGCGTCTGACCAGCCGACCTCGCGCCGCGTCAGTCATGCGGGGTCAAGAAGCCTGTAAGGATGGATTTACCCTCAGGCGATGGGGCACAGGTTCACATTTCAGGTTCACAACAGTAGCTTCACCTTGACTGCTGTGGAGAAGGAATACAGAAAAATCAATCTCCGGTGGAATTCTACTCATTGAGTAGTAGCTAGTTACTTTTGACAACATTCTTTGGCCAGAAAATAAATTCTGGCTATAACTGATCCTCGCTGGTGAGTAATGTGGTTTTTGGAGTTGCTCTAGAAAAGAATGGACACTTTGTTCATCGATTAAGTTCCCAGTTACCAGAAGAGAAATTGCATCATTGATTCCTTCATGTTCCCAAGTATTAACACCAGTAGGTCAGGTCGTCATTCTTCTGGTAAAATGTTCCAATATAAACAGTTTTTTTCTGAGAAATGTTTCCAAACGCTTCACATCTGATTTAATAAAATAAAAAAAATAAAACAATGCTGAGTTTTGCATTTGGGTCAGTGTATCATGGTCCAGCTACAGCTTCAACAATCTGCCAGCCTATCTCATTAACTATTGCTTTTCTCCTTTTATGTACTCCAGATATCTGAATTGCTGACAAGAAAAACATGTTTATGGGTTTACGCTAATATATTGTGAGCTCATGCAATTACTCGATCACAGCGTTTCAACCAGCAGGAGTGGCTCTGGATCACAGCTGCGTCTCAGGTTTTCACTCCGACCATCGTGTGTGTGTGTGTATGTTTGTGCATTAGTGAAAGGTGGAGAGACACTACGGTCGGTGCTACAGCCTAGGGGTATAAACCTACACATATATCCCCTGTGAGCATACACACATGCATTGCACTGGAGTGCCGCTGGGCTCCGGGCCTGACCCTGTTGTGTTAACCCAATAGCATGGCTCCAATAAAACTGATTAGAGAAGTCTTCCCCTGCTGCTCCCTGGCCCCGCTGCTGGACTAATGGCACAAGCGGGCCCTTTAAACTTTCCACAACATCTGTGCCAGTATTGAACCGCGAGGATGGATGGAGCACCGGAGTCACAAGAGCACCTCTGGAGACCCTGAGGGAGCGAGGGAGAAACCCAAGACAAGATAGATAAAAAAATATGGAGATGGATTGTCAGGCAGACACGCGCAATATGTGTGTAAAATAGATCAATAAGTAGGTAGATCTGTCCATTCAGTCGACAACCTGCTCCTTCCTATTGTTTTCTGCTCCTCCATCTGAATGCAACTCACATCATCCTCTCCTCCACTCCATGCAGCAGAGAGCAAGAAGGCCAGGCCAGCTGTTCCTCCATTGTCCAGGTGCTTAACAGGATTACGGAGGGGCACAAGGCCAGCCTCTTCCCCACACACATACACAGGCAGGAGCTTCCACAGACAGACTTGACCTAAAACTTCAAAGGCAGATTGAGAAGCACAAGGACACATCATCCCCGGGCTTTCTGGATAAGCACTGGGCCACGCTTGGCTGAGCATGCAGCTCCTCCGTTATTCTGCTGCTCAGTACAACAAAAGGTATACATAAACAGAAAAAATAGAGCACAACAAGAATGTAATGAACAATGTCAGTGTCTTGATATAAAGACGCACATGATTTTGCCCAGTTGATTTGATACCTTGCAGAAACATAATCCCAAATTCCACAATCTAATCTGCCGTGGCTCTTTTGAACGTGAATTCTAGAAACTCTTTTCCTTTTTCTTGATTTTGTTATCATTTCTTGTTGTGAGCCCAGAGGCTTTTCCCCCAGCTCTTCTGAACCATATCACTCGTTCAGTCCAGGCTTGAGAAGAAAAAAAAAAATCTCTTATGAGCTTTTAAATTGAACAAATACACATTTTTTTTCGGGCAGCGGTAGCAAACCTCCAACCTCTTCTTTCACTGGGTTTTACGACCAGTAATAACCGTACACGAAATGAGAGGTGTATCTCTGAAAACTGAAGCGATTCTGACTGAAAGAAAACTTTTTTAATGATCTATTGTGTGATATTGTAAGTGAAAGAGCTGCTATTTTGTCAATCTGAAGTAATTTGTTATGCAGAAATAATTCTAAGTAGCTTAAAGTAATTATGATAATTCTATTAATCATTTCACGACTGGGAGGCACTACATTTATTAATTTTCTTTTTTTTTTCTTTTTAAGATCTCACCATTTCTGCCTCCCACTCCCTTGCTTTTATGTCTTTTGCATGCACATCCTCCCTCGGCGGAGCGTGGCCCTTTTGATTTTTATCAGTGCACCGGCTGGGCATAAAAGGGCTTCCCTGTTGTGAATTAATGTGGCCTTAATCTGGCTCCCCACACACGGTGATAAAGCGGTGTAAGAAACAGAGCATGTTCGGTCAGAGGACACAGGATTAGTCCCACGCCACTGAGCTCGAAGTGGGGTCCACAAAGTCGCGTGCTGTCTCACTTCCTGATTCCAGCTGCTGATGCCCCTCTTTTCCTGTCTAATCCCGACTGCAGGACGAGCCACCGCCTGTCGCGAAGATAAGGAAGTAGCCATTGTTTCCCTGATCCTCCTTATGTCTGGATATGAAGGTAGTGCTTATGTCAATGTGCCAACCTGAGGTGTGGCGACAATAGAAGAAACCCTGGGAACAATACCTCCATCTGGAATGCAGAAGCACAAAATAAAAGGACACATGTCGGGGTGATGTCCTTTCCAGACCTACAGCTTGAGTTTTATGTTTGAGCCCTTAAACCTTTCCTGTTTTCTCCTGAGGTCGTTCACAGACACAAATATTTTGTGGACGTTGATTCCTTTACAAGGCGGGAGGAGTATTCCTCGACTTTACATCTGAATGCTCTGTGTGCGCTACATTGCCTCCGTAACAGCGGGGGGCCCGAGCCCTGGTTGTGAATGAACACGCTGTATTGATTTGGAGGTACGGGTGTGGTGGGCTAACTGGCAGTATTTGGCCTTACAGTCAATATGCTCAATAAGGTTTGGATTGTAGAACATACAGTAATTTGGCAAAATCCCAAGGAAGACAGATCTATATTGGGTAAATCTATACAGCAGGTCAGTGGGGGATTGCTGTTACCCAAGGCATAAATGTCTGTCCTTTAATTGTTAGTGTCATTCTGTGATCGCAGTGCCACTCAAAGCCAGTTCCAAATGCCAGTTCCAGTATGTTGTCCTGAGAAATGCTTAGAGTTTTTTTCAACCAAACACTGTGTTACATCAATCAGTGACTGTTTGTGTTTGTCGAAACTGGAATATAACAATAGTGCATAGAGAAACTTTCCCACATTTTGTAAATGGTGGCCCTCGTGTATTTTCTCTTAAAGATAAAACGGACACTGGCTTGTTGATGGAGACTTTCCAAACAAAGCCATATGTAAAGTTGAGGTTGTTACTCATTCATGGTGATAATAAAATTAGTAGATAAACAAACATAATCCTGAGCTTTCACCTCATCCTTCCCACGGTGCCTTTTATTTGGTTTAGTTGCATCTGCTGGAGAGCTACGGGGCTTTTGGGTTTAAATGTTCCCTGTTGCAGCGCAGGGTTTTTTAATGCTACCAGATATATGGAGCAAAATGTTTTGTTTTATTTTATTTGCTTTCAAAATGATCTACACACAAATAAATGTGATTGATTGCTTGATTGACTGGGCGTGCCTGTAGCACCGTGCCAGTCCCGGTCTCCGTCCGAAGTGACCCATAAAAACATTTACTGTCCCCTCGATGGCCATACTGCCCAGGAAAAATATGACTTTATGAGAACAAGATGACCCATCACAGTCCAATTGAACAGTTTCATGTCATTGGACAATATATGCCATTTATTTGAAACAAAAGGTCTTAAAGTCCAAAATTAATGTCATCAAACAACAGAGAGAAGATGTTTACTTCTACGCCTGCGATAAATGTTTTATTATAAACAGGACAACAAGCCTGTTATTGATCAAGGTTTGGGGGAATGAAAGACTGAATTATTTATTTTTAAATTTTTACACGTTAATAAAAAAACTAAACGGCAAAGCCATAAACAATACGACACGCCCGAAAAGAAGCAGGAATACGTTTGATCCTGCACCGTTCTCCAACACTCATATCACACTCATCAATGAACGTCCACACTTTTACACGATAGACAGTTGACCGTTATCTAGTTGATATTGACATGGAAGATGTTTAATTACAAACTGTGTTCACAGCAGCTTGAACGCCGACGGCTGCTACTCAAAGCCTCGACACCAGCTCTGTTATGACCTCGCAGGTCAGAAGGAGCGAAGGATCAGATGTCGGCCGTCTTTACATCGCTAATGAGGATTGTAAAGGAACCTTTTCACAAGCACTAAGCAACATGCACATACGTACACTTTTGAAGTTCACGCTGACTAAAGATCTTGACAACATCCAACCACTGACCTTTAACCAGAGCTGATACTGAAACTTCACCATGGATTGCTCTGAAGGCGCTTTGCAGAGGACAGTCATGTTCTTTCCTACAGCCCCACTCATTACAAGGTAATGATACCAGTTCGACTGTAATTTAGAGAGCTTTTTCACTTTATTATTTTTTATTTTTTTACCCTTTATTTACAAAAAAAAGGGGGTATGAGTACTTTTGCAAACCACTGTATTTAGGTCTCCTTTTTCTTATTAAAAGTTCTGTAAGTTGCGAGTTAGGGCCTCCATAGAATAATGTTATATGCTTAAACTGTCCGTTGTTGTCATGTTACGACTGTTTGGAGTATAATACTACTTCACAGTAGATAAAAACAAAAATTGGATTTCTGATCTAGAATTATAAGCCACTTTACAAAGTGAAACTTCTCCCCCTCAAGTAGTCCCTCTCATATAAAAGGGTTTCATTGAACTGATGCTGTGATGAACAGTCCGGGCACTTCCTACCTCATAGCAACAATATCTGCGGTTGCAGTCTGAGCTCGGCGACCGTTCTGCGTAGAGCTTGTTTTCATCCCCATGGGTGTGTGGGTCTTCACTGGGTAATCTAATTTTGACTTCCAGCCCAAAAATATGCACTTGATGTTAATTAGTGCCTCTATCTTCTGCGTGGGTGTGAATAAGAATATGTGGTTGACTATCTTTCTCTCTCTCTGTGTTTGTGCTGCGATAGACCGGCAATCTGTCCAGAGTTGTAGTTTAATTGTTTACCCTCTCCTCACCTACAGTCCCAAGGCAACATAGAAACTTGGTGGATGGATGATATTTCAATAATATGGAAATGTGTTTAAAAAAAAAGGCCACTGAAAAGTATCTAGTCTGGAACTTGTTGCTATTATTTGTAAAAAAAACTGCCTCAAAATGCAAGTATAGCTATTCTGATGTTTGCACCAAACAAAACCATTCCGAACTTGGGTGAACAGATGATTTTAATTATGTCGAAACATTTTGGACAAAGAGATAGTGGAACCAATTGTAATCAGTAGCAGGGATGAAAATAAAAAGAGGGACACCTTCTACCAGCAGTAGTTTGGCTTTTGGGCCAAATACCAACACGTGTTTGACCCTCGCACTAATCGTGCTGTAGAGGGCTGGCCAATCAGTAAGCACTTTATTATTTGCTGGTTAATATTTCGTAAGGAGCCACTTAGCAAAGGTCAGCTATGATTACAAGTCCAACAGATTGCTTTGTGCTTTGGATTCGGCCACAGTCATTATTGTTTGCCATTTATTAATGGCACAAAGACTTTTAATGTGCGTTACTTAAATTTTCTTACATCGGTAATTATGTGTAAGATGATTGTTGGCCGGGACCCAAATAGAATTCAGGTTTAAGCGTCAAATTTGACCCAACGCAAAGTGCTTCACTTATTTCTTTTGCGAGAGTTATCATACTCTCTGTACTCTTTACATTAACCACATCAAATATTTACTTTGTATGCATGTTGTATGCCGTATGTTGATGCCCTCTCTTTTACCTTATGAAGTCACTTGTTTTTCTAATCTGGCGGCAACCTTGTCAGTTGTTTATGACCCAATATCAAGCCATTTTTTTTACAACCGCACTGGACAGGGAGAAAGCACAGAAGGTCAGAGTGTACATTTTTATTGGGATATACCAATGGTGAAAGTCATAACGCTGCGAGAAGCATTTTTACAGCTTTTTAACTGCCTGTTAAGGACAAATCATCCTGCCACACATGATTGGACTTGTCATATTATCATGAATTAGCAGCGCTCACCTACATGAGCAATATGTTGATCGGAGCAGTTTTGAGTGGAACTAGACGGACTACGACCTCCATTTTTACCTCCCTTTCTTGACATCGTGCCACGGTTGTCATAGCAACGGAGCAATATGACAGAGCAGATGACAGAGGAGCGCTAAGCAGAGATCTGTCACTGAAATAGCCTCATATTGGTGGAGCCATGCTGTAATGATGTGTATACCTACAAGTGTGTGTATGTGTGCACGCAGACGGATCGACACCGTGTGTGAATGTGTCATTACTTTTTCCACTTTCCTTTTGCCAAACCCACAGAAAAATCCAGATAACTTTTACACCGATTTGACCTGGGAGTTGTCGTCTCACTGCCAAAATGTGACAAAGGAGCCACGTCAAGTGTGTTTGACCGGCATGTCCTGCATTGAAGGCGGACAGAAAAATGAAGAATGTCTTTCTGTTTGAGGCATTCTTCACTGCAACTCAAGGCTGCAGGAGGAAAAGTAACCAGCAGAAATAATTCTGGCAATAATGAGATATTTGTCGAAAATCGCTGTAACACTTCTTTACCAGTTGTCTTGTCAACCTCAGCAGTCAGAGGTCTATGATCGACACAATGGAGGAGGCTTTTCTCTTGTGATGCGTAGGATTGGTCTTTATGCCTCTGGAACAAAATCACCGTGGTTTACGGCGATGTGTTTTTTCAGAAAGTGGAATAAACAGCATGAGAAACGATCATATATATGTATTTGTTATTATTTAATCAACAATTTGAATATGTTGTCCTGAACGGGTATAGGATGATTATTTTATTATGAGCCCGATCTCCACAAAGCTTGAATCAAAGATATATCATTGGCAGCTTTGGGGGGTCAACAAACATTATAAAACAGAACTGTTGTTGCTAGATAAGCCTCTTTTAGATGAAACCGATTGACTGAAGATGCCATATTTTTTGCATTTTGTTTCAGAATTTTGAAAATGACTGTTCTCAACACATAATCTTACAGAGAATGAGTGTCAGCGAGACATCTGAATTTACGAGCGCAAAAAGTAAAAATGAACTGTTTCACAGAGTGATTGACCGGGTTGCTTTAGTGTTCAGGAGTGACCTACGTTCCATATGACGAAAAAGGGAATGAAAACCCGAGCTACTAAAATCACCTTCTATCACGTAATGCGTCCAATAAATGTGTCACTTCAATCCGCACCTCTCATGTCATAAAGAAGTATTTTCTGTGTGGGCCTTGAATGGATATTCCATCAGAATGGCTTGTAAGGTCATGTGAAGGTCAACTAATGCCCCAGTGGGATGACTCTTGTCGGTCAAAAAAATTAGCGCGGTTAAGGTACTTAATCTCTCGACTTGTTTCAGCGGATTCGTGATGCCACGGGGTCAGTGGAATGTCAAAGTTCGAACAGCACCATTAATGCCTCAAAGCCTCCTTCCGTCCCAGTTGTTTTCCCCATTTATTCCCCCGGTCAGTAAAAAAACAAAAAAAACAGGGGTTGTGTTATTCTGAAGAAAGAAAGAAATCAGATGTTGTCCTCACTGATATTTGTCTTAAAAACAACCAGATGTGAGTTCACAGCTTTCCCCTGGCTCAAACCTCTCATCAGCTACCGCCCCTGGATTTATCAGTCTTTTTCTCGTTCCTGCAACTCAACTGTCTTTGAACACGCTGGTGCAATGCAGTATTTTTTTTTTATATTTTTTTTCCCCCGACATCACTATACAGTTCCGTTGAAGACAGCAGCTCCAGTAGTGTGGATCTAAAACGTCCAGACATTTGACATTGCGGTTTGATATTACAGCTTTGCTCAGTACATTTAAAGGTGCAGTGCGTATAAATCAAGTCACGCCTTCTTTTGTGCGTTAGGTGGCAGTAGTGAGTCAGCGTAGCATTTGGTTAGTGCTCTTTTTAATCTTAGTCATAATTGCAGACGTATTTTTTAGATCAGAGCTCTCCCCGTAGCTGTGTTCGCTATTAAACTTGTATTATTTATTTTTGGACTGACGGCTGGCAAAAACGCGTTCGCTGGTTAACGTGTTGTCTCTAGTATTAATATTCACAGCACAGACAAAACTGGAATTTCATCACAAGCTTTGAATTTGATATCAAAATGGAATTCCGTGACTTTAACTTTTTTTCATCCAGATACCAAATAATTTGAGCGCAAACATGTTTTTATTCTCACGCTTGATGAAAACAAAATATACCTGCAACTCATGAATTCAAACAAATCTGACTTTTTATTTTAGAATAAATAAATAAAAACGACCATGCATGTCGATTAAAAGTTATAAAGTTGTTGTAGACACATCATTTTGCATCTCTGTTATTTGTGCCTTTACTTGACCTAAGAGGCCACTTTTCTTTTTTTTTTTCATTTTATGATAATTTCAGGGCCTGGAGCAGGAGAGTCTTCAAGTGCTGCAGTGGCGAGCAAGACCACTCAAAGCTTTTAGGGCATGAGGGATAAAATGTGAAGAGGCCTATTAAAGGTCCCAGCATCAAATCATGCCAAACATAGTCGCGGCTTGGTGTAATGTGTCCTAATGGCAGGCTATTAGGTGTATTTATTGAGGCATTTCGATGGGCAGGTCATTTTGCTTCCCTTCCCTTCACTTTTTCATCACTCCCTCTTTTTCAAGCTATTTTTTTTTTTTTTTTTTTCCATTTTCACCAGCCCAAATGTCCAACCACTTATTTCTTGCTCTTGTCATGGTGGATACACCCGGGAGGAACCAAAGGCATGCCAACAGGGGTTAAGTTTGAAAGAAGAAAACACAGAAAACTCGAGGTGGTTGCAAAACAGCGCGCAGCAGCAGGATACAAAACACACTACAAAAGCCAAGGAGAAAGCAGGAGGTGAATTTTAAGGGAGATAATCTGAAAGATCTGTAACACAAAAGAGATGTGGAGTTGAATGACAACAGAGACGGAAGCTGATGCGAGGCAAGACCAAAGACTGAAGATGCGAAGGGACCTGAGATTAAAACACACTAGCAATGAGACGCAGGTACAAAACATTAAGAAAGTAATCACCACAGACGGGAAACACATAATAATGTGTCAGAAATAAAAGAGGAAGAAGAAACGGAAACCAAGAGAACAAGCATTTCACAGTGAGGTAATAATTTATCTGATAAAAAAAAAAAAAAAACACATTTTAAGAATTGAAATTATAGAATAAAATATTGTGAACAGCCAGAAGATTGACACAGTCATTTATATGAAGTAAAAATTATTTATATATTTAAGCTTTTCAATGCATCACACCTCAGGGATCATTCAGCCTTTAACGACAAAAGCTGTTTATGTGAATCTCCTCAGGATTTTCTAATCAGCATGAGGCCATAGATGCAACGTGTTGGCCTCAGTTAATAGTTTGACTTTACTCCTCAATGTGTATGAGTTGACAGCTCTGCTGTACTTGGATTTCAAAATACAATTATCTTATGGCGCTTTGGTCGACCTGCTGCTGAGGTAATCTTAACCACAGTGAGGGGGAGATAGATTTTATACCTTGCCTGCTAAAAATATTGTGGTTTTTTTTTTTCAGAATAGGGAATGAGTCCACCAGAGGGGGTGTAGATCCTCCTCATCACTCCAAACTGCGCTCAGGTCATATAATACTACGTCAACAAAAATAAAAGTATGCCTGTAATATCACTGCTTTTTGGTTAAATATTAACTCGCTCACTGTGACCCGAACACAACAGCTGCAACATGATAAGAATAATTTGTATTAGCGGTAACGTCGACCTGCCACTGCTGCTTTTGTCTGAGCCATAACGTATTGATGGAGAGGGAGAGGCATCATTAATCTCCTTATGGCCTAATCTTACTAAATAACATCAAAATAAAAAGAAGGAAATCATTACAGCTACACGCCTCTAAAATAGGGTCATTGGATTTAGGCATGCTATAATCAATATATTGATATTACAATTGATCATGCGACTTCTTTTTGTGAAACTAATGATTTATGAAAAATCTATATATATATATTGCATTTCTCCTGAGTTTAAAAATAAAATGTTACAGCTAATTTTAGTTCAGTTCATATGGTTGAAAACTATTGAGGACTAAACAGTCAATAGAAGTGAAATGTCATTTTATTAGGTCTTTTTTTGTTGTCGTTGTTGATGGCCTGACCAGATAGTCGCAGATAGACTCATAACAACCAATCTGAGTCCAACAGATGGCAACATGAGGCGTTCAATATGCAGAAATTAACTGATGGATTCTGAGTCAACTGTTCGGCTTCGCCCGAGTGCCGAGGACCTCATCTAGTGTCTGTTTATTAAAAGCCATATGTTGTTGTGCCAAACACTCAACCCGCACACTAATCCTGGTCTGAATAAACACCTCTGATGCCATTACCGTGAATACAGAATGATGTGTATGTTTTTTGCGCACAATGTACACAAGTTGTTAACAGATCAAAATCGATGAAGAGCAATCATGTTTTATTCTCTGTAATGTCGTACTCAGACATCTAAAATTATGTTTCATAAGTTTATATGAGGTGCTTCTCAAGTTTATGTGCAACTATCTCTCACATAATAGCTCCTACGGATACTACTGAGTGTTATGTGTAATGAGGAGGGGAGGTGGGTCTGTTTAGAGAGATAATAAAATAAAAAAAAAAAGACATAAAAAGTACTGAAGAAGATGAAAAGAAGAAAAGAGCAAGATGGGTGTCAAAGCGTACGGCCCGTGGGTCAGAACCAGTCCACTCAAAGGTCCATTCCAGTTCATTCACCCTGAGATCACTTTTCTTTAAAGCAAGAATAGCAGAAAAAACAACACTGAGAAGGAAAATCAGCCATGGCGATAGTGAAACATCATTAGCTTCAATCGTGGAAACTGTCATATATTTGTGAAAACATGCATACTGAAGACCGCAGAAAACAGTCAAACAGTTTGGCAGGCAAGCTTCCCTATTCATTTTCAGTTAAATGAAGCACAAACGTTTAACTTTTGTTCTCATTCTGCCGCTCCAGTCTATTAAAAATCAAATTAGACTGCATGCGGTCCCCGAACTAAAAAGAGTTTTGACTCTCCTGTTAATGAAGCTGCACGGATGGACAAAGAGTGACAGAAAGTGATGGGTAAAAGGTAACAAAAACGGGGTGGAAAAACCCCCAAAACAATCGCACTGATCAATGCACAGGGTATTGCTTGTCCTGCCGTATATATGAGACAAATGGAAGGCTGGTGTCAGTATCTACCAGTAGTATGATGTGTCTCCCTGTGTGTCTCTGCCTGTCATGCTCCCCTGCTTCCAATGCATGACAATTATCCTGTTCCAGACTGTGCAGACAATAAAAACAAGCCTCCATGAAATGACACCCCAGAAGGGATTTTAGCACAGAACTTCAGCTGTCAACAAGTACCTCGTGCATACAAACAGTCCCCTGATTTTTAGGGTTTGCTCTTAATTAATTGCGAGGGTGTTCTGTGCATACCTCCCTTCACCTCTAAGATCAATAACAGCTGGTATCAGGTGGAAAGTTTGTCTGTGTATTAACCGTCACTGCATCTCAATTTAATTCATCTGTTGCTGTCTGCTACTTCATCTTTTTACAGCAAAGTCATATCCATTTGAACCTCAAAATAATTGAAATAGTTTGAATAGTTATCCACACTGAAAGTGCAGAAGGTGAGAGATGTATGGCCTCACGTCATGTTTTCAAGTGAAACCGTCACTTTTGTCGTGTTGTGGCTGCTTAGATGACAACGGTGCTCGTGGCTCCAATAAGGTGTATATTTACTGCAGAAAAATGTGAAATTATTAAAGAAACTATTAAGAAAACACAAGAAAATTTTGACTTCTGAGCTTCTGTGGTCAGATAACGAGGTCTGTAGTTGTAAAGAAAAAAAAAGAAGCTTAAGACATTTAGGCACTCTCTGAAAGATTAAGAACTTTATTCCAAATTATTACATGTGCTCACACGATGACTGATTGGCACATGTATATTGGAGAGTACAGTCTCTTCAAATAAGTCATTTCCTATCAGTGAATCTTTAAGAAATTAAAATATCATCTGATTGTTTTATCAGTTATTTCTACATTTTATCCAATAAAGCTGAAATTCCGAAGAAAGAAATGTAAAGAAAAGTGAAAATATTGTAATCTATGGCGAATAGAGCTAAAATATATGAATTGAACTGTTTTACAATACTCACTTTGCTGGACTGGACTGTATATTTCTGAGCTGCACCAGTTAGAAGCAAATTTCTGAAACTGCCAAACGTAATATGTGGCATCTCAAATAAAGGACTTGTCCAATTACCCCCTACGCGGCGCCGTCTAATATGGATTTATGTCCTCGGTAAGATGCCTTTGTGTCCTTTCAGCAGCATCACGGGTCATAAACTTGGAGTCACATGAGGTCAGACGAGCACTGAGGTCACCTCCAAACATGTCCTGTCCAACCTTAGAATGCGTCCTCGTCGGAATATATCAACGCCACAAAAAGTAAACGCTCGTCCTTGGGAATATGGAAACAAAAGATCTGATGACGGAATGTCGCCTTTGTTGTTATGTGTTATATAATCGAGACACCAAGGAAAACCTGTTCAGGAGCTTTGTTGAAAACTCGTGGGGGAAAGAAAGTGCGTTAGGCCGTCTTCGCAATTACAAAAAAGAAAAGTCCTACGTAAGCTTCAAAGGCTGCATAGCAGGGAATAAGAAATGAGATATTGAATTTTCCGCCAATATAAAACAGAACAGCGTAATAAATGTATTATTTAACATGTTTTTCTGCTTCACTTTATAGGATTTAATGTTTTTCACTTTCAAACTTAGGGAGCGCTCATTTATTGCTCTAATTGGCCAAATAAAAGTCGTAGAAGGAAATTTAAGTGGCAACATAAATTTCAATTACTGATTCCAATTATGTGAAATTGGATTCACCTCCATCTCACAAACAGTGACAAAATAAAACAACCTCCATTAACTTACACCCGAGCGCGTGCCAGCACACACACGTAGAAACACCACAGGGATATGATAACCTCACAATCTAAAACAATCATTACAAATGTTTAATCATACGATTTAATTTGTGTGGGATCATGAGATGTTTACATCAATTAGACAACTCAGTTGGAATCAAGACGGCTGGATAAAGCACTTGAGAAAACCTGCATCTGGTCTTGGTTTGTGGATCCAACTCTCAATCAAATAGGGAGGAAAGCATTCAAAGTGTTAAATGTTCCTTTATTCTGCATTATTTCCGACATGTGTACATTAAAAAAAGCCCATCTTTAAGAGTAATAGGCTCCATTAAGATATATACGGCTTGTATTGGATATACATTCTTTCTGAATAATAAACCAAAGTATTGAATTATGCAGCCGAGTGCTTTAAGAAAAAAAAAAAAAAAGGCAATGGATTGAATAATGAGGGAACCAAAAACAGTGATTCTTAACCAGCTTTAATGTATTCTCCTGAATAATTTTTTTTTATGTGTTTTTCCTCATGCTAATTTAAAAAAAAAAGGGGGGGGGTTTTGTTCCAAAATGTGAAGATTTGGCTGGAAATTGAATACTTTTATTAATTTAATGGAAATGAATTGCACATTTTGAAAGCACTAAGTGATGTTCCATCCAAGCCGAGGTGCACAGTTGATGTGTTGCTTGCCCTGATGGCGATTAGCGGACAATTAGCGTGCGGTCTCCTACAGCGTACAGTACGTATTCAAATCAATACGTACTTTACATAGGGTACACTGGGAGAGTGCTGCCGGTACAGACGAAGACGCCTCTCTGTTCTCTTTCACGCACGCCCTCACTGATCAATACCAGTGCCGTGTTAAGGGTCTGAAGGTAACCTTGTTTGAGGATTTTGTGAAGCCGCCGAGGCTGATGGAGATTTGTGTTATTTGTTTCACTACACCCTCGTAGGGAGACCTGTTGACCCATCTGTTCAGCTGCTGATTATCTTTTCACTGGCAGAGAAAAATATGTTTCTCATTACCAGCATTGGAGATTGATTGCGGTCTTCTTGCTTCAGCGCAGTGTGTCTGATTGGCCGGCGGTGGAGATAATTGCACGGCTTGTTGTCGGAGGATCCCGATTCTCGTGCGCGGCCTTTCCATCGTCGGGCTGCCCACAGAAAAGCCCGGCGCTTTCATCAGTCTCGGGGTCTTCGGGTCGCAGTTTTTATTCTTCACTACAAATGCAAATATGCTACTCAGACAGAAGACTTTCCATCTTTAGTTCAGGCGATGGTTTCAGATATCAGTCATTATGGAATAAAAGGTTGGACCGTGGCACTCGGGAAAACTTTTTCTTCAAAATCAATGCACATTTTTCTGCACTCAAAATGCTAATCTGGTCAAATTTTGGTCTATTATATTCAGCTATATCCAAATGCGTTCTAGCCTCCTGATGTTTTTTCTTCTTCTTTTTTTTTTTTTTTTTCCTCTTCTGGGCCGCGAAGCCCAGATGCTACTTCTAATTAAGAACTGTTTGAAAAAGCTCCAGACATACAACAACAGCTCTCCACCTCTCAGCAGCCAAATGTGATCCGTCAGCGATGCGCCATGTCGGATTTCCGTTGTCAAGCTCTCCATGCAGATTTTGGCAGATTGCTCTATTATCAGAGAACAAACATCTCGAAAGTATACATAATGAGCACATGCAGCAAGACGGCGCAGTTTATATAGTGTGTCAGGCTGTGTTTGCCAATGCTGATATGTGAAGATAAATATTGCTTTTATGCCTTTTTTCAGAGGCACTGATGAATAAAAGCTTATCCCTCTCTCCTTCTTCTCCCCAACAACTGATAATAACCATTATTACTCATCATTGTTAGTTGCACTTTAGACTCTGCTGTGATTGGGGTCACTCAAAAGGCTAAAGGTCACAAAATAATCTTTATGCTCCTGCTGGTATTTCTGCATGTTCTCTCACCACAAGGGTATTTTCTAAGCTCAGGAGAAACTGGGGCTGAAGCATGTGCTACAAAAGCAGTGATTACGAACATGTAATTGCCTGACTCCATGACTTAAATCGAACATCTGTCTGAAGCCTCTTTTCCTATTGACTTCCATTTATTTTTATTAGTATGCAAATTGGATTATTCCAAGTGCTCAGTGATGCTTGATTCTGTTCAGATGGAGGATGGCGCCTTTGTACCATTTTCGTACAGCCAGTTACCTTCTAGTCACTATGTTTTAATAGCTGATGTGTGAGGTTGAGGGGGAATCTTCACAGTACATTATAAGGAGAGAAATGACAAATGAGCTTGTCTTTGTTTTTCATCAATTCTTGCGGGGTCGTTTGCATTACGGGTCGTCCAATGTATCACTGTCTGACCTCATTACCCCCACAGCCCCTGTCCTCTGACCTTTGACCTCATCATAAAGTTCCCGGACACACTCGGGTCGAGCCACCGTTCACAGTTGTCAACATTTTTAACCTTTGCACGGAATTAAAGCGATGCGCTTCTCACACAAGGTTGACAACACACCTTGCAATTGTCTTGTTCTTGCCTTGTTATGACATTTTTGTAAGCAATGGAGGGTTTTTTTTCTCTCTCATTTGTTTTGACAGTTAGGATTTGTCCTTTTGTCGCCATTAAATGGACCCACAATGTGGTGTCTTCATCTGCTGCATGGTCCACAAACTGCCCTCTGCACTTTCTGAGAAATGTGAGAAATGGGTTTGGAAATCACACCCGACAAAAGCGAGTTTGAAAGCGACGGTTGAGGCCATACTGAGCAGCGGGTTAATAGTTTGCAGAGATAGGAGATTGTACATTTCTGCTTTTTTTTGGGGGGGGGGGGGGGGGGGGGGGGTTCCTTTGCTCATGTTGAACAGAAGAATAGAGAATGACACAGACGGTGCAACATGACAAAACATGACATCACATGAACTCAATCATAGGTTGGTTGTTAGATATACCAGACTAACATCTTCTAACATATATCAGTGATTAAATTAGTCATTTGATACTGTATTTACTAATGAGGTCAAATGTATAATCGATCTAAAACTGGTTAAATTCTGGGCTTGCGTCTCTCGGTGGGAAGTCTTCATGTTTCCCTGGTGCCTGCATTAGTTTTCTCTCGATACTTCCCAAACAGTCGTCATACTGATCTCTCTAAATCGTCTGTGTGGATCGGCTGAGTCAATTTGTTTAGCCCTCTCTCCAGTGGAAATCTGTTCAGTGTGCAATGTGCATGTGTGGTTGTATGCTGTAGCCAAGTGATGAAATGACAACCTGTCCATTCTAAATTCTGCCAACAGCACAAAGTTGGAATCACTTCCAGCTCCCCATGACCATAACCTGGACAAAGTATGGATGGATGGATGGATGGATGGATGGATGGATGGATAGATAGATGGATTTCAAAGAGTTAAAAAATAGCTTGAAAACAACACCTATAGCTGTTCGTCGTTATTACAGACACAAAACAGGCACCACACATCGATGTGAGTGTCCCCAGTTAGCGGGCAGTGATGCAATTTGAATATAAAGGGTTTTGAACCCGCTACCATTTACCTGTAGTTAGTTTAAATTGACACTTAATGCAGCGTACCCCCCACAGGGGTGTGCGGAGGGAGTCACCGTGAGTAGCGTGTGGGTGTAGGGTGATTATCTCGACTGAGTCTATAATATTATTCGGGCTCAGGGAGTTTCCCGCGCGGCTCTAGATTTTTAGTCTTGCTCCAGATAACACGAGGAAATAATGCACAATATGCCCTTGTCAAGTGTCTTTGAGTGAGATATTAATTCCCTACTTACTTCCACCCTGGATCATGGTGACAGCTAAATTCTGGATGTGAAAAGGGAAGAAACCCCACCGCTTCATACAATCTTTTATCCAAACAGAACAATTCAAAAGTAGAACTCAGTATCACTCCTTAAAGAAGAGGCTTTATCGGGGCTTATTCCTTCAAACAGATTATATTAGCTGCTAATCTCTGGCAGAGGACCTCTGGTGTCATCAGCAGGGAGAAAGCTTATAGTCTCAGCCAATATGTGTAATGTTCAGGAACAAAGGAAAGGAGAGGCTTCATTGTGTCATCCATCAATGACTAATGCAAAGCTTTCCAATCACGTCTACTGGGAACCGACAGGACGAGGTCCCTGTTGTTTCAGACTCCATTTTTACAGTGTGGTGATGATGTCATATTGAGTGAATGGACGTGAAGCCAATCAAGCGTTTCCATTATGCGTCACTTTTTTTTCCCCCGCACTCAGTGGTATTCATCCTTTGATGACAAGCATGCCATTAACAAAAGACTCACGAGAACTTCGTCATATTTTAGATTTAAGGCAATTGATCTCTTTTCACCAGACGTGTATAAAATTACTATGTGCACTTTTAAAGAGGTCACCTGTAGTGACGACCTCACAGTTACTCCTAATCTACTGTTCAATCCATTATGCTCCAGGCTGTTTGGCCTATTTTGTGAAACTATGTTTAAATGCAATCAATATCTAGTTGTAAGAGAAAGTTGTTGTTATTTTGTTTTTTTTGTCATTTAAGAATCACACAATTTACATGGTTCCTTTTTTTTTTTTGCAAAACTGATTTGATTCTTTCTAATTGAGACATCAGATTGCCTCATTCACTATACTACTATAGCCCTACCATTATTTCTGAGCCAATTCCATCATCATCCCAACTTGTATTATTTTGACCATTTTTGGTAAGGCTATAGCCCTACTATAGCCCTACCATTATTTCTGAGCCAATTCTATCATCATCTCAACTTTGAATATTTTGACCATTTTTGGTAAGGCTATAGCCCTACTATAGCCCTACCATTATTTCTGACCCAATTCCATCATCATCCCAACTTTTCTTATTTTGACCATTTTTGGTAAGGCTATTGCCCTACTATAGCCCTACCATCATTTCTGAGCCAATTCTATCATCATCTCAACTTTTCATATGTTGACCATTTTTGGTAAGGCTATAGCCCTACCATTATTTCAGACCCAATTCCATCATCATCCCAACTTTTATTATTTTGACCATTTTTGGTAAGGCTATAGCCCTACTATAGCCCTACCATCATTTCTGAGCCAATTCTATCATCATCTCAACTTTTCATATGTTGACCATTTTTGGTAAGGCTATAGCCCTACCATTATTTCAGACCCAATTCCATCATCATCCCAACTTTTATTATTTTGACCATTTTTGGTAAGGCTATAGCCCTACTATAGCCCTACCATTATTTCTGAGCCAATTCTATCATCATCTCAACTTTGAATATTTTGACCATTTTTGGTAAGGCTACAGCCCTACTATAGCCCTACCATTATTTCTGACCCAATTCCATCATCATCCCAACTTTTCTTATTTTGACCATTTTTGGTAAGGCTATTGCCCTACTATAGCCCTACCATTATTTCTGACCCAATTCCATCATCATCCCAACTTTTATTAATTTGACCATTTTTGGTAAGGCTATAGCCCTACTATAGCCCTACCATTATTTCTGACCCAATTCAATCATCCCAACTTTTCTTATTTTGACCATTTTTGGTAAGGCTATAGCCCTACCATTATTTCGGACCCAATTCCATCATCATCCCAATTTTTATTATTTTGACCATTTTTGGTAAGGCTATAGCCCTACTGTAGCCCTACCATTATTTCGGACCCAATTCCATCATCATCCCAACTTTTATTATTTTGACCATTTTTGGTAAGGCTATAGCCCTACCATTATTTCGGACCCAATTCCATCATCATCCCAACTTTTCTTATTTTGACCATTTTTGATAAAGCTATAGCCCTACTATAGCCCTACCATCATTTCTGAGCCAATTCTATCATCGTTCCAACTTTTCATATTTTGACCATTTTTGGTAAGGCCCTACCATTATTTCTGACCCAATTCCATCATCATCCCAATTTTTATTATTTTGACCATTTTTAGTAAGGCTATAGCCCTACTAGAGCCCTACCATTATTTCGGACCCAATTCTATCATCGTTCCAACTTTTCTTGTTTTGACCATTTTTGGTAAGGCTATAGCCCTACTATAGCCCTACCATTATTTCTGAGCCAATTCTATCATCATCTCAACTTTTAATATTTTGACCATTTTTGATAAGGCTATAGCCCTACCATTATTTCTGACCCAATTCCATCATCAACCCAACTTTTCTTATTTTGACCATTTTTGGTAAGGCTATATAGCCCTACTATAGCCCTACCATCATTTCTGAGCCAATTCTATCATCGTTCCAACTTTTCATATTTTGACCATTTTTGGTAAGGCTATAGCCCTACCATCATTTCTGAGCCAATTCTATCATCGTTCCAACTTTTCATATTTTGACCATTTTTGGTAAGGCTATAGCCCTACCATTATTTCTGACCCAATTCCATCATCATCCGAACTTTTATTATTTTGACCATTTTTGGTAAGGCTATAGCCCTACCATCATTTCTTAGCCAATTCTATCATCATCTCAACTTTTAATATTTTGACCATTTTTGGTAAGGCTATAGCCCTACTAGAGCCCTACCATTATTTCTGACCCAATCCCATCATCATCCCAACTTTTATTATTTTGACCATTTTTGGTAAGGCTATAGCCCTACTATAGCCCTACCATCATTTCTGAGCCAATTCTATCATCGTTCCAACTTGTCTTATTTTGACCATTTTTGATAAGGCTATAGCCCTACCATTATTTCTGACCCAATTCCATCATCAACCCAACTTTTCTTATTTTGACCATTTTTGGTAAGGCTATAGCCCTACTATAGCCCTACCATCATTTCTGAGCCAATTCTATCATCGTTCCAACTTTTCATATTTTGACCATTTTTGGTAAGGCTATAGCCCTACCATCATTTCTGAGCCAATTCTATCATCGTTCCAACTTTTCATATTTTGACCATTTTTGGTAAGGCTATAGCCCTACCATTATTTCTGACCCAATTCCATCATCATCCGAACTTTTATTATTTTGACCATTTTTGGTAAGGCTATAGCCCTACCATCATTTCTTAGCCAATTCTATCATCATCTCAACTTTTAATATTTTGACCATTTTTGGTAAGGCTATAGCCCTACTAGAGCCCTACCATTATTTCTGACCCAATCCCATCATCATCCCAACTTTTATTATTTTGACCATTTTTGGTAAGGCTATAGCCCTACTATAGCCCTACCATCATTTCTGAGCCAATTCTATCATCGTTCCAACTTGTCTTATTTTGACCATTTTTGGTAAGGCTATAGCCCTACCATTATTTCGGACCCAATTCCATCATCATCCCAACTTTTCTTATTTTGACCATTTTTGGTAAGGCTATAGCCCTACTATAGCCCTACCATCATTTCTGAGCCAATTCTATCATCATCTCAACTTTTCATATTTTGACCATTTTTGGTAAGGCTATAGCCCTACTATAGCCCTACCATCATTTCTGAGCCAATTCTATCATCATCTCAACTTTTCATATTTTGACCATTTTTGGTAAGGCTATAGCTCTACTATAGCCCTACCATCATTTCTGAGCCAATTCTATCATCGTTCCAACTTTTATTATTTTGACCATTTTTGGTAAGGCTATAGCCCTACCATTATTTCTGACCCAATTCCATCATCATCCCAACTTTTATTATTTTGACCATTTTTGGTAAGGCTATAGCCCTACTATAGCCCTACCATCATTTCTGAGCCAATTCTATCATCGTTCCAACTTGTCTTATTTTGACCATTTTTGATAAGGCTATAGCCCTACCATTATTTCTGACCCAATTCCATCATCAACCCAACTTTTCTTATTTTGACCATTTTTGGTAAGGCTATAGCCCTACTATAGCCCTACCATCATTTCTGAGCCAATTCTATCATCGTTCCAACTTTTCATATTTTGACCATTTTTGGTAAGGCTATAGCCCTACCATCATTTCTGAGCCAATTCTATCATCGTTCCAACTTTTCATATTTTGACCATTTTTGGTAAGGCTATAGCCCTACCATTATTTCTGACCCAATTCCATCATCATCCGAACTTTTATTATTTTGACCATTTTTGGTAAGGCTATAGCCCTACCATCATTTCTTAGCCAATTCTATCATCATCTCAACTTTTAATATTTTGACCATTTTTGGTAAGGCTATAGCCCTACTAGAGCCCTACCATTATTTCTGACCCAATCCCATCATCATCCCAACTTTTATTATTTTGACCATTTTTGGTAAGGCTATAGCCCTACTATAGCCCTACCATCATTTCTGAGCCAATTCTATCATCGTTCCAACTTGTCTTATTTTGACCATTTTTGGTAAGGCTATAGCCCTACCATTATTTCGGACCCAATTCCATCATCATCCCAACTTTTCTTATTTTGACCATTTTTGGTAAGGCTATAGCCCTACTATAGCCCTACCATCATTTCTGAGCCAATTCTATCATCATCTCAACTTTTCATATTTTGACCATTTTTGGTAAGGCTATAGCCCTACTATAGCCCTACCATCATTTCTGAGCCAATTCTATCATCATCTCAACTTTTCATATTTTGACCATTTTTGGTAAGGCTATAGCTCTACTATAGCCCTACCATCATTTCTGAGCCAATTCTATCATCGTTCCAACTTTTATTATTTTGACCATTTTTGGTAAGGCTATAGCCCTACCATTATTTCTGACCCAATTCCATCATCATCCCAACTTTTATTATTTTGACCATTTTTGGTAAGGCTATAGCCCTACTATAGCCCTACCATCATTTCTGAGCCAATTCTATCATTATCTCAAATTTTCATATTTTGACCATTTTTGGTAAGGCTATAGCACTACCATTATTTCTGACCCAATTCCATCATCATCCCAACTTTTATTATTTTGACCATTTTTGGTAAGGCTATAGCCCTACCATTATTTCTGACCCAATTCCATCATCATCCCAACTTTTCATATTTTGACCATTTTTGGTAAGGCTATAGCCCTACTATAGCCCTACCATCATTTCTGAGCCAATTCTATCATCGTTCCAACTTTTCATATTTTGACCATTTTTGGTAAGGCTATAGCCCTACCATTATTTCGGACCCAATTCCATCATCATCCCAATTTTTATTATTTTGACCATTTTTGGTAAGGCTATAGCCCTACTATAGCCCTACCATCATTTCTGAGCCAATTCTATCATCATCTCAACTTTTCATATTTTGACCATTTTTGGTAAGGCTATAGCCCTACTATAGCCCTACCATTATTTCGGACCCAATTCCATCATCATCCCAACTTTTCATATTTTGACCATTTTTGGTAAGGCTATAGCTCTACTATAGCCCTACTATTATTTCTGACCCAATTCCATCATCATCCCAACTTTTATTATTTTGACCATTTTTGGTAAGGCTATAGCCCTACTATAGCCCTACCATCATTTCTGAGCCAATTCTATCATTACCTCAAATTTTCATATTTTGACCATTTTTGGTAAGGCTATAGCCCTACCATTATTTCTGACCCAATTCCATCATCATCCCAACTTTTCTTATTTTGACCATTTTTGGTAAGGCTATAGCCCTACTATAGCCCTACCATCATTTCTGAGCCAATTCTATCATCGTTCAGACTTTTCATATTTTGACCATTTTTGGTAAGGCTATAGCTCTACTATAGCCCTACTATTATTTCTGACCCAATTCCATCATCATCCCAACTTTTATTATTTTGACCATTTTTGGTAAGGCTATAGCCCTACTATAGCCCTACCATCATTTCTGAGCCAATTCTATCATAATCTCAACTTTTCATATTTTGACCATTTTTGGTAAGGCTATAGCCCTACCATTATTTCGGACCCAATTCCATCATCATCCCAACTTTTATTATTTTGACCATTTTTGGTAAGGCTATAGCCCTACTATAGCCCTACCATCATTTCTGAGCCAATTCTATCATCATCTCAACTTTTCATATTTTGACCATTTTTGGTAAGGCTATAGCCCTACTATAGCCCTACCATCATTTCTGAGCCAATTCTATCATCATCTCGACTTTTCATATTTTGACCATTTTTGGTAAGGCTATAGCTCTACTATAGCCCTACTATTATTTCTGACACAATTCCATCATCATCCCAACTTTTATTATTTTGACCATTTTTGGTAAGGCTATAGCCCTACTATAGCCCTACCATCATTTCTGAGCCAATTCTATCATTACCTCAAATTTTCATATTTTGACCATTTTTGGTAAGGCTATAGCCCTACCATTATTTCTGACCCAATTCCATCATCATCCCAACTTTTCATATTTTGACCATTTTTGGTAAGGCTATAGCTCTACTATAGCCCTACCATTATTTCTGACCCAATTCCATCATCATCCGAACTTTTATTATTTTGACCATTTTTGGTAAGGCTATAGCCCTACTATAGCCCTACCATCATTTCTGAGCCAATTCTATCATCATCTCAACTTTTCATATTTTGACCATTTTTGGTAAGGCTATAGCCCTACCATTATTTCTGACCCAATTCCATCATCATCCCAACTTTTCTTATTTTGACCGTTTTTGGTAAGGCTATAGCCCTACTATAGACCTACCATCATTTCTGAGCCAATTCTATCATCGTTCCAACTTGTCTTATTTTGACCATTTTTGGTAAGGCTATAGCCCTACCATTATTTCTGAGCCAATTCTATCATCATCTCAACTTTTCATATTTTGACCATTTTTGGTAAGGCTCTACTATAGTCCTACCATTATTTCTGACCCAATTCCATCATCATCCCAACTTTTATTATTTTGACCATTTTTGGTAAGGCTATAGCCCTACTATAGCCCTACCATAATTTCTGAGCCAATTCTATCATTATCTCAAATTTTCATATTTTGACCATTTTTGGTGAGGCTATAGCCCTACCATTATTTCTGACCCAATTCCATCATCATCCCAACTTTTATTATTTTGACCATTTTTGGTAAGGCTATAGCCCTACCATTATTTCTGACCCAATTCCATCATCATCCCAACTTTTATTATTTTGACCATTTTTGGTAAGGCTATAGCCCTACTATAGCCCTACCATCATTTCTGAGCCAATTCTATCATAATCTCAACTTTTCATATTTTGACCATTTTTGGTAAGGCTATAGCCCTACCATTATTTCGGACCCAATTCCATCATCATCCCAACTTTTATTATTTTGACCATTTTTGGTAAGGCTATAGCCCTACTATAGCCCTACCATCATTTCTGAGCCAATTCTATCATCATCTCAACTTTTCATATTTTGACCATTTTTGGTAAGGCTATAGCCCTACCATTATTTCGGACCCAATTCCATCATCATCCAAACTTTTCTTATTTTGACCATTTTTGGTAAGGCTATAGCCCTACTATAGCTCTACCATCATTTCTGAGCCAATTCTATCATCATCTCAACTTTTCATATTTTGACCATTTTTGGTAAGGCTACCCTACCATTATTTCGGACCCAATTCCATCATCATCCAAACTTTTCTTATTTTGACCATTTTTGGTAAGGCTATAGCCCTACTATAGCCCTACCATCATTTCTGAGCCAATCCTATCATCATCTCAACTTTTCATATTTTGACCATTTTTGGTAAGGCTATAGCCCTACTATAGCCCTACCATCATTTCTGAGCCAATTCTATCATCGTTCCAACTTTTCTTATTTTGACCATTTTTGGTAAGGCTATAGCCCTACCATTATTTCTGACCCAATTCCATCATCATCCCAACTTTTATTATTTTGACCATTTTTGGTAAGGCTATAGCCCTACTATAGCCCTACCATCATTTCTGAGCCAATTCTATCATCATCTCAACTTTTCATATTTTGACCATTTTTGGTAAGGCTACCCTACCATTATTTCGGACCCAATTCCATCATCATCCAAACTTTTCTTATTTTGACCATTTTTGGTAAGGCTATAGCCCTACTATAGCCCTACCATCATTTCTGAGCCAATTCTATCATCATCTCAACTTTTCATATTTTGACCATTTTTGGTAAGGCTATAGCCCTACTATAGCCCTACCATCATTTCTGAGCCAATTCTATCATCGTTCCAACTTTTCTTATTTTGACCATTTTTGGTAAGGCTATAGCCCTACCATTATTTCTGACCCAATTCCATCATCATCCCAACTTTTATTATTTTGACCATTTTTGGTAAGGCTATAGCCCTACCATTATTTCGGACCCAATTCCATCATCATCCAAACTTTTCTTATTTTGACCATTTTTGGTAAGGCTATAGCCCTACTATAGCTCTACCATCATTTCTGAGCCAATTCTATCATCATCTCAACTTTTCATATTTTGACCATTTTTGGTAAGGCTATAGCCCTACCATTATTTCGGACTCAATTCCATCATCATCCAAACTTTTCTTATTTTGACCATTTTTGGTAAGGCTATAGCCCTACTATAGCCCTACCATCATTTCTGAGCCAATTCTATCATCATCTCAACTTTTCATATTTTGACCATTTTTGGTAAGGCTATAGCCCTACTATAGCCCTACCATCATTTCTGAGCCAATTCTATCATCGTTCCAACTTTTCTTATTTTGACCATTTTTGGTAAGGCTATAGCCCTACTATAGCCCTACCATTATTTCTGAGCCAATTCTATCATCATTTCAACTTTTAATATTTTGACCATTTTTGGTAAGGCTATAGCCCTACCATTATTTCTGACCCAATTCCATCATCATCCCAATTTTTATTATTTTGACCATTTTTGGTAAGGCTATAGCCCTACTATAGCCCTACCATCATTTCTGAGCCAATTCTATCATCATCTCAACTTTTCATATTTTGACCATTTTTGGTAAGGCTATAGCCCTACTATAGCCCTACCATCATTTCTGAGCCAATTCTATCATCGTTCCAACTTTTCTTATTTTGACCATTTTTGGTAAGGCTATAGCCCTACCATTATTTCTGACCCAATTCCATCATCATCCCAACTTTTATTATTTTGACCATTTTTGGTAAGGCTATAGCCCTACTATAGCCCTACCATCATTTCTGAGCCAATTCTATCATCATCTCAACTTTTCATATTTTGACCATTTTTGGTAAGGCTATAGCCCTACCATTATTTCGGACCCAATTCCATCATCATCCAAACTTTTCTTATTTTGACCATTTTTGGTAAGGCTATAGCCCTACTATAGCTCTACCATCATTTCTGAGCCAATTCTATCATCGTTCCAACTTTTCTTATTTTGACCATTTTTGGTAAGGCTATAGCCCTACCATTATTTCTGACCCAATTCCATCATCATCCCAACTTTTATTATTTTGACCATTTTTGGTAAGGCTATAGCCCTACTATAGCCCTACCATCATTTCTGAGCCAATTCTATCATCATCTCAACTTTTCATATTTTGACCATTTTTGGTAAGGCTATAGCCCTACCATTATTTCGGACCCAATTCCATCATCATCCAAACTTTTCTTATTTTGACCATTTTTGGTAAGGCTATAGCCCTACTATAGCTCTACCATCATTTCTGAGCCAATTCTATCATCATCTCAACTTTTCATATTTTGACCATTTTTGGTAAGGCTATAGCCCTACCATTATTTCGGACTCAATTCCATCATCATCCAAACTTTTCTTATTTTGACCATTTTTGGTAAGGCTATAGCCCTACTATAGCCCTACCATCATTTCTGAGCCAATTCTATCATCATCTCAACTTTTCATATTTTGACCATTTTTGGTAAGGCTATAGCCCTACTATAGCCCTACCATTATTTCTGAGCCAATTCTATCATCATCTCAACTTTTCATATTTTGACCATTTTTGGTAAGGCTATAGCCCTACTATAGCCCTACCATCATTTCTGAGCCAATTCTATCATCATCTCAACTTTTCATATTTTGACCATTTTTGGTAAGGCTATAGCCCTACCATTATTTCGGACCCAATTCCATCATCATCCAAACTTTTCTTATTTTGACCATTTTTGGTAAGGCTATAGCCCTACTATAGCTCTACCATCATTTCTGAGCCAATTCTATCATCATCTCAACTTTTCATATTTTGACCATTTTTGGTAAGGCTATAGCCCTACCATTATTTCTGACCCAATTCCATCATCATCCCAACTTTTATTATTTTGACCATTTTTGGTAAGGCTATAGCCCTACTATAGCCCTACCATCATTTCTGAGCCAATTCTATCATCATCTCAACTTTTCATATTTTGACCATTTTTGGTAAGGCTATAGCCCTACTATAGCCCTACCATTATTTCTGAGCCAATTCTATCATCATCTCAACTTTTCATATTTTGACCATTTTTGGTAAGGCTATAGCCCTACTATCATATCTGAGCCAATTCTATCATCGTTCCAACTTTTCTTATTTTGACCATTTTTGGTAAGGCTATAGCCCTACCATTATTTCTGACCCAATTCCATCATCATCCCAACTTTTATTATTTTGACCATTTTTGGTAAGGCTATAGCCCTACTATAGCCCTACCATCATTTCTGAGCCAATTCTATCATCATCTCAACTTTTCATATTTTGACCATTTTTGGTAAGGCTATAGCCCTACTATAGCCCTACCATTATTTCTGAGCCAATTCTATCATCATCTCAACTTTTCATATTTTGACCATTTTTGGTAAGGCTATAGCCCTACTATAGCCCTACCATCATTTCTGAGCCAAATCTATCATCGTTCCAACTTTTCTTATTTTGACCATTTTTGGTAAGGCTATAGCCCTACCATTATTTCTGACCCAATTCCATCATCATCCCAACTTTTATTATTTTGACCATTTTTGGTAAGGCTATAGCCCTACTATAGCCCTACCATCATTTCTGAGCCAATTCTATCATCATCTCAACTTTTCATATTTTGACCATTTTTGGTAAGGCTATAGCCCTACCATTATTTCGGACCCAATTCCATCATCATCCAAACTTTTCTTATTTTGACCATTTTTGGTAAGGCTATAGCCCTACTATAGCTCTACCATCATTTCTGAGCCAATTCTATCATCATCTCAACTTTTCATATTTTGACCATTTTTGGTAAGGCTATAGCCCTACCATTATTTCTGACCCAATTCCATCATCATCCAAACTTTTCTTATTTTGACCATTTTTGGTAAGGCTATAGCCCTACTATAGCCCTACCATCATTTCTGAGCCAATTCTATCATCATCTCAACTTTTCATATTTTGACCATTTTTGGTAAGGCTATAGCCCTACCATTATTTCGGACCCAATTCCATCATCATCCAAACTTTTCTTATTTTGACCATTTTTGGTAAGGCTATAGCCCTACTATAGCTCTACCATCATTTCTGAGCCAATTCTATCATCATCTCAACTTTTCATATTTTGACCATTTACGTAAGGCTATAGCCCTACCATTATTTCGGACCCAATTCCATCATCATCCAAACTTTTCTTATTTTGACCATTTTTTTTCGGTAAGGCTATAGCCCTACTATAGCCCTACCATCATTTCTGAGCCAATTCTATCATCATCTCAACTTTTCATATTTTGACCATTTTTGGTAAGGCTATAGCCCTACTATAGCCCTACCATCATTTCTGAGCCAATTCTATCATCGTTCCAACTTTTCTTATTTTGACCATTTTTGGTAAGGCTATAGCCCTACTATAGCCCTACCATTATTTCTGAGCCAATTCTATCATCATTTCAACTTTTAATATTTTGACCATTTTTGGTAAGGCTATAGCCCTACCATTATTTCTGACCCAATTCCATCATCATCCCAATTTTTATTATTTTGACCATTTTTGGTAAGGCTATAGCCCTACTATAGCCCTACCATCATTTCTGAGCCAATTCTATCATCATCTCAACTTTTCATATTTTGACCATTTTTGGTAAGGCTATAGCCCTACTATAGCCCTACCGTCATTTCTGAGCCAATTCTATCATCGTTCCAACTTTTCTTATTTTGACCATTTTTGGTAAGGCTATAGCCCTACTATAGCCCTACCATTATTTCTGAGCCAATTCTATCATCATTTCAACTTTTAATATTTTGACCATTTTTGGTAAGGCTATAGCCCTACCATTATTTCTGACCCAATTCCATCATCATCCCAATTTTTATTATTTTGACCATTTTTGGTAAGGCTATAGCCCTACTATAGCCCTACCATCATTTCTGAGCCAATTCTATCATCGTTCCAACTTTTCTTATTTTGACCATTTTTGGTAAGGCTATAGCCCTACTATAGCCCTACCATTATTTCTGAGCCAATTCTATCATCATTTCAACTTTTAATATTTTGACCATTTTTGGTAAGGCTATAGCCCTACCATTATTTCTGACCCAATTCCATCATCATCCCAATTTTTATTATTTTGACCATTTTTGGTAAGGCTATAGCCCTACTATAGCCCTACCATCATTTCTGAGCCAATTCTATCATCATCTCAACTTTTCATATTTTGACCATTTTTGGTAAGGCTATAGCCCTACTATAGCCCTACCATCATTTCTGAGCCAATTCTATCATCATCTCAACTTTTCATATTTTGACCATTTTTGGTAAGGCTATAGCCCTACCATTATTTCGGACCCAATTCCATCATCATCCAAACTTTTCTTATTTTGACCATTTTTGGTAAGGCTATAGCCCTACTATAGCTCTACCATCATTTCTGAGCCAATTCTATCATCATCTCAACTTTTCATATTTTGACCATTTTTGGTAAGGCTATAGCCCTACCATTATTTCGGACCCAATTCCATCATCATCCAAACTTTTCTTATTTTGACCATTTTTGGTAAGGCTATAGCCCTACTATAGCCCTACCATCATTTCTGAGCCAATTCTATCATCATCTCAACTTTTCATATTTTGACCATTTTTGGTAAGGCTATAGCCCTACTATAGCCCTACCATCATTTCTGAGCCAATTCTATCATCGTTCCAACTTTTCTTATTTTGACCATTTTTGGTAAGGCTATAGCCCTACCATTATTTCTGACCCAATTCCATCATCATCCCAACTTTTATTATTTTGACCATTTTTGGTAAGGCTATAGCCCTACTATAGCCCTACCATCATTTCTGAGCCAATTCTATCATCATCTCAACTTTTCATATTTTGACCATTTTTGGTAAGGCTATAGCCCTACCATTATTTCGGACCCAATTCCATCATCATCCAAACTTTTCTTATTTTGACCATTTTTGGTAAGGCTATAGCCCTACTATAGCTCTACCATCATTTCTGAGCCAATTCTATCATCATCTCAACTTTTCATATTTTGACCATTTTTGGTAAGGCTATAGCCCTACCATTATTTCGGACTCAATTCCATCATCATCCAAACTTTTCTTATTTTGACCATTTTTGGTAAGGCTATAGCCCTACTATAGCCCTACCATCATTTCTGAGCCAATTCTATCATCATCTCAACTTTTCATATTTTGACCATTTTTGGTAAGGCTATAGCCCTACTATAGCCCTACCATCATTTCTGAGCCAATTCTATCATCGTTCCAACTTTTCTTATTTTGACCATTTTTGGTAAGGCTATAGCCCTACTATAGCCCTACCATTATTTCTGAGCCAATTCTATCATCATTTCAACTTTTAATATTTTGACCATTTTTGGTAAGGCTATAGCCCTACCATTATTTCTGACCCAATTCCATCATCATCCCAATTTTTATTATTTTTTTCCATTTTTGGTAAGGCTATAGCCCTACTATAGCCCTACCATCATTTCTGAGCCAATTCTATCATCATCTCAACTTTTCATATTTTGACCATTTTTGGTAAGGCTATAGCCCTACTATAGCCCTACCATCATTTCTGAGCCAATTCTATCATCGTTCCAACTTTTCTTATTTTGACCATTTTTGGTAAGGCTATAGCCCTACCATTATTTCTGACCCAATTCCATCATCATCCCAACTTTTATTATTTTGACCATTTTTGGTAAGGCTATAGCCCTACTATAGCCCTACCATCATTTCTGAGCCAATTCTATCATCATCTCAACTTTTCATATTTTGACCATTTTTGGTAAGGCTATAGCCCTACCATTATTTCGGACCCAATTCCATCATCATCCAAACTTTTCTTATTTTGACCATTTTTGGTAAGGCTATAGCCCTACTATAGCTCTACCATCATTTCTGAGCCAATTCTATCATCATCTCAACTTTTCATATTTTGACCATTTACGTAAGGCTATAGCCCTACCATTATTTCTGACCCAATTCCATCATCATCCAAACTTTTCTTATTTTGACCATTTTTTTTCGGTAAGGCTATAGCCCTACTATAGCCCTACCATCATTTCTGAGCCAATTCTATCATCATCTCAACTTTTCATATTTTGACCATTTTTGGTAAGGCTATAGCCCTACTATAGCCCTACCATCATTTCTGAGCCAATTCTATCATCGTTCCAACTTTTCTTATTTTGACCATTTTTGGTAAGGCTATAGCCCTACTATAGCCCTACCATAATTTCTGAGCCAATTCTATCATCATCTCAACTTTTAATATTTTGACCATTTTTGGTAAGGCTATAGCCCTACCATTATTTCTGACCCAATTCCATCATCAACCCAACTTTTCTTATTTTGACCATTTGTGGTAAGGCTATAGATACACTGAATAGATTAATCATACTGATGTCCGGATTTACATACAACAAGTATATCATCTGTTTTAGATCATTCCCACAATGCTTTATTGCACACATATTTCAAATGGAACTGTTGGCTCAGCAAATTAAAACATCCTCATCTCCAGAGCCTTCTCAGGAAAATACAAGTATTTATTTTGTCTTCTCAGTCACCCATCAGAGCTTTTTCTATTTCCTTCACTTGGACCCCGCCATATTAAAGTCTTCCGATGCACGTGTTTACATGAAGTATGTCAGACTTTCATTCTGATTTGTGTCAGTATGAGCACAGCTAATGAAGCTTCGGCATTAGTCCATTAGGGGGATATTTCCTTTTCTGTGTTGTTTACATATATATCCCTGTAAGCAAAATCCACAGCTGTGATGCTGTATATTTATTTATGACTTTCAAGGTCAAACCATTTATGTCAAGAGAACCTGATCTTTAATACATACATACATTTTTTTTTTTGTCCAGTTAGTCCATTTAGAGTCGGTCTCTCTCTCTCTACTTCCTTTTATTCAAAAATTGTAAAATGCTCATTCTGCCAAGTGCCGGAGGAGTAGTAATAATCACTCTTTCCTCACCGTCTGAATGGCAGTGAAGGTCACTTGGCCCAACTTTAGTGGGAAAGGTGAGAGTTATCTGTGGTTTGCATGGTCTCCTTGACAATGAAAGATAGATGCATGCTCTCTGGGTTAATTAGTGACTCCAAACTGGCCTTGGGAGTGAACGTTTGTTAGAGATGCACTGGATGGATGGATGGTCATCTTGCCTTTGTCCTATAGTTCCATTCCTATCCAGCACCACTTCATCCTTCAGCCTGGTCAGGAAGACTCTCATTTTCCCCATGAGCCGTTTAACTTCTATTCTTGATGATACAGATGATCTTCTTGGTCTTCTTGGAACTATAATATTAATTTTGTGTCAGTTTAATATCCACTGTTGTGATTTTTATGCCCCCAAAGGTCCTGACATCACGTCACCGGACATGTGCAGCCTGTCCTTCAAAAAGACAATTAGAAACAGGCAGCAGGTGGTTTTTTTTTTCCCCCCCAAAAAAACATTGTGTGACACGTTTGGATAAGTGACATTATCACATGACAAGAGCACGCCGCGCATCCTCATGCGGCGTGAAACTGGCAGTTTCTGAGCCGAGATTGGTCGAGAAAACTTACTGGAAAGCAACCCAAACATCTGCTGTGCTGTTCATTTTAGCACCCAACTGTGGCGCAGTCTGCATCCCACTGTACCTCCCTTGAGGTTTCAGGAATTGACAGATGGCAACGGAGTGTGTGTGTGTGTGTGTGTGTGTCTGTCTGTTTGTCTACCCGTCGATGTCTGTTTGTGTTTGTCCACATCTCCTTGCACATATACGTGTTCTGCATTGGTGTGACAGCATCTGACAAGTGGGCCCCGCGACACTGAAATGCAAATCCTCTCTGATGTCAGCCGGATTCTCTGCGGGCGTTGCGGCTGGAGTTAAAATGCCACCTCAGGAGGGCATTCGGAGCCGAATCCTGGAGATAAACACAGATCTACCGGAGAAAACAGATGTTGCGTTTGGTGATTACAAATGCTATCATGGATTATGAAGCTGTGAACGGTTTGTATTGAATGCCTCCGTGTAAAGAACAAACTGGGAGCTCACCAACTCATCACCGCGCAGCTGTTTTATATGAATGGAACAATATCTCGAGCGTAATACAAAACTAAATCAGCATCCTTCAAAGCACTTACGGACCGTTTGAGCTTTTCAAGAACGAAACAAATGCAGGTTAAAAGATTTCACCAGGGGGAAAGAACATTAAAAAAAAAAAAAAACTGCAAAGTTTCGTCTTTCAGGAGAACCCAGAGCAATTGCTGATCCATTAGCATTTTTACTGACTTGGCATAATTTGATGCTTCTCTCGCTTTGAGGTACAACCAAACATTAAAAATGCATCTGTCTCAATTAAAACGATAAGACACCCCCACACAAAGCACTCTCACCTTACATATTTGCATGTATTTGTGGGGATAGCGGAAAAATGCATGTTTGTTGCCGGATTATCAGCAGTTTATTTATTTATTAAAACATTTTTTAAAGAAAAATGTCGGAGTGTCAATCAGAGTAACACAGGAGCACTTCTCTAATTGTATATGCCAAAGTCAATTTACGAGTCCAAGGCTATGATTGTTCATCCTGTGAAAACAATTTTATTTCTTCTGTTGACCAGTTTTTCGAGCTTGACTCCAATAAACTGCAAACGTTTTGTCTAAATTTGATTCAAGCAGTGAAACTTCCACGTGTTATAGTTTTAGCACACGTAAACAGAAATATTCCAAGCCATTTTCTTTGTTTTTATTCTTTTTGATTGTGGCTCATAAGTTAAAAAAAAAAGAAAAGAGAAAAGAAATTAAGTATCTAAAATCATTGTTTTACCTGTTTTGCTTTCTTTCTTTTTTTTTTAAACGGGTTGAAAATGGTTTCAATCGACAATATGTAGTTCTTATGTTTTGAGTCTCTTTTTTTTTTTTTTTTTATTGCCTTAATTTTGATCCTGAATAATAAATGTTTATATATACATATGTATGTATAAAGGTTATATTCCACATGTTAATATTGACTCGGACACAGGTGTTTGTGTATGTCCAGTCATCTGGATTGTGACCAAATACCTACAAAACCAGTGGCATTCACATAGTTTCGGTGTCTGGCTGGTCCAGGTGTTTCCGGTAATTAAGAGCTGTGTTAAAATCTCCAGACGCACCACAGCAGCTTTGTCTCTACTGTGATTAATCATCTTTCTGTCGTGTCATATTTTCGGTGACGGAACTCATCGCTTCCATTTAAATGACCTGGCTTCTGCATTCAGCTTAATGGTTTTTTTTTTTTCAAATTACCGAGGTTACGACAGAATCACAGGTGAGATTATGTTGGCAGAAGCATTTTAAAGCATCGTGTTTACAGTTTCTCAAGGGAGAAGATGTGAGCACACGACACAAGGGCTGAGAAAATTGACTTTTTTTTTTTTTTTACACAAGGCACTGAGAAGAGTCATAAAGTAGGTAGGTTAGACATACTGGAGAGAAAAAAACTAGACTAACTAATGACAAAACAAGGGGCAATAATGTGTGTAGAATATATGGAGAAGGCAAAAAAACTAAGCAAGATGTAAAAATCCAAAAAGAAAAGTGCATTAATTTGAAGTGTTTATTTTAAAAAAGCACAAACTATTAAGAATTCTTATATTTGTTACAGTGCTTTTTAGGTTTTATGAGATGAAATTCACGAAACAAGAGTAAACAGCCGAACAAGCTGTTGGAATTGGTAGAGGAGATTAGAAAATGTTTAGTCAACAAAATCCACGTACTCTGTCCTGATGGTCATCCCACAAATGCATAACTTTTTTTTACAATTGTGGCACAGATTAATTATTTGTTTTATTTTTTATTTTTTTTACTTACTTGTGCGCGATGTCAAGATGTTGGGACATACATGAGACACCGCTTTTTTTTTTCAAGGATTTAGTTTCTTTGATCACATTTATTGGACTTTGCAGCAGCCGAACACAACGCCGGCTTTATCTGCATATAGGCAGGACATGACAGCTGTTTGCTCTCAGGGTCGGCCCCTCTGATAACAAAGAGAGACGATTGTTAAAGCTTACAATGTGTCATGTCGGTTACTGTTTGGCCAACAAAAGGTGGCCATCATTTATAGGAAGTGACATATTTACTGTTGTGTTTTTTTTCTGTGGAGATCTAATTTTATGGCTGACATAGGACAACATTTCTTGCTGCGGTGGACAATCTTTGCTTCGTACGAGTGCGAGTCGTGCGAGATGACAACAGGCTGGATCCGGGATTTTCCGCCGCTAATGACTCTTTCTGTATTGACTCTGTAAATCATCTCAGGGGCTGAACTTCAGCGTGTTTGTGCCCTTAGACGTGATGCAATCTGTTAGCCTTCTTGACACTAGTCTGAGATGAAAACCAGTGTGTGTGTGAAAAGGATTACATCCAGCCTGCAGTCGGAAGAGGAAAGAAACAGACAAAGGCCATACAGATGCAGAAACGAGAGTAAATAGACATTAGGATAGACATGGCAGCACTTCCATCTCGCTGTGCATCTGCTCCCACTTCAGATTGAGGCAACAACACTGGCTTAGACTTTTGAAATTGATACTTTCATCATCGCTGCAACATCTTTCAGCATAAAAAGGAGAATTTCAAAAGGATATTTTGGGAAGGGGTGTTCCTACTCAGATCTGCTCATGGACTTGATTTCGACTTTCATGTCATCTCCTCCCTGTTAGAGAAACGTACTCTGTAGCTGGGCAGGGTTTGATAAAGCCAGCCTGGACAGGGGAAGGATGGAGGTGATTGTTTCACTTCATAGGGACAGAGTGAAGCCTCATCATTTTGTGGAGTTTTCAAAGTCGCTTTTTTTTTTTCATTTTTTCCCTTCCAGCCTTTCGTCTTTCATTTCTCACTTTTTGCCATCTGTTTTCTCTCCTTTTCTTTGTGCTGCCACTCTCTGCTTCGCTCCTCCAGCTTTTCCTTCCTGACAGCAAGGGGCTTCACGTTCCTCTTTTGTCAGCCTGACATCCATCCTTCACTTTACGGCCTCATGTGTGACAGCGGAGAGCGAGCAACACCAAACACTAATGGCTGCAGCCCGTCGCTTTTGTCCACAGCCGAAACAAGGGTGGAACTGAGCAGATGATTACTATTTTCTTTAACAAAAAGTCACTTTCTGCTCACTTCATTCTTTCCTCGGATCTTAGAGTTGTTTACATGCACCTTGTAACAGTTCCCATTCAACCACAGCAGACATGTGATGTGACATAATTTACTTATTTCAGTGTTTAATGTAAAGTATTTGTCTGTGGATAGAAAATACTGAGAGTGAATACCAAAGGGAGTGGTGGATGTTATGAATGCTGTGCTCTCCTAGACCCTCCACCTGACTGACAGGGTAATTGTAGATACTAGAAACTGATCATCAGGCTCCTCAGTAATTAGAATCACAGGCAGGCACCAGTGCGTCATCCCGTTCAGTCATTAAGGTGTGTTTGACTAGAATATGCGATATGTCATATAGGTTGTGCAGACTTGCACACCTGCAGTATTAAAGAAGCAAGGTTTGACACCCTGATGTATACTTTCTGTAGTTGAGTATATTAACACACTGGCAGTACTTTATTTGCAGTAAAGTACTGCTGCCATGGAGCAACCAGTAATGTAATAATAACCAATAATAATTTTTTGGTTGATTTATTAATCGGTTGATTAACCTTGTTCCCCCTAAATTATAAGTTGTGTATAGATTATGTCTGATAATCATTATTTTCTGTCAGCATAGGTAACAATGTCTGAAATAAAATCATCATCGTCGTCATCATGGAATCCTGCACACTCAGCCTACAGGCCACAGCAGACCCAACAGAAGGTACATTGACCTTCTAAAATAAAATTAAATAAAAAAAACAACAACCAACAACTATTAAACAAAATGTGATATTTCTTTTTTAAAATAAAAGCATCTGTGGTTAATAATTTATACAGTTGCTGTCGTTTATAAATTGTTATGTTGCCACTGTACTGATGAATCAGAAGTTAATCTGTCCTACAACGGACTCATCTTGGAAGGAGCCGTCCTACTTTAGTAAGGATCCAGTTTTTCAGTGCTTCCAGATTAAGCAGAATTAAAGCTGCAAACAGCTTTGAACGGGTCCTCGCATCCTTGCTGGTCAGCGATTAGAAGCATGTCACCCAGGTGGCACTTTGAACACAGATGAAGGGATGAATAAAATCCAAACTGTATTTCATTAAACTAAAAAAATCAGCTCCCTAATTCATTCACTTTTCAGATTCTCTTCTCTCCATTCTAATTCAGTTTTTCGATTCAGTGTTTTCTGCCACACATCCGGGACCAAACAATTGACAATGGAGTTTTGGTTTGATCTCTCTTCGACATTCCTACGGGCTGTGGTGGCCGTTTTAGTGTTTCTAGGTGGCGTTACAGTGCATGTTTTGGTACTCTGTGGGGTTCTTTTTTATATTTTCTAATATTCTTAACCAAAGTTGATGAGCGTGCCAAATCTGGTGAGCATTTGAGCCTGTTTAGGGGGTCAAATTTATTCTCCCTCAGAGGTAATAGCATTTCCTTGAGGGCCTTTTTTTGTGTGACAATCTTACTTTGAAAGGCAAATTGCAGACTTCCTGTTGAATTTAGGTCAGGGGTATCGGCGCCTGATTCTTAGATCTCGATGAGACAGAAAATTGAGTTTGGGTTTGATCTCCCTACGACATTCCTACGGGCCGTGGTGGTCGTTTTCGTGTTTCTAGGTGGCGCTAGAGAGACATTTTGGCACTCTGGGGGTGAATTTTTAGATTTCTCCAGTCTTGATGAGTGTGCCAAATTTGATCAACATTTGAGCGTGTTTCGTGAACCCTTATAGAGTAAGTGGCATCTTTCTGTATCAGACTGACTGTAAAAGCTATCTGTACCTACAATAGACCAAATTACATGAAAGCTGAAGAAATGCCCCCATTTTCACAGGAATGAGAATTTTCAGTTTTATGCTTCTGCCCTTGTTTATCTTGTACTTTACTGTGGCATTGGCTCGAGACGTTGGAATAAATTGAACCAAGCAGCTAAACACAACCTTGTCTGTCGAAAAGTGCCGCGACAGATGTCAAACAATGACACTCCTAATTGTGTTTTTTGTGCACACTGCCCATTTCCCAGCATCAGGAATGGCACCGAAAGAAGAAGGTATTTTCGACAAGAAAGGCTCCCGGCTCTGTGGATGTACTGCTCTTAATCTTTAATTGGACTCAAAGAGGATTGGAAACTGAGTTTCTGGCATCGGCATCAGCGAGCATCGGGTCTGCCAGCACAAGACAGAGACGACGGGAGAAAAGGATTTCGTGTTTCTGCCAAAGCCGACTGGGGGGGTCGTGGTGCAGAGCGAGCACAAATCTGGCAGGGGGACTGATGAGCCGCACAAAACCAAGTCACACAATAGTCCAACCTGTGTGTTCTCGTTTCAGAATTCAGACAGCACTGTTGGGTTTCTGGTATCCGGAGAGTATTTCCACAATGAAGTTTCCCAATTTAGTCCCTGAACAGATAAGTTTTTTTTTTTCTTCTTCTTCAGAGAGTATGCAATGCACACCAAGCAATCAATTCCCCTTCAACGCCACACAATACAGCTAAAATTGTTTCCTTCAGCCTCGAAGTGCCGATTCTTTTTGTTCCCTAATAGTGAGAGAGCACCTATCACCCTCACGTCTGACAGAGCACCACCACCAGGAAGAGGCACGGTGTGAAGGAGCGATTCGTCACAGGGTAAACAGGGCTATAAACTATCCATAGAACAGGCAATTACATCCTGACCTGACACCGCGACCCATTTCAGCCAATCAAACAGCAGGAGGAGCCAACAACCTTGGTCTTGGAGGCTGCTAACCTGGTTAGCCGCGCAAACCCGGGCCGGCTCTGCCGCGCCAAATTGGTCTGAGAGATTTAGTGCGGCTCTTTCCAAACCCCGGGAGCCATCTGACGTCGCTCGGTGGGATTCGCCGCTCTGTGTGACCAGCAGGAGAGGCCTCTCCAGTCCGGGCTAACTAGCGAGCATGCCAGGGGGACACTGCCAAATGTACGTGATTTATGGGCCACGGCAAAGGCTAATGCACGCTGCTTTGCATATGTCCTGGTGTTTTAAAAAAAAAAAAAAAAATCAAATGTTTGACGTTTTTTTCATGAACTGCTGCAGAAAACACCTTCTCTGTTTATGTTTGTAGTGTACAAAACAATAAACAACGTTCTCTTGTGGGTAAAACTGGGAATAACTCACGGAAAGGAAATTGGGTTAAAAGGGTTCTGAGGATTTGATAAAAATGCAATGAGCGCACGTAAGAGACGGCAGATCACACAGGCTGAACCTGCTTTGAGCACTAACAGCTACGGATCTCTTACTAAATCTATTTATGTACTTCTACCCTCACAGGTCCAAACCTGACAGCAAGAGAGCTTCTTCTGATCAAATAGAAAACAGCAAAGGGAATATCTAATAAGTAAATAATCAGCTTTCCAGTGCATCAAGTGAATTTATTTTCTGTGTCTGGCGTGTTGCATTAGAATACCTGGTGTCTGTGAGAAAACGAGTGAATTTATTTGTTTGTTTGCAGAGCTCTGTGGGTATCCTAGCTGGTGCCTCAGTGTGCTTATACACAGATGCACATTACAAACGATCCTGGAAAAATATTATTCAGACTTAAGATGTTGCACAGAGTTGCATCATTTAGCACAGCAACAGGAAAGGAAACGTCCAAATACGGTAGAGCTCAGTTTAACTATATTCTTTAAGTTTTCATTTGAACCTTTTCCCTCAGACTTCTTAAATTCAACCCGCAGTTAAGAAGTCGCTCTGTGGTCTTCTAGAAATGGAGGTCTCATGCCAACATTGAATGTTGGCACAAAATGTAATGATGGTTCAACAAATATGTTGAGAAAACAGACAACATGGTGGCCAAATGGCAAACCAGTGAGGGGATTGATATCTTCCCGTGACGGCCAAGCTGGGGTACAGAGGTGAGTGGCTTCCAGCACAAAGAGGGGCGTCGCCATCCCGGAAATGGATAGAAAGACCTCTCTGCAACACATGGACAGACAATATTGTCTAAAATGTGAACAGTAGTGCTTGGCGGAGTTGGTTGGAGTATAGTCTGTTTCTCTAGTTCACGCCTTCTAATAATATGAGACCAGGAAATCACGTTGGTCCCGTGCTGTATCAGTGATATTCATGAAATCTGGCGATGATATGAATTTCCTCTCAGTTCCCGCTGAGCTGAGTTATTGTGCAGCACAGCCACTACTGGAGCTTACTCCGCATGTGCGTCTCTCATCAGGTGAGTTAACCACATCACCTTTCTCACTCACATTGATGGTTTGTTGGGGAAGCAGCTCCTCCTGCACATATCTTATCATAATATCAGCGAGCCACGCCACAAATACTTTCATGCGGTGATCAGCAACATTAGCAATATTCCGTCTTTGGAGTCAGCACCAGACACTCGCGAAAGGACAGAGCAAAAACATTTCGAGAATTTCAATCTCATGCAAAATGAGTGCAGGAAATTAAAGAGATGTTCCATTCCAAGCCACCGAGATGGATGAAAGGAGCAAACAGTGTTTTTTTTTGTGTTCACTGTATGAGATCAACATTGAGCATGTTAATAAAAGCAGACAGAAGTGTGCATCACAACAAGAGGCTTTTCAATATCCTTCTCTGGAGGAAGACTCACTCCCCTGCCATGGAGGACTCACCTTTGTGCATCTGCTGTGTTTGCTGGTAAATGATGGCAGCACTGATTTCAGCCTCATGCTCGGATTTTGCCTGTCCATGTTGTTTGTTTGAAGGGATGGAGGTAAACATGGAGCAAAAACTAGTAATGGAGGTGGAAACCGGAGAGGTAAAAGCCACCCACACAGAGACTACTACACTGTATACAAACAAGGAGGCTTTAGATCATGACTAAAAGCACTCAACATACAAAAGAAACCCTCAGATTTCCCTCTAAGAGCATCACAAGATATTATGGGTTTGCTATTTTCAAATTGGAATGACAACAAAAACACACTCAAACACATCATAATGGAAATTGTTAAAGTACTTGTAAATATTACCACGTGACACCAAAACAAGTTCATGAATATTATTTAAAAAAAGATCAAAATAAAAAGATCAAAAATGAACATTTATTACTCTGCTTCAAGATATAATTTCCTTTAAATATGGACACTCTTAAAACGTGGTTCAGTATGGAAGAGTAAAACGTATCTTATCATTTAAAATCAAATTACAATACTTTAAAAGGAGTATGCCAATATCCATGCTTGAAACAAACAAAGCACTGTCGTTAAGTAAATGGGAGTGGAACGATGGAGAACGTTGGTTAAGAGCGTGTTGATGCACTGCCATCTGCTGACTAACACTGCACATCGCATTTTATTCTCCAGGCTATATATAAACATATTCTTTAGCAGAATGTTTGCACTACAACTTATAACGATTCTTTGTTTTTCAGTTTAAAATATCAAAAACTAGGCACCAATAAACATACAAGCATGTCTGTCATGCAGAAGCGGGTGTTTCTTGGTCGATTTTTTGAATAAAATGTAAAAAACGGTCCGCTTTTCTCTGTAGAAATGAGAATCTTTGTTTTGCATTTGCAGTCCTCGCAGTCAGAGGGGCAGGAATGTTGTTCTCAAGTGCAACTGCAGTGTTTAAATATTCACACAATTACAAATGAATCTGCTGTGTTGAAAAACAGCAAAGCTTAAATGAAGTACTCAAAAACTCAATTCACTTGTATGAAATAGTAATGATCAATCAGCATTTCTCAAATTAATAATAAAATACATAAATTCCAATGATCTTTCAATATATTTAGTAAACAAATGTCTGAAAAAATGTTTGTCTTAAAAGTCTTAAAAGAGGAAAAAGGAACAAAAAGGTTTAAATGTTGCCAAACTCAGTGGTGACCTTTAATATTAAAAGGAGTGTAATAGATATATAGATTACATGACATGGACTGTAAATATGACTAAAAGCACATACATACTTGATAAAAACAAAACAAAACAGAAAATCTGAAATATCCCAACACAATAAAATGACAATAAAGTGAGTAATCCATTACCCCCCTCAGTTTACTGCTGTTAAATACTAACCAAAGAAATAACAGGCAAACAAATGAATGAATGAATGAATGAATGAATAAATAAATCAATAAAGAGAATGCACTTTTGAAGATAGTCAGAGGAAACTATTCAGACAGGATTAAAAAGTTGTATGAGCATGTTCTTGTTGTATTCTGTTTATTGGTTTTGTAGTCCGTCAGAAAGGACATTAGCATACAGATACATGATGTATACAGAAGCCGCTACTAATCCTACAAAACCCTGTGTGTCAGAGTTTATTGAAAAGTAACATTTGACTGTCAAAAAACATTAATAGTCTTACAAAAAAGTGCCCGGGATATGGCTTTCCTTGAAATTGAAAAGACTTAACTGAACACTGTGGATTTGGTTTATTCAAATCACACTGCATCCTTGAAGAAAATAATAGTACTTCGTTTTAGCAAAAGTAAAGTATGCTTTTATATTTTACAACAGTGCCTCTATCGTAAAGAGAAATGGAACTATAAAGAGGAATGTGGTGTGTTGTGAGTGATCGAATGAGGGAAAATTACCAGCAATATATCTTAACAACCCTGTACATTAGTTATTTCTTTGCTTGAGTCAAACAAAATGCATTCCTTTTTCTGATTGTTTCTATCTGATTTACTATGTTGATCTTCTACGAAAAGTAATGTCATCACCTTTATGGAATATGTTTTCCAATTTAACATGACAATCGCAAAAACCTTCATGACATTCGAGCTCATTAACAGAAAAAGAGGCGTATCATATTGCTTTTAAAGTGACAAAACTATTTTTTGTCCCTGAAGAAACACGTTAAAAATTACATTTCTATATGGATTTGGTTTATAAGGGTGGCTGGAGAGAAATGTACCTTATAAAACCACCCTACAGTCATCATCCATCTTCTTTTATCTTGACCTCAGGGTACACTAACTAAAACATCTCAATTCAACAGTTGCTATTCCTCTGACACAGTAAATAGAAATTAAGTTTCAAGGTCCAAAACTAATTTTATTCAACACAAACAACAGCTTTGAGTGCAGGGTTTTACCAGAACTAATGCAGAGCAGATGTCTGTTGTGGGACCTTAATCGGTGATCAGTGTGAGGACCGCTTGATGCTGAAAAATATGGATTTCCCTCCCAGAGTATATGATACACTTGTGACAGGCTTAAATTCCCAGTCCCACAATGCACAATGCCAGCAGCACCGATGACACAAGGCTTAACGTGGGTGTGATTGTAGATGCTTGACCTGTAGAGGAGAGAGAAACAATGTAAAATAAGGTGGATAAAACAAACAGAAGTAATGATTTAACCTATATGACGGTTGAGACTCACCCTGAATCCTAATCTTCCTCACTGGGCCATCTCCTCCTTCATAACGGCCGCGCACCATCAGTTCATAATCTCCAACCTGAGGCATGGGGAAGTCCATGAAGTGCCAGCCAGTGACGTAGACCTTCCCATATATGTAGCCCGTCTTCCTGAACATGACCTGTGAAACGGGGAACAGAGACATATTAAACGAGTTTTAACTTCGACTATTGGGCTACACATGGAGGAGGAAAACGTTACAGAGCTTGAACGTACCTTGTAGTACAGGGGAAAGGAAATATTGCCAAACCAGTCGTACTGGATGTGATCCCACCACACATACAGCCATTTTCCTGTCCAGCTGATGTAGCGCCACATCCTTGGAGGATCTGGCGGTGCTGTAAACAAACACTTCATTAAGCACAACTGTGAAATCGATATCCTTACTCTTTTAATTGCAGATTTTGGCGCTGTGTTATGGGTCTTACGTGGCCTCTTTGTGAACATCTCACAGTGTTCACCGGGTGGTCCGAGGCCCGCTCCGTTGAAGGCACGGACCTCAATGAGGTAGTGTGAGTCTGGCAGCATGTTCTCCAGCCTGGTCTGATTGACTTCTGCCGAGACGAATATGCGATGGGCTCCTGGCTCTGGATCGTCGTACTTTCTCCAGTATTTGACCTGAAGAGCAGGACGTGGTATTTTTTGTAATCATCAAATTGCAGATTTACAAGTGAATTTGAGAAGAGAGTGCGCAAATCAGTGACTGAAGTCATATATTTTAAAGACATTTAAGTTCTGAAATTGGAACACTAACATTTAATTCCCTTTTTTGTGTTGATTATCTTTAAAAACATCAAATTACTACTGAGGTTGAGGTGTACAGTAGTAATGAACAAGTGGATTGCATTATAACAGAAGTGACATAATGATTTTGGCCATTTCAAATCTCAGGTAATATAAATTAAAAGCCTCCATATAATGTAGTAAAACAGTCAAATTGAAAGTATAATCATAAATGAGAGGGTACTGCATATTTTCAATCATTAATGAAAAAATATATGATTTCCCCACAAATATTGCAAAAAAACATCCTTGATTTGACTAATTTGGGACAATATAATTACAATATTAGCATATAAATTCTATATTTTTTTCTGTTGCCATTCTTTTCTTTTGAATTTCAGCTTAAAATTGCTTCTGCAACGGGAAAGCAAAGGGCAGATTCCAGCTTACCGTTGCAATTTGAGTCAGTATGTCTCAGCTACAGAAGAGGCAAAAACTGCAGCTTATTTCTGCAAATAAAATCACAGCCTCCTACTCGAAGTTCTGCTCATTCCTTTTTATGTTTTGGGTGGCTCTTGACAAATGTGAAAAGGCTGTGTATTACAAAGTCTTTGATATGTAGGTTTAAACATGGAGAACATGTAATATAATGGCATTTTATGTGGGATCTTTTAGAGGTAGAAATCAGGTATTATGGTACCTGGTATCCCTCAATGTACTGTTGTAGACTCGTTCTAGTGTCGACCACAGGCAACCACCACACCAGGGCTTCAGTGGAAGACACCGGTCGAGCATAGACATCTGTGGGCGGTTCTGTTGGGACTGAAGAAAGGAAAACGATTCACTTCCCTTCCAATTTCTCCATTTTTATAGTGAAGGTACGAATGAAGAGACATTCTGACCATGTCATGTACGATTAAAATCTGAAGTCCTCACCATCTCGTGGGTAGTAGATGACCTTGGTGAGGCTGTAGGGTCCGTCTCCCTTCACATTGAAGGACTTGATCTTCACCTGGAACTCACGCACTTGGAAATCTTCATCTGTCATGACGAAGTAGGTGTCTCTGTGGACGTGCCGTCTCGTCTCGGGGTCCGAGATCGTCTCGTACCACCAGTCGTAAGCATCGTGAGGCTTGAATGCCAAAATGTAGCCGAACTTTTTGCCGTAGAAATACCACGGCTGCACAGGCTGTGGGTTGCAAGTAGAAGTGGAGCGCATCTCATTTAAACTGAGGTAACAAACGGAACCTGTGAATAAGAAGGTGGAATGGAGACACCTACTGTCCATGTGATGAAGATCTCGCCGTTTCTACCTCCATAACCTTGTAAATCAGTGGGGGAGATCACTGGAGCTGTGAGGACGAAAAGTAACAACAGATTCATTTTTTTTGTCTTTCAAAACCCGACGTGAAAAAAATCCTGAATTATTCTTGTTCTTGGTCCTTACGAGCATCCCAGGTTTTGATCTTGAGGGAGGGGATACTAGCTTCTCCAGAGCCATACTCATTGGTAGCAATGATCCTGAACTGATACTCCATCCAGGGGTACAAGTCTGTCACCTCTGCCCTGTCCATGCTACCATCAAGAAAGGTTGGAGCTAAACAATAAAAAAAAAAAAACACAGAAGACACCAGAACAAATTAAAAAGTAAGAAAAGTTTATCAATAACGATCGAATGACTTCAAAGAAGTTTCAAGCAATGCTCAGTTCAGATCAGACAAGGATGTTCCTGTTTTTTTCACATACGTGAACGGCTGAGCAGAACTCACATGTGCTGGCATTCCTCCAGTCATCTTCATAGAGAGCCCAGTAGTGCCTGGTCTGGATGGTGTAGGAGAGAATGGGGCTGTTGTGCTCGGACCCTTTAGTCCACAGCAGCTTCACCCACGTGTCACCGATCTCCTCCACTCGGATCACGCCGGGAGGCCCTGGAACGCCTGCCATGTGTTGGAGAAAGGGTTTTAAACGCGTGACAATAAAATGTGAACGGGACCCTGTTATCCACACGGATGTGATCGAAATGTGCTGTGACTGACCAACGACTTTGAGGTCGGCATAAGCCGTGTCGTTGTCCACCACGGTCTGAGCCGTGCAGGTGTAGCGACCTTCGTGCCAAATCTGCGCATTCTTTATTCGCAGGTCACCGACCCCATCTTCAGTCTGACCAACAGGGAGGAAGACAGGCGAAAGGGAGGAACCGGAGTGAGTATTAAAGGGTAAATATTTCGGATGTAAAGTTTGAAAAACTACGGTTGAGGGTGTGAAAGACGTCAAAATGGACGTTACCAAAACCCGTTCGTAGTGTTGCCACTCCGCGTCAAGGTCGATGACTCTGAAGTCTAGGGTCCAGATGAATGTGATGTCCAACATGGGGTCAAATGAAGCAGCACATCTGAGGATCACCTCATCACCGACCTTCACCTCAGAGTCTTCCGGTGCCACCGAGAGGCTGGTCGCCTCTGTGTGAAGGACACATGAAAAGTAAAGCTGAATTTAAAGACTTTTCTTTTTTTTTCTCTTGTAAATGTTGATGGAATTGAGATATTCACGTGCATGCACAACCACTGACCTGTGATGGTGAGGTAGCCCGAGCTGTTGGCCTTTCCTCTGTCATTCTCAGCCAAGCAGGTGTAAAAACCCTCGTCGTGTATGGTGGCGTCGCGGATTTCCAGACTCCCGTCAAACATGATGGATATACTAAAAAAAAGATTACTGATTTAAATGATGAGGTCCAATGAGGAAAGTACATTTCAAAACTGCACAGCTTGTTCTCCATGTTTAGGATGATTTAATATGGTCAAATTAAACAAAGTGGTTTCTTATTGCGGGCTAACTGGTTGTGTGTGTGTGTGTGTGTGTGTGTGTGTGTGTGTGTGTGTGTGTGTGTGTGTGTGTGTGTGTGTGTGTGTGTGTGTGTGTGTGTGTGTGTGTGTGTGTGTGTGTGTGTGTGTGTGTGTGTGTGCTGACCGTGAATTGTTGAAAAGGAGTTCCTTTCCCTTTGTCCAGGTGTATCGAGGCCGAGGAGCCGCCCTGGGTTTACACTCAATCACCACACGACCGTTATTAGCTCCCAGAAGCTGCGTCTTCATAGGGTTAAACTCAAATGTTGGAGCACAAGCTGGAAAGAGATCGTACATTTAATTTTAAAGGATTGAGCATTACTTTTTTTTTTTTTGTATATTCAATAGATTATAAACGGGTAAAGCTCACCAATGACCCGCAGTTCAGCATTGGCGTATTTGATGCCCCAGTAGTTCTCGGCAATACACTGGTACATCCCTGAGTCGTCAAACGTGAGACTGGAAAACTTCAGCTCACCTTTCCCATACTAGAAAACACACAGTGAAAAAAAGGAAATTTAATTAAAAATTACCAACAGTTAAAGCCAATTTTTTTAAGCGTTTTTTTTCTCTACCATATATCCGTCTTTGTACCAGCGGATGAACGGGAAGGGTTTCCCGGACGCCACACAGCGCATCGTGTGCTCTGATCCGATATCAATCTGAGTGTTGTTGATTGTCTCCGCCCACTCGGGCGCAGCTGAAAAACACAAAACAAGCACATCACTGTATAAAACCAGAAAACATCGATTCATATCGGTCAAATGAAGTCATCAACATTGCGCAACATGCACGCCGGCCGCTTTACTTACACTCCACATAGAGCCAGGCTTTGTGCCAGTCCTTTCCTTTGGTGTTGATGGCCTCGCACTCATATCCGCCCACATCTTCGTACTGTACATTATACAGGTGAAGCACGGCGCCTGATTCACTGATTTCATGATTCGCTGGCAGGTCTGTGGCGTCCACCTTTCTCCACACAATGTAAGGGATGGGACTGAATGGACACAGAGATACAAAGGGACACATGAGCACCAATTAAAAAACACAGTAATTCATATATCAAATATGTTGAAGCAGTCTGTAAGAACATTGACTAAAAGGATTAAATCTTACTTTCCAAGAGCAAAGCACTCCAAGGTAATATTAGAGGCCAGCATGGCAGTGGTGTCCGGGAAATTCACCCTGATGTCTGCTGGATATTTCCTCTCCTCTCCTGATGCAAATAAAAATGGTCATTATTCATGAAATGGTGTTAAAACTAGAGGATTTCTGTGTTGTTGATGTGCAGCGCGGCTGCTCACCATCCTCGGGTGGTAACGGGATGAGAGGGATGAACTTTGAGAAGACGCTCTTGCCTAAGATGGGACTAGAAACAAAGCAGGAGTAGTTTCCTGCGTCCTGCGCTTCAACTTTGGAGATGTACAGGTTCCCCGTCTTCTGGGAGACGAACCGACGTCGGTCCGTGTACAGGAAAACTGGAAACTCATTGAAGATCCAGCGATAAGACACCTCGGCTGTGAAGGGAGAAGACAGAAAAGTCATTACTCCCTGTTTCAGGTTTCAACTTTCCATAAACGGAGAGAAAATACAAGACGAGCCTGTACATACGTGGCCAGGCTTTTGGAGGGGCACACAGCAGGACGGCTCCCTGTCCTTCCTTCACATACACTGGATCTCTCTCTTCATCAGGAAACTCACCCAGAACTACACATAAGACGAAAAGGTAAAAAAAAAAAAAGAACAATCAGGATTAACGATTGAACAATATTCAGAAAGAAGTTGCTTCTTTATGTTTTTTTTTATTTTTTTAGCATAACTCTTTTATTTTTGAGAAGAAAGCATGATGAGAAGAAATGATTAGGTTGTAAAAATTAAATACATTAGATGACTTACAGGTTTCATAACTTTAATGAAAATGACGATCAAATGAATTGCAAAACCATATGTGTAACAACAGTTACAGACTATATGAAAAGATTTGACAGATATTTCAAAAGGAAAACTTGAATTATACTTTTCCTTGCCTATGCTACAATACCAATAATATACTGTATATAATTTGTAATGTGAAAAACATTACAAAGTCAAACAGTGAAGCACTATAACCTCTGTGTGTGGGTCAAAATTAGAAGGACTATGGGGGGCGCAATGTGGTTCAATCATTTTGAGGGGCAGTTCATCCTCTTAACACTTTGAAAATCTTTCATCCAATATATGCCTTAATTCATATATGTTGATCTTACAAAAAAATAAAAAATACAAACACGCACAACGTATGGTGAAATCACATCAAGAGACATCAGAGAACACCATCTTGCTTTTAAATGATTAGTTATAGTAACTTGGTTTCTGGGCTTACATCCAAACTTGACCCTCGCCTCTTTGCTGATGACAGTGCCATATATATTCCGGGCCACACAGACGTACGTCCCGGCATGTTTCTTTTGCGATGGGTTGGTGATAACCAGGTTCCCCCCCACCAAGCTGTAGTGCTCGTCTGGCTGCTCCATCAACTTGATTTCCCAGTTATCACGACGCCACCTTTAGGGAAAATTATTACGATTAATGTGGGAGACAATCAATAATACACAGGTACCTGCATTCATTTGAAATTAAGTGAAATGTTCCATGCAGTTTCTTTTTAAATTGTGTGACCTGTATGTAGCTGGTGGGTTTGCACGTGCCCGACAGTTCATGGAGAGCCTTTTATCCGGGGAGTCTTCAGTGTAAACCACATCTACAGGCTCCTCTTCAAATATGGGGCCGTAACCAGTAGCATCCTCTGAGAATATTAAGGTAAACTATTAAATCACGCTCTTATTTACAAATCCCTCCTCAGCTGTTTATTTTGTTTTTCCTCATGGAAGACAATTCCAGCTTACCTCCATATATTCTTGGCTCACCAAACAACACCGCCACTGGAAAAAAGCACAAACATTGTCAGGTCGGCTCATGATGATCCGACTACTCTATCACAAGAACCATCTTTTAGTAATTAGCGAGATTATTTGTCTTACCTGTGAGGGAGACAGAGGACGAGAGGGCCAGCAGCAGTAAAGCAGTGGACGCCATGACAGTTTGCAGATCGACTCACTGAAGGAGAGCAGTTGGATGGACAGAGGGACACGAAGATGTTGACGGACCAGGCATGAACTGGAAAAGGAGAGAATGAAAGAGATGCTTGTTTTCAGAATTACTGAGTAATCTTATCATTCATTTAACAACATATGTATTTCTTGATTGCACACTTAGATGCAGGCTGTTCACTGACTAGGGAAAAGATAGCTGAAATCCCGGCCTTACGTATAAATAATTCAACACATAGGTGACTCAGCAGAACACTGCGCGGTGCAAGCTGTGAGTGTGCACATTCACAAGGACACGCACCTGCAGAGGCACACAGGTCTGTGTCGGTTGCGTGCACAATGAAACACTGAAATCCCAGAAGTGTCTGGGTTCACAAAACACACGGCAGCTCTGCAGCATCTTCACAGCTCCTGCTGTCACGTCACACGGCCTTATAAATCACTTCCATGGGGCTGCTGTGTGCACCTGCAACTTTTCATGCCTGAGCATGGAAATCTAAAAGACCAAAAGCTTGAGGATGTCTTATTTGTCATAAGGTAAATCTGGGCAACAGTTTTTTGAAAAAATATCTGGACCCAGTGAAAGGAAAGAGGATTGTTTAAGGGCTACTCTGTCTATAGCTTGACTCGAATGAGAATGTGTATCAAGGCAAGAAGCATAAAATATGAAAATATACTCCAATTCACAATGAATATATTAGTTTGCATTTCATTCGTGCAGATAACATTGTAACTCAAGGAAAAACCATTGCGTGTTATCTACAGCAGTCATTATGCAAAACAAAAGGCTTTCATATGGTTACATGGTGTTTGCAGAGTCATTGTGGGCGTGAGAAGAAGAAATAAAAAAATAAAAAGGAAGCTGAATGAGCGTGTCGGAAGGAAGAGCTGCCAGACAGCCACCTCCCCTCCCAGTCAGCAGTAACATCTGTCTCAACCAACCAGAGAGAGAGGGGGGGGGGGGGGGGGGGGGGGGGGGGGGGGGGGGCACCCAGTAAAAAGGCTCCTTCACATGCAGCAACTGCAGACACAGCACACTTGATGACTCAACAATAACACAATGCTGCACAGCAGTTGGGTGCCTGTTTCTCACAACTACTCCGCTGCATGTCCTTGAGATTGATCTACAAGATTCTTAGCGCAGATATTACTGCATCACAATTCAAATAGAAATCTGTAAAAAAATAAAATAAAATTTAAAAAAAATCACGCTTTTGCAGATTACAGTCTCAGCCTATCCTGCTGTTTCTGATCACTTCATCTGAGTGTGTTTTCATCACCCCCCGCACCCCCCAGCAAATAATCCCATGGCAGATCCTCTTTGGACAGACCGGCAGAATTTAGGTCAACACAGACGAATAAGCCCATATTGTCCTAAGAACTGGCTGAAATAAACATGTTTGTTGCACAATATATTTGGACAAGAAGGCACTCCAGTAATTCTGTTCAGGTCTTGAATTTAATGACTTAAATTTGACACATAAGTCTAAATAAAGTGCAAGATTGAAAAATATATTATGGTTGGTCCCAATTCAACTTGCAGCCTTATATAGCCTGCATGTTTTTCACATCTGGGGGATTATATTGTTCTTGGATGCACACAAATGCTGCAGTGTTCATCCAAGAAAATACATGTGGGTGTTTGGAGAGAGTCCAGCTAAGTGATGGGAAACACGATTCTTGAACACACAAGTCATTGTTAGAGCTTTTTTTGGGTGAAAAATAAAACACTGCAGGAAATGAGCAGGACACTGTGCAACCAGAAACACTGCCAATGCTTTTTAAGTTCATATGCATGTGATATTATGAGCTGCAGTATGTTGATCACAAAGTTAAAATTTATTAAAACTAAAATGTATTGACTGAGGAGGGTGTTGCCCCTTATGCGCAACATTTTATCCCTCAACAGTTGCAACGACGCATCCATCCAATGGCTCCCTGCGTCCTTGACGCACACAGTATCTGACACTTTCACCTTGCTCCTCTGCAGCCTCGTGCACACTTTCCTGTTTCATGATGGGACTAAACCTGCAGACACGGAGGCTGAAGAGGAAAGCCTCCGCCAGACAAGCACCGACTTTGTCGCAGTCATCCCCCCCGCATCTCCTAAAAAAAAAGTAAGTGCGCAGCCCCTTACATCACTTCGCCCCAATGACGACTCCGCGGCACCGGTAGTTCACCGCTCTGCATTGCGGTACTCCAGAGCCGGTCCACTTCACACTGCGCTCAACTCAGCCCGCATTTATTAACGCAAGTCCGGACAAACAGCGCCAGAATGGACCATGAACACACACTCTCGCTCTCTCTCTCTCTGCGGTGTCTCTTTCTTACCTTAGAGGCAGAATGGCAGTAATTTCACAGCGCTGTTTAGCATGACACACCTGGACCCGAACCGCATCGTCCCGTTGAGCCCACCCGCCCGAGCGAGCGTCCCGTGCACACCAACTTTTCTATTGGGCGAAGGCGCGTGAGTGGCACGCCGGGGAGGCGGAGAGGCGGCGGCTGTGATTGGTGCGTGAGCGCACGAGCGAGGAGGATGGGAGGGATGCGAGCAGCATGCTGGTGCTGCTGCTGCGGCGCATCCCTCACTGAAAAAAACCAGGGAATTACTAATAGAACTAGAAAGATCAGATTAAAAATATCTAGTTACAATTAACTGGTAGGTAGGTTCATACATATGTGTTGTTTTAAGTTAACAAAATAAAAATAAAATCGAGCTCGATAATTTAATGCATTAGAAATAGCCCCAAAATTAAACACGCATGAACACAACAAGCCACATATACCAAGAAAACCTCGTACATATTCTTATAGTTCTTGCAGCCATGTGCAGTGCATCATAAATGACCTTCAGGTCAATCAATTATTAATAGAAGGTTCATCTCAACACTCACACACGTAGAGATGTGATCTGAGCCCCAGTTCGAATTTATGAAATAAATGATTACATGGGGACTGGTTGACTGATCCACATGTATGATGTTTTTGAAGGTGTTGTATACACGTGGGTGTTATTCTGATAGCATTTGTAAAGAAACTCACAATACGATTTTTCCTTTGTTGGACAGTAATAAAGATAAATCTATATAAATGGATCAACATGTGAGTTTGTTGAACACATATTATCCATAATGAACGTGATGTGAATGCAATGAAGACAAATAAAACTATAATTGTATTAGATACAAAGATTCAAGCCCTGTATATAAAACAAAGCTTGTTGAAGTAGTAGTATTTGACTAGAGAAGCTTTAATAATGCTTTTTCTTTTGTTGCCTATAAATCTGAAGTCACTAAAGTGTTAATCACTACTTTTTTGTTGTTGTAAAATCCATTGAAGAGTCAGACATCAAGCAGTGTTTGCAGCTATTTGTAGTATTCATTATTAGTTTTTATGTGAGTTAAGAATTGCTGACTTTCACTCTTGATATCGGAAAATTGGCAGTTCTGCTTTACTTGAAGAAAATTATTTGATGTGTTTAATCCGGTGTAATGATGATGAAGTTTTAACCACTGGGAGATATATCAAAAATCCTAATTCAGAAGGATGGGAATATGTTGATACACTCTTGTTCACCCCCCCTATCCCCCCTGTAAATCACACCCTGGCTTTAACACGATATAAAAAAAGAATATAACAAGCAAAATGTTATGATGGCCAATATGTCATATTTTGATGAATTTACTTCAGAGAGAACAAACACATCAAATTACAGTGAAACTCTCTATAGATGTGAATGAAAAATAGAGACAACACATAAGCACAGATGTGTGTTAATCTGAGGATTAGAGGTTTATCGACTACAGACAAAAACCTGTTTGACCAGCAGATGGAGCCACAAGCACAGTTGTTAATCTTTAATTAAAGGCACACCAAAAGGAAACCCAAATGTTTTGAAATCCTGAAACCAACATTTATTTCATTTTTTTAAACTTCATTTAAAATACAAAATATTTTGCAATATCATATTGTAGAGTAAACCATTTCGACAGCCTTTCATGCTTCTTGTGTAGCTTCAACATTAACCAGAATGTCATATATCATATCATATCATATCATATACGGAGTTCACCAGTAACTAAAACATTGTTTTCAGGCTATTCACACACCAACTGGCCAGTCCAACGCTATGCCCATGCCGACTGTCCTTCTGTTTGTTTTTTTTTAAATCCAAATTAGTTTAATTTCATTTGTATTTTTGTTTTGATTTTCATCTTGTTTCAGGACAACACGCTTCAACCGGACACGAAATGTCGTCCTAAGTTACATCTGTGAATTACGTTGAAATGTAACAGCCTGTTTAACTGTGTAAGTGTGTGTGTATAAGAAAAATACAGAAAATGTGCATGAACTGTCGTAGACAAACAAATACAGGTGTCACAAGAGCTGAATCACTCACAAGTTAAATAATCTCCTTGGGTACCTGATTGGCTAAACAGCTGACCTTGCAAATTTAGCTGACAAGTTAAAAAAAAAAAAAAAAAAAAGAAAGAAAGAAACAATTGCACACTAAATGAAAGAGTGAAAGCTGTAAATAGTCTCACCTCACACAATGCCTTTTTCTCAACCCCCCGACCTATAATGCAGCACGGGCCAATTGAGGTCAAGCTCTAACCTCCACCCTCAACAGATCAAGCCAATATTTACAAAATACAACAAAAATATCTACACCTGGAGAGCTGACACATTGCAACCTAAAAACTTGATGCAAGTTATGATAAACCTAAGACATGAAAACGTTTTCTTGTACCTCCTGTCCAGAGTCAGAGGAGACCGTTTGACGCACATTGGAATTATAGACCAGAGATAGAAAGCAGTAGTATACATCACGCACGCTGTTACACGGTAGCATGCATGTGCCACACACACACACACACACACACACACACACACACACACACACACACACACACACACACACACACACACACACACACACACACACACACACACACACACACACACACACACACACACACACACACACACACACTCTTAAACATTCGCCCGTAGGTTCATTCATTCGTTTACAGTAATAAAAACTCACTGAGTGGTGCACTCCGAATGAAAACAACACACACACATATATAAGGGTTAAATGCATAAACCAGAGTCACCAGTGTGTTTTACCATTTGCAGTGAAAAAAGAAAATCAATATTTTCATTCATATAAACAGAAAAAAAAACATTCCACATTCAGCATCATAACGCCGTTTTCCACCCCCCCCCCCCCTCGTTTGAAAGAGCTACCAGCAGGCGACAGCAGGTTTTCACGTGAAGTCGGCTTCCTATTGGCAGTTACCTGGTGAGCAGGTTGGCAGTAGTTTAGTGCTGCTGAGCAGCGGCTTCTCCTCGCGATGAATGGATGAGGAGGAGAATGCTTGAAATGAACTCAGGTCTCCGACACAGTTATCATTTCGACACTCGTCATACGTCCAAAATATTAAAACCTTCGTTATGGTTGTTAACTGTATGCATGAGCAGATGGTAGCTGGATAACATGATTGTCACACGGCCATAACGATCTGTACCTGACAATTATTCTTCAGAACTAATGCCACTATAAAACTTTGAGGCTTGCCTATTTGAAGTTGATTTCAGTTTTGTGTAGATTTCCTTGGACACCACAAAAATTTAGGTTTGAAGAGGCTATTCGCCAACATTCCCACAATACTCCAGCATCTTAACTCCTTGATGAACGTATTCTTCATTGTACGTTGAATCGTGCATGTTTAAAGTCGTTTTCAATGCTCGCAAAAGCAAGATCAGAATGTTTCACATCACGGAGTCGTGGTATTTCTGATCAGCTATGAGCTCTGGCCTGTTTTGTGTATGAAGACTGATGAAACTGAGGAGGAGTCTGGGTCAGTTTTCTCTACAAAGGCACTAGAAACTGTGCTGAGAGCTTCTTTATCATCAACATCGGAATATCCAGAAACTACAACGTGTACTTTCTCTGCATGTGACACATTTCTTGCAAATACATGAGTAGAAGGTGGGGGCGAGGAGATCCTTCTGAGAACCCCTAAGAAACAAAGGCTTCGACAGCGGCCAGGACTCGGGGTGGAAGCACTTCAAGACGACACGGGATCAATCACTCCTCCACTTGTATTCAAGAAACAGTGACTCGAAACCAATCGGGAAAGAAATGCATGCAAAACAAAACAAAGAAACAAGCTGAAGAAAAAAACATGGGGGGGGGGTAAAAACAGGCCGGCTGGAGCTCAGTGTGGGAGTTTTGTCTGACAGGCTTGGTGGTATAAGGAGTGACCAAGCGCCGAGTCCAATGCATTTCCAACTTGGGTTTCCAATGACAGCAGCACATGGATACACCTGGCCTTGAAATATAGCTTCCTTCTTACTCTATTACATATGTACAGTCCATCTGTCTCAAAAAAAAAAAAAAAAACATACGCTTGTTTCTACTTAGAGTCACACATTTCACAGCAAGTGTCCTCAAACACGCCGCTGCAGCGCGTTCTCTATACATCATAAGCCATTGAACACTTTCTTTCTTGAGTGAAAACGGGGAAAACAATCGAAGGCATATCCGTCCGCGTGAAGGCGTGCACCACATACATTTTCCACACGCCGCTCTCCTCCGCAACAAGTGACACGAGGGGGCTGAGACACTCCACAGAACCATGGTAAACTTCATGCAGATGTTTATGAAGGTGATTCAATGCATATTCGCCTCCCCGCGGGTCACGTACTATACTTCGTTTAAAATATATATTTATATATATATTTGGATATGTCATATTTAGTTTTCCAAAAAAAAAAAAAAAAGGATCAAATGGCACGAACACACACACTTTTGCCACAATCATGCTCAGTCTGAGTGGTTCAAACCCCTTCTGGTTCTGGTACATTCCTTCCGCTATCCCATATTGCTTGCTCTCTCTCTCTCTCTCTCTGTCTCTCCTTTCTTTGTCACATCCCTCGAATCACACCTTTTCATGGTCGTGTTGGGGGTGTGGGGGAGGTGTGGGGGTGTCAGTCTTCGCCGTGTCGGGTGTGTGTTGATCAGAGGAGGTCACAGTGTGACTGGGGGGGGCGGGGGGAGGGGGGGGGGGGGGCTGGTGGATGTGGCGATAGGGACGTGTAAGCAGTCTTGGTGACGGGGCAGCCACGGCCACCGGAGTGACAGCCACCGCAGGGGTACAAGTAGGTGTTCACAGCAAACTGTCACCTTAGCAACTGTCACCACAGAGACGGCCTCCATGGTCACATTTGCCAGGGTGACGTAAGCGGCCGTAGCAGCCGATGCAGCCGGGCGGCGGCCCTCAGTTACACGAACGAGTTCATGGCGTTGACAGGAGACGGGGCCTCTGAGCTCTCGTTGCCTTCGTGTGTGTCCTTCTCTTTCTTGCCACTGTACTGGCCGATGAAGGAGCCGTCCTCATTGAACTGTCCGTCCCCACCCTCCCCATAATCCACCAGGCTGTCGTCGCTCTCGTCACGGCGCACCGTCCCGTTGGAGGGCGTCCGGCTGCCCTTCAGTGGCTTGTGGTCCTCTGTGTCACTGCGAAAAAGTTAACACGTTTGAAGGAAGGTCACTCATGCATTTCGCACTTGGGGAAAAAATTTAATAAAACTAAAACCTAATGTCCATACAAAAGACAGACTCGAGCATTGGCTTCTCACACATTAGCAGTCTGCCTTTCCACTGCACAAGCACACCTTGCCACAAAGATAATGTCACGGTGGGATGTCGTTTGTTTGCTCGTTGTCTTTGCTCCTACATATAAATGAGTGTTTAAAACACTTCATGTCAACAACTCAATGGTCCTTTCCGTGCACAAACCAAAGGAACGTGGACCATGACGCTTCAGGGTAAGGTACTTGTACAGTGGGGCAGTTCAAATCCTTATACATTGTACATTATCTAGTGTTAGTGCTGAGGTGATGTAAGCTTGGGTGCAATGCAAAAGGGGATTTTGCAAATGCGTGCAGTTCATCCTTTGCGACGTACCCTGAGTTAGAATGCAACCTCTGGAAATTAATCCGATTACTATGCTTTCCGTTCACATGCAAATATGAACAAATGCAAGTATTTTTCTGATGATTAACTCATTAGTACCATTTGCATCCGGCATCATATGCTCCATTTGTCTACAAACGCAGATTCTACGAAATCCTCCACAAGCTCTACAGGATCATACTGTTCTCTGATCTCAAGCTAAAGGTCGTTCATCCTTTTAGAAAGCTCAATGAGGCAAGCTACAGTCAGCAAAAAGCAGTCACGCAATGTTACGTTTTAGTGTCGAAGCTGAAACTGTAGTTAAAGTGTCGACTACGTCGCAGATCAGATGTGCTTTATTCTCGCCTCAACTCTGACTTCAGTCAGAAACAACTCAAAGTTGTTTTTAAAGGTTGCGTAAATTGCATGCCAGTTTTACCGCAACTTTGTCTTACCTCTCCATCGACCTAAACTCCCCAAAAACAGAGAAATGAAAAAAAAACAAAAAATAAAAGAATCGAAGGACACATGAAAAGCAGGTCACGAGTCACAGGTTCTACTATCTTATGTGCTTTTCAGACACACATACATTTTTAGTTTTTCAGGAGAGAGCATGCACAAGGAAAGCTTGAAAATGAAGTTGGAATATACCAAAAGAGCTAAATTATTCAAACTAAAGACTTTATAAAAATAAAACTAAAAACCCTTTATTTGGGCAATTGGTCATGTTTTTGTTTCTTCAAATTTCTTTTAAACTAACATTGACAACAGTAAAAGTCACTAAGCATGGTTGTAAAACTGCTTGTATAGGATTCCAATAACCTCTACTATTGACATAAAGACTGTTTTAATCTGGAATCGAACCTCCTACTTCAACTTATTGATAAATGTCACCCGATGCTTTCATTTAGAGAATTTGATGAATATGAAAATTTGGATGCTACTTCGAGATATATTCTATTCAGATTTTTTTTTTAAAGTTATAAATCATGAAATATGTGCTATTTTGGTGATTTACACTTCCTGCCATTATAGATGATAAATGGAAAATGTTCTGACTTTAAAAGTTTTACTTTTAAATACTATTAAAATTGTCCTTATGGTGATAATATATTTTTTTCTTATATATTTCATTCAATGCCCTATAAAGGGTTATTATTTCTATAAAATGAAAAAAAATGAAAAACTAAAATGTTTCCTTCTAGTTAGTATAACCACTGAGTCGGTCAGAGATGGAGTAGATTGTTAAAGAAACGTTAAGTAGAAAGCATATTTCAGGCGCTTCAAGGCCATTTATTAAGATGGCCCATATGCTTGTGAGTTGGTGAATATAGAGATCAACAAAGACTCGTCTGGATTTCGCCTTGCCTCTATGGAGCGTTTGGTAATGGAGTCTGGTGGGGAGAGTGTCTCTGCAGCCTGGTAAAATGTTCTACATACAAACAGTCAAACCAAGAAACAGTGAGTAGTAAAAAAGAAAAAAAGAAAAAGAAAGTAAAATCTTCTTTGACAAATCCTGATTTTGGTCATGAATGCAGCTCACCTGTACTCCCCAAAAGTCCCATCATCCTCCTTCATGGGTTGGATCTCAGGGTCTTGGTGAGCATCTTCTTTTTCTTTGACTTTAGAAACATATTTTCAGTTTATTTCCACCTATTGATGTCATTGTACTTGTAATATGCACCGATAAGCTTCACTGTACCTGGATATTTGCCGCCCTTGTTTCTCTTGATGAAGCACACTATGAGAAGCACCAAAATGAGCAGAGCAATGGCACACATGAGTCCAATAAACCAGCCCTGGGTGGCGATGTCTACCTGCCGGCTCGGTACAGCTAGATGGAGAAAGAGAGAAGGGGAGGAACAGAGTGAGCGTTTGTCCACATTTCTAGACGAAGTTCATGCTGAGCAACGCTGACATTGACAAAGGCTGTAAATGGAGTATTAAACATGGGTTAATATGCAACGATCAATTAGGGCACTGGGAATATGACAAAATGAAGAAGAAGAAAAAGAAAAAGCTATGACAGTAAATTAATGAACCGTTTAGTGATGACTTGAGACATGCGAATACACTAACTAGGAAAGTAACTCGTGAACGATCATGCCTGAATGTAACGATGCACGTCTGACGATGGGACAGAGATTTACGAAAACAAAAAACAAAACAAACAAGGCAAGAACGAACACAGAGACTGACTGTCCTGAGGCATGCCGCCTCACCTGGCACGACCACCAACAACTCGTCGGTGCTGTGGACTGTCGGGTCGGCTGCGTCTCTAGCTACCACACGCACCCTATACGACGTCCCCGGCTTCAAACCCTTTATCATATGAGAGTGTGACCCGTTAACCAACTCCTTTTTCCAGTCCTCTTTACCTAGAATCGGCGATGGAGAGGAATTATTGAATGGTGATGCTTAAAGATCAGTTCTGAGAATTCAGTTTCAAGACATGCACCAGTGTTTTAAAAACATGGAAATACAGTGAGAGAGCTTACTGTTTTCTACAATATATTCCACATATACAGTCTTATGGTGTCCAAAGTATTCCCAAGTGATCAGTGCAGAGTCCTCTGATATAGTAGTGTTAACTGCACCAAAAACAGGGCCTACGGGAGGCGCTGAGCAAGCACAAGAAAGACAAAAAAGCTTTTCATTCAAAATGAAAAAGAACTAGTTTGACAAAGTTACCCGAAATGTTTTGTTTGAACGACCAAAAATTGGAATAAAATACATACACATGTACATAATTTAAGAAGTACCATTTACAAGTATGTATATTTAAGCATCCAGTCTAGTTTAATAAATTTCAGTTTGCCATTTAAATTGTACAAACTTCTGTTGTTTGAGAAAATAAATGAAAACAGAAATCAGTATTTTCTGATCTCCAGCCAGCTCCTGAGATTGAACGTTATTTCACTGTTTGGCTGCGACATTTTGCGAAATGGAGCGTTTTTGCAGCTGGGTTCACGGGTCGGCGTTTGGGGAGGCAGTGAGGGGCGCGGGGAGTGTTTGTACCCTTGTGAAACGGGGAATGCAGAGACTGAGTGATGGGGGAGGTTGGGTGGGGGGGCTCTGTGGGGCCTGAAAGAACACGGAGAAGAGTGAGACAACACACATAGCGCACCACAACAGACAGCATACAGCACTAAGAGTAGAACGTTGTGGCAACTTCTGTCCACGCTGACGCTGCGGAGTTCATCCAGTTCAGTGCTGGGTGCCAAGAAAAATAACAGCGTGCAACTCTAAGCCTCAACATGCAAACTCTCTTCAAATGGATTTCTACCTCGTTCTCTAACAATAGTTTGTGGAGTATCAGCAGGTAATTAAAGTGTGTTAGCAGTAACATAAAAGCATCATGCAAGGGAATTCACTGTCATTTGAAGTAAAAAAAATAGAATAATATCAAAGGCTACGGGCATAGCCGATTGTAATGCATTAAAAGCCAATTGTAGACAGTGAATACAACCTATTCTTTCAGAATAGGACACAAGCACGGATGCTTGCAGGTGCCATGGAAGTCTCTCTGGAACTCTATACGCTCCTACCAGGAGTTTGCTACGTGACATGCCGGGAAAGAAAACTAAAGACTCGTTTATGATCAGTTCGGCTTCTGATATCGACCGGTACAGTTAGCATGCAGATTCTTCCAGTGGCAAACTTGCGTTACCTTTGCCCGTCTCTACAGTGGGCTGAGTACGAGCTTCAGGGAGGAGAGAAAGAGAAAGAGATAGACGAAGAGTCAGACGTTTAGTCGGAGAACGTAGGAGAAGCTCCTCATGGCTGTAATTTTCACACCCCTTACATCCGTCACAGCACTCTGTTTTTGTGGGACTTTGAATGTTTCCCTCTTTCGTGCTACAAATGAATCTTATTTTACTTCGTGGGAAACTCACTTGTGTCCATTGCGGTGAAAGCCTCTTCAGAGACATTGGGGCCAGAACCCTTGATTGTCTTTGCACTGAGGTAAAACTTGTAGAGCATGCTGGAGTTCAGGCTGCCCAGGGTGGTAATGGTCTCATTGGGTAGAAAAGTCAGCACTTTGATCGGTCCTAGGTCATTTGTTTTGTTGACTGCAGGCACAGAAAAACAAACAATGAAACAGATAGAATAGTGAGTTTCACCACGTTATTTATAGAAACACACTGGTAGGTGTGTCATGCCATCGCACAGTGTACCTGGTTGGTATCTGAGCGTGTATCCAGCGAGGCGCCCATTGTTGTTCACAGGTGGACCCCACTCCAGAGTGATAGAGTCCAAACTTTGGTTGATCACGTTTAGAAAAGAGGGTCGCTCTGGGACTGAACACAAAAATCAGAAATACTTTACATGACAGATTTGAGTCACTTTTTACTATTTAACAATGGCTATTGAGCAATACACAGACTGACATTGGGGGCTTCGATAGACAGTTGCTCATGGGTTCTTCCTTCTTGGAGATTATAAGGAAGACATACTGCTTGTTTTCCAGGGTTTGTGGTGTACTATATAGATGTTGTGTGTGAAGTGAGACTGTCAGCAGTAAGTGGTTGTAGTATCAGTTTCAATATCCCTAGCTTGCTGTGATGTCGAGAACGACACACCTACAGTAGTAGTAAGTAAGTATGTCTGTCTATATATAAGTGATTTAACTAATAATTTGAGTAAGAAGTATGAATGTTTGGTATTTTTATTGGCATATTTGTCAAAATAGTTAAGTATTAAACTTCACCGCATTAAGTCTTCAGTTTTCTACCTTCAGCATGCTCTAAACAGCCTTAGCCTGCAGATACAACTTTCTGAAAATAGTGGTCAGTACAAACCACACGATAACATTACTCTGTATCCACATTCCAAAAGGTTGACGAGCCCTGCGCCGTACACACCTCCTTCTGGCGTATCGAATGTCTTGCTGTTGCTCGAAGGCCCTTCTCCTTTGCTGTTCAGGACCTTGATGAAGACGCTGTAGATGCTGTAAGGCTGCAGACCCGGCAGACGGCCCTCACTGCGATTCCCACTGAAAGTTAAAATTTGCTGCTGTTGGTCTGGCTGCTCTTCAGTCTCATGGAGGCCACGCAGGCGGCGGTAGTACACCTTGAAGACAGGTTTGAGATAGATGGTTAAGCAAATTGTTCTTTTCAACATGGAGAACAAAGTTATCTCAGCAGAGGAGTACTGAGAACATAAGCATTTTTCTTTTTTCAACAATACCTTGTATCCCTGTAGTTTTCCCCGTACTGAGGAGGTCAATACAGGCTCCCAGTGTACTTCTGCAAGGGTGCTGTTATGAACCATGACCTGGATGCTCTCGGGAGCAGATAAAGGCACTGTGCAGTGAAAAGAATTGGGGGGAGACACCAGAAAGAAACGGTCAAGGTCACATAACATGAAGTTATTTATCTCTAAAATAAGGATATGGCGAGTAAGACTCCTACTGAAATGAAAAGTTCATGCAAAAGTTGTCATTTTCCTCCTAATTTATAATACACGACGACCTCAGCATTAAATTCTCTTCATAAAGGCCACTTACAGTCTTCACCAGAGTATCCAATCACCACTCCGGGATCGGGGCCAATGCCATAATCATTCAAAGCCTGAACTTTTATCTCATATGGCACGTAGGTTGGAGTTTCAGACACGGTAAAGTGTGACACATTGGCCACATTCTGTGATGACCAGTCCTCTTCCACATCTTTCCGTCTCCAGTGAACTTTGTACTCCAGGCCAGGCCCGTTGGACTGGAATCCAGTCAAGGGCTGCACAAATTATCATTGAAATTAGTCATTCGGTGAAAAACAACACTGAAATGTTCTGATTTCTCGGTGTAAATGAGAAATCTTACCATCCAGGTGATGACCAAGTTACCAGGCTCTGATCCCGCTCCTTGAACTCCTGATGGATTTTCATCAGGAGCTAAGAAAACCAGGAAATTACAGCTTAGTCTGGATAGTTTTTACAATTCCGGACACAACAGTACGTGACTGTATTTCCTGGAGGTTGTTTGTGTTTATTACCTGCAGGGTTGGTCATGTATTGGCGCGACGGCTGGCTGGGGTCACTGTCGCCCACGTTATTTACAGCCAGCACTCTGAAGGAGTAGTAGACGTAAGGAGAGAGGGCCAACTGTGCAGTGGTGCTGGTACCAGCTGCTTCTGTCAGGTTGACCCAAACTCCCGGCTTGTGAAGCCTATCCTCATATTGGATCAAAAACTCTAGAAAGAATAGTATGTAAAGAAAAAGTGTAATAATTCAGATTTTTGTCACTGGGATTACAAAACTAACGTCAGGACAATGATTTGGACATTTCATGGAAAAAGAAATGTAATGAAGGCGTAATAGGACTTTTCATACTCTGAGTGGGACTGTTGTGTTCGTCTCCGGGGGTCCAGGTGAGCTGGATGCTCCGCTCGGTCTGGTCAGTCAGTTCGAGGTCAGTGGGAGGGTCCGGTCTCTCTGTAAACACAACAAGGAACTCAGGACGGGAGAACAATAAAAAAAAGTGCCCATCCATTGAAAACAGCAAACCCACAAACATTGACATTGACACAATACCTTTGCATGAATGACCAATGAATGAGGTGTAGTAAAGTCTATCATGTATTTAAACATATGTTTGGCTTCTACTAAGATTTTATATTCTGGGTGTTTTCATATAGTCCATGAAATAATACATGCATATATCTTTATTAGTAGAATTCCGGAACAGGATTGTAAAATATAATCTTTTTAGCATTTAATATTGAAAATTCATTGTAAACCCATGTGATAGATCTTTGATATCCGTCTTAAATATTTGAAATCAGAAATTAGCTGTGAAATAAGCAACATTTTTGTACATTTTAAATTTTAAACAGAACACACACGATTTAAAAAAAAAAAGAAGTTGTTGCAACTACAAAGGGAGGCGTTTCATAAAATAACGGAGGGTGACATGAGGGACTGAGAGCTGCAAAATGCAACACTGGAAACAAAGTGTTTACCGTAGACGATTGCTGGAGTAGGAGTTGCCTCTGACAGCAAGAAGCAATAATCAAGTTCAAGAAGAGGGTTAGATGTTATTTACAGACATTTTTAAAAAAAAAAGCAGAAAGACCAACTATTATGTGATTCTAGGAAAGAATTTAAGTAGAAAATCAGTACAAAGGTCAGATCAGAACAGTATTCATGTGAGGGCAAAATAAACAGAAACAGACTTTTAGTTCATGGAGGAATTAAAAAAAAAAGAAAAAAAAAGAAGAAGATCATTCAAAATGTGTGCCGTACCCACAACAGTCAGCATGGCGCTGGCTGAGTCATGATCCAGGGTGGTGTTCATGACGCAGGTGTAAGTGCCCTCGTCTTCGTCGGTCACATACTTGATGGTCAGGCTGTCCATGTCCACCTCAAACCTGAGAGTATTACCAAAAAAAAAATTTGGTTGTTGTTGTTGTTGTTTATGCATGTGGTTTTTCCTACAGATTAGACATTTAGCAAAGACTTTTGTTAAACTGTAAACATAGTCTTCAAGTATTACCTTTCATCATCTGGCAACTCTCCTTTGTCTTTGAGCCAGGTCATGGTGGGAATGAGTGACGGGTCGTGTTTGACTTTGCACTCGAACACGGCGCTCATTCCTCTCTGCACCACCTTGTATTCAGGCTGCCTCAGAATACGAGTTGGTTCTGGAAGACCAAAGGGAAATAAAATACTGTTATTGCTCAACTGAAACCCCCCTGACTGAAATAAAGCACTTTTGTTGCTTTTTGCAATGTGATTCTTTCATATTGACCTTTAACCTCCAGGGAGACGTGGTTCTCCTTGATCCCCAGGTTGTTGGTGGCAATGCAGGTGTACTTTCCACTATCCGCTGGCTGGGCCACGTTGATTTCCAGTGTACCATTCTCATGGATCACATACAGGTCACCGTTCTTAATGCTGATCTGACTGTCTTTGAACCTACATGGCGATGACAAAAGACAGCTTAACTTTACTGCACCTGAGCTTTCTAATACGAGTGTATATGGAAGTGTTTGTTTCATCCGGTAAGCCTCTTACCACGTGATGCTGGGTATCGGTGAACCAAAAGAAGCACAGTGCAGCAGTGCAGGGTTATTAGTGATGACCTTGTACACTTGGTCGGGTGGAGTTAGGACCCTTGGAGCTTCAGCTGTATGGAAGAAAAACACAGGAATAAATTTCCAGCTCAGAAACTGTGCTTGATTAAACTTATCGAATGCAGCAGCTGTTAAACGTGCTTTAACTCACCAAGAACGCTGACAAAAGCATTAGCCATCAGGTAGCCAAACTCATTGGATGCGTTACACTGGTAGACAGCACTCGACCCGGACTGCACGTTACTGAGAATCACCGTGTCCTCCTCCACCTTGCGTGTGTGATCCTCAGGCGCATCTAGCAACGAACCAGACAGGAGTATTAAAGGCATTTACTATATGAAACAATAAATGTATGGCATATTGTTCGTTCTGTCCGTTTTTTTTATATTCTCCACATGGGGTCGTGGTGGCAAAATGAAGAGCTCTAGTTATTCTGGGGCGCCTTCGACCCGCTCTCACTGAGACATTAAATCTATTCAGTGTGTCCAAGGCAGACTCCAGGGTCTCCTCACAGCTGGATGCGCCCGGTAGACTTCTAACTGACGGAGATCGGGGTGAATCATGACCACATGCCTGAGAGAACTTTATGTTGAGTCTCTTCCAAACGGGTGAGCTCTGCACTCGATCACAAATGTATATTAAATGAAAGGCCTGCAACCAACAATGTTAAGTTTGTAACTTTTCTTTTTAAGACAGTGTAAGAGTGGATCCACCAAAGTGCAACATTCCACTGCTCTTTACGCCTCAGATCATTTTACTCACTCTCGATGGGAACTCCATTAACAAACCAGCTGATCTTCGGTTTGGGTTCTCCGCTGACCCGACAAGTCAGGATGCCGGTCTCATTGGGGGCCAGGATCAGGTTCCTGGGAGCGCTGACCCAGAAAGGAGCCGCTGCGGGTTGTAAACAGGAATGAAAGGGTGGACGGAAACTCATGAGACTTTCGCTTAATTTAGGGTGGAAGTAATAACCACTTCTGAGAAAATTCGAGACTAACGTACCTTTGACCGTGACCTTGATGATGTGGTGTACATGTCCCAGGATGTTTGTAGCCATGCAGCGGTAATCGCCACCGTCAGCCTCATTTACATCAGAAATCCGAAGTGTTTTCTTGTAGTTGAGGAACAACATCCTGCTGCTGGGAAGCTCGCCTCCGTCCTTCTCCCAGGAAATATCTGGAGTGGGTCTGTCAAAGAAACCATTGTAAATACGAGTTCAAACACTTCGTGATTTTACCACTCCAACTCCTCATAGTGTTTGCTTCATTTGTACAGTAGTAGAGACTGGTAGATTAGTGGATGTGCAGACTTACAAGCCATCGGCAATGCACTCCAGCTCCAGAGCTTCCCCTCTCAGAACCATCTTGGTGCTGGTGGTACCCAAAGGCAGCATGAAGCCAGGGCGACGTTCCCCCTCTGGGCTGTCTAAACACATGAGGACATGAGACATAATCAGACTGAAACATCAGCGGGAAGAATTTTCTTGCTACAGGGTTTGTTTGAGAGATGTTTGGGAAGCTAGACTATATGACTTTTGGGGGGGGCACTGACATCATGAGGGGAAAAGGTGCAATTAAGTCAAATAAGTTTGCCAAAGTGAAAGAAGGAATAGAAAATGAGGGAGCAATGACCTAGTAAATTGTCTGTTTTTTTGTTTTGTTTTTTTCCATTGTGTCTTTTTATACTTCTTCACATAAAGTGTGAGCTCTGTTGGAAAGGATGAGGGACAGAGAAGTTTATGCTCAGAGAGAAACATACGTGCCCATATTTAAAGCATTCTTCATGGAAATATTCACATTTATTTAAAACTTTGCTAAAAAGGTCAGTAAATAAACACTTGCCATCCAGAATGCATGATAAAGAGCAATGATCATGTAATAAAGTAATATTTCCTCGAAATCTTTGATTTAATGTATTTTATTTCAGCTAAAATAAAGCTAGATATGCACTGAGGCTTGATCAACCATGGCAGACTGTAGTGAATCATTCATAATTACTGGATGCTGTTCATTTTTCGTAGGCAATTTTTTTCATGCCATGCAGAAGAATTTCATTTGTACTGAGCAAAAAAAATGGCAAGGCTGTAGTGTTACAACTGGTTTTGCATGAGAATGGAATAGGAGAAACCCAGGAAAGAGTGTGTGTTAATGTAAACACAGCAGAGGGTAAAGGGGCTAGGGTGAGGGTGAGTGTGTCAGGTGTGGTTGTATCACGGAGTGAAAACAGGGCTGGGGTTCACACTGGATGGGCTGAGTGGGAATAAACCGGCAGCACTCACCACTAAAGATATCAGTGAAATTGTACAAAGCAGCCAGAGTCTCATTCATTGTTTCCACTGTAATATAACAGAAAACCATAAGCATGCAAGCCTAAAGGATTAAACAGACAATGGTTTACTTGACGATGGCGTCTCCTTCTTTGTCTTAATAGCCAATGCATTAGTCAGTGAAAGTGTATTTCAGACATACATGTAGAATCTCTAAACACCATCTAAACACCATCTGATGTCGAGTTTCTTTCCCGCAATATCAATTGTGCTCAATGTTGACCTGTTCAGTTCTTGTTTTTGTACTTACTGTTCAACACCGTGACGGAAATAGGCTGTTTCTGCTGGATGGTCTGTGTATGTGGGAAGCGAGCGTAACAAATGTAGTCACTCCGGGTGTCTTCTGGGAGAACGTTGGAAAAATACAAGTCTCCATTGATGGCCTGGGACACTCGCTTATCCAGCGGCAGCCTCTGAAAGTCTAAAAGGGAGGGAGTGAGAGAGTATTACACATCAAAACAAAGAGCAGTTTAATAAACCAAATGGGTTGTTTAATGTTGAATAGGATTTTCTTGTGACTGAATGCAGCTTTGAGTGTACATTCAGTTCATGTACAGATGAGAACAAAGTCTGTTATCATCTTTGTTGTTGATGCATATACTGTACATGTATAAGGAAATGACTCACTGTTATCCATCCAGAAGATAACAGGAGGGGGAAGCCCTGCAGGGGGGCGGCACTGCAGCACAAGGGAGACCCCCATCTGCACCACAATGGCCTCATTTCTCTCCTTTGACCATAAGGGGGACCCTGTGAGCCACAAACATCAGACAAAGGTAATAAGAGTGTCTCATTGTCACAAGGTGCTGATTATATTCATTCATATTTGTCGCCAAATGCTGAAAACTCCAACTCAAGCTATGAAAATCTGTTGTCATTGTTGAAAACCTAAGGAAATATTGCAGTTCAGATCAGTCAGAGGACTTACTGGACTGTCTGATGACAATGCTATTGGATACAGCAGTGCCGTGCTCATTGTGAGCGGTGCACTGGTACGTTCCCTCGTACGCCTCGGCCTTCTCCCCACTGATGTCAATGACGAGAGTTCCTGATCCAGGCTTCATCGAGACCTTTGAGTCTTTCTCTACGTCAAAGTGGGTCCCATTTCTTGTCCATGAAAAGCTAGGAATCAAGGAAAACAATGATTATTACTATTTTACTTTCCACACGGGAAACAAGAAGATTACATGCAATATAGTCTATTTGTTAAAATCAAGGAAATGGCAGTGGTTATAGCCTTAGAGGGAGAATGTCTCAGGTTCGGTACTGCACTGGGTTCTTTAGGTGTTTATATGTTCTCCTTTTGTAAAAGTGGGTTTTCTCCAGAGGTTTTGCTTTTCTCCCACACTTCAAATAATTGGAGTAAATCAGAAAGATGTTCGTTGCCAGGTATGTTCAGCATACATTGAATTTGTTTTGAAGGTTTTATGTGCTGCATTAACATAAAAATAAGGTGGACAGATGTACAGATATAGACACTTACATTTACATATGTTCACATAACATATATAATTATTACCTTAGAAACATACAATTAAGCATATAAACATATTTATGTGACAAATACACATTAAGCATTAAGATGTTAAATATCAGTGTGGTTGTCTGGGACGACCTGTTTTTCACTTTGTCTTTTGAATAATTCATGACTTATTCATGCAGATTAATTTGAATTACTGATTTCTCAACAGCACATTTACAACTGATTTCAACTTAATTTCTAAAATGGTGATGCATCTCAACCGCAGCTTCTTTCAGGTGTGCTCCTCAAGTGGCCGGTTGCTAAGACAACAGCCGCGATGGTGCTATTTCTGCACGGCTCCAGGTTAAGTTGCGCCTCGGAAAAGGGAGCTGCGATTAAACCGTAACGCAGCATGTAAACCGCTCATTAGGCACTGGGAGTTGTTTCCTCTCACCTGGGCTGAGGCTTCCCCTTGGCCTCGCAGTGGATGACGATGTTTTCCCGCGGATCAAAGATGTAATCCTTTGGGGACTGTAGCGTTATGGTGGGGGGTTGGGGCACTGGAGACACACGAACGGAAGCACGATTCAGATACGAGCCCCGGCAATGTGAACGCAGCACACGGCGCAAGTGTTCAAGCCGAACGTACGCAAGTAGCATGCAACAAGCATTCAGCCAAACTTGACAACCAGGTCATGTAGTGCTGAAACGCTGCCTGCAAACAAAACACACAGCAGCCATCTCGCCTTGCATCGGACGACTTACCATCTCTAACATCTAAGTGACACTTTAAGATAAGCAGGTCGTTTTATATGCTCACAGTGCTGTAAAAAAACAAACCAAAAAAAATGCATGCACACCACTGCTTATAGCCACACAGAAGCAAAACATTATCCTAAGAGCGAAAACGCCACACTGAAGGTCACAGCAGCATTTGGGCCAACTTACATCCTTCCAGTACTTTAGCTTTTTGTCCACCGTGACATGCCGTGCCACAGTAATGGAATATTGAGGAAAGTTGTTAGTTGTTGCGAGAAGGAAAACACAAGTTCAAGAAAAATAGTTGCACTCGTATACTTTTATGCATTCAAGTAGGTTTTCCGTGGGAGTGTACTCGGGAGGAGCAGGAAATGCAAGAAAAGTACACGAGGACAGCAATATCAAGGTAAAAAGACTCCTTTTAAAAAATGTAATCATGTACAAAAAAAATCTCATGCCGAAACGTGCAAAACTGAAATGCCGCTTCATTTCCAAAAACGTTGGGACGATATGCCAAATTTATAGGAAAACAAGATGGAATGATTTTTAACTGCATAAACTTAAGAAAGACAAGATATCAGGTCAACATTCAACGGTTCATCTGAAAATAAAGGCCTCGTTTATAATCCATGGCCACAAAACAATTTATAATTAATGTATTTATTCATTCATGAAGCAGTTAAAAGCATTTTTTATTCAGGCAGGCCTTTGACCTGCAGATGCTCAATTTTACTTTTTTGTATGACTATGTATGTTTTCCTTGCTTCTGTATTTTTACTAATCTTATCTCTGTTTTATTTTTTTCAGTTTTTAGTGCCGTAAAGCACCTTGTGACTCATGTCTGTGAAAGGTGCTATATAAATAAAGTCCTAGTCTATTCTATTTTATTCGATAAAAGGAGAGAGAAGGGCAACAAAAGACCACACAGAAGAAAAGTGGCACAGATAAAAACCAGCCGCATGATGATTTTGCAGTATCTTAATCGGAAGTTGACAGTTTAAGCAACATAACTTTTCCATTTTCATTGAGACGACAAAAGGAAGTTATAAGTTGTGCATCACAAATTTTTTCATAGACAGAGTTTAAAATGTTCATTCTACTTTTACGATATGAAACAGCTGAATATTCCATGTTACCTGTATTCACATTTTGCCTTACAATCACAGTGAATGTCAAATCGATGAGAAGAATACTTACGATCAAGAGGCACTTCAAGCGCTGAGCTCATGTAACTCAGGAGTATCAATAGCACCGCTGTGAAGCCCGGCACCCACTTCCTGTTCCTGTCCATGTTCAGGTGTGTCACCGTCCCACCGAGAAGCCTTGTGCCCACGATAGTAAAGTCAGGGTGGTTCACAGAGTAACCGAGTCCGAATCCACTCTACAAATGGAAAAAAAAAACACAACGTACTTTATTACAGAGTTTATCATTAGTAGCATTTTAAATGTTGCCGTCATATCTTAGAATAATCAAACGCACATACACAGACTGAGAAAAATCGTAAACAGTGTAAGTATAATGTATAGCGGATCAGGGTATAAAAATGAACTGTAGGTAAATAGTTGTAAATGTTTAGTCTGACCTACAATGGAGAGTTCACTCTGTTGGATTTTCCTTTGAAGTGGACTAATTTAATAGCCATCTTCAGTCAAGCTCTGCGAGTCGCTATCCTGGCAGACAGCTTATCATTCTGCCAACATAAAGACTTTTGCCGGAGCTGAAGTCAAAACAGACCTGCTTCACATCCATGTAACTTAAACAACTTCAGCATCGTGCATGTTCTTCATCCTCTTTGTGATTTTACTTTGTACCCGTCCTACAATAACGCCTCGCCTCCATGTGTTTTCCTAAAAAGCAGACACAAGCGGTTTTGTGGAGTTATTGTTTACTTGTTGTGTTCACATTACTATGCTCTTCAGACACTGGGATATCCCGTGTGCACCACCGAGATGCCTACCACGTGCTTGCCTGTAAACATATGGCATGTGAGTGCGCTCGCCCGGAACAATCAGGCCCTCTGCTGCGAATAGAACCGCACTCGGATTGGCACGGCCGTGTACAAACACACCAAATTAGTCATATGGATCTGGTTCCACATGAGTGCAAGCCCACAAGCGCTAGCTTTTGTTTGTGTGGCGTATGACAGCGGGACACAGACTGACGCACAGAGCCACCGCAAGCACGCGGCAGTCATGTTGGCATTAATGGGCTCTCGTAAACTACGACGAAGGAAAATTATCTTTGTTTTTTTGCATGTTATGGTTGTTTGTTTTATCCTTTTATGTTCACGGACTCGTGCTCTGCATAAATTGTCACATGTGCATCGGCAGGTCTTAATTCATTTGCGTGAATAAATCAGCACAACAGTGGCGTTGTGACATCACTACGCAGAGAAATGTGCTTTACACAATACACATTTCAGCCACTCCTAAGCCATGGAGATTAAGTAATTAAAACATCAGCATGATTTTTCTTTTCCACTACTGATAAAGTTCATTTAATTCCAGGAGATTAGAAAGTGAACTGGCATACTTTGGACAAGCTTAGACGTGTGCAGTTTGCCCTCAGGGATCCTTAAAGTACTGAGGGAGAAAGAAACTTAAATATTGCAATCTGCGGTCAGCCGATGAATGTCTGTCTGTCTTTCTTTCTTTCTTGCTTTCAAACTAATACACGTTTGTTGACGGGCACCTTCAGAAAATGTACATTTTCACAGAGCAATATATTTGTTCAAAAAAGTTCAAAGGTGTAATTTGTTTTTTTTAACGACCCAAGAACAGTCAATATCATTGCAGAAGGAAATCAAAAATAACAAGCCCTATCAGTCTTGTAAAACCATTTCGTAAAAATAACGACACCACGAGTCATTCTGCTTCTCTTCCTGCATTCAATCTAAGAACAGAAGAAGCCGCAACAGATTTTAACATGAGTGAAAATATAAAATTTGACTTGTGCTGTAGTCCTTAAAACAACAACAATTGCTTAAACTCTGAAAAGCAGTAAATAAATATAAATAATGCAATAAAGGCTGGTTCACGTGCAGCACGTGAGCCAGCCTTTATTGCATTGCAAATATAACTTGTGTGATTGTGTCTTTTATTCTCTATGATAAAGACGCAGGAATGAATATTGTATTCAGAGGGTGACACCAACCCTCGTGAGCTGCTCGAGATGGGATAGAGCAGTGCTCTGCTGTCAGGTAGGTAAGTGCATCTTTACATCTTCATTACTCACAGTGAGCATCTGCACATACAGAGCGCACACACACACACACGTGCATACATGTGGAGCAGCCACAGGGAGCGTTCAGAGGCATCTCAAGGTGAACTCACAAAGCTCCTTGCTAAATAGAAGTGTACCGGAGAACAAGCATGTCAGATGGAGAGTATAGTAATGAAAACACGCTCAGAAAGCATTGTGTCACATTGCTTTCCAGCTGAGTTCGCCAGAGAGTGTAACCCCAGGACACGGCTAATTACAAATGTCCTGTTGGATGCAACTCGCACTCGTAAATCGAGACTGAAAAACAACAGAGAGAAAGCGCTGTCCATGCATACTAAAATCCTCTAATCTCATTGGGGGGGGGGGGGGGGGGGGGGCAGGCAATATGATCATGCAAATGTAATATCCCATTTTAAGATTAATTAGATTAATGCTCCACTCTGCCACAGCGAAAGCGGCTTCTTCGCCCACAGTGACAGTGGCCATATTGAAGTTAACTGGACCGCAGGCCGTTTCCTCACAGAGACACGGTGAAACCCAGCGCATTTATAGGCCTGCTCATGGAAGGAACTTATGGAATACCAGAAAGAAATGTAAAGACAGTTTGAATACTGCATCGTTTACTTTAGTAGAAGATTCAAAAAGATTCTTTGGAACAAAATATCAAGAGATGATTGGTGTGTATTTAATGATAATAAAGAAGATGTATGTAAATGCTGATGTATTTTCACAACATTTCAGTGTTTCTTCGATTGGAATTTTTGTTCTTTAATTTTGAAATAAAGTCCTTTATCTTGTACATATCCCCAGCATGGCAATAAGTCTTCATCCGTCATCTGTTGGTGTCCTGCGTTTCTGTTTTTATCTCCAGAGATGAGATTGCCCAAGGGCGAAAAAGAAAAAAAAAGTACACACACACACACACACACACACACACACACACACACACACACACACACACACACACACACACACACACACACACACACACACACACACACACACACACACACACACACACACACACACACACACACACACACACACACACACACACACACACACACACACACACACACACACACACACACACACACACAACCATGTGCAAATGTCAAGATCTCCATATTTCAACAGCTAGAATGTCACCAAGTGTGAACCGGGACACTGTTTAGACATTCATGTTGGAAACACATGAACATGCAGCATTAAAGTGAACTTCAACGTGAAGGGGACAAACACTCTTTCATAGCTGTTTGTTGAATATGTTAATGGGCGTACGACGCCTGTTGGGGGAGTTTTATTTTCCGAGTTAAAGGCTGTGCTGCTCATTGCAGTGGAAGATATTCCTCTGGCAGCAATAATGTCCAAAGAAATGTGCACACATGCACATGTCTTATGTTCGTCCTGAAGCTGCCGGGTCAAAAATAATTTCTCATTGCTCATTTTCTCACAGGCGAGAAAACAAAAGCAAAGATAAGAGAGAGGAAGAGGAGTAGGATGCCATCAGCTGGTGGGCAGGTCCGTCTATGACCTCTTCTTCCTTACATCAGGGTTATAGTCTCTCATCTGGCCACTGTGTTCCAGTACTTGTTGAGCATTTCTGGAGGCTGCCGTTCTTTTTTGAGATAAATCTGAAGGGTACACGTGCGAAACCTCTGACCTCAAGATATCACACTTTACCGCACGCAGCATGAATTTGCAAAGATATTTTAAGAGTCCCTATTAAAGGATGAGTCGCTGGTACACAGACCTTTTGGGAAGTCTCGGCCGCGCAGTATAATACCACGTATAAGCCCAGATAAAATGTCATTCGTGTTTGCACGCCGCGCATGTAACTGAATTAATCCACCAGTGGGACCGTTTACATGCGCGCCACACGCTGACCTTCAGCCGCCATGGCTGTGGTGCCTCGTTCGCCATGTGCACGTTGACTGAGCTGACTGATATGTAGGACAGTGACAAAAAAATAAAGAAGAAAAAAAAAAAAGCTTTGGCAACAAGAGAAAATTAATTAGATGTTTAAACTGACATATCAGATTTATTAAAGCCTGTTTGTGTGTGGATTCCCTGAAATTTGAAATGACCTTCACAAAATGCAAACGCTTTCGTCGCATTCAGCCTTAATCTTGATGTAAAAATGCATCACTTGAAGTTACAAAGAATGATGAGTATCTTTTTCTAAAATATTTCTATACAGCAACATTTTCAGCAGATGTTTGACTTTGTCTTAGACTCTTACTTTCTTATCCGTTCACCAGCATGCCTCTTTTTCTTTTGTGATTTTGTAGAAGAAATATACTGATGGATAAAGGTTTTCAGAGCTGATGAATGAAATGTAAATGCAGTGAAAACAAATCTTAATTTTAAAATAAGCAACAATGCAAAACCATTTGTAAGTGTAACAGGTGTGCTGGTTGCATTGCTGAACTAGGACTGAACGCAGTAAAGCTTGTTACTGGCATGTATTTTTTGTTATCTACGGAGCCCAAAAGAAAAGCATATTTTGATGTAAAGTCATAATTGGCATTTCAGTGCAAACTCCCACTAAAAATGCCTCAATCCAGATTTTACCCCTATACTAACATGCTAAAATTCAACCGCTCAGACAGATTCGGCTATTGTGAGCTAAACACAGTGTTCCTCTGTGATTTTATTTCGGGTCACCTCAGTGGAAGCAGCCACTGCAAGCTTAAGCATAGCAAACACTTCTCAACGTGACGTGAAGCCCGCTGACACAAACCCAACCGTCGCTCCTGCCTCTCAGTTTGCAAACCCTAAAGCAATGTGCTAAGTTGGTCACTACACAGCCTTCAGTCACAGCCGGAGACGCAGAGGGATGACAGCCTGACGAGACGGATGAGGCGAAGGAAAAGTGAGGCGGGAAGGGGAATCGGAGGGAGGGATGGAGGACGCAATCAAGTGCAGTCACATCCAATCAAGGCCGCCGAGAGATTCGAGAGACAATAGACTGAGTCTGATTGCTTTCAGCGAGACTGGATGGGGAGATCACTGGTCGTGCACATGTGACACCACAGCAACAGTTTGAGGATAAAAACTTAAGTCTGTCATGAGATTAAAATCAACAGTAGACATATTTTCTCTGCAGGCACAGTTCTGACTCCTCTGTGCTGAAAGGCACCTAAATGTAAGTGAATATGAGTGAAATTGCCGATAACAACTAACAATTGCCTTTGTGCAACCAGTGCCTGAGACTCGGACTTTACCTCAGAGGCTCAATTGAGCATTATTATCATATTATTATTTATATTATTATATATTATTTATCATATTTAACATTCACTTTACTATATTCCAAGAATAAGCTTTTTTTCCCCTCTTACTTGTACTTACTATTTGTTGACCAATAAAGCCTTACACTTTCAATAAACTCCTTTTTATGTGCTGTACGTCATGTTCACAAGTTAAAAAACAATTATTGCACAGTATGAGACACAGTAAAATATTAAACGTCTGAAAAAAGCTGCCTTAGTAATGTTATTGGCTGAATTTTTTCTCCCTTTCTCTTTCGACCTTTGAGAAAACACGTCTACTATAAGGTGAAAATTGCAGCACTCTATAACCGGACTATTCAATTTGGAAGATAAGCTGCAGGTTTTAACACTTCACTATCTCTCTTTGATCGATGAGAGCTTATTCATATCCTCTTACAGAGTTAAGTATCATTTACTTAAGCACATTTACGGTGAACACAATGGGTGGATAAGGTTGCACTTTTTCTTGCTTCGGAAGGTAAGGAGACACTTAATAAGAGCGACGGCATTAAGGAAGTCACTCTCGACACAATGCCAAGCTATGCTGGGTGTTACAAAAGGTGTATTTTCTCTCAAACACATATTATACACTGGGAAAAGCACAGCTGGGACGCAGATTTTATTGTAAAAATGACAAAAACTCAGGTGAGGTAACAGCATCCTTTTGTTACTGAAAGGGATTTAGTTATTTTGAGCGTTGAACACAGACAGACCTCGACGGATCATCTTGTATCTTTGGTTCTGTTTGGATCGGGATGAGCATATTATATGCTTGTATCGTCTTGGACTTAAAACATCAAGGTTTTGGTAACATATTTTAAGAATATAATCAAGTTATTAGATGTTTAGTTGTGAGTTTTCTGTCAAGTTTTCAAAAAAACTGTAATTCCTAATAGCACATCTTAATCAAAGAAGGATGTTGTAATCACTTGAATGCAAGATAAATATCATTTGCATTGATGTCTTTCAACAAAAAAAAAATGAATATTTGTCATGATAACTCAACTGAACTGAGTACACTTTATCATTTTAAGCATCAGTATCATAACTTTATTGAGTTTAATAAACCCATTTTATTTAAGTTGACTTGATGCCCAATGACAGTATCATTGCAGATTAAGCAAAATATAATTCATTTGAGATATTTTTAATCTTTATTTTGATCTATTCTATAAATCATTATGATCCTAATTAGTTTTCACTGATCCTAAAAATGGTACAAATGAATGGCTTGAGAGGGTTGCATTTTTTATTTTATATCTATACGTTATATAGTGGCTTTATTATTTGTAATGATCTTGTAAATGGTACAAATTTGATGTCAGTAAAGTATTTTTAATAACATAAAAGAGTCTACTGGATTTACTGAAGCTGTAAAAATAGTTATTGGAATGGCTTGAGTTGAACTAACTCAAAAGGTAAGTCAGTGTGTACAATATAATAAAAGTTATGAGTGCATTAAAAGCAGTCCGTGGTTAATAACTTAGTCCTGGGAAGGCATCACTAATAACGGGAAGGGACTTTGGCTGTTTTGAGGTTTTTTGAAAAGTAGTTTTGCACATATTCATTGAAAACCCCTAATAAGATGAAGAACCTATAGCAGACTTTTGAAGGCTCCTGCTTTTAAGTGTGTTTGTGAGAATGGGTGCGTCTTCCGGCGTTTAGCTTTACTTTCGTAGTTACTGTATGAATGTTGTGAACCGCAGGACCCCATCTTTGAACTGCTGACTTCACCAGAGGCTGTCTGACCCACTGGAAGTTGGAATAAGAGCAGCTTTCACTCCACTAACACCACTTCTGTACAGTGAATAGACAGAGATGGCGGGCCCTTTGTCTGGAACAGCCCCCAAACCGGATCACACACAGCCACCGAATCAAAACAAACTATCTCAGCCACTTTTGCAAGTGCACACATAGAAACACACACATGCATGTTTACACACACACACACACGAGCGCGCGGGCGGAGGCCTTCCCTTTTCGGGTCAGTCGTTCTAGCATCATCCGCAGAATCCCCCAGCGGCTGCTTTTCTCTGAGGCTTTGCGAAGTGCTGATGGTCAGCATGTGCCAGGCAACGCCTGCCCACATCCACCCACCAAACACTGACCCGTGGGGCGCCATTGTCCTTCCTCGTTGTTTACCAACGGGATAATGCTGAAACGGCAGGCGTGTTCTGGGGCACAAGGTGACACCTCTGGCAATAAAACACGTGGCTGCAGTGCCGACGTGTGCAGGCATGATGAGGGGAAAGAAAAACAACTATTTACATGTACGCTGCAAACTACTTTTAAAAGTTATGGAATATTTCATGAATGAGTTTTCCTTGTTCAAAATATGAGATTAATCAAGAATAGGGAACGATGTCATCTGCATGTTAACCACAGTACTATACTTATCAGAGAGATGTTTGAAATGACTCTCCTACTATTTTTTTTTCATGAAAATGCATCAATAAGGTAAACGTACTGGGAATAGTTGACACTTTGTCAAAGCAAAGACCAAACACTGTTTATTATGGTATTTTAAATATACTACTATTAGTTCAAATATGTTTTCCTGGAGTATCTCCTTTGATTTACCAGTTGCAAGGGAGGCACAAGTTACCAAATATGGTCACTGGCCTGATGCAGGTTTAGAAGAACAAGCATATTTATGCATGAATGGTGGCAAATATTTTAACCTGCAATGTCACACTTTGTGAAACAAGAAGCATATCACTTCATACATGTCTCTGGGGGTGGACTTGAAAATATGAGCCCCTCTGCAAAGCATTCCCGAGCATGTTCAAGCACTTGACCCTGATGAAGAATGAGCATCTTGGTCATTTCCTGTTTCCCCTGTTTCCTTTTCAGGGAATGTGAGCGGCGCTTCTTTTGCATTAACAGCTTTGCTCCCGGCGCACTTGTGTAAAAGAGCTGCCGTCACTCTGAAGCGGGGGAAGAGTTCGAAGGTTGAACGATTCAAAGGATTATGTTTCCAGTGACTGAGAGAGAGCTGCAATAACAAGCGGAGGAGTTCAGTTTGTGTCAAATGTCAACAATAGCAAAGTTGTCAGTAAAAAAAAAAACCCCACCAATAATAAAAATATACCATGAAAATCCAAGAGACTGAAAAAATGATAACAAATCTTGGTAGAATGGAAATTAAACTGCTTTTCAGCTAACTTGTTGGTTTGCCTATGTCCGTCTATGACTGCATTAATCTGTAAGCATGAATGTCAGCGTGCGCTTGTGGAGCCACGTCTCGCCTGTCTAAGGTCATCTCATCACAAAGCGTGATCTCAGTCAGGGGCAGGGCACAGAGCCAGGCTGGATCAATCCATAAGTAATTGTGGTGTATGTGTGTGTATGTGTGACAGGTAGCGTGAAGTATCATCAATATCCTTGAAAAATGGCTTGATATTGAACATCATTTGAAAGTACATCACTCTGAAGCCTGCAAAGTCTGTTGCACTGAACTGAACTAGCAAATTGATGCATCAGTGAGTTGATCATAATTGCATAGTACAAATGCAAACAAAGGCGTTCTTTGAGGTAACCGATAATCCAAAAGAACAAACACGACAGTGGAAGTCGAAGAAAATATGAATTAGTATTCACCATGATCAATTTTATTAAATCAATATATTGATTTCCCCTTTTATAATGACATTTTTAGACCATATTTCATTGGATTTTGTGTGTTCGCCCTTCACGTTACCAGGTCACTCATTTGACATACGTATAAAATATATTGTGGTACCAGAACAAAACACATGAAAACATAATTTATGTCAACAATGCATGTCTTTTAATGTGGGGTGTGCATTTTTCAACCACCGCACCCCACAACCATAAGTTGGATATATCGGCATTTAAGTTGGATCATTTATAACCGCTCATCTTACTGCTCATGTGCAACAGTGGTGAAACAGTCAATTGTGACAAAGTAAGATCAAACACGCAAAGAGCAAGCGTTCTGAATGCAACACCGAAGATCAATACAAGCAGCTTCGTTTTCATACAGTGCGACAAAGAGCAAGTGGAGACATAAATCCAGCCAGGCTAGTAAACAAGTCCACCTCGTTGGTATTCCTGGATGCTATTGCTAGGTAAAAGTTATTGATGAACACAAAGCGGCACGTGGCCTTGCTACGTGACTACTCTGACGTGAGGTACTATCCATTAGTATGTGAGAGTGTTTGTCCTTCAGGGCAACACTGACAACCCTTTTACAGTTACAGACCACACATATCTGGCTGTGAGATGACCAATAAACCCAGCAGGGATGGCTGGGGAATAGAACTGAATGAAACGATTAAAGAGGAGGGATGAAGGGGGTACAGATTAAGACAGAACAGGCTGAAATGTTGACACAAATAAAAACAAGAGCATGATGGGAAGGGGGCAGGAGGTGAGAGGGGGGAGGAGACTGATTGACGGTGTTAAAACAGCGCAACAAGCTGGCATGCCCCTTTTGTTTCCTCCTCCATCCATCTGTTCATCGGGATTACTCATAGAGACGGGTGGACAAGAGGGGAGAAGGTACAGGAGGAGGGCAGGCAGGAGAGGAGAGGAGACAAAATCCATAATTGAGGCCTCCGATTCTAAACACTCTTCCATGACAGCTTCTCAGTGGAATAAAACACCATGATAATGACTCACTCTTAAAATGATGGCTCAGTTCAATAATATGGAGGGCACTCATGGGACTGTTCAGGTAACAACGGTAGTAATGGAAGGTGGAGACACTGTAGCGGTGTGTTATGTAATACTCTGCTGAGCGTGCTCTACTTACAAAGAGTATTGCTCCCTGCTGACAAACATGTTTTATGGGTTTTCCGCAAGGTGGATGCAGCATGCGAGCAGCTTTTTATCTGCACTCATTAGTGTAAGCCCCGTATTTGTCAATCCAAGGTATTCCAACAGGAATCCAGACGGCTTATCGAAGAGGAAAACCTCCTCTGTGTGATTCTTTGTAGTCCACAATATGCCCGAGTGAATCAGTGTGAGACTGATTCACTGGGAAAAACCTCATTTAAACTTTAAAATCCCCTGCATTACATGGGTTGAATTGTATCCACTGCTTGTGTGTGTGTGTGTGTGTGTGTGTGTGTGTGTGTGTGTGTGTGTGTGTGTGTGTGTGTGTGTGTGTGTGTGTGTGTGTGTGTGTGTGTGTGTGTGTGTGTGTGTGTGTGTGTGTGTGTGTGCGTGCGCACAGGAGTATGTGCAGCAGCAGATGAACAGCAGGTGATGCCAGGACATGTGGCTCCTATTTTTTTTTTTTCCCAGCCATATTTAAACAAAGTCCTGGTTCCAAAAACACATGCTGAGTAATCATACTGTCCTCTCACTTTTCAGAGTGTCGGCATCCTGTTACCGGCTGGCTAAGGATTTAGCATGATTTAGCACAAATGTATCGCACCTAAGAAACCGATGCTGAGGTGTGACGTTTTAAACTTCTGGCTCCTGAACGTCACAATATATGATCACTGATATTTCCTCCCCTTAGAGCAAAATCGAACACTTAGACAGTTCCCAGGTGAAACTCAAATCACTGCCACACAAAGGTTACAGCGTGCATTAAGCAACTGTCCTTGGCTTGTTAACGTACCACTCGTTAAGTTTACATAGTGCAGTTACAAACATGGTGCAGGCAGGACTGCAAAGGGTATAAATCAGTCACTGCCAGCTGTGAGTCACCCACCAACACTCAGCACTTTTCATCCAGGCTAACTGACCTTTCCTTTTAAGCACAAGCATCATCTGAGAAGCTGATACAAAAAGGCAATTTGTCACTAAACTGAACCTAAAGGGAAAACAGCTCAATTCATTGTGTAATAACATATCGCTGACAGGCAGAAATGAAATAGACAAAGCGGACGACAGATGTAACACATTTAATAACATCACCTTGAACAAAGCAGAAAAAGTGGCTGCAGAGTGACAATCTAACTATGAAAGCATTAATGTCACTGAAGCTTTATGCTCGGTGTAATTAGATTTTTGGTGTTGCCACTGTTGGATTCATAAACAACCTGTTAAATAGACCCGGCAAATTTCCTTGTATATACAGTTTATTTGCACTATTCAACACTGGTCTACCCATGTGTATTTATCTATTTATCTTTTGTGTGCCTTAATTTCCTTTCCTTTTTTTTTTTTTAATTAATTGTTATTAATGTCATAGAGTGTGCTATTTTTTCATGATGTGAATTTTAGATTTTTATTCTTATTCTCCCATCCTGTAAAAAACTGTTGTTTTGGTCCAGAACAGGTGATTAAAGCATTTCACTGCACATTATACTTTGTATAATTGTTGTGTGTGACATATAAAGGACTTTTGACTCTCTAACTGTGTTTAAATTTAGCTGAATGTGATTTAAAACAATAATAATAATATACCGATTTGCATGCACTGGCTCCCTGTCAGGCTCAGAGTCCGTGTGAACAAACTTTGCTCTCTATTTGGAAAAGATGTCCTGATGGCCAAAGGACAACACTGTTGATAGTTTTAAAAGCAACTTCAAGGCGTATCCTCCTGGTGTGAGCTTCCTATCAGAACAAGCATCAACGTCTGTGGCAGTTTCAGCCACAGTCTCTCTACATCTGTTGGCCTGAACCTTATGGGTTAGCCTTCGCTCCCCAGCTGTATCATTGAGTCTTGGCCAGCCATGACCTTGTTGAAGGTTTATTACCTTTCCGTCCTTGGACAAATTATGATATGACGATGCTGATCACTGGAGACCAGGAGCACTGTACAACCGCTCTGGAGATGCTCTCACTGTCAAGCTCATTTAAATCCTCCCGTTTTCCTATTTTTCCATCTTCTATCATGTCAACTTTGAATACAAAATGTTCACTTGTATCTATCCATCAATTCATCTATCTATTTATTTTTTTTAATCGATTTTGAATCCTTTTGTGTTTCCAAATTGCAATGAAGACTCCATTAATAAGCATTTCCTCTATTCTTATTGTTATTCATTGCTATTTAGTGCTTTGAAGCATTCTGATGGGAAGGCTCTTTCTTAAATATGTTCTGTGTGCATTTTGTTTGCATAAGGAGTGCATCCAAATAAAGCTTTTATTAATAGCATTGTACCATTTCACTTGAAACTGGATTAACAAAATAAACAAATCAATAATGATAGAGCTTCAAAAAAATCCTTCACTGACCTGTGTGGATTAAACCTCAGCTGTGAGCTGTCTTCAGATGGATTTCCAAACCTGCAGCAAACAAAAGAAAAAATGCAATGAATAATAATAATCAAGAATAAATTTCTCTCAGAGAGACGCAAAACAAAGATATGCGTAATGCACGCACTACTACTACAATGGAATGACAAAGTACATCTCAAACAAACTATAATATGATCAAATATATGTTCGTAGTAACTTGATTCCCTCTGACATTTTGCAGCACTGATGGATTTTTGGGTTGTTGTTTTTTTTAACGACTAATTTGACAGAGAAAGAAAAACCTATCAGAGCTTACAATTATGCAAACTTAGAATATTATCCTCATATCATCAGTTCAGCATCAAATAAAATTTAAGGACTCGGAGAAGCACTTCTGACACATTCATAAAATTCAGATTCATCAGGCAATGATGAATCTATTTATACATGTAAAAGGTACTGCAGCCCTAAATTGACAAAACAATTACTCTGGAAATTAGTTCTTCAAATTAAGTTAACAAACTACAAGTAACTGAGGATCTCATTTGGCACTCAAAGCTACCAGAATCTAATTTCTTTCTAATATAAGGCCAGTGTCGCACACGAGCGGGGCAGCCCCTGCTTCTCGGGGGAATACCAAGTAAATGACTCTGTCCTGCTGAACACAAGCTCCTCACTCAATAACCCAAATGTCTCGTGTCATTTTTTATTACTTTTACCTCCAGCGGGGGACACGCACAAATGAAAAGTTACCCCCCCCAACACCCAAAACACATTCACACTCATGCACACTTTGCCTCCCACCTCGGCACAAACCGCCTTCCCTCCGTGACCGTGAATGCATTATCATAATCTCCAGAGGGAGTCTCCATTCATCTCACATTAGCAAAACAAATGTGACAGACAAAGAACGCCGGCCCATTTCGACGTAAAGCCATTAAAACTGTAGTAAGCTCCGCGGGGAAAGATGGTGAGTTATGCGAGCGGCCGTTAATGGCTGAGGCTGAGGTGTTTGAACTTGTCTGGTCGTACAAAAACATGAGAGAGGAGGACTTCCTCTTGAACTATCGACTCGGGAGAATAGCTGGTGTCACACTGAGGAATCAGAGAAACTCACATGACCCAACCCCAACCATGACCCATGAAAGGGAAGAAGGTGTACAAAGCAAAAGGAAATAAAGGTTGTATGATGTGCAATGCTGGCACCATGGAGAAAAAATACTTTAGTTTGAGCTGAATTCAAGGGAATATCTGAGACGTATGAGGTCGGGTCGACTAAATTCAACCACATGGACTGATCTGATTCGAACTGAGCTGTATTGATCTCTATCGCAGCTGAACTGAAACAAATCGAAATGAGACTAAGGGGAGGCAGGAGGAAATCGAGGGGAAAGAGGAAAAAATGAGTGCAAGATGTTAATGAACGGAGGCAGAAATGCACCGAGAAGTCAGAAAACTGTGGCAGGAAAGGCAGGGCGAGGAAGATGAGAGGAAGACGGAGAATGCGGGGAAAAGAGAGCGCCTCAGAAAGACAGTGCAAGAGAGTGAGAGAGAGAGAGAGAGTGTGTGAGAAGGAGTGAGAACAAACATGAAAAAATGAAGAGAGAGCTGGGATCAGAAACATGCATTATTAACGGGCAAATCTAAAAGCGCTTCATCATCAGGGCACAAGAGAAGGGGGGAGGAGAGAGCCACGGAGGAGGAGAACTGGAAGGGGGGGGCAAACAGAAGAGCAAACCTAACTGAGCTGACCCCATGCTCCAGTGCGTTGCCATGGAGACAAAAAAGAGACATACGGACGACGAGGACGACCTCCAGGAGCAGAGACTGCAGCTCACTGTTAAAGACATAGTTCAACATTTTAGGAAACTCGTCCATTCACTTACTTTCAGCCAATCATAGAGAATATTCTTATATTTACGTGATAGGCCTCTTACAACAGAAGCAGATTATCTTAACACAGCATGACGCTTTTGATGTAAACATAAGGCCATCAGAGATTATAATGGACATTATTTAAAAATGGAAATTGTTACATTTCTCAGTGATAAAACACTTCAGCACAGAACAAATGACCCTGAATCCCATCTACTGTTTAAAATGGATCCATCAAATCTATCACACAATATCATTATTTTGTACCTCATTGGTGCCTATTCGTTCTTGTAAAGACAATATACCCTAATCACTTCAAACGGTACTGTTTATGCATGTAATATATTAGGTTGAAACCTTTTCGAGTCACACCAGTCAGCTATAAATAACACATGGGGGTTTTAATAACAAATTATCATATATAATGGTGTATATACAACAGATTACACATTAGTTAAAGTAATTACTCATTTAATGATGTGCCTTATTTTTAGCCCGTTATGAATTTTTAATTATGCTTAGATGTTTGTACCTTTTCACATTTTTTTTCCTCTTTCCTCATACTGCATTTGCTGCAGCATTGATTGTATCTTTGTTAGTGTGAAGCACTTGGTATTGTCTTGTCGAAAAAAGCCACAAATAAGGATGCCCTGTCTTAAAAATGTATTGCAAAGCAAATTGATTGAGACATTACATTAGAGTCGCAAAGTGGTGTAATGGTTCGTACTCTCACCTAACATGGAGAAAATTTGGAATTCGGGTAAACGACGGGTTTGCATGTTCTCCCTGAGCAAGTATGTGTTTTTTCATTGCCCATCGATGTGTATTATGTGTGACTGTGCGGTTGTTTCTCTATGTAGTTCCACTGTGATGGACTGGCGATCCTCCCTCATGGTCAGCTGAGATTGGCACAACCTGCAGTAACCCTAAGTTGGCAAAAGTGATATAACAGACAGATGTAATATAATCAGTCAAATATATTGATTCCTGCCAACATACCTTAATTTTGGGGGGGTATTGAGTAAACTGAAAGGAAGATGATAGAACAACTTTCTATTTTAGTGTGTCACATTACAGAAGCACATAAGCTCGATTAAATATTGGGAATCTGTTTGATTAACCTTCAGAAAGATCCACAAAGCAAAATTAGATTTGATCTCGGGAAGAATCCAAAATATATCCATGGCAACCGTGTGAATGTGAAACATACGCACCAAAGAAAAAGGCCACTGTCTCTTCTGAAGTCCCTGGATCTCCGTCCACTAACTACAGTTTGATCTCCACATTTGATGAGTAAAGCCAAACGCATTGAGATCTGCTGCAATACCTCTTTGATTTACTATGTATTCGCTGTTTCAATTAGCTCCCTGGGTTTATTTTTCCACTGGGAGCCGTAAACTGCATGTGCCTCAATGTTTGGTGTGGTAGAAGAGGGGATTTTGCAGACTGTGATAGAATAACTGACCCCAGGCATGAATAGAAATGTGTGTGTGTGTGTGTGTGTGTGTGTGTGTGTGTGTGTGTGTGTGTGTGTGTGTGTGTGTGTGTGTGTGTGTGTGTGTGTGTGTGTGTGTGTGTGTGTGTGTGTGTGTGTGTGTGTGTGTGTGTGTGTGTGTGTGTGTGTGTGTGTGTGTGTGTGTGTGTAATCCCAGAGGCTCAGGGGCCTCAGCATTCAGTGAAACTAGCAGCTGCCCAAAAAATACATTGAACACACGACTCGACTGCCTCCTCACCCAGATTCTTACTTCCATCTGATTTCTATCCAAAATGATTTACACGTGCAAACTCTGTTACCTCACAAAGTGCCAGATCAGCATTATGAATAATAACAACTTAAAAGGTGATCATAACCAGATCCTATGTCATTAGGATGTCACTTCAACCTTTTCTTTTTCTGAAATCACCCCATTTTTTTTCAGATTTGTCAATCTATTACAGTGAAAACATATGTCATGAACATACAAGAGTAGGGGCCTTCAAAAAGAAGACTATTTCATTGGTCCTTTACTGTTTTAGTGAGGGTGAAAACGTCCTGTATCAAAACCCTTGTCATGAATTGTCGCAAACATTTGCAAGTACCTGTGGAAAGACCACTTTAATGCTTTGTTTATTAACTTTAATATAAAAAGCTGACATTAAATTCAAGTAGGGTGTCTTCTGTGGTGCCTGGACTTCATATTCACGCTCCCTTGTGTTTTAGTTGTAAAATCCTGCACCTAGAGCATCTTAGCCCCAATTAAGTCTGATGTTCACACATCAACTGACCTTGAAATGGTCAAACAACGAGAAACACGCTGATTCAATCAAAAGTCTTCATTAGTCGCTACTGGACCAAGTTCAACAATGACAAAATGCATTCAGTGCTGAAACTCCTATTAGTGTAAAAGAAAAACTAAAAATAATTGACAACAATTGGTGGGATTTCTGCTTCGTAGACAGCTGAAGGCCTGAAGGTTGGTCTGATCAGTATTAAACATACCGTCTGTGATGCCGTGAGGATGAGGTCTGAATGCAAGCTTTGGTTATTTATTACGACTTGTGCATGTTCTGTGCTCATGTACATCTGTCTGCATGTTCCTGTCGTCACCGCGAATGATCGACGATCTTATTAAATTGCTCACCAGGTTGGGTTTACTGCTCCATGTCGTTGTGTCACACAGATACATTTCCCCCTTGGGAACAAATAAATTATGGCTGTCTGCAATGTTCAGAGAATATGTCACTCGGATTGTTCATGAAACTGAGTCTGAATTCATGTAGGATTTTGAAATAGTCACGGGTGCTTTTATCTATTGTTGGATTGGATTTGGACACATTTAGCAAATTATGAAAAAAGAACAACTTTTCTTTATGTCAGTGTATGAGGATATCGACAAATACCACAGGCCAGTGAGAAGTTGGCCTTGCCAGCAGCTATTGAAGGTCTCCATACATCCCCTTGTAGTGTGTGTGTGTGTGTGTGTGTGTGTGTGTGTGTGTGTGTGTGTGTGTGTGTGTGTGTGTGTGTGTGTGTGTGTGTGTGTGTGTCTGTGCGTGTTAGAAAGACACTGGGGGTTGGTTACCATGACTATTCCAAGGCTTTTTAATTTCAAGTCTGGGAGCATCCTTCAGATGACAGACAACGCACACAGTCCAGTCCAACACAAAAAGAGCAGTTTACAAGAGCTGGGTTTAATCAGAGAGATTTACTGCCCCCTGGAATTTTTTATTTTTTTTTTCCTTCTTCTTTGCCTACAGAGGTTAAAGGGGCACTTCTCCCACCGCCGCCGTTCCCACTCAACACCACACAGTGCGCAATATGGCGTCATCATGAATGTCACATGTACACGCAGGCAGAGTAAGAGCACGATAGATAAATCGAGATTAAGAAACCATAGGATGTAGCATTCCACTTCGGCTGATCCTCCGCTAAGCCCTCTGCAATGTGGGGGAGCTTTTTGTAAAAGTGTCCAGGTATGTTTTCAATCATCAGACTCATTTCAAAGCCCCAACACAAGGAGTGTATGGAGCGAAGTGAGGGAGGTCTGAAGCAACAAAAGAAGACACAGAGAGACTAGAAAGAAAACAACTCGTGATTTGTGGGGTGACTTTAAAAGACAAGCTGTGTGGCACAATGAAGGCAGACAGATAGCTCGCCATATGCCCGACTCCATTAAATAAGTCAGTGTGAGAGGGGCTGTCGCACACGTTGATTTCCATTTTAATTTCTGGATTTCTGCAGGCTGAGCTGGGGGTGGGGATAGGGTGGAGGGTCTCTCCCAAGGCTATAAAACCTCATTTAACACAAACATGTACTCCTCCACATTGGACCTTTCCAACATGTGACTTCCTTTACAGATCACAGACTCGTGCAATGAAGCACCATGTTTGGAAATAGCGACTTCTGGTTTCTTCTCGCAGGATTTTAATCCTTCCTGCCCAAACTGAATACAAGTACAATACAGAAAAGAAGGTGGTGTGAACATACCATGAAGAGAACTATAGAGAACTCCTTTATTGAATGAAGAGGACTGAATTTTATATTGCAGCAAATTATTTATCATCACAGTTTTCTGTGATTAAATTGCACATAGCTCTAATGACCGACAACTTTGAACAAGCATACCCGACCAGTAGATCAGTCCAGTTTAACTTTAAATAAACAAAAAATAAACCAGGAAAGAGAAAGTTTTAGTAGATATATTTAATTTATTTTTCCATAACATGTCCTAATTTTGTTTAAGTTGATTTGGAAAACACAGATTAGGGAGACTTAATACTGTGACACACCCTGAAGTCTCAGAAAAAGTGTCTTCATAAACATTTTCAACATACAAGAGAAGTACAAAAGGGTAAACACGTGAAGCAGTGGCACTATTGCCTCGTAGCAATCTGTGGGATCTGTCCTGGGCGCGCCTTCCCTTCAGTCAGTGTCAGCTGGGATAGGCTCCACTCGTCTGCAAACTTAACTTAGCATGAAGCAGGTGCAGATCGGGTAAAACTTATATGAGATCCTAAAAGAACTCAAATGGATTTAGTTGGTCTAATTTATAGTGGGTGACATTCAACATTGTGCAAGATGGAAAATGAAAAGTCTATATTATGACTGAAAATGCAGCACACAATGCAATTTTCCATGTATCTACAAAAGACTGAGGATAGCCCATACTCCTAAAGAAACTATGTGGCTCTATTACCATGGAGAAAGTCAAGCGAGAGAGCGGGACTCAGCTTTCGATGACAGGACATGTCAGAATGACGCTGCGGAACATTTGTGCAGCCTGCACCCAGGAGACCATCATATCTACGGCAACAACACAAAGGACACGTAAGGGAAAGCAAAGACGGAGACAGATGTAAAGGAAAGCAATGAGACCTCAAGTGGGTGGAGGCTGATGAGAAACTGAGCATGAGAGTGAGACGAAGTGAAGGCCTGTTTACATGAGTGCGCAAACAGCAAAGGGTATGGACCTATAGGGCGCCTGGGAGACAGACGCCTAATATTGACTACGCCGCCTCCGCCTAACAGAGACAAAGACACGAGTCGCACAGAGAATTGAGGCCTACTAATATTAGAAACACCGATAAAGGGGGATTGCTTTAATTAATTTAGGACTCATAAAAAAAAAAAAAAGGCTTCTCAGAATGTGTGATGAAGAAGTGACGGGCAAACACAAAAGCTTCCCGTAGCGGTGCCCGTGCAGATATTACATTCCCTACATCTGTCTGACTGTGTAACTGTAACCAAGTGAGATTAAAGCAAATGGGATCACTTTTATTTCGTGTTTTAACAAAATCCCAGCATGAACGCGACTCACTCCTCATCCCGTCTCGCGCCGGACAAACAAAGCACCTCAAGGCTGCGCATATGGTGCATCCTGCAGCACAGCGCTCTGCAAAGACCGATCTGATCTGGAAACGAGCAAGCAGGAGACGTCAAGGCTGCATTTGCTATTTTTAGAATATATCAAGGAAGACGTAGACTTGCTTTCCACTATAAAGCGTGCCTCCCTCCCTCAGGGGTTTTTTTTTTTCCTTTTTTTTTCTGAATATGTGTATGTATGGATTCGATTTCCACTGACAGCCCATCAGATGTGGTATTTCAGTTTAGCCTCAACTCCAGAGTCCCTGCCAGTTGAGAGAAAAGTCATAGCTTTTCACAATCGTTATGGCCTTTCTGTATTACTAGATTATCCAACATTCAACAAGACCCACATACACAAACCACTTACAGTTCGGTTACCCAACTTTTACCCGAAATTCACTACATACCACAAATGCAATGCAATGTATTTGGGATCGTCACAAGAAGAAAATTACATCTGCATCAAGTCAGAGAAAGGCTGGGTGTATGAAAAACAGGCACACTGAACAAAAGGTATCAGAGTGGACAGGCCAACACGGCAACAGGCTTTCACCAACATAAATCTGAATTAAATCACTGTGGCAAAGAAGAATTCAGATGGCAATTTATTAAAATGTCCCCATTGCTTATTTGCATGTAAATCAGTGCATATCATTGGTATCTTCTCACTGGTCCAGCCTCGCTGAGATAAAACTGGGCTGTATGGGGCCCCTGAACTAAAATGGGTTTGACACATGTGTCGTAAGACTACGTTCAATCTGTGGACATGCAGGTCATTGTGAATGACTAAGACGCTCTCTCATAATCCGCAGCTTCAGTTTGAGTCGTTGAAACATCAATGGCAAATGTAGACCACACGTTTTCTCCAAACACAGAATTGTTAAGAAAAATCTGCACTACAATCACGCCTTTTGTTTGTTTCATGACAGCACGCAGATATGTCATATATTACGTTTCTGCAGACGACAGTGAAAACAACAGAATGCTACTCTGTGGCGCCTGCAGGATCAGAGAGTTTCCATCACTTGTGTGTCTGTGGCTGTGCGTGTCTAACGCAAAGTGACTAATTACAATCCACTCAGCAGTTGCCCTTCACTAAAAGCAAAAGCTCGGAAACACGTACTTCACAAGAATGGATAGACTTGACGCGAACAGTCCACTTCTGAACAAGTACTCCCAATTTACACGGAGACAAAACGTAGTGCCATGTCAAAAGCAGTATAATGTACTCGCTGGAGCCTTTGTGGTGGCTGAATTGACATGTCTGTGTGCTTTGTTTTGGCATTTCTAAGTGCCTAATTTGTTTATGCACCTGAAGGTCAAATAAATTTCAACGGACCCTTGCATGGTTTTCACCTCTGGAGCTCCAAGCGTTGCTATTATGGCAACATAACATCACATAACAAAGGAGGCACTAATAATGCTGCAGATGATGTGTGCAAATGTCTCCCTGGATGATGTGACAGCCGTGAGCTATGACCTCACCCAAGCAGCAAAATGAAAAGGCGCAGCATAACTTGTTTGGATGCTGCCGCGGCTCGGTTGTACCGTGGAGCTGCCGCTTCCTGTGGCGCACAGTGCGGTGCGCAGGATCACTGAGGCGGCGAATCAACATCCATACACACATATAGTGTACACACATGGATTCACACACATAGAGTTGCTTTATTTGCTTCCAAGTCTGTGCCTTGATTTCCATTAAACAAATTCACATCGAGGCAGCGTTCACCTGCATTCAAATCTGGCAGACAATGCAAACCCACAGTGGCCTGAAATGCTCGGAGTCACAGGACTGCAGCACAATAATATCACAATCGTGCCATTTTTAAAACCATTCAGATGAAAATGATGCCATGCTGTGATGTTAATGCAATACATTTGTGACCCTTGAATGAATAAGTGTCTGTGTGTCCCAATAACGGCATTATGTGGTCTGTCTCTTCTTAGTAAAAAGGAGGACAGGTTGTGTGTGTCTTGTAATACTTTAAAAATGCTTGTGGAAGTAAGGAAAATTTTTTTAAAGTTTTGCTTTTTAACCACAGGCACCTCTTCCGTCATCCTCATTAAGCATTATATAAGTCAGACAAGTTATAATCTGTCTTTGAACTAACATTCCTTTTAAATAATCATTTAGTTTTAAACGAGAAAGCAAATTACTATGTAAAGAGAATCACTTAAGAGGTCACGCAAAACGATCAGTGGTGTGTTTTTGTTTTGGATTCTCACTGCAAAACTTTGAGATTTTAGAGCCAAACTGTCAAAGCAACTATCAGGATCAGAATGTCATCATGGACATAAACACATCTACAAAGGAAAGCCAACACTGTTCTCTGTTAGATCTCATTAACAACTGCAAACACATTTGTTGCACAAACTTCATCGCAATATGCAAGTCTTCTGTTTTTCATGCTTTCGGTGGTGACAAACAAGAATTCCATTTTTAATTCTACTGACTTTAAAAATCGTCTTCAGTTCTTTGTGCGAGTTGAAAAAAGAAAACAAGTAATCGAATGAAGTTACCAGTGACTTTTTGTGCAAGTGCTTTAATTGATAACTAGTTACTGAAAATAAAAAAGTAAGTAGTTACTTGTATTATTAGTGCATTTCTATTTAATAGTGTATTATTGTCTGAATATATGCGGTACTGTGCTGCTGAGCTTTCACTGTGTAGGTCACAATCATTGTTTCACTCAGGTTCAGACAGTTAGGAATCAACGGTGATAAACACACAATATTTTGGTCTGTTTAGTGTCATAAGCTATCATCAAAGTCAAGTATTTTCATCTGCACAAGCTCGCGTGAGGGGAACACACTTTTCGTGGCACCTGTTCTTAAAATTAAAGGGTGAATGAACTAGTGATAACAAGAAGAAGCAAAAAACTAAAACGCTGATATAAACCACAAACAGACAGCTGCAGTCACGTCTTGATAAGATAAAGCGTTGATACAGGCTAATATTAATATTACTTAGAGTTGGAATTTAAAAAAAGACAAACAAGGAATATGACAGATTTGTGGCTATGTTCTTGTACTGTGCAACACATTGAAGAAGTAACCATTTACTGTAACGGCGTTGCATTTTTTTAATAGTGATAAGTTAGCGTATTACTGCCAAAATGTGTACTCGTTCTTTGTCATTGCAGCAAGAGGCAACAGCCATTGGTCAGTATCCCTTTATAAATAACTGGACACCTGCTGTGACTCAGCTACCTGCCAGCCTGGAGGATCTGCAGAGCACTCTTGTGCTTATGCAAAATATACTGTACAGACAACCAAAATATATATTTTTTTCTCCCTGCTGAGCTGAAACATGCAGAACAAGTGTGAATAAACAAAAGTTATAACCAATGGACCAAAAAAGAAATCAGCTTCAAGTTTACAAGGAGTACAATCCTTGACTACTTTTATAGGCGAGTGACCATATTTGTTATCTCCTGAATTAACAATGAATTATCAGCATTTGTACTAAACATCGGAGTTGTTTATGTAGGAATTTTGGACGCAACTCCTCTCCTTCCCACTTCTCATCCACATCCTTTTTTTACACAGTTTGACACCATCATTCAGTATATGCAGTGTGCCCAAAAGATCCTTCTACAAAGTGACTTTGTAAGCCCTTGACAGAAATTATGCATATTTATGTGATTTAGAAACACTTCAAAGTGTCGCAATAAATAAAGAGACAGTAACCTCCAACACATGTGTAATTCACAACAGTTCTTGTCTCACAGCTTTTCCGTTAAACCAAAAAAGATCCCAGATCAACAGCAGTAGGCGGGAAATAAAGCAAAACCCCAGTTATTGAAAAACATGTGAAGCTCGGCTCAGGAAAGGCCGCACCAAAGTAGCAGACCCTAGCAGCTTGCTATCTCGCCATCTCGTGTGGCGCATGCATGCATACACACAAGCTCATGCTATTCAACAGTGCCCACAGGCCTCCGCTGCCTTGTTGGCGAGCGGTGCTGAGCTTGTGGAAGGCCAGACAGCAAGGGCCCGGCTGTAGCCATCTCTATACAAAGGCCCCACTCAGCACTTTGCTTCTCTAAAAACAGATGCCGTCTGAGCTAACGAGTGTCGCTCACAGAAAAGCAGCGCTGGGTTTACATTGGGACAGTCTACAACGCCGTCTGTGTGAATACGTCCTCTTTTTTTTATTAGTTGATTAAAATGTACAATATTGTTGTTATAAAATGGATATTCAGAAAGTATCAAAATCCACAAAATTCGCTCTACAAAAGGCCCATTAAGCAGCTCTGGATTATTTTTTATTTTTTTGTACATTCAAAAATGACGGACCATGAAATTAATTTGGCTCTTGTCAGAAGTGAATGGCTGGAGGAACTCCCGTCTCACAAAATGACTGCAGGGATTTTGGCGAAAAAGATCAACTGAGTTAACCCACTCGACTGTGTCTGTCCGCCGTTAATGAGATTGTGAGGGATCACACAGCTTCCCTAAACAGAGGGCTCTGCTTAAAGCGGCACTGATGCCCTCTAGGTCCCCAATTCTAATCCCCGGATCAATAATCTGGATGTCGATACAACCTGCTGGCCTGACACTTATGGATTTGTGATAGTAATCCCTGGTATCAATCAGTGTGTTGGTGCAAACGTTCAGTGTGGTTGGAAAACGCTGTCAGATATCAGTGGCAAACCCAACAAGCAGACTTATATCCAAGTTTAACAGTTTATTAAAGGTAAAAATCTGAGGCAAAGGTATCCTAGAGGGGTGATCGAAAAGGTCCAAAACACAAATAAATCCAAAACACGAGAAACACAAAGAAGCAAACCACAAAATGATGAAATCAAAAGGAAAGTAGCAACAACTCAAAATGCTTCCGAGAATAGATGACCGAATGATCCAGAAATGCATATGTCGGTAACCGTCTTCCATTTCACAGCATATCCAGAGCACTCCCGAATTCCACCCCAAAACATGGAGGCTTTTTGCAAGTGCAAGTGACAAGCGGGAAACTGCACTAAATAATTTATCAGTAGGAACAGTATTTTGTGGCCAAGATTTCATTCACCAAAGCAGTAATGGTGAGCAAGATGATAAGACACAAATTTTCACATAAGTGGGAGGGCATCAATTATTCAAACAGAAATTATCTCTTGGGGCTGCAGGAGTCGTACTGTGAATCCTGCCGGAGAGCTTCCTGTGGAGGCTCTGTGGTTCGTCCCACTACCTGGAGAGGGCATGCCATCGTTTTCCGTGACAAAACCATGAGAGAGGCAGCAAACTGTCCAAGCGCATGCTGGAGGTCCCCATGTAAAGGTTCCTAAAGGGCAACATCGTTTTCATAAAGCAGATATGTCAGCCATCATCCTTCTGTGTGGAGTTTACATGTTCTCCCAGAGCACGTATGGGTTTCCTAAGCAAGTGCCACAAACTGAACTCGTGTTTTCTTAAATATCTCAGAAAATATATGAATTATTGTTGAAATAATGATCAATTACAGTTTGGATCAATTGGCTTTGAACTGATTGACATTACTAGCAGGACTCATACCACCAAAAAAAAAACAAAAACACAATATACGATCCTTCAAACTGTAGATAAACAGAAACCAAGTTCATCCAATTGTCCGAGAACACGCTGGTGACTGCTTCAGCATTTGTGAGTAAGTGCTGGTCTACAATTTTATCAGCCTCCTAAAGCACAAGGCGATGGTCCCTTCCAGTTTATTCTCTTTTTGATCTACAGTCCCACGTAAGGCGGAGGTCTCCCTTCAAATAATCTGCCTCTGAAGAGAGGGTAAAGATTGATGTACAGCTGGAGAGAGATAATAGAGAGGAGGGCCGCCACAAGGTGTGATACCAGAGCATCAATCACAGTGTAGATCAGTCAAGTGTCTGTGCATGAGTTGACAGAACCACGGCCGCTTCAGTTTGTTTAGTAAAGCTGCGCGAAAAGACGAGGGTAATACAGGAGAACGGGTGTGTTTGCTGTGTCTGTGTTGACCGGATGAGTGGCAGTTAATGTGATCCAACAGTGAGAGGACACGCCCTCGTCACCTGATAGCTTGTGTTACCTGGTTGTGCGAGGGGAAAACACCATGGGAAAAGGGGAATGGATATTCATTCTTGAAAAGTATCTCCTTTTTGTACTTATTAATGGGCCTTTTGTCGAGCGAATGTCTTGCAGATAATGTGTCGCATAGCTGTAACGGACGACCAGCTCAAATGAATACATAAAGTGAAAAGGTTTCCTGACCTTTGACATGTTCAGGTGGAAAATAGAAAGCTGCTGCTTATTTGTTCGTTTTTGTCTTATAGGAACTTTATGGTACATACAGAAGAGAAAGGCAAACGGCAATGAAATATATACAGAAGTGTCATATTTTCAAGTATTTCCATAAAAGCAAGCAAAAGCAATAAAAAAAAGAAGAAGAAGAGATATTTGGCGCTTGCAGCCAGTGGGTAGAAACCAAGTACTGGCTTGCACTTAGCTGGGTAAAGGTTAAATAGTCTTTGTGAGTCACGGATCAGAGCAGAGAGAAGAGGAGAGATGGAGTGGGTTGAGGGTCAATACCAGCAGTGTGCATACGGTGGGAAAATGCTGGGAGGACGCAGGGGAAAAGAAAGCCGGGCAAATAGGCGTAGTGTGGAGCCATCTGCAGCCCTCCCAGGCATGGAAGCAATTACAATTTAAAGAATGTGGAAGTCTTCAAATGTCATATTTCATGATCTAGCTAAACAGGCTCATGTCCATGACATTTCCATAGAAAACTGTACGATCATGTTGATATCAAAAGGCAAAAAACATGAACAGAACGTTATTCAGTGTAATTGAGAGGTTGTTTCTTCCATTTCCTCTTGGCATATGAGCTGTAGCTATCTACTGAAGCTATTAAAGACTGAAATGTCAGTAAGATTTTCAAATATCCTGCTACATATTCTGAACAAAAGCTAATTTACCATGTATATAAATGCAAATCCACCAAGCGCACGCGAACAATTGCTATTCATTGCATGCGGGTCTGCCTTGGTGGATATGTTTTATTTTGAAAGTACATGAAATCTGGGATTCAGTCAATCCCAGCAATCATGCAAATTGATCCACGGAAGATAAGTGGTGAACGAGTCATGGGGCCATGAGTGACTGAGGCTCATTAAAGCCGGTTGTCCCATAGAGGATCAGAATCAAAGTGCTGAAGGAATTTGCTGTGAACTTCCTGGGGTGACCACACATTCATACATCTCATAGAGTTCATGCCTCAGTGGGTCGGGGCTGTTTTTGGCGGGAAATGGAGGACCTGCAGGTCGTCATGATGTCATGAGTGATTTGTGTGTTTTTGAAACGTTTAAATTTTGAAGAAAACATCTTTCACAAAACAACTGAAAACACCATAAGCTTCCCATTCAAAGTAATACATGTTTTCCTGTGGTCAGTGACTCTCTACTGTGCAATGGAATACAAGAAGCTGTAATCTCCAAGCAACTGGTATTAAAACGACTTTGTGATGTGACTTGAAATCACCAATATGAAAATGGATCCACTGTTTGATTTTTGACGGGCAGGTTGTAGCTTCTGTCCTTGCATGGCTGGCAACGCGTTGATGGATGACCTAACTTGTCTGTGGACCTGCACGGATGTGTGTGTGTGTGTGTGTGTGTGTGTGTGTGTGTGTGTGTGTGTGTGTGTGTGTGTGTGTGTGTGTGTGTGTGTGTGTGTGTGTGTGTGTGTGTGTGTGTGTGTGTGTGTGTGTGTGTGTGTGTGTGTGTGTGCGTGCACCGGCTTTTGTGCATGCAGCCTGCTGGATTCCCATCTTGCCGTGTGTATCATCACTGTATATCTTAGCAATCTGAGGAGGGACATCAAGGTCATCTATCTCCCACATAACAAAAGCAGAGAGTGCAGAAGCGAGCAGGTAATTTAGTCGAAAGTGGCTCGATTGCAATCTGTTCCCTCGTTTGATCAGTGCCAGCTGCAAAGACTCACAATAATAAACTGATGTGTATTTGCAAATGAGAGGCCCCTCTCGACTCAAGTGGTATCAACCAAAAAAAAAAGAAGAATAAATTACTTTTTTTTTTTCCTTTTAAATAACAACCTTGAGACGAGCACTTCTCATAAAAGTGGGGTCGTTGCTTCGGATCGCACGTCAAATTGCAATAAGCTAAAGTGCTGGAGCAGCAGCATTGTGTCACAGAGCAAAGGGACAAGGTGAGCAACACACAGCCCCGCTCTGATGGGACAACACGGTGAATCCGGCATCCCCCCCAAAAAACGCCGGCTCAGCAGTTTGAAGGGTGAAAGAGACAGAGAAGCAGGTGGAGTGGCAAGAGTGGCAGAGCGCACCATTATCACTGATTTGAAAAGCCGTTGACTTATATGGGCGGACATCCAGACGCATCCAGTGATGCTGAGTAAGAATAAAAAGGAAATGACTTATTCTTACTGTAAGTCATATTTCCCGGGGAGCCGTTTATGTCAGGCCAGCTGACTGTAAAACAGACATGCTGGAAGGACATTTAAGGTGATTAATGAAACGTTTATAACTGGAAGAACAATTGTAGAGGGCATAAGGAAGCTTTATTGTCACTGCAATGAAATTTAGATGGCACTCTCATAAAAGCAGTGAAGTAGAAACTCCCACGTTAGACAACAGAGTGAAAATAAAAACAAAGCTTGTAAACACAATAATTGAAATTGACCACATACAAAATAATAAAAGGGCAATTTGCACTGTGATTTCTCAGAAATGATGACAGAGGTTTTTTTATTAAACATTAAGGGGGGGGGGGGTTCCATTCACTCTGCATTGCACAGCTGGCCCATGTATCAGTTGTAATAGAATTTAAGGTTGACACATATCAGCACTGAAAGATGCTAAGATGATAGATGCCTGTCTTTTCTCTCGTCAAGGCCCACAAACATGAGGGTCTGACCGCTTTTAATTGGTTTATCAGTTAACAGACACATCTTCAGCTGATCGATGGCTTCTCCACACTGAGAGGCGCTTCTCTTCTCCGTCCTACTCATCTGCTCGCAGCCGGTTTATCTTTTTTCCACAAAGACCTTCTTTCAGCGCAAGCGGGGGAAGCTCAGCGAAGGCGGGCTGGCCTCAGATCGGCCTTCTCTCTGGGGTCAGACGAGTAGGACCGAGGACACCATGCGGACTCCATTGAACTGGAGCCACTCTCCCCGCCCCATAAGAATATTGATAATTGGCAGAGCCGCTGGGGGGGGGGGGGGGGGGGGGGCTAAAAACTGCTTAAAAACACAAAGCAATACATAATTACATACTTCACAAGTCATGTGCGAAAGCCCGAAGATACATTTTCAATCGAGCTAATCTCATCTCACAACAGGGGGCGGGTTAAAAATCTACTTCAAAATACAGGTTCACTAATTGGAAAGTAATGCAGTTAAGTAAAAACTGCCATAGGTGATGGGTTCAATTCTATCCTGGCTGACACTTGTCATGTGATGCTGGTGCCACAGACCAATTGGAAGTTGAGTGTGATAAAGAGAGCTGGTTAATGGCTTCTTTGACCTAAATCCTCACTAATCATTTTAGAGCTGTGACAACGATTGTGGTAGATGGGGGGGGGGGGGGGGGGGTATTATTTTTAAGCCTTATGTATAATGAACCAATGTGCCAATCCCCCTTTGTGTTCAATATTGTGTCATATGACCTCAATATGGTTTGATTTCTGACTTAAAAAAGAGCCAAAACATTAGTTTTCCTATGAAATCAGGTAAATATTAATGTGAAGCACATCTCAATACTGCTTTTTAATGAAACTGGAAAAAGTGAAAAAGACATAAGCCTTCAACATCGGCTTCCATTCACGTATGAAACAATGTCATATTGAAAATCCCTTTAATTTGATTATAATTTGCTCTATATCAGTGGTTCCCAACCTTTTAATTGCACCGCTTTCAGAGTCATTCTAAATCAGGCTCGTCTCCTGTCCTATTTCCTATTACTACAAACCTGAGAACACCCAAAAGCAGGAGACTTCATGCACAATATCTCCAGCCTTAGCATCTGAAAAGGGCCTCATAGTTGTCTTTACCTTGTGCGAATCTCCTTTTGAAACTCTCGAGCAGTGTTTAACGTTGAAGCGTTTGCCGTCTTGCTGCAGTGACAGTCACACCTCAGTAAACTCCAATGTAACTAAAGCAGAAACGCGGTTTGTCTGCATATGGCTCAGTATATAAAATTAAATCAGACTGATACATTGATGCATTTCTACACTCAGCAAGTGACAGCTACAACCAGTCTGGCAACTTCCTCTCATGGCTCCCACTGTCCCATCTGTTGCCCACCTTATCTGCACAAGCAACCGATCTGCAGCCTGCAAGCGAACCAACTGCCGGCATTCAGGAGATCCTTGTGGCTTGGAGTTTTGAAGACGTGCATGAGGCAAGACGAGGTGTAATTATTGACCTTTCTAAGTTATTTAACTGTGGTTGTACTAACACGCACAGAGAGAACCAGCGTATGTGCCTGCCAGCAGTTGGGGAGTGGTACGTTAAGTCTCCTTTTATTAATCTCCAGCCTCTTGCTCTACTTCCGATGCGTCTTGGCACAGCTGGTGATCGCAGCGGCGCACCGTTCCTGCCCTCGCCACTCTTTTTCACCCTACTCCTCCTCAACACAGCTTTATTTCTGTCCTCTTTTTTTTTTTTTTTTTCCAAATTCCACTTGATTCCCCTCTACTTTTTATATTGCCAATGTGACTTCCTTAATCTTTTTCTTTCATCTCCTTTTATTTATCTTCCTCTTCCCCTCATGTCACCTTTTCCTGTGTTTTTACTCCTTATTTTTTACCTTACTCTACTCTTACTTTTCATTTTTCTCAATTTTTTCTTTAATCCCTTTCCAATTCTTTGTTTCTTGTTCATTGCGGTTTCTGTTTTTTCAATTCCTTTATCTTCTATTTTCCTTTGCACATTTTCCCTTCTGCAATTTAAATTTTCCTCTCCATTTCCTTCCTCTTATACATGGCCACCATTTCTTTGTTCTTTTGTCTTTTTGAAAATCCCTTTGTTTTTTTCTTTTTAATTCCCTCAATCTCCTCAGATCTTTATCTTTCTTTCTACCTTTTTTCTTTCGTTGATTCTGTAACTCAGCAGTGACATTTGCAGTTAAACAGTTGTTTCAAGCACTGTAAATACCTTAATATAACAAGCATAATACCATCTCTTAAATGGTGAAAAATACATCACACACTCTCACAGAAATGACACATTTCAACCGTTTCCTCTGCAGTGTGTCACTCAATGGTGTAAAGACATTTATGCATGCGCGACAAAGTATTTGAACTCAGCTCTTTCACTCCTCATTCATCATCATACAAAAGTGAGTCCCTCCCGTCTACCAGCAAAAACATCATCTTCCATAAAAGGAGGAGAAAAAATGAAATAGCCATCTGTCCCACAAGGATGGGAGAGAACAACGACATCTGCTATCTCAGAAGTCGATCAGCACAAGTTCAACTTGTCCCCATTTTCCCATTCATCAATCTTTAGTCAATCACGCTAATTTAATGTCTCAATCTTCTAATGAAAACAACCACCCAAATGTGTTCCGCTACAAGCTGAGGGTCTGTATCAAAGAGGGGGTGAGGGGGTGAGGGGGGGAGGGCGTTCTCCGCGCCTCCCACCCCAAAGCCCACCATCATAGCTGCAGGGTGCGATTAACCCAAAATGAGCAGAAGGATCTGTGAAGCTAATTGTCTTCATTTGGTAAGAGCTTCCACGGCGGCCTCACAAATGTCTGCACAGATTCAATAAATCAAGTGTGAGACAGAATCATGGGATGTTTCTGTTATTATTTCATTAACATCTGCACCTGCATGGATAATGACTTTGGGAGTCTGACAATCTCGAGGGATGAATTCAACAAGATAAAGTGTTTTTACTAATAAAGTCAAATACATTTTCAGTGTGCTGTTTTGGCAACTGTTTGTTGGTTCAGTGTGTAAAAACTCCCGTCTCATTGGACAAACCATCTTTGCATCCGGCCCATCCTTCCACCTTTCACACCCTTTCCTCTACACCGGTGTCAAGCTCAGCGGTGGGAAGCTGGAGCCGATCCCAGCGGACAATGGCTGAAAGACATACTCCATCACAACAAAGAAAGAAACACAATGGAGTCATCATTGACTTGTAGAGGGACTCTGCAGTAAATGATGAAAACCCAACTGCAACACAGGGAGGACATGCAAACTCGGGCCAGAATCCAGACTTCAGTCTACATTGATGGGCAGTGACTAACATTCTCGCCTCTTAACAACAACATTTGATGAGTTAAAAAAAATACCATGACACAATAAAATGTTCAAAACAACTAATAAGTTCACGGAAATAAAAGTAATAATACATGACACATGAGCAAGCTGTCATCAGTCCTGATTCGCAAAAAGCCTGAAGGCAATATTATGCGTCCCTCTTGTCTGGAGATTGTGCCATCACTTAAGGTGACAGTGGGCAGAATGAGAATGCACCTAAACACACCGTAGGCTCCACCACCCCGACGTCCTGCCTAATGGGCTGTGGATAAATGAGGAGGGGAACAGGGAGAGTGACAATGACACTGCTTCTGCCATGAGTAATGGCTCCGTGCTGGCTCTGCACTGACGGTCTGGGGAGACTGAAGTCATGTCTTCCAATGTCTCGCGAGTGGAAAAGCTGGCCGACAGCGGTCGTGACAGCCACAGTGCTACCAGACAACACCTGGTATGCCACTTAACAAAATACCACATAGCATTATTACTATTTTGAAATAAATTGGAATTTTACTCAATATGAAAAGCACATAGCGACTGAAAGCAACACTATTTCCAATATGTGGTTTAAACAGTGTTCACTCATGTAATCTGGGCTTCCTGGTCCAGATTAAAGGTCAAAGAGATTAGAAAACATACAAATCGTCTTGGTTCTCTTTAAGGGTCACACTGGCATTTTTAAATTGGACCAAAGGATTTAACCAACAGACCTGCAAGGGCACATCTGATATACATTCTGCAACACAACTTCCTTAGCAATGCTGCGTGATGGGCTGATTATGAAACGATGCATGTGAGATTAATCTATTCGTCCACCCCAATGCTTTATCCAACTTGAGACAAACACAGAGAGACAGAAAACCACCCACCTACAGTCACACCTATACAGTCACCAACTGACCTTGAATGCAAGTTTTTGAGCTGTAGGAGGAAGCCAGGGTCCCTGGAGGAACCTGGACTCAAACTGGGAATATTCTCATTGTGATATGAGAGTACTTACAACTAAACTATGATGATGCCCATGTGGGATTCCTGTAACTGCATTTTTATGTAATACAATGAAAAGGATGTTGGGAACAATGTAATTTTTTTCCCATGAAATAAAAGCAAATTCTGCTGTTTTGCCTACTTTCCAACCAGAGTGTGATCAAGACAAAATAAATTTAGGTTAGAGAGCTTCTATTAACATTTCCATGCAGGTTAAATAGACCACAAGTTGTTCCTTCACTGCAGAGTTATTCTATGTGAAACTCAGTGAAGCAGCTCACCGGCTTAGACAGGGCGCAGGGTCAAAATGAAAACACAGCATCACGTCATATTGTATCACGGAGTGTTACAACAACAGCAGATGCTGACTGCAAATATTAACACTGCATGATACCGCTCACACTTTCAGCTCCTCGCTGACACACAACGCCACCCTTATTACCGCCGCAGCAATTCTTCCAATTCACGACCTGTTTTTGGAGTCAGGCGCGAGACCGAGTGGACCCTCGCTGTGTCGTCAACAACATCGATGAGCATCAATTGAACACATTCTGACTCTATCAGAAGACTATATCACACAGGAAGGGGGCAACTCTGCATGTTTAAATCACAAGCATACAGATGGAATGAAGGATGAAGCCAAACAACAAACACCTCAGCACACCTCTGTGTATCCCCACACACCATACCATCATCCAAATATACGAGCATGATTTTCGCTTCTGCCAAGACTCGACCATGGACTTCCACGGTTTGTTTTTACTTACTCTTGCACATTTGTTTCTGCACGCACAGACAGTTTACTCAGATGGGATTTGACGTGGGCTGAGGCTGACAGTAACTTTCACTACAATCTGGCAATCCTTAATCATTTTTATCTATGATGTGTTGCAAAAAGAGTCATAATGCAGGCCTGTTAAGATATACATGGAACTTTTGCTTGAAGCTGGTGGGCTGATTTAATGCTAAGTTACTTTTTGATCAATCAGTGGTTAAGTCATTTATTTAATATTTCTTTTGTTGATGATCAATAAAATACACAAATACAAAATTAACAAACAGTGCAGTTAAAAGCCAGAATACAACAATAGTTGATCTCGAGGTTGCTTTTAAAAACAGCTTTAGTTCTGACTTGTAATTTCAATAATTGGCCACAGAATTGATTCTCACAGCCAATGAAATCTCCAAATATTGTAACCTCATCTATCTTTCATTTATGACTCCTGATGAAAGACATATGGCTCCCTGTGGGAGAAAAAAAATCTACTGCAAAAATTGAGTAGTTTGAAGGCAGAGCTATCACAAAAAGAATAATCCTTGGGAGCCCGTGTTTTATTTATGACAGAATCAATAATCTGTGTGCGGATCCGAATAGAAGAAAAAGAAAAAAAAACGGATCCCCCTTCTACATCTTCCTGCCTCGTTTTAAATGAGCGGGGCCTCGGTGGCTTTTTTTTTTTTTTTTGCACCCCTCCTTTCAAGTCCAAACACTTGAAATGATACCCAGAGGAGCAGAGCTACAGCTGGCAGCAGCATCTCCAGCAGACATCAAATAATCGGCTCAGCGCGGCGGGCCTGCGTGCACCGGCCGGCCGGCGGCACAAACGAGCCCAAACCCCGGCTGCTGCAGCACCGGCTGAATACATTCATCCAACACAATCATCAGCATCCTCCTCCTCATCATCATCATCATCATCGCACTGCTTTCTCTCCCTCCGGTTGCTTTGATGGTTGCTCCTCAAGATGCAGTGCGTGCCATGGCGGTGAGCGCGCAGACCGCAATGGGTCCGTGCGTCTTTGATGCTTTGCACAATCCAGTTAAAAAAAATTGAAATAAAAATTTAAAAAAAACCACAATCGGCGTCCATATTGCGAGAATATGTGCACCTGAGCCATACTAGACAGCAAACATCACTGTGATGCTGTAGTAAATAAGAAGCACCGCGGTGACACCTTCACTGCACCATTATTCTCATGCAACATAACAATGAGAACATTGCAATTCAATCACAAAAAAAAAAAAAAATGAATGAAAAAAAATGCATAAACTCACCGATTTCTGCAGACCGGCTGCTTCTTCCTTCCCAGTCTGATATTGTACGTGTGTGTGTGTGTGTTGATGTTGCTGGGAATGATGAGGTGTGTATGCGAATGAGCGAATGTGTGTGTGTGCGTGTGTGTGTGTGTGTGATGGAGGGACCGTGCCCGGCTGGTGTGTCCGTCCCCCTTCAGCCGCTGCAACAGCAAGCTGTGGTCCACACGGATCCTCCGCTTCAGTCTCTTCAGTCTCTCCGCACCAGCAGCTCCCCGCCGCTGTCAAAGACCAGCAGCCGCACAGATCGTCTCTGCGACGGCGAGAGGACCACACACTCCTACAAGGGAGAAAGAACATTAAAATAAATGGATCGCTTTATAAACTGGTTCATCTTAAAGTGGGCGTCCCTTATTTATCATTTTCTATAACTTCATCCTCTGATATCACATTCAGTTAAAACCGCACAGGCCTATTTATAAAAAAATGTAATTAAATTAAAAAATCCCATTTTTTTTCTCTTCTCTCCTATAATAGCTGAATTTATTTCAGTATGTTTATCAACACCGTGAGCTTTTAGTAACAATCATAGAACCACAGAAACATGAAAACAGACAATTTCTTCATCTGCAAGACCAGAACCAGAAACTGCTGCACTGAAATCCACGCCACTGTCAGTGAAAGTAAAACGTATTGGAGTGGGAGGTCGTTTCTTCCGTGGATCTTTCAGTCGTTCCCAAATCGGTGCAGAAAGAAAAATAGATCGTGACAACAGCGCCCCTTCAAAAAATGGGTGGCGGTAGAGGGAACTGCAGGCAGAAACAGGACATACTATATAAACAACCCTACAAGACAGGCGTGTTTTAGTTGGGAATAGTTGTTTACCGCGAGCTCTCTAGATTCCCTTCCTAACATCGCTTCTGAAAAATGTGTCTTCCTGCCAGTATTAACATCATGACACATAGAGTAAACTGCTCACTGTCGACGAGTGAATTATCACCTTCCCTCAAACTTGCATCTATCAAACCTGTATTAAAGAAGTACAACCTGGATCCAGAGGTCCTGCAGCTCCAAGAACATCTCCAATCCCACCAACTTTATGAGACGTTTCAATAAGTGTTTACACCATCCCACAGCACAGAGACTGTTCTGGTCAGAGTTGTAACTGACCTCCTCAGGGCGGCGGACTCTGGCTGCCCCAGCCTGTTAATCCTGCTCGACCTACACTGCCGCCTTCAACACGGTGGACCATGGCTTCCTGTGTCAGTGCCTCAAGGATGTGGGAGGCACGGGGATGGCTCTTGACTTCTTCCACTCCTACCTTTCAGGAAGACACAAGTTTGTGAAATTGGGAGAAACCGCCTCCAGCAAGAGACATGTTGCATCTGGCATCCCTCAGGAGTCAGTCTTGGGGCTCCTGCTCTTTTTAATGCTTCCCCTTGACAACATTTTTGCGACAATCTACCTCCAGACATCTCCAGATTATGTTTTCACAAATTTTACTAATGTATTTTCTGTTTTGTATTTTTCAATCATCCTCCTGTTAATCACCTTGAGGTGTTGTTTGATTTTAAAGTGTGCTATACATATAAAATGTGTCATATTTCTGTATTTTCAAAAATGATTGGTCTCATTCATTCTTTCTGAAACAAATCTCATGAATATATATTTAGATGTGATTTGTAGATGTGATTTAACAGTACATAGAACTTCACTGAAGCACAAAAACACATGTATTGTGGAAAACATTTTGTATATTCATTAAATCCATCGTCCATCTGGCACCAGAAGCAACCCCAACTCAAAGTCATCAAAGGTCACAGATTTCAGCACTTATATTTAACTTTTTTCTTTTAAGACACTTCAGAGTTGCACCGCATCTTAAATGGTCCTTGGAGGAATAAATTGAATAATCATCCTGGATATTTTTTCTCATGCAAAAGTGACACGTATGTGTGGAAATATAGACAAACACAGACACCAAATAACCTGGGTGCATGGACAATATCTCTATCTATTAGACAACACACACACAAAACAAACAAGCAGAGACCTGCCTTTATGTATTCACCAACAATAAACAGATGTATAGACTAGTAGAGAAAAAAATACGGAGAGGACTATAAAGCACAAAGCTACTAGTGCTGGTACAAAGTGGTCCAGTAGACATGAGGAATGAACCAAAGGTCACAATATGTAATTTGAAGCGTGAAAAAGCTTTTTCAGATGAATCCACTGGTTCCCTCCAATGTTCTTATTGAAGATTTTCCCCCGAAATTAATTTTTACTCCCTCAAAACGGGCAAAGACTCAGTCGCCTCCACAGCATGTGATCTCTGTCAACGGAGTCAATGGAGTCCTGTCAACCTCAGGTGTGAAACCATTGAACTTTGTTATAGAGTCCAAGTCGCTGTCTGGGAATGTTAACAGTGACTAAAACTAATGTGATGTGCAGGTTCTGGATAACTTCAGATGTCAGACTTGAGACAGGTGTTTCTCAGCCATCATCATTGGACAAGTGGCTCGGTGCATACCCGTGCAAGGCGGTGCCGGTGTCAAACCCTCCACTGCACATTGCATTATCGCTACCAGCCCACCAATCTGCACCGCAGATTAATCTGCAGGTCCTTATTCTTGCCTGACAGCTGTGCGCCGACAGCCCTCACCAATCCCACATCAACCGATTCCAGACGGAGCATGTCTGACACACATTCAGACTGTCAGCAGCACCGCGGCCATCAGCAGTACCACTAATGACCCGCATGTCTCACTCTGACTGTTTCACCGCCATTTTTAATGAAATGTCAGGAGAGTCAAACCTGTACTGGGACCTGTAGTTTTTTTTTTTTTATTATTTGTCAGGTCATCAGCGCTGTTAAAGTAAAACCAGCACAACCATAATTTTTTCATATTCATCTGGACTGAAGAAAATCATTAACATTCACCACTAGATAATGTGCCTTTAGCACCATTAATGGTCTGTACAAACATAACAAACTTTTCCACCGGCCAACTGATTTAAAAGCACGATTGTTTTTGCTTGAGTGAGACATCTCACTGTGGACGGAGACGGGGCACAAGCAGTGCTGTCCTGACATTTATGCCGGGTAAATGGGATGTATGCGTTTGTGCGCGCAGGTGTATCCCCCACCCCACCCCCTTCCACTAACCGACTGGCAGAGATCTGTGGAGAGCCACACCACTGTGTAAACGGCTGTGGCGTCTCTGGAGACGTGGTAACAGACACATGCTTTTGTTTTGTGTTTTCAGCGTGACATTGCAGACATACTGCAGCCAATTGTGAAAAAGTCCTGTACCATGTTCTTAGTACTATTTCTAAATGGTAGAAGCTTCTCTGCCTACAGAGCCATCGCATAAGATGAAAACAGTCCTGTAAACTGATTAATGAAATATTTCATTACTTGACTTCTAGTTATTTGCACAAGAAAGACATTTAACAATTTCCCTGTAAAGTCTGACATTTTTGGGACGCAGTTATCTGGTTCTTAAGCACACGTCACTCCAGAAATGCTTTCTTTCCACCTATTTACTGAGGCCAGGATGTAATCTGGTGAAACAATGTCCCTTTGACATTCACCAGACACATTTCCATACGGTTAATGTTGACCGAACAGCCTACCTAACTGACCCCCACTCGTAGCTCCAAGTGTCTTCACACTACTTATCCTGCAATGACCCGGGTGAGACTATAAGGAACACTCCTGAGATAAAAAGCCATTTGGGTGATTATTTCTCAATGACACAATCAGTTTATTGTCTTTTCTTTGTATATATAAAGACGGCTTCACGCTTTTCTGACCTCATATGGACTTCTTTGTTGGTTCACTTGGCGGATCGGAGCCACGATAGCCCCAGAGATTGTATTGTTATGGGAAAGTGAAATTATGTAGCCTGTCCCAAGTGGGTGAGGCTGTGTTACTGGCGTGCATTTGAAAACAAAGTGAGACATGATTAAACAAGCTGGGACAGCTTGTATTTAAAGTCTCTTCACATGCCGTGGCGTTGTTTGTATAAGAAGATGGCGCATCCTGGCACTCGTTAGGCTGATCAAGACACGGGCCAACTGAAGCAGCTTCAAAATAAAGGAAGCATCATTATTTTATCTCCATTGCATTTTCCACCTGACAAAAAAAAAAAACCATTTGAATGAATAAATAAAGCCTAAAAAGGGTTTATTATATAACATCTTTCTGGCGGATCCGGGACAATTTTAGGCAAACGTGGGCACACATACATTGAGAAGATTGTGAATGAGAAAGGAACTATAACGGTTGCTAGGGAACACCATAAGACCACACAATCCAATTCTGCTTGAGGAGTGGGTGGAGAGACAGACAGCTCCTGCCACGACAAGCAACTAATATTGCAGAGGTTTGAACTATAATATCTATAAATGTACACATATATCCTGCGACTTCACACGAACACTGGCCGGCAGGCTCCACTTCACCTTGGCACCGAGGCCTTTCACGTGTGGGGGAAAATTGCCAACAGGATGAACGCCGCCACGGATCGCTAATCTCATGTTCACCTCATTTATCTGCCCGAGCGGCACTTGTCAAAGACTCCCGGTCTCCAAACAGCCTGACAGGAGACCCGAATAATATTTTGTCATGTGTTACGCAATGTGATGTTTCACACACCCGAGTAGTGGAATTATTCACTCACCTCTGCGTTTTGTGCAGAATTCATATCATTAAATTTGAGGGGAAGTTTTAAATCTTAATACCGGCAAGGATTCTTTTAAACTATTCAACTCAAACCTCAAATAATAAGTCAAATATACCAACACCCTGAGGAATATTCATATATAAATCCAATGTTTCCCTTTAAAAAGAAAAAAAAGGTTATCGGGTAAACGTACCATACCAGGAAGCTTGAATCGTTCACCCGTTTCTTGAATGTCAATGGTACTCCATAGTCACCAAATCTCAATCAAACCGAGCACCTTTGGTATGTGGTGGAACAGGACATTTCCGTCATGGATGTGCAGCCAACAAATCAACAGCTGCCGCAACATTATGGATCCAAATCCGAGGAATTTCTGCAGCAGCTCGTTGAATCTCTGCCATGAAACACGAAGACAGTTCTGGCAGGTCCAACCGGACACTAGCAAAGGGACGTAATGAAGTGGGTCAGTGAGTAATAATAATACAGATTATTGCTTTAGATTAGATTACCTCAAGTTACAGGCAGGTAAGGAGTCTTTCTTCGAGGAGTTTGCACTTGTGGCCTGTGTTCGCATGCGCTTTTGATTTGGTACTCTGATTTCCTCCCACAATGCAGAAAGAAATGTTTTTAATATTCAATATTGCTTAAAATTTAAAAAAAAAAATCTATAAATCACACTGATATCTGCTCTCGTGTAAAACCATTTCTACTCCCAGTACCATCAGCAGCGGCAGACGTTCCATCTTTCAGTGACAGCGCTCTGACACCGCGATATCAGTGTTTACTATCTGGAAGGATCAGTCCAGAGCGGGGCCAAGTGTATGCGGCACGGCCATAAATCAGGTCTCGACATGAAGCTGAAGCCACGGCGAAGCTTAAACTGGCAAAAAAATAAATAAATAAATCAGTCGATCTATTGGTTGAATCAGCTGAAAGCAAAATGAAATGCTTGGATGTATTATTCTTTCGGGAGGCAGATGATCGGTGTGACAGAGGACTGACGATTAGGAAAAAGGGGCGATTCATCAAAGGCCAAACGCTCGGAACTCTTCAGTGCCAGTTCTATCGTGTTGCTCTTTGTGGTCCGTGCTCAGTGGTGCTTTGGCAGGCGGCTCCAAACGCAGGCGAACATGACACAAGTGGAGCGGGGATCACCGTCGGTGCTGAACTTCAAAAGAGAGACATGCCAGGAGAACATTTGAATCAAGGTTTTCACAACCGAGTTTTATTATTTCATGACATTTTGTAGATTCCTTGCAGCATTCCAACAAGAATGAGAAAAGGATGGGCTCGGGGAGAAATCTGGATTATCACAATTTAAAAAAACAGTGCGTTCAATTTGTAAAGAAGTTAGGTTTGAACTGGTTTACAAGCTTGACACTACTGAATGGGCTCCAACTAGAAGACACTGAGGTTTTCAGAATAATGTCCTTATACTTTAGTGCACGGTCAGGTTAGAGTTTGTCGTATTAATCTTTTTTTCCAAACAGAAACACTCAAAAGAACAATAACTTCAAAACATTATTTACATTGTTCCACAGCAGTGGGGCAAAAAATGTAATCTCACAAAGTGCCTAAGTATTTCTTTTTTTTGTACAGTATAACAATGAGGCAGTCATTATTTTAATTCTCACTGTGCAATCAGGTACTAAATTACATCTTAATGTATTCAACTTCATAATATTTTCAGTTTTTCTTTTTCTATTTCGTAGATCCACAAAACCACGACTGGCAAAACTATCATGTTGGCGCTGATGCTTCATTTCCACACTCCCGTCTTTGTGCGCCTCTAAATCCACTCAACTTTTGGCCACTTTCATAATACTTTCACCAGAGTTTAAAAATCAACTGGATTCTCTTTAAAGAACCTGATTCTATCTCCATCGCAGACACATTCTGTTCCGTGTAGAACCAATTACACCACACGTTGACGCTATCTATAGTGTTAAAATGAATAAATAATCATGTTTTCAGTTTTAGGTAGATGAGTGATGGGACCGTGTAAGCATTGGGCATTTCACTTACCCGAGATTACCAAATTGTGCCCATTTCTTCTTCTTCTTTTTTTTTTGCCAGGCTAACACTTACAGCTTGGACACGAAGGGGAGGCCCTCGTACATGTCGGCCTTGAGCTTGGCCCACTCGGCCAGTCTTTGAATGGCGCCCTTCTCCTGACCCAGCACGCTCGCCGCCTTCTTCAGCTTGGCCTCGTTGCGCTCCAGGTAGCGCTCTCCTTCGCCTTTGAGGAAGTTGAGCTTCTCCCCGCGGCTCTCGTTTAACGGGACGTCCTCGGTGATGTAAGGGTTGAAGCGGAAGTAGGTGTCCGGGGGCAGGAGGGCATCCAGCATTGTGTGCACCTCTGACACAAAAAATAAATAAATAAAATAGAGGAGGAATCTTCAGTTTCCCTTTTATAGAAGGCACTCACCTAATGTTGAACCACTGTTTTATACGACCGAGACAGCAGTTTATAAATAAACTTGAGTAGGACGTCAAAACACTTTTTGTGTGGTCTTACCCTCGGTGTCTGTGGCACTGCTGATGACGTTGGTGAGCTTGGTCTTCAAGCTCGTGTAGGCCGTGCTGTTTTTGCCCATCGTCTCGTAGCGCCCGGTGCCCAGAGACAGCACACACTGCAGTGGTGTGTTCGGCCACAGACACTTACACTCATGAATGGCCAAAGCTGTGGGATTGTTAATCAGGAGTCCCCCATCCTGCAGGGGAAGAAAAAAAAAAAGAGAGAACAAAAGACACATTGCTTTAGTCTTGATTCTCAAAAGGGAGTATTCAGTCTATAAAGGAATCATCTGCAGCTTTAATACATTGGTTGTGACAGTCTGTTGGGGCAAACGAGGTGAGGTGGCTGTTCCAGAGCCTCACAGCGTCGGTCCAGAGGAAAGCCAAGCTCGCGGCTCAGAGATGTGCAACACTGGCAGACAGCCCTGTTTACCGGTTATCCAGAAGTAAACACAGAGTGAAGTACTGGGGTTTTTTTCTTTTTTTTTGCAGTGACATGAAATGATCTAAATCAGCACGGACCTTTATGACTCTGACAGTTGGTTTACGATGGATTCGCCGTCACTAATAAATCAGACAGTATCATAATCTTAAGTGATTTATTATTCATTATTTGCTTGCGCTCACATTAGGAGCTTCATGTCTATTTACATTAAACAACGTCAGCGAAATCATTAAAGAGTTGCTGACCTCAACGATGCCGGCACTGAGAGAAAGAGGACAATCACACAAATGGATGCCAGGACCGATTTAGTGCTTGGGCTGCTTCTCGGTCCCCCCCCCCCCCCCCCCAAGTCTGGATGTGGACCGCATCCAAGCACTGAAGTGTTTTTTTTGTTGTTGTTTTTTTTGGCTGGGATTAATAGAAAATGGTGAGTTAACACACCATCGTCACCCCAGCAGAGCAGGGGTAAAGGTTATTTCCATGTCTCAACAGGTTGTGGTTATAATTACTCCTAAAAAGAAATCAACAGATATCAAGACCTGAATGTAAAACTTCTTAAATACACAGGAAATAAGCTAAATACAGATTCTGAAAAATCGATTTTATTTTTAATGCAATATGTTCAAAAGACTGAGCTTTTAAGGTGTTGATTTTATGCAAACGCTGCCCAAGTATTACAAAGGGACAATAAGCACAAAGCTGAGCTTGGCTATAAGATTGTTGATTCACAAATAGAAGCTCCTAATAGAACTGGCATTGATATTCAGAGGAAATACTCCTAAAAGGTGGCTCGGACTTTTACCCTAAGCTCTTAGCAAACTTGGATCACAGTGAACCTTTAACAGTCAAATTATGGTAATTATGGTCACTTATGCTCCGAGTTAAGTCTAATTCAGGTTCCTCCTTTGGTAAACAACAACTATATGAGACAAGATGAGACAACAGGACTGTGTGACATTTTACAGATATTTGGTGACACTTTTATCTAACTTTTAAATAGGCATTTTAAAACTATAAAATGTGTGTATTCTTAGTCAATTTTATACATTTTATTGCACCTACTCAGCAAATCATGGCCTTTGCTTTTATTATAGAGTTGATAATAATGAAATGGAAAAATATAAAATTTGAACTGTTTGTGCCATGGTCTACTTTAAATTTTCAAACATTATCAAAGTGCAAAAATCAAATTTTCATGCAAGACAATCATTGGATATTGTTGCATTATATATTCACAGCTGACTTCTGCACCTTGTGCTGAAAGAGAAATGTCTGTACAGGACTTTGTGAATGTCACTCCCTCTGCTCTGTTCACATGTGGATTTATGGGCACGGCAGAATTCCCCTGAGAAATACCACCGCTCCTGCTGAAAACTCGAGCGGGAGTGAGACCGGTGGGTGGCAAAGGTAACCCGAACTGTCGATGAAACACTACGCAGCTCCATGAGGAATGTGGAGGACAACAGACACAACTGGTTCCGTCTCCATCCTTGCTGTCAACTCTGAGGTTTATGGGTAACGGCTACTTTCTGAACAGACATGTGCAGACAAAATATACAAAAACACATGAACATCTCCGCGAATGAAGTTGTGGGCAAGTCACATTTGTCTTGTTGACACAGTGAAAGTTGCATTTCCTACAGATATGTCTTGGCGAAGAACTAACTGGACACAACTCGGACATCCTGCGAGAAGCACAGATCAGGTTGGACACGTATGTAATTTGAAATGACAGATTATGAGCAGAAATGGACCAAAACTTAAGACAGGGCTCTCCGTCAAGGCATTTGCTTTAGAAAGTGGCAGGGGAACGGTGGAGCGACAAAGCTAATTTTACATAAGTAGGTTATCAAAATGAAGCTAAGCCTTGAGCATAATTGCTACCCATAAAGACCATCTAAAGATATCTGGCCTAATAATCAAACCTCGTAAAATAAGACTTTAATGCAACTCTATCGGAACATGCAAACGATACAAAAGACCCTAATTGTAAAACGTAAACTACATTAATCCCGCATATATTTAAGCAGTTTAATGGATGATTTAGCTCAGAATTACAAAACACATTAAAAGCCGGATTTTTATTCACAGACTTCCCACATCAATCCCATCTACATTTGTCAAAGCTAATCATCTATCATATCCTCCTACTTCCGTGACTCAATGCCGAAAAGGTGCGAGGATCCATGACTTAATACAGCCATTAATCAGTGTGACAATGAGTGATGAGGAAACAGTTTTAGGACTGAAACGCATCAAGCACAAAGCGATCTAATGGGATATTTATCATCAGTGCTAAAATATCATTTCACAGCAGCTTACAACATTTTTTATAGATTGGATTGTTCAGAAAATTGCAAAATTTTGAAAAAAAGATGAGTATTTTTAAGAATAAGACACTAACGTGTTTGTGTTTTGGACCCCCAGAAAGATCATTTTAGACGCACACTGGCCTGACAGACAGCCTCCTATTGGATATTCCCTTTCATGTGGAGCGGAAACTGTCCCCCCCCCCCCGCACCAGTAAGGCGAGCCAAGTCACAAGAGGACAAAGCTTTTGATGTTTAGGGACACAGACCAGGTCTCAGGACTCCCTCCATCTAACTCTATTCACTTCCCCTAACATCCATCCGACTCCTGACAGCCAGCAGAGAGGATGAGCCAATTAGGGGACTGTTTAATAGTTGTGTGGAAAAGCGAAACCAATCTAAACCCCCACACACACATACACATACACATACACATACACATACACATACACATACACATACACATACACATACACATACACATACACATACACATACACATACACATACACACACACACACACACACACAAACACGGTGAAGTGCAGTAGAGTCTGCGTCATTGGCGGCAGCCTCTTAGGAAACACAACACCACTGCGGGAGCGTATTTAATAGTAAAATCTCATGGAAATGACTCCCTCGCTCTGAAACACGCCACTGTTTTGATTTGCACTGATTAAAATGGTCAATTTTGCATTGTTTGTGTAACATTTCTCACATGTACCTTGTCAAAACTGCACTATTGCAGTGCTTTTGCACTACTCCAAGACTGAAATTCTCTAATTAAAGATGAAATTATCTGAAACTTCAAGATATCTCGCAGTTCTATGCTGTACCTGATGAAGGTCTTTTCCCAGCACGAATTCCTGAAAGTAGCCCGGGGCGGCAGACGAGGCCCTGATGGCCTGCCACATCTTGTGTTTGCAGTCTCCGAGGTAGTGGGATCTCACTCCTGGCATGAGCCTGTAGTTCCTGAATACGAAGGCCTTCAGGGGCAACCCTCTGTTCACAATGGTGCTCACTGCTGCCACCTAGTGGATAAAAAAAGAGACGTCAATAAATGATAATATTTTATGATGGTGTAGAGCTGAAAAGACATACGACTTACTTTGGTGCAATGTGGATCCCTGGAACTCTCAATCATACTCATTTCACCCATCCGTTCTCTGGAGTACAGACGACACATAACAGATGAATAAGATCTTCCGAGACTAAGACTGAAAGAGAGGTCGGATCGAATATAAATATATATTTTATTAAATATATGAAGTTGCAGACTGACTTGAGAATATTTTCCCAGATTTCACTGTCATAGAAGGCGTGGCTCCAGCCCATCTTCACAGTCCCGACGATGACGTTCTGTTTGAAGACGTCCGAGCCCAGCTTTCTGTACATCTCCTCGCACTCATCCAGGGGGATCTGAAAAATCCCCAGCATGAAGGCCAGGATGGCACCTAACACAAAAGGACCGGTAGTTGTACAGTCAATGGCTATTGCATAAATGAGAGTTCACAATTAGGAACGAGCTGAGAAAAAAAAACAAAAAAACCCTGAACAATTACATACCTGTGCTGACACCACAGATGTAGTCGAAGAGCTCGTGGATTCTTTTTCCTGTCAGGTCCTGTAGTTTATGGAGAGTTTGCAGAGCCAGCAGCCCCCTGTTACAAAGAAAAAGAATAATATAAGTACAATTTCTGACATTACAATCAAATATATAGTAATGAACTTAGGATTTTAGCACACAGAGCTGCATTGTGTTTAATGATTTATCAATAAAATGGAGCAATACTGTGACTGTCACTATAGTGGGCAAATAGACAACCCTGATGACCATTAATTTGTTTTCTAAAATAATAATAATTCAAGCATATAATTAAAACAAATGACAAAAGTTGTTGTCAACCTTTTCCTAAACCTTTGACAGGACACAGGCACATTAAACACACATGGTAACAGAGCAACTTTGCCAAATACCAGAGATATTTTCTTGCCGCATGCAATTTTATTTACAGTTTACAGATCCCCAACTATCATTGTTCTCATTCTCTTCCCACAGTGTGGCGTCTTTCCTGCCATCCAAACAATTTGAGAAGCTGCACTAAAACTTTTAAAAAGCTTGTTAACGTGCAGGCTTCTCACCTTTCCGACATGATCACTGTTCATTGTTCATTGCATAAACTTTACATATGCTAGACTCCAGATGGATTGCATATAAAAATAAATCCCACTTTTTGACAGCTATCACCAGGAAAAAAAAACAGTCTTTAATAGAGACAATGGCAATCAAACTAGTTTAATTTTCTAATACTCAGCAGCATAGTCTGATTTACATTGAATTCTTTATTTCTTTCTTTAATTTTAATAGAAAACTGCACCTTGTTCCCCCTCCATCAATGGTCAGGACCCGAATCCCTCGGCCTTTGACCGGTTCAGAGTAGCCAACCAGCGCCAGTGCTTCTCTCACGGCAGCCTGGAGAGGAAGGTCTCTGCCCTGACGCAGTCGGAGCAGGCAGGGAAGCGCACTCTCCTGAGGAGTCAAAAATCATATATGAACATTCAGAAAACAAATTTCATGACTTTAATTTATATTTGTGGATCGAGGAAATCTTCCTCGTCCTCCATTATATCGGTGTACTCTGCGCTGAAACAGTCCAAACTTACTTTAATAGCCACACCGCGAGTCTCAGGAAACTCCAGGAGATGACAGCTGAGCTCTTCCACTCGAGTTGTGAGGAGTTTGACATCAGAGACTTTCTGCAGGCCTTTCACTAGACCTCTGGTTCTGTTGTCGACGCTCACTCGGGCTATAATCTGCACGACACAAATTCCCACAATGTAAAGCATGTGTACAAAAAAAAACCCAAACATTTGATCACTGAGCAAAGTTTAGAATCTCACCTTTTCTCTTTGAATCACCAGCTGTTTAGCTTTCTCAGCATTCTCCTCTTCATTCTCTACCTTCTTGGTCGCTTTGTCCACAACCTGCTCCCCCACCGCGGTTTTATCTTTCTCACTTATAAACTTAGGGACCAGAGGGGTGATGTAGCTGCCGACAAAAGCCTGAACGCTGGGCCGGGGGTAGGACAGGTATTGGGTGAAGCCCTTTTTCGGAGGGGTAACCAGAGGAGGGACTGACTGAGCTCCACTTTGACTTGCGGAGGCTTCTGAAGGAGAGACCTCGCCAACGGGACTGGGCTTTTCCGGCGGAGAAGACGGTAGAGGAGAGGTAGTGGGGGCGCCGTTGCTCTTTGCAACTGGGGACAAAACAGGAATGTGGTGCTCTGTTCTCTGAGGGGCAGAAGGACTTGGCTCCGGAGAAGGAACATCCTCTTCTCTGTTCTGCTGCTGCTGCTTGTTGTCTCCATCTTTTCCCTGAGCGCTGGTGCCAAAGTAACTATTGATGTGATGGGACAGGCTTTTATAGGTCTCGTCCATGTTGGTGGACAGAGCTGCCGGGTGGAACAGCTGCCTTGTTTGCTTTGCCACGTTGGAGGAGGAACTCGGGGTGGAGAGATTTGCCACGGAGACAGAGCCGGGCTTCTTCTTCGTCACAACAAAAGCTTTTTCTATAACCTGCGAGCTTTGCTTCTCTGACTCTTCCACTGCTCCGTCCTTCCCATGGTCTTCTTCTTTCATCGTGTCGGCGGCAGAAGCGGCAGCTGTGTTGTTAGAAGTCACGCTCTCCACTTTGACCAGAGCCTTTTCTGCAAGGACACCGTCCACGGCGGCACTGCCCGGTTTCAGACGGGAGAACTTGGAGATGAGGTCCGTGCTGCCTACCGCCTTGGTGACACTGTCCAGTGTGGTCCTGAGTCGCGACATCTGTCTGCCAGTTCAGCATTAACTGGATCAAGCAAAGGAGCAAGGCTTCGGTGTTCGTGTGACGAGATCCAGCATGCTGGCAGGTTCCCTGCCATGAGCTACAGAGGTTCTGGGTTCATGCTGGAAGAAAACTATTTCAGTTGAACTGATGCTGTTGGCCAAGTATCTCCTAAAAAGGTGAAATGGAAATAAGAAAGATACAGTCAGATTATAACATTAAAAAAAGATCAGGATTTTGAACATGGAACACGGGGATACTTAAGACAGAATTGAGGAGACACTTTAATAGAAACTAATGTGCCACAGATTGATGAAACATTTTTTAAATGAGCATCTATTATGATGGTGGCGTCTTTCAGTTACTCTATTGTCTCAACAGCGGTGATCAACATGTTTGATTTCACACAAGTTTTTTGCTCACTTCCCGCAGTGGATGTCAGGTTATTATTTACTCTGTGTGTGTGTGTGTGTGTGTGTGTGTGTGTGCGCGTGTGTGGTGGTGTGGCATGGTGTGATGTGTGTGTGCCTGAGTGATGGCCAGTTAAATGACTTGCACCCTGTCAGTCCACTACCTAGCCTTTCACCCAGTGTCAGCTGGGAGCGGCTCCATGTCGCCACGTCATTGATCTTGATAACACATATATAGAAAATGGTCAGATGGTTGTTGATGAAATAACTTCAGGGTGTAATTCAGTATCGTCTTATTTATTTATTTTTAAAGAATGATAATATAACAAGTTGAATCATCATGATCATTCAGAGTATGATAAGAATGATATGAAGTTAAATGTAAGTAGAACATGAGCCAACGGAGGGCTCCTTCTGACTTCCGTCGCCTGTTGGTAACCATAGTAACAGTTCAAGCAACACAGCAGACGCAGTCAGCAGAATCACCTAGAAATTCCCCGAGGATATTCTGTGTTTGCTTGTCGCCCTTTGCCTTTTTTTTTAGATTATTATTAAATTGCCAAAATGGATCAAGAGTCAAGTAATCTGGTGAAAACTTTGCTGGAGAGACACCGTCTGGCCAAGCAGCAGGACGACGAGCCGCCTGCCGGGGAGGCAAACATCAAGTGGCCAGCCTGTGAAGACTTCACAGTGGAAGAAGGGAGGAAGCACATCGCTTCCTACATCCAAACATGGGAGATCCGGCCCAGCTGGATCTTCAGTCTGGACTTGCTCTCCTCTACCGAGGAGGAGTACCGCGTCTTCTACAATTACAGGGCCCGATTCAGCACGCCGACCCCGCACAGGCCGATCCAGGGGACCGCCAGCGTTTACTTTGCTGTGGATGTGTCTAAGGTGAAGCCCGGGAATCTGCCGGTGCAGGTACATTTCGTGGTGGAGTCCAACCGGCTGGTGCACACACCCGGCAGGACCGTGTTCAGAGAGAAGTGGCTGGAGGACGTGATCGAGGACAAGGACAAGCTCGAAGGAGTTCTGGGCTTTAAACTATGAGACTCATTGTTTGCTTCGTTCCAGCAGTTTTCGGATCACCTGTTCACTTCCATGTACATTAAAGAAGCAAACTACTACAGCAAACTGTCAGCTTCACTCGCTTTACTGGGTAACGTTAGGCACAATAAATGAACCAACCAGCATAAATGAAACTATTTACCTCTAAAGGATACCAAAAATAAACACGACTGCTTCTCGCTGTGTTGTATTTTGAAGGCTAGCTCGGTAAACAAAACTCGCTACGTGTGATTAACACGTGAATATATGGCTAAACGAGCTCTGCTAATGTGTTGACATCATACCATCATCAAGCGTTCACAATTTCAAAGAAAATGTCATCTTCCTACCTTATGAAACAGAGAATTCGGTGCTTTCTAATCGCAACTCCGCGTAAGGCTGGCACAGCCCCGATATGAATGAGTCCAAGTCAATACAGGAAGATAACAGGAAGTGACGACCGAGTTTAGGGGTGCAGTGCTTCATCTTGAACGCCAGATGTCGCCAAATACGGGATATATTTTTTAAAGCTTTTATTTGAAATGTGTAAAAATAAAACAGAAAGAATAGTTAAAGAAGAATAGTATTAACTGTTATAGATTAGATTGATACTAACGCCATTGAGGTTACCTACAAATTATCTTACATAATTAGTAACACAGCCAAATAATATGGTCTGCCAGTTCTAACCACTGTCAACTATTTGCTAAATAGTTTAATTTCATTTTGCCAATGAATTATGATCACCAAGAAAAGTGAGAAAAAAAGTAAGTGAAAATAAACACTGGATAATATATGGTGTGTGTTCAACAGCCAAGGATGGTTTTTTCTACTACTACTACTACAACAACTTACACTAATACTACTAGTACAGTAGTGGTTGTAGTCGTAGTATTAACAATGGACAGGCTATTATTCAGTTGATAATATTCATATTTTTTTTCAGAACCAGATAGATTCATGTCCTGCTACTCCTTTAAAAACACGTGAAAACACAGAGCCAGTTTTGGGTTTTTTTCATCTTCTTTTTTTTTCATCAGTTCCCTTTATGGGCCTGTTTGCTTTTTTGTCGTCAGTGATCCACATGCCTAAAATTAAAAGAAATATATACATGAAATTAATAAATAAAGGACCAGCACCATGGAGAGCGAATTTGGAGCCACACATGAATTTGACATAATGGTTTTTGTATTATTGATGGGTGCTGGAAAACCTAAAGGAAGCCCATAAAGGAGGAACATGTAAAGCAGAGAAAAGGCTGAGAAAAGGCCCCCTGGATAAAATTAAACTTAAGATCCTCAGTGCTAACTATAGCATCACCAGCCAGCAGTTTTTTTTAAATGAAATGTTTGGGCAATTAAAATGTCAAGCATGCCTTTCCTCGAATAGAAGAAATCAATTTAGTCTACAGACCATGTGAAGCCAATTGAATGCTAACTTTGGAAAAGGTTTGTGTAAAAAGGCCTCTCAATGCTCTGTTAATACTCATTGCATTCCACCATTAACTGCCTCTCACTTTCTATTTCTTCACTATCATGCACACGCAATCCCCCCTTTTGTTTTCACATAGGACTTTGGAATCACTGAGGTGATGACAGTCTTTTGAAAGTAAATTCCAAATTGACACGCGGGGAGCATCATGCAATCAAGATGACACGTTTAATCAAACCCCACGCCGAAGAAGGACACTCTTAAACCTCACCTATCCTTATGTGGGCCTGATTGTCATTGTATTTACGTGCTCTGAGAGCCATGGGTCATTTCGAGCGATAATGGCTGAGGACTAATGTGTCAGTTGGTAATGATAATAGTTCCTCTGGCACGGACAGATCCAGGCAGATGACTACCTTGGTAGAGTTTAATAAATGAGGAGCTGCTTTTTCAAAAGGACGTAGTTCGTACTGTGACGGATGACACACATATCTGTGGAGTACAAATTACTCGGAAAATGACGTCTTTTCAGCAATCCAGGGTTGGCCCGACGTACAAATATATATCTTGGAGAAAAGGGGATGATTCCTTTCCCCCTCTTGAAGAGCGGGGACTTAGCAGTAACCACATGTGTGCAGAAAGCAAAAAGTCCAGCTAAAAGACTGATGCAGTTCGCCAAAAGAGAACTATTACTGATGATGTTAGTGCACAGTATTGTAATTATACCTCACACTCGCCTGTGTAAGTAGACCATTATGGTCGAACGGATAGGCGGTCATAATTAGAGTGTGTGACCTATATGGTATACTCCTGTAGCAGAGCTCAAACTATCAGTGGTATCTTTCACAAAGGATTGGACGCTATGAAAAACAGCTTTAGTGAACTCGCCCGGGCAGGAGAAGGCGTGAGGGGACAATCGGGGTGGATGAATAAAAGCTGAGAAAATGATCTGTACTCGCTATATTGTGACCATCCTGACATGAAGACACACAGTATGGATTCTCTGTCATTTGTCACGAGCGGTTATTGTCATTACGGCTCCAGCATGGCGCACGCAACACAGAATGCACTTTTACCACCGCGCTGGGATGCAGGATGGACGGAGAAATTTATCACAAAGTACATGCAGTTACACTTCCTTTAGTTCCTCTCTGCGTCAGCGAGAACAATTATTACCCGTGTAACAGGTCCTTCATTCCTTCAGCAAATCTCTGTGGCAGTTCTCTGATCTGGTTTTACTCAGTGTGACAGTTCTGCTACAAATAAACATTTCTATGCATGAAGGGAAAACTTATTAAAGGCTCCACACAAGCCGACTCTCAGACTAATCTGTTCATTCTACATTATTGCAGTATTGGTTTTTAAATTTTAATTTAGCAGTTAAATGTACAATGGTAATAATACCTTTACCCCTTTGTATTCACTGAACTACACACATAACAATCAATACTGATAAATACTTTATTCATCCAGAAAGAATTCAAGACGACGTCTCTTGAAACAATTATTTCTGTGCCTGAGTCTGTATTGACTGAAAAGGCAATAGTTTAGTTACCATTACTTACATTTCTGTCACTGCCTCTCCACTTTTAAATGTCAAAGCTTTTATGAAAACATAGAAGCCAATTCCAGTCCAGTCCAACTCTAATGTTACTGCCATGTAATTTCCACCGTGAAGTCTGTAGTTCTTGACTCAGTCTCTCTCGTTCGAAGCTCTTCTTAGCAAGACCAATTACATACTGGAACCTTGCAACGTTCATACAGTTGGAATCAATTACTGTGAGCAAATGCATTTGTATGTCTACTGCAAGCTGCAAGTGCATTGAAAGTTCAAAGACAACAAATGGATACCTCAAACATCAGAGTGCTGGGTTCAATGTGGCACACATTAGTGACGGACCGCAGCATGAAGCGATTAAAGGCACTTATAGCATTGTTTCGATGTATGTCTGAGTCTGAAACATTGTAAGAAAGAAAAGCTTTCTGCAACGTGACTTTTCCCGAATGTTATTGCATTCCAGCTGGGGGCCCCTGTCTGAGTCCCTGATGAGGGTTGATTGTGAGTGTTTTTCTTTCAAGTGACGCTGAAGTTGGGATGGCTTCAATAACTCACTTTTGCAGCATCTGAAGGCATTAGGGGCCGTCATGGCCTCTCGGGCGACAGTAAATCCATTCTTTATGCATGCAACTAAGTGTTTCTATCTCACAATTGGGGTGCTAATAAAGTATTTTTGATTTCAGGTAAATGTTTTGAGGGGCAGACACTGCACATAAAACACTGATATGCTTTAGAATATAAACTACGCACAAAACATAAGGGATTTGGAGCATGTGAGATAGTTTCTTCGTAAAAAAAGAATGTTTGGTTTTTCTCCTGGCAATAAACCGAGCACCACTTGTCACTTGATTATTTCCATTTTAATTGGTGCCTAATTTGTTTTAGTTTTTTTCAATTTGCTGTTGACTCTTGTGTGGTTTAATTGACGATGTGTCTGAAGAAACAGGGCCCCAGTAGTGCTTGGAAGAATAATTCACACCCACAACAGCCGAGTATCTGCACTGCTGTTTCCCTGCTGGTTCAACCAGTAAAGGGGAAACTCAGCCAACTCGGTAACGTTTGGTCATTCTGGATCAAACAGCTGTTTAATGGGCCTGAGGTCAGATCTGTTGGCAGCCTTACAAGCCTAGAAATATTGTAACAACAAAGAAATAATCTGCCAAACATAACATAATCATTTGATTTTCCCTCGATGTGACTTTTTTTTTTGGACATTGAACTTATTTTACTTGAGGGACAACATGAAGCTCAATTTGATCTTGAGTGAGCCGCTCCAGTGGCTCCACAAAATAACTTGTACATATAAGGACAAGCACAAATGGTTGGTTTATTTTTAGTGCATTGTGGTGAATTATACAGTAAACAAGCAAACAAACACTTTTCATTTACGAGTCCGGTGCTGTCTTGTTGTTAATGCATAGTCTCATTAGGATCTTAAAGATTAAATAGCTCAACTGGACTTTTGTTCTTTTTCCAAGTGACTTCATCAGTTCACACTGTTCCCTGAAAGAGACTGACACGTCTACATAATAGGTAAAACACTGTGATCCTCAGTCGATATATGAGAAACCACTGTAATGTGTATTTGAATGAATTTTAAATAGGATTAGAGGCTACAGTTTCAAAAATGCCAAAATGACTACGAGTGCGTAAATGAAGGTCTTTTCTTACTTTTGCAAATTTCTTGTTCTTTTCTTTTAATCTGTGTTAGTGCATGTATATCTGAAACACCGTGACGCAGGTTTTCAATCACCATGGGGTATTGTGACCCACCCCCCTACTGTCATAGATACTTTCTCCTGTTCCAGCGGTGCGCAATGTGAGTGAAATGCCCAGTGACGAGTTAATCAAACGTTTTCAGCTTGTCCGCTGATTTTATTGACATCTGGAGTTACGGTGCTTCGTGGAATTTGACGCTCCGATGGATCCTACAATGTCTGAAACAACGGCGAAGGAGGAGGACAAGGAGCTGCATGAACGTTTTGCGCTCGTCAGGGCTGGAGTTTTGGGAGTAATCTTCATGCTCGCAACGTGTGGTAATTTCTTCTTCCTGGGCACACTTTGGAAGAAAAGGAAGAGGAACACGAGGACCCAGCTGTTCCTCTTACACCTGTGCCTGGCCGATCTGGTGGTCGCTTTTTTCCAAGTCCTCCCGCAGCTCTCCATGGAAATTACGCACAGGTTCCGAGGCACAGACTTTCTGTGCCGCTCCATAAAATACTTACAGGTGGTCGGGATGTTCGCCTCAGCGTACATGATGGTTGCTATGACCATAGATCGGTACCATGCGGTGTGCATGCCCATGGTTTCTTTCTTCAAAGGCTCATTTAGGAGGTATCTCTCCATCGGCGCAGCGTGGCTGATCTCCCTCGCCTTCAGCGCCCCGCAGCTTTTCATCTTCTCTCTCCAGGAGGTCGAGGCGAGCCAGTACGACTGCTGGGCGACGTTCATTGAACCCTGGGGGAGCCGCATCTACATCAGCTGGATCACAGTGTCAGTGTTTGCCCTGCCGGCAGTTATTTTACTGTACTGCCAAATGAGGATATGCACCACAATTTACTTCAACATGAAGAGAACGGCCATCCAGCCGAGGCGCACGGGCACCAAGGGAGTCTCAAACGCGATGCTCAAGACTGTGAAAATGACTTTTGTCATTATCATGACATACACAGTGTGCTGGAGCCCCTTCTTTGTAGTACAGCTGTGGTCTGCATGGAGCCCCACCAGTGCACCTACAAAAGGTTGGTTTATAAAAAAATCCAAGATGATCGCCTGCATTCTTTACAACATCCATTTAAGCCCATTGCTTTCAAGCCTAATCACACGTGTCTCCTTTCTCTCTTCCTCAGGACTTGTGTTTTCCATCATCATGCTGCTGGCCAGTCTGAACAGTTGCACCAACCCTTGGATATATCTCTATTACGCCTAGAAATCCGGATCCTGATTATACAAATCCCCCTTTGGCTCCTGTGTTTACATATTTAGTGGCGGTTTATGAATGTTTTGGTATGGCGATGAAGGTCATGAGCCAAGTGGTCAATACTTTTTATTCACGGGGAAATGAGGTACAGCGGTGGCTTTAGGGGGAGGGAACCAAGCTTGAATCGTAACACCTGTTGGTAACAGTTCCGCGTCCCTGAGCAAGGCATCTAGCATAAAACTTCAAACATGGCATTCCCATGATCTGCTTGGTGGCCCCAGAAAGGACTTTGTGGATTTACATATTATCTCTGCATATGTATGTTTAGTTTTCTCTGTATAGTCTGGTTTTCTCCCACAGTTGAAAAACCTGCATTTGAGTCTATCTCTTTGTGGTGAACTGTCCAGAGGCCCAAAGTCCAGGGTCAGTGTGGTCGGACTCTAAACCCAGGAGAAATGGATGACACATACTCAAAAGCAAACTGAGGATAATTTGCATAATTCGAGAACAGACTGAGGCACATGTTGCAAATAAGTCCTCATCAAGATGAACGTCATCCTCACCTTCATCACTTCGCTGTCAAAGCTTTTATAGTAATGCTGTGATCAAATGATTTTGCTTGCTTTAAGTATTCTTGATGTTGAATATAATAAATGATTTACTGTAAAAAAAAAAAAAAAAAAAGGATGCTCTATATTAAAAAAAAAGTCACATATTAATTCTGCACAATATTCAGTTTTTATATATTTCTATGACCCCCCCGGCTAGCTCAGTTGGTAGAGCATGAGACTAACAATCTCTAGGTAGTGGGTTCGTGTCCCACGCCGGGGGCCACCTTCCCGTGGGCTCACCACCTGCAGGAAGGTTCTTAAATGGTGCGATGTGATCTGGGTGACAGTTATCAGACTGTCACCCCCGCGACCCAGAAACGGATAAGCGGAAGACAATGAATGAATGAATGAATGAATATATTTCTATATACGTTCCGTCTTTTTTCCCCCTCCAGGATCTAAACTACTTTTTTAATTTCAATATTTTTCTGACATGTTCAGAGTTGCCCTTTGAAAGCACTTACCGGGAAAATCACAACATTAGTGAGTTAACAAAGAGGAGTGCGGATGCAGATATGTGCCGAGCCACACGGCAACCTGATTGGCGCAATTTTATCCTCCAACTAATTTCAAGAACTTGTTCTCCTATGAGAACTGCAGATCCAGTGGCGCTCTCATCCACGTCTTCTTCCAAACCTGCTCATCTGATCCGACATCCTGGTAAACAATCGGAATTGCATCCTCTCGTAATCCCAATCAATCACTGGGATATTAATTTCAAATCCTTTTTGACATTTCACTCACGCTCACGAGCGCAGGTGGTTCACGAGTGCGCCAAATTAAATATCGGCCCCATCGCTGACACAAGGAGAAATTTCCATCATGTAGCTAAAGCCTCATGAATATATGTGAATCATTTAGCATGAAATGCATGATCCCATGCTTTATTATTCCCAGCAGGTTCTGTTTTTCCTATTTTGAGCCGACAACGTGCTGATTTGGATGTATACATGGTCACAGTTCTATTTTCGGCTCAGGTGTGGGTCGCAAATAAGAACGCTGTAGTACAGTGACAGCCCCGAGGACATGGACATTGTTTTCACCGACGATCTGGCTGGAAAAGACAGCCTGTGGTAAATTTCAGTCGGGAAATGTGCTTCAAATAGGATTATGTATCTCATGTGGTCAACATACCCCGACTCGGAGCCCAGGGGCTGGAGGGAGGGGGGGGGGGGGGGGGGGGGGCAAAACCATAGATACATCTTGCTGCCTGTTCATGTTCTTGCAGTTGTAATATTTAAATCAATCACCACAAACAGTTTGTTGAGTTTGAAGGCTTGAATTTACAATACGTTCAACCACCCGTGATGCTTTAATCAAAACAAAAGCGAGGACATCAAAATGAAACTTCAGTAAAGCAGAATATTTGGGATTTGCAGGTTGCGGACAATGACATGATTCAGTATGGGTGGAGTGGATTGGCTAAAGCATTGATTTGCTTAATGTTAATATATAGAGTCATCGCTGTTCCAGTCAACTCAATCCCACCTCTCAGGACAGAAATCCACCAGCTGTAACGAGGTTTTAAAAAAACAAAATCAGACATGACTCATAGATAACCTTTAAAATGGCGCAATTTTAAGTCTTTAATAAAAACAATTGACCTTGTCAGTGGCTGTGAGTCATACAAGTGCCACCATGTGCAATTCAAATAAAGATAGAAAAGACAACGACTCAGTATCCCTCAGCCAATCTAAGTGTAACAAAAGGCCCCAGAAAAGAAAGAGCAGCTCATTAAATTCCACAAAGGAATAGAAACGTAAAGCATAAGAACTGTAAATGAGTTTGAAGGCTTGAATTTACAATACGTTCAATTGTAGACAACTTCCCAATAATGAGTCACCGCGGGTGTAAATTACATTCAAAGTGCTGTAAATGTAAAACAATAATACATGAATGCCTTGGCCACTTTGCTCCAGAAGCAGCACGTCATTTAAGTGGGAAGCTTGGACAATTTCAAATAAAAAAAGTCTTTCAGAGATCCCAGGCTGAGACACTTGCGTCTCCTCACATAAATCACACACTGATTTTGAGTAGTTCTGAACTCCAGAGGGGCCAGGCCATCTGTTGGAAGAGCTGCTTGTACTTTCTGCCAGCGCACACAATTATGACTGTCTGTACGTTAAAGGTCACGTCGGCGGATGAATCTGAGTGAAGACGCTCTGGATGCCCAATTTGACAAAACTGAAAAACGCTTTTAAAATACTGAGCAACAGATCACTCATTAAAACAAGAAAATCACTCGGGTCACACTACGCCACCGTGTGGACAAAGACGGACAATCAAACGTGCAGAGTGGACTTCTGCAGAGAGGGGATCCTTCCGCCCTGCTGTCCTGGCATCGCTTGGCTTCTCTCACTTATATTCTTCATCACGTGACAAAAGATCCGGGCGGAATGTTTGAGTTATCAATTAGATATTTTGTGAAGCAAAGCAGACAAGGACAACACAGCGGTCCAATCAACTTTCAACAACGAAAATATGCAATCGCATCAAAAATTAATAATTTCACAAATTCCTGTTTCTGTCGCTCCGTGAAATTAAAAGTTACAAGTCAAAGAGTTTTTATTCTTTCTTTTACATTCCAAACTATTTGGGAGCAGTTTGACTGGAAATAATTAAATCAATGATTCCGAATTATGTTACACCTTTATAATACTTTTATCTACAGTCATGTGTGTGTTTGTGTGATTTTGCAAAAGTGAATCAATAGTAACATTGAGAATACACGTGCGTCTACAATCTCTTTCCAGAGTCCAAAATCAGATCATCACAGATGATATAAAATCTTCTAAAACCTTCTGTTTTTCTTTGAAAACAGCCCCGTCTCTCTTCAGGAGGCTTATCTCAGTCTCCAGTTCATGGATTTTGGCCACGGTGGTCTCCTCTCTGTGATCCAGTTCCAGGATCTTTGCATGCAAACTCAAGATTTTCCTCCAAAGCTGATCTTTGCTGGTGTCCGGCCTGCAATATGAATGCTCATACAGAGAAATGTGCTCTCCATCAACAGGCCCTCTCTCCTCCAAAAAGTGGTCTGTCGGTTTGTCCTTGACCGTTTCTACGGGAGCAAAGCTAAAGGCTTCACCCAGGGCTGCTTGGAGGCTGAGCACATCTATGTTTGCCTCTCCGCCAGAGAAAAGGCCCAAAGGGTCACAGCACAATACAGTCACAGCGGAGTCGGCTTGGTCTTCACAATCTGCTTCATTGTAAGGAGACGGTGGAAGGCAGGACCCTGTCGGGAGCCGTCTTTCCCCTGCGAGCGCACAAGCAGCAGTCTGTGTCTCCGAGTGGTTTGACCGGCCAGAAATGACTTTGTCTGACACCAGAGGAAGCTCCAATATCACTTCAGTGTGTTCGGCAACACACTGGAGTTTTTCGGGTGTGCTGCTCAAAATGAGTGGCCTTTTCCCCAGGGGAGAGTCACATCCCGTGTTGTCTGTTTCACGGTCTGAAGAGCTGAGTTTGCCCTTGGGGTTTCTTTTACATGTGGTCACTTTTTTCTCTCCGTCCTGAGACAAAATCAAACCAAAAACCATTACCAATGAAGCGACATCTCATCAATTATATTCATATCCACAAGATTAGGATGACTCAGGCCGCGGTATTATAACTGGATGTAAAGACCTTGTTTTTATTTGCGGTGAGAAGTGACCAGGTGAAAGCTGTTGTGGGCAGTATAATGCAGAGTGGTGGAGTGGCAGTATACCGTGCCACGAATAATGTCAAAGAGTCACCATAACCTCCATGGAAAAGTAGCGGCCTAAAAATGCATGCTCATCCTAACACTCATTATAATTAAGGATGCTTCTGTGGAAAGTCTGTTTTCGTCCCATAGTACCTCGCTGTTAAGTTAAACTTATTAATGGTTTTATTTGCACTGTGGGTGTGCCTGTCAGAAATCAGCATCTAAAGTGGAAGTCTAAACTGATGTTTTTACGTTGATTTATTTTGACTGGGAACACCCTTTCGGAATCACTTGTGTATTCATTGATTTTATTTGCAGGGTGTAACGCAATACAAGAATGTCTGAGTGAGAACTTAAACTGTTGTTTAGCGTGACGTTTGTTGACGTGTTGATAGAAAGATACCTACATCCTCAGCAGGAGGGAAAAGAGTGGGAACGGATGTATTCTTCAGATAGCGGATGCCCCATCGGATATCGAAGCAATCCTCTGTAAAATGCTCGCTGCACAGATACTGATGTCGACTTGGGATCCAGTCCTCCCGCTTCATGTTGTCCACCCATTTCTGAAGCCGGGGCTTGTCTTGCAGTGGAAACCTTTGGGAAAAGGACAGAGAAAATTAAAACTCCTCGATGTTTCAGTACAGGGAGTATAAACAAATCAACTCATGCTGGGACCCATCCTATTGATATGTCATTTGTACTTGTTGTGTTGACCACAGCTATGTAAATTTACAACTTCGAGCTACTCTACTTATTTCTGTTGGATTGTAAAGAGGAAATCGTTTTCCTATGAAATTTCATGTGCAAATCTGCAATAAAGACACAAAATAGCAGTGACAAAACAATACGAAGTAAAATAAAACAAATGAAATAAATTCACTGGTTCCCTGGAATATAATGGCGATAAATAAATGCCTTCAACGCTCAGTGTCTCCCTGACTAACACATTTCTAATCTAAAAAGTAGCATGTGCAGGTGAAATACAACACAACAGTCCATGATTAAACAGAGGCAACATACGGATAGAAGCTAATTCTCTTGCTGTCTTGTCTTGACGCTGTCCCCCCGCGGTTTCTGCACACTTTCACAGCGCAATACCGCGGCATGGCTTTAGGTTACTACATGAATACAGATTTGCGGAGAAAAGCTTCTAAATAAATACTTTTTACACAAGGCAGCTTGCGAGTAGCTATTTCCGGATTGTAGCGGAAGTGACGTTTTAGCTATTTATGTAAACAAAGTAAGCTAGTAACGTTGTTACGAAATCAAGTCCATAAAACAGTTACCTCTATGTATGTAACTATGTTGTATGAATGCATTAAGATTGTAAATTTAAAGTTAACTGTTCGGGAAACAATCGAGGTCACACTCTTTAATCGATGAATACGAGAAGTGGCGGGGCAAAGGGGAAAACGGAAATACAAACACTATAATCATCTTGCTTTATTTTAGCACTCTTTGTCGGCTAGTGTTGGCTCTCCACGTGCGCACTATTTGGACCAATCACATCGCTCTGAGTCATTGTGTGAGGAAACGGACCAATGGCGTTGCGAGTCGTGGTGTTCGGCTCAGGAATGCGGCTCGTCAACAACAGAAAGCTTCAGTCCGCATCAGCTGGAGCTGCTGGCGGCTGTTAAGAGGAGTGACCTCCCGGCTGTCTGTCACCTCATCTTCAGGTAAACCCTCACCAAGTACAATATTGTTATTATTATTTTGTTATTGTAACGTGTTTATTTCGGAGGTGTCGGTTCATCAGTTATTACAGTGAAACTGAGTTGTCGTTATGCCGAAACAAGCTAGCAAAGTAACACCAGTGTGTTAATAACGCAGTCGCTCTTGGTTAGTTTGGGAACTAAAGTCGTTTTTTTACTTCTTCACGTGGTTGTTGAAGGTTGTGTGTCAAATCGTCCTCGTATTAAAGTGTCAAACTGTTTTCCTTCGCAGCCCGAAGGGACTCAAACCCAGCAGCCATGGCCACAGCGCAGTCGGTGCTGCTCCTGGCGGTCCACGTTCTGCTCATCTCCGAGTTCATCCTGGCCCAGAGGGACTACTACGAGATCCTGGGGGTCTCCAGAGATGCCACGGAGAGGCAGATCAAGAAGGCCTTCCACAAGCTGGCCCTCAAGTACCACCCCGACAGAAACAAGGCCCCGGACGCTGAGGCCAAGTTTAGGGAAATGGCAGAGGGTAAGTCAGCCACTTTGACATCCTAGATGTTGTTTACGAACACATTGTGTGTCCAACAATTCAAAAAAGAAAAAGAAAAAAGAATTTGAAATGAGTTTATCGTCATAGAAAAGCTGTGTTCTCAGATTAAGGTTGACATATACTGAAGGACACACCCTGCCGCAGTAATCCAGTGATTGTGTCTTCTGATAAGGGCTCAGTTACCTGGATGATGGAGCAACTTTGTTGACCATAATCCAGGTTGAGTTTGCCTGAACAAATCTTCCACTGTGTGACACAATATTAGTTCATAACTGTTGCGTACATCTAAAGTGAAGTATCTCGAGATTGTTTCTGTTCCTTGTCGCATAGTTTAGAAAAACATCCTGCGGCATAATTTGACATATTGGTCAAAAGATTTGACCTCGTGTTATCATACTTCACGTCATTGTAAAACCTGTTATCATTACTATTATCATTTTAGTGAGTCCATGTGACTTAAGCCTACACTTGATTAAAGATTTTACTAATCGTAATCATAAACGACAACAGGTTATTTAAAATGATGTGTGTCTTTCTCGCGCAGCGTATGAGACGTTGTCCGATGACAAGAGGAGGAAAGAGTACGACCAGTTTGGCCACGCTGCGTCTTCAGAAGGGACCCACAGAGGCGGCGGCGGCGACTACAACTTCAACCAGCACTACCAGTCCTTCAACTTCGACGACATCTTCAAAGACTTCGACCCTTTCGGGCAGCAGCAGCAGCAGCAGCAGCAGCACCACCACTTCCACTCCAACTTCCACAATCAGGCCCACCAGAAGAGACACTTCGAGAGCCACTTCCAGGCTCACCGGGACGCCACCAACGCGCACAAGCGGCGGTCCCAGCAGGGCGGCTTCGGCGCGGGACTCTTTGATGACATGTTCGAGGACTTGGAGAAGATGTTCTCCTTCAACGCGCACGGCTCCAGGACTGACGGCACTTTTCGGCGGGCGGGGAAGCAGCACTGCAGGACAGTGACGCAGCGGCGAGGGAACATGGTGACCACCTTCACCGACTGCTCCTGAGGAGGGCGGCCGGGGGGTGGGGGGAGCAGAGCGGGCCCCCCGGGACAGTTGTGGAAATGGGAGTTAATTTATCGCTTGGCGGAATAGAGAATAGTGTCTGCGTGGCTTTTGTAAATGTCTGTATGTGACTTTCTATATGAACAAATATCCAAGCTGGCCTGAGAAACGGCTGCTTCCAAGCAATAATCCATTTATTTTATTCCTCATAGTCTTATAATAAGCTTGAGAATCCTTCATATACCTCCTCAGTAGTTTTCTTTCCAGTATTCTTACTTGTGCTTCCTTTTCTTTTAATGGTACAATCTATTAAACTCAGGTATGGTAAAAAAGTTAAGAGTTAAAAAAAAAAAGAAAGACCTGTGAGGCAATAGGATCAATTTGTAACCAATGTTGTGAGATGAAACATCAATAATCCACCTTTTCTCACGACATGAAGCTCGTCCTCAGACGAGACCAAGAATCTGAACTCGTTTTGTTTTTGGTTTTTTTGCACATTTCATTTTGGTTAAACCTCCAACTTTGCACATCGAAAATCTTCCTTTTCTGCAAACACAGAATCATAGGATCAAATTTAGCTGCAGCTGCTTCACATCCATCAGACCTGCGCAGGTTGGCCATCATCAACTGTTACCTCGTTTTTTGTTTTTATTTCAAGTTCCTTCATGTCCCTTCAATCCGTCAGGGTTGGGAAATGAACATCAGCCTCCTGACATTCTGCTGGTGTTTCGCCTCAGCTGTTGGGATCGTAGTCGGAAGCCCCCCCCCCCCGGGCTCGTCTGCCAGGGAGAAGCCGAAGGGATCTGAAAAGTTTCCGGAACTGATTGTAACGTGCAATATCTCGCACTTTCCGCTCTTCGTGTTGCCTATCTTTCAGAGACAGTGCTGCATAAATGTCTGCACTTTGTCTGCGAGTGTGTGTGAGTGTGAGTGTGTGTGTGTGTGCGTGTGTGCACAAGCTCACTGTGAGAGCCCTGACTTGATTGGTTGCGTAATGTTTGGAAAGTAAATAAAGTTACAAAAGCAAACAACTTTTGGATTTTAAACTGGTATTTTTCTTTTTAAAACATATTAAATGGGAGATTTCTAAAAAGTTTCTTGTCATATAGGCTTCATTAACATGTTTTAGTTTATACATTCTACATTGATAGACGGTACATCTGTATAGTTACTTTAAAAGTTACTGACTTTAAAGCAGTTTTTGTTTTTCCCTTTCTGATGAACAAAAAATGACCTATAATGCGTTTAAGGACAAGCTGACTCACCAGCTTCGGGCTGACTTTCCTCAAAAGGCCACTTGTCTACCGCAAGATGATGCGACGAGTAACTCTAAAGTGAGGAAACAGCAGGAGTCAACAATAAGTAAATAAGACGATGCTTAAAACGCTTAAACATTAACTGAAAACTGATAAAAAAGGATCAAATTGCATCAATCGTGCATGGTGCTCCCGTCTTGCAGCAAAGCAGAACTCCATCAAAACCAACACCTTTGGGTCTTATAATATAAGTAAGATCCCCGCCTCTCGTTACTCTGGGCTTGATCCAGCAAATATACAGGATCTATGAGTGGCCGGTGACACTTTCTACACAGGAACATGGACAGACGGGCTGTTCTGGAACGATGCAGTTCAACCTTACCTCCACAAGAGGGCGGACTTTCCTTCGATTCAAAGATCAGCATCAGGTTATGAAGTGAGGAGACACCAACTTCCTTCAAACGACAGATTGAGGTTTAAAAATAGTATTCAAAAAAGCAATTTTGATGGTGTAAGAGTATGTAAATACGCTCACACCATCTTCTTTCCAGATGTGTGTAGCATAATGTTGCAATCTGTTTTTAATTACGCACCAATTTTGTCTTTCAATTTCCTCGAGATTGTTGTTGTGGATGAGCGAGTGTGTCATTTCCCGGCAGTCCCAGATGTCACACACACAATGTTGTGCTCGTCTAATTGAATGAAATGAAAACATTCGTGTTGCGATTGGTCACGCTGTACTTGGATCAGAGCATGACTGCAAGTAATGGCTGTCGCTGCCGAGACAGCCACAACACATTACAGTTATCTCTTTTACTTTGAAGGGTTAATCCGTCTGTATTGCAAACTGCCTTGCTGTCTTGATTCAAGTGTTAAATTTAGAATTCTGTTTCAAAAAAGACTAATACTGTCACATAATTTCATGTGCTTCACTGTTTTCCAGCGGTTGTATTATGTTATTTATATATATATATATATGATCGACTCCTGCTGGTTTGATGTTGCAGTTAAAATGAAGTTTATTAAAAACAGAATAAATGCAGCGATTGCACCGGGGTTTGGTTTCACTGGAAGAAATGTGACAAGTCTGAACACACCTTGATCTTGACCTTAAACTGGTTTTTCCCACGAATTTTCGACTCGGAATAAGGTGTGGACACGTGTCCTTCAGTGTGTTTAACTGTGGCTCATTCATAAAGGAGCTTCGCTGAAACATTTGACGTTAAAGACGGAAAAACTAAAGGATCAGCGCGATCAGAGTCCGTGTGGCTCGACGTAATACGACTCTATTGAAGTTACACAACTTTCTTTTTCATTAAAGTCCAAACAGAACCACTGTGAGATGAGACGTTAAAGTGAATCCCCTCCAACTTTAACCTAAAAGATTACTGCCTGAAACCCGCGATTGCGTCCTGTCGACAAAAAATCCTTTCCAGTCTAACAGGTTATGATCAGTTACTTGTTACTGCAGTTACTTTGTACACAACATAACAGACATTCCTAACAGTCGTATAAAGTTCAGGAGAAAATCTTTGAAAAGCAACATAAACTAGTTTTGGCGAATAAACCAAAATTTTACATAAAAGCTGAGAAGATGCACTGCCTTTATTTCTTTATTTAATTTGTTTCGCAGTTCCTAAGTTAACTTTGTGGAAACTTTGCAGGTGACGCAGCAGCCGCCTCACATTGAGAATATCCACAGCTTCACTGAACGTTCGGTCTAAAACTCTTAAAGACATCAAGGACAAAAAAACCCAACTCCGTTTCCAAAAAACAAAAAGAAAAGTAATCTAAAGCAGTTAACCGTTTTTGCGTAATTCTCTCATTTATTCTCCAATGCAAACGTTTAATTTGGGAGATTAATAGTAAAATGTCATTTCCGCATTTTCACCCCTAAAAACAAACCCAGTTGGAGTTTTAAAGAAAACGCCAGTAAAAATACTGTACTTATACATTCTACAGCTTTAAACTTAAATCCATTTTAATAATTGTCGGATTCGTCAATAAATCCATAAAACACTATACTACAGATAAATCTGAAATCAATTTGGAATTTAAAGAGTTAAAATTCTTCACTATTTGATCATTTCAATCAGGACTTAATAAAAGAAGATTTCACACAAGAATAAAAATGTCATGTTGCTGGAAGAGGACACGTTTGTCTTTATCGGAGTTATTAAAAAAAACCTAAAAACATTTAAATGGAAAAATTTGGTTGAGCCGATGAGAAAGTGAAAACAGACAAATGTTGCGTCAGGGATGAGGCGAATTGGTTGTTCGCATGCGACTGGTTCCGCAGAAATGCCGACTCTGAGTAACGTGACTCCTCCTCATGCAGAAAGAAGCTTGAAACCTTTTAACCGGTGTGATTTTCTCCCACAGGATTTTTTTTTTTTATTATTTATTGCAAAGCTTTACAAAAACCAACGGATCCAAGGAAGTGAAAGCAGCGATCCTGTAACAGTTTACCATCAAATACAAGAATCTTCAGGAACAAAAGGTGCAAAAGGAATTAATTTGCTGGAGGGAATCAAAACTTCAGGTGAATATTAGATTGGAGGTGTTATGCAGAGCCATACACTGACTGTGAACCTGTGGCGAATCCTCCTCGCTTCAGAATTCCACGTTGAACGGGTAGTCTTTGTGCTTCTTGCCCCTGTGGAGAGAAATCAAACACACGTTTGCCAGAATAGAATAAACCGAAATTAATTCAAGGAACTGGTTCAATTTCGCTGAAGGAGGGCAAAGAAGATGCAATCTTGGGAGTGTGGAGGAGAGGCGGGCGGAGCTGTTCCGCGCTGCACCACTAGAGGGCATCGTTACATCTCTGACTGCTTCTAAAGCAGCGGACATGCACTGGTGGTCACAACTGGACCTTCAAAACAGTAAGACTTAAATGAATAAACTATATTACTATAAACAAGTTGCTCTAATTTAGAATTTATTTTTGTTCCCAAGCTCCTTTTTGTGTGTAATTGTTTTTAAGCAAATGTCTGCCACAGATTACATTCTTTACCGACGGACTAATACAGGCGGTACCAGTCTTTTAAAGATATTAATGTGTGACTGAAGCGACGATATTCCTTTTACGAGAGCAGGAGACCTCCACTGTAATAATCTGGCCGTTGACCAGTGGACGTCCCCCTGCTGTAAAGCAAAGCGGTCACTCCAACTTTAGCTTTTGGAGGACAGAACTGAATTTGACCTGGAGTTGGCTGAACATCCCACAGTCCAGATTTGGGCGAGTACAGAAGGGAGGCCGACGGGGAAAAGGAGGAGTGGAAGACTCGGCACACGTTCGTTTTGTAGATTTTGACGTTACGATTCTGTCCGTCTATCCGTCCCGTCATCCCGGAGAAAAGTTTTGCTTCTATTCGGAGCTCAATTCAGTTCTTTATGTTGCGTAATTACCCCCTCACAACTTAATTCTGTATTTATTCTACTTTTCTGACTATCGTTTGACATAAGCTAATATTTAAATACTTAAAATATTCTGGGCTGTGTTTAATAACCATTTTATTGTTTTTAAATAAAATTAAACTGGAGCCACAAAACACATTTTAAACCTACACGCCTCTTAAAAGTTTTGATATATGAACATAAACTGTGTCTTATGGTGCATTTATGAGGTTTTAATTACAATTTAGTAGAGTAAATATTTCAGTACATTTTGTACCCGATTCTGGAGCTTTCAACTTTATTTTTCAGCATTTTTTTTTACCATTTTGTCTCTTCTTATAGCAGTTTAAGAAATCCTTATCATTTTAGGTTTTTTATTTATAAAAGTTGTCTTGGTAGAATTTCTTTTTTTATCCATTTTAATTGCACCTTTACAGCCACGAGTTAAAATTCTTTTTAAAAGTACCTATAAGCATGAATAGAATTAAATGTTTATTTAGGTATAATCCTGCAGAAGGTTGAGGGAGCCACTACAGAAGGGCCAAAGAACCTGCTAAAACCAGTTAAACAAGCAAAGCCATCCTGCACACGACAACGTGCGTTCCTACCAGTGCATTGGACAGAACCTGTAGGCCCGGTCGAAGCCCTTGATGGCGCTCATCTCCTCCTCAGTCAGTTTGAAGTCAAACACCTGCACAGATTGTAGGAATGCTCAACACCGAACGAGCGCGCGGGGACGGCGGCTCGGCGAACCAAGACGACGGCGCCGCCTTCGTTACCTGGAAGTTCTCCTGGATGCGTTGCGGCGTGATCGACTTGGGGACGGTGATGACGTTTCTCTGGACGTGGAAACGGATCAGGACCTGCCAAGGGAGGGAAAAAACAAACAAAAATAAACACTCGGGTCACCTCCAGACAGATTGTGTGTCTATATCGGTTGCATTTCCTGCACTTATGAGGACTGTCGCACCTGAGCGGCGGTCTTCTTGTGCTTGTTGGCGATGTCGATGATGGATTTCTCCTCCAGCAGCGTGGGGTCGCCGGGTTGAGCCCTGCCGTTCACATTCACCATTCAAACTCACTACTTTCGAAACCAGCACTTCTTTCCGTGGCGCTCCCGTTGTTACTTAATCCCACACCCAGAATTAAATGGTAAAAAACACGAAGCACACGCAAAGAGGAACAACGGTCACAAGATGAAGCTACAAGAAGTCACATGGCTGACAGCAGGATCGGCAATGGAAAAAAATAAAAAATAAAAAAAGCTTCAATTTCATTTAAAAAGCGGCACAGCAGAGATTCAGCCGCCCCTACTGACCAGGGTCTGTCGGGGGAGCCCAGCGGGCTGTAGGCAGTCACCGTGATGCCCTGAGAGTGGCAGTAGTCGATCAGTTTCTCCTGGACCAGGTAGGGGTGACACTCAATCTGAAGCGGAAAAAATAAATTTAAAAAAAAAAGCAACACAAGTCGGTCAAATCCACGCAGATGCCACGTTCCCCAGAAACATCTGGTTAGGAGACGCGCTGATGCAATAAGGATCTCCGGAGGTCAAGAAAATAAAACATTTTACGTCTCAATCTGATTGAGCTTGCGCTTTTATTTTGGCGTCGCCGACTTTCAATCCGATTCCCTGGCTTTTAAGTGTCGCTGATGACGAAAGACAGGAAGACAATTGTCCCTTGAATCCAATTTAAAGCATGACAAAACGAGGCTAGACATTGATGGTGACCAACGGCTCTGGAAAAAAAGAGCAAGAAAATAAGGTCACCTCAGCTAATTGGTCTCCGCCTGAAGGGGGAACGGCTGCGGCCCATGATGCATTAACGACATTACTCCCCAGAGCTGATGGCAGAAGACCGATAACGCCATTACCGCCTCTTTGCCCTTTAAGACTCGCCGGCTTGAGAAGCATTTGCCTTGTTGCCGCTAATCGCCGCCTAAATCCACGGCAGGTCTCCGCCGCAAAGTGTAAAGTCGAACGCAAACACGCATCACGGCAGATAAACGCGTCCCGTCACGTTACCTGGTTGTTGGCAGGTTTGTGTTTGAGGCCCGGCTTGTTGAGAACGGCCTCGATCTGAGACTTGTTGAAGTTGGACACCCCGATGGCTTTGACCAGCCCGGCGTCCACCAGCTCCTCCATCCCCTGAGAGAAGAATACAAATTTTAAAAAAAAGAGAGAAAAAAAAAGGGGAGAGAAAGAAAAGAACACGTCGACCTTGACAGAACGTGACGTCAGCAGTTACGCAAGACGAGCAAAGAAAAGACTAAAGATTAATCCCGAACCCACAAAAGGGTTTCTCCCTTTACACATTTTCAGGCGATGGGTTAGTTTTACCTCACGACCTGATAACAACACATCCCCTAACCTCTCTGGACGCTACAGTTTCAATATGTGACTGACCGGTAGCAACTCAAGCATCAGACCTTGACCAGCGGTCGACTCATAATATCAGTTATAGTTTAGCAACTGCAGTTTGACTTTTATCATGATTAGTAGTTGTTGTTTTTTTTTTTTTCCTAAATTGTCCACCAACCATCTTCCCCTTCCTCTGAAAAACAGTCTTGTCTCAGTAACGTACCTCCCATGTCTCCAGGAAGTGAGAATCATCACTGATGGTATCTCCAGCATCGTCCAGAGGAAACAGCTCCGACCCGTACTGGAACAGAAGACGAGTCGTAAAAGCCAACGTGTATTCTAACCTCAGTCTTCTGGTTGCATTATAGCATAGAGAATAAAGCTACCTACCTTGAAACCCATAGGCCAGTGCACCAAGTAGAGGTCCAGGTAGTCCAGTTCAAGGTCTTTCAGGGTCTTCTCACAGGCTTCCCTCACTGTGGACTTCTGGTGATAAGTGCACCACAGCTAGGGAAGGAAGAACATTTAAAAAGAAAAAGGAACTATTGTTTTGTATTGGGGTAAATACAGTATGTACTTCAGTCTAACACCCACCTTGCTCACGATGAAGAGTTCCTCTCTCTTGGCCACGCCGGCGCCGATCATTGCCTTCACGCCTTCGCCCACCTCGTGCTCGTTCTGGTAGACCATGGCTCCGTCGATGTGCCTGTAACCGGCGGCGATGGCCGCCTTCACCGCCTCAGCGACCTTACCGGGCGGAGACTACGAGACAATCGGAGCCGCATCAGACATTAAAAAGTCTCGACAGAACGGATTTCAATTCACATTGTAAAGTAAGAAATAAACCGGCTTCATGGTACTTTTCTCTTTTCCTGAAAAGGTGCAAATAAAGACAGACTGACTGGTGACTGGACACACAGTCATTTGTTGTTATATGGAAAAAAAACAAATGGGCGTTTTCACAGTATGGTGGCCAGGGATAAGCGAAGCTGCATAACTGCCACCCAAACATATTCTTGTGAAAGCAGAGATTAGTTGATTACCCAGGTGTGCCGTACAAGCAGAGCGAAGCTCTTTCATACATTAAACAAAGCCGACTGAACAAGAAGATAACTCAGTGATGTTACATATTTATTGTAAACAAGCTCTTGAGGAGATTTAAAAAAGGAAAAGAATAAACAGTATTTCACAAGTGAAGTATCACTTCTCTATATAGGATTGGATATACAAATATAATATGTTCTAGTCTGAATTAAAAGTGGATTTTGGAGATTTGACCCCCCCCAAACAAACAAACTTACTTATAGTTGGATTTGATTTAAAAAGGATTCATTTTATATCAGAAAGTGTATAGATTGATCAAAAATAAATAAATAGCAAGAACACACACACAAAAATAACCATTTTGATCTTAATCCAGATGTAGAATCAGAGAAAGACGTTATTCCTCACTGAAATATTACTTACTAGATGTATTTTAATAAACCTGATGGGATAATCTGAGTTAAAAAAAACAAAAAAAACAACACAAATATAGTTCATTGAAGGACTTTACTTGTTTGTTTTTGGCATCAGTTTCACCGTACACACGCATTCCTACATGCATATTAAACGAAGAATAAACCAACAACTCGGTATAAAGTGGATAAAGTGCAGCTCTGGGAGAGAGGAGTCTCCGGGACAGTTGGACTGCGCTCCATTCCAGTGATGCGTAATTTGATCCTGAGGCTTTGCGCACTAAAGCTCCTCTACAAACATGCATGAGCCTCTTGTACCCGAGGAGGGAAAACAACCCAGAAACTATCCACGACATCCAATACAACTTCGTTTAATTCCCCTATGTTGACGTATTAGAAGGTATTTGGGAGAGAGCAGGGTTTTTTTTTTTAGCAGGGCGTTCCGCTGCTATCTCGCGCTAGCTTTACGTAACACGCGTAATATTGAGCCGCGCCTGCAAAAAAGAGACAATAAATGAATAATAAACGCACCTTCCAGGTCCCCAGGCCGACCAGGGGCATGTGTGCCCCGGTGATGAGCTTCACGGAGGTCGACATTGTCGCAGGCAGGTTGGAGGACCGCGGTCAGGCAGGTGAGCGGAGCGCGAGCGCCGCTTTAATAGGCCGGGATCTGGGATCGATTAGTGATGCCTTTTATGGGCTGCAGCAGGGTCAGGAAGTTTATTTATATCATTAAGGAGAAGAAAGTCACACACAGCGTGGATTTTGGATGGCTGTTAGGCCGCATCAGGGTGGAATACACACATATTTAAACTGTGGTTTCATTAAAAATAATAATAATGTGCTTACATGAGCGCTAAAGGTTCGAGTCTGGCCTTGGTTTTTATATCTAATTTGCTGCCTACGTTCTTTTAATAAAATGATGTTTTAAGGTGATTTGCAAAAATAAAGAATTATATATTTTTCTTATTTTCGCATTTTGCACAATTTTACAATCTCTATGTTTTCATACAGAAACAGTTTAACATAGCCATACCTCACATATTGTGATATTGTCTGGGCTGCTTCACATGCTTCTCAACTTTATCAAATACTCTTCATACCAAGAATTATGCCCAAAAGACTCTCAGTTACCACTTTGTCATGTCTCCAAGAATAAACTTTCCATCGAATTTAAATTGTTTTCATCTTTTGCTGTTTATAAGGCAAAATTATTTAATCATCTGTCCAAATAGAATCTCACTGATTCTGGTGCTGTACGGTTTAGGTTTAGGTGTTTATTGACTCCTTTGTTACTTTTCTCTGCTTGTCGTTGCTATTTTTATTATGGTCATTGAAGTTGCTATTTGTCTTTAAACAAAATTTTACTTAAACTTCAAAATTTAACAGGCCACTAACGCACCAAGAATATGTGGTTTATGCAGGCGAAATCCCACTGTCCACACGAAGATATTGTGTCTTGTCTTATTTCATTTCACATCAAGCAAGCAAACAAAGCAACAAAGAGGCCACTGTTTCTTGCTTTGGTGAAAATCTTTAGACCGAACCCCGGTACATGCTGGTCCTATGCCTTCTACCTTCCTAATATAAAGACCTCAAGTGCCCATAGCATTATCTAATAAGGTCCACTGATTATAATATATCACTTAATCCAAACACAGTATGTAATGCAAACAAACAATAAAGCTAAAATAGAAAAAAATTTATAAATAAAAAAACTGGCAAAAATAAATATGAATACAAGACAAAATCAACTTAATAATTATTCCAAAAAATCAACAGAGAGACTGCTGAATAGCTCCTACAGTAACGTTATGATGGGGAGGATTTAATGTAAGCCTCTTAGACTTCTTTCTTCAGGTTTTTATTTCTTGTAATTCTGTTTCATATTCTTATTCCGTACAAATACACAAAAAAGAGACTTAGCAATTCAATTTCTTATCATAAAGTATGCGAACTATAAAATGCAGTACTGCAACTTTGATATAAAGTACAGACGCCATCACTGTCATGGAACATGACGTGTCTGTTGATGCCAAAGTGAGTGTTTTTGTCTTGAGACGATCAGGTGATCTGATACCTCGCCTCAAGTCATGGGCAGCTTGGACTATAATACTATAATGATAAAAAATTTCAAATTAAAAGAATAAACTAAAATTATGGGATGCTTTACAATGCAACCAATAGAATATTTAGTGTTGAGTGTTGAAATAATTAAATGTAGTCATTCATCAACATAATGTATTATATATTTCAGTCTGTCTGTTATATGGAATGTAAATGCAGATGAGAAGCACATCCAGTAGATTTCCGGTAGAGGTTAAAGTGTTGGTATTGAGGATGGGGCAGCACCAGTGGGCAGCACTGTTGCTGCACATCGAGGCGCCGCCTCCTTCAACCTTCTTATGACTTGGATTGATTTTAATAATAATGCTGAATTTCAGTACCTAGCATCCTCATCTGCATGTGTGTTAGGATGGTCACAGTGAGGAATTCCCACACCCTGCGCTTGCCCTGACATGCACTGGCAGCTTGCTTTGGACCTACCTCGTGTTGCCCTGGATGGTCTCCAGCACACTGCCGCCCCCTTGTGGATAAAAGCAGGTATGAACGATGGATAGACTGCTGTGGGTACAATCATCTGTAAAACCAATGAAAAGGATGAAAGAAACATTGTGGGAATGAGGAATTCTCTGTGAAATAAAGTGTCAGTGCTGAAATATTTTTGAAGACTTTCTTTAACTTGTGAGTGTTAGATAAATCGCATGACCTACACTGTGCTGATAAGACACACCCAGAAACCACTTGTCAAAGATAAAACCAGGTCTTTTGAAGATTTTGTTGAATTGAGTCCGGTTGTATTATTATTTGTACAGCTGTTCGGCATGGAAAGAATTTCTCTTTTCATATTTTCTTTTGTTAAATTACCAGCTGGGTGGGTGGTTAGGACTCACACCACACAGCGAGAAACTCCACTTTGACTCTACACTTGGGGGCCTTTCCGTACAGGGTTTGCATCTTCTCCCTGGGTGTGCACTGATTGTTCTCTAGTTTCCACCTCTTAAGTTCAAGCTTTCTCACCATTTTCCATAAAACTAAAATGATCTGGAGTCGTAAAACACATTTAACCCTGAGAATAAGGCAAACACAGCTCAGAAAGTTTTATATATGGTTGTGCTATACATGCACAACTTAAATCATATATCCTGTTGCATTAATGACATTTCAAAAGTACCATTTAGTAAAGTAGAAATTGTAATTTAAATGAGTCGCTTTTAGCTTATTCATTCATTTATTTATTTATTTCATGTTCATTATTTCAGATATTTTAGCCATTTGGGCTTATTTTCCTTTTAAAATATTCCAGTGGTTTTTCGCTGTTTTTACTAATTTGGCCATATTGAGTGCTCATTTGTCTCTTTTTTTTGACCCGTTTTTTTAAGCAGTTTGATGTATTGATGAATATCGTGGATGGATAAATGGATGAAGTTGTTCTGCCATTGAACCACTAGAGGGCACCATTACACTTTCTAAACATGCAAGTCTTTTTCCTTCCGCCACACTGAGCCTCTATAATGAGTGTCAAACTAATTTTAGCTCAGGCGCCACAGTACAGCCAGATTTGATCTTGATTTTGATGGACAATCGATCAAAAGTAAAATTCTATCATAACTTCTAAATAATGACATATGTTTCATTTGATTTTGGTTCAAAGAGGTGTGAGGAACATTATGAAGGGATCTACGTGGAATTAATTCCCTAAGATAAAGAATTGCAGCTTTAACATCGCAATTGCAATATTTTCAACTATCCCTTCTCTTGCAAAATAAAGTGAAACCTCTAAAAAATAAATAAATAAACATGTCCTGTGTTGCATGTTGTTTGTTTTAATGACAAAAAGTTTCTGCTTCATTTGAAAGCCTGTCTGAGGTGTCATTATTTCTGCAAGCCTTCAATACATTTCAGTATTTTTCTACCATTTTATTGCGAATGCTACTTTGGTAGCAGGTGATCTCAGGCCATATTGGACACTGTCAGTTGTAATTTGCAAACTATATATTTGACATCCCTGCTCTAAAAAACCCCAACATCAAACATTATATACATGAGCTAATTTGTATAAAACGACCAATGTTTTAAGTTAGAAAAATGTTGGTTTAGTTAACTAGTGTATAAAATGCAGAAGTTAAGCATTCAAGTGTCTTTGATGCTCGTATGGTGAATATAATGCGCCCGGTTAATAATGTGCACACACAGACGTGTCCAAAGCCCAAAGAGACGGCGAAGAGAGGGAACAAGGTGACTTATTTTGGCAAAATCAGATAAAACCTCACAGACCTTTAACTGAGCCATTCAACATTCTGAGGGGGAGATAAGAAAGGGAGAAGATAGCCATAGAGGAAGAAAAACACACACACACACACACACACACACACGCACACACACACACACACAAAAGGAAAAGTTATGGCAGCCAGCAGCCACTGTGTACCTCACAATGGCTTTCGCTAAAGTTTTGTGTCTCTTCTGATCTTCTCCCAGCTGGACGCCTGCTTTTCAGGGCCCCTCTCTTCTCTGATCTAACTTCAGACACTGGAGGGCCTTTTGCCAGCCTGCAAACTGTCAAAGTACCCCAGGAATCAAACACTGTCGCACACTGTCAGGATCAAAGGCCCGCCGGTAAACCAGACGCCGCCGCCGCCACATACAATTGCCACCTAAAAAGGGGAGGTTTATTTCAGAGGCTCGTATTTTGCGTCTGTGGGCAGACACCGTTTCGCTGTGCCAAGTGCATCGATTAGACGAAAGGAAAAGAGAAACGGCAAGTCATTTGAAGATACAACAGAGGCCCCGAGTCAAATCGAGTGGCTCTTAAGGAAACTTTTGGACAAAGAGTGTAGACTTAGGTGAGGCTTGTGTTTTAGGACTGGATAAAGCTTCGTAGGCTGAAGGGTTTGACGGAGAAAGCACAAATAAATATGTAGATCGCAATGAGCTGCTGTCTCCTTTCCCACTATGTGGATCCATAACGGATGCTCTGTGCAGTCGTCAGAGTCCGAGCTTCCGTTTGCCTCTACATCAGATCAGACACTCCACCGGTGAGACCTGACCTGTCCCCCCCGGAGATCAAACACCTAATTTCATTTCGTGGCATTTGCTCCATTTCCTCCGCCACGTCTCTCCAACCTCTTGTCTCTCTCCCATTGGCCTGGGCTTTGCTGTCTTCTTCTCCGTTTCTGCCAGAGCGCCCTGGGTTATAATCTCCACCCATAAATCTAATGTCGAGTGTCAGCTCTCGCTGAGTTCACTCACACACTCGCATTCCGCACATTCTGGCTATTGAACAACAACTAGAGATCAGCTCGAGAAATCTCGACGTCATGAGCAAAACCGTGGTCACTTGTCTCACGCGTCTCAGGGGCATTGAAGATTAGTTGGGCTGATTTAAACCCCCCCCCCATCTCATTCAGATCTCAATCAACCAAAGATTTAAAGCTATGCACACTTTGATCTGGAAGTCAGATCATCTAATTAAAGATTTGAGGGATTTTATCTGAACCATACGAGTCTTTTCAAGATAACATTTTCTTTTTATTGAGGTTACCATGTAAAACCTGCAAAAAAAACAAACTATTGATGGTCAGGTTTTAGTGTGTCTGAGTGAAAAAATAACAAAAGGAACGTCTTTATTTTTTTTAAGAGACACACATTCACACAAGGTAAGACACCAACATCAAACTTGATAGCATTAAGAGAAACATAAAAGGATGTTAAGAAGATTTTAAACCACATATACAATTATGGGGGCCGCACAGCGGGGTGATGTTTGCACTTTCTGGTTTTTGAGTCCAGACTTTGCACGTGCAAAGGTTGGATTTTCCTGCCATAGTCAAAAGGCTGGGATTAATTGGTGCCTTTTATGTCTGTGGTTCTCTGTCTCTCTGTATTTGACTCCTAGTCGGCTGGGACTGGCGTCAGCTCCGCCACTTTAGGTGGGATAAAGTGGGACGGGTAGATGAAGTGACTCTTTCTTTAAGAACATTTGACCAACACAGATTCTGGGTCATTAAATCACAGCTGTTCAGCGTTTTCCAAGCATAATTTCCCAATATTACTAATACTGTGCGCTCGACTCCACAAAAGGGAAAACCAATATCCTCCAACTCTATCCTGGCCTTTTGTGCATTTTCCTGTAAATCACCTTCAGTGAAAAAGGAAGCTCGGACACGTTGAATAAAAAGACAATTCCCTCGTGACGGGTTCAGAAATTACACTAACAAAGTCAGTGGAAACTTCTCAAAGGGGCTTCTGAATCACGACGCTTCAACCGCTGCTAATCCTATCGTATCTTACAAGTTACATGTAAAAATAAAAATGAACCTAACGGTGTTACGGGCTCTAAATCAGTTAGAGCCGTTTTAATGGAGCGTGAGCGCTCCCGGGTTCCATGCTGGGATCTTATGTTAACACGTCTAATTGCAAACAACAGAGAACTTGTGCCGTTGGCGTTGGTGTGTGAATGGTCGCATAGCATTGGAATTGCGTTAAGGACCCGCTCGGGTGAGATCGGGAGGCATCGGCCGGAATAGTTCGGACAATTTGCGCAGTTAATGTTGGGGAATGTACGTGTGAAGGAGCCTCTGCAGCTACTGAATCCTGCAGCAGCTTCCGAGCGCCGATCTCCTTGATCTTCTCACACTTGCATGCTCTGAAAATATTTCAGGCTGCATATGCTTGTGATTTTTGTCGGCTTTTCGATGAAGATCAGAAAGACGAGGAAAAGCACAGTTTTGGTGAAGAGAGACGACAAGATGACGCATGAAAAAAAAATGGTTATGTGATGTTTTTGGTTTAGTTAAGATGCTGTGGCGGTTCGCACTCTCCCGTAAACAGCGAGAACGTCCCTGCTTCAAGTTTGTGGCTCATAGTTGCTTAGTTTGCATGTTCTCGGATCGTCTCCAGCCCCCATGCAACCTGAATTGGTTAATTCAGCACAGAAGATGGAAGGTTAGAGGATATTTGTGGCTCTCGGAGGGTGAATCCTTCCAGTTTTGGTGATTTTCCTTATTGGGTGGGTTGTTATTTAGAAAATGTTTTTGATGAGCATCTGACAGATTTCCTGAGAGAACAAAAGGGTTGCATCTTATACTCTTCTTGATTTGTTAAGGGTCTAATGCACAGCTATACACAAAGCATTTTTTTAATGATCCCACTTATGAGATATACTCTGAATGCACTCACATCTTTGGCCTTGTCTGTGAGTTGAGGTTTCTCCTCTCCGGCCCCTCAGACGTAGATTTATTTTTTGGCTTGATTAACCACTTAGTTCAGTCTCTTAGACACAAGATTGCAGGGAGAAAGCAAGTAATGAAGTGCTTTTGAATTTGCATTCCTGAGAGCTTTCGCAGACGCCTTGATTTCAGTCTGACTTCGCTGTTTGTTCTTCGTCGAGAGATGTCTGCTATTTTAACGGTAACACGTAACAAGTGTCCATCCAGCCTCCTCCATATTGCTCCCTCATCAACCTAACTGCCATGAATAAACACAATCAACATGCATCTGAAGGGGGATTCGGAGGCTTTTTTCTCTCAAATCGTCCCCTGATGGCTTGTTCATCATTGTTATTATGCAGATTACAGTGTGACCAAAAATGCAGGACGGGAGCCCCCCCCCCCCCCCCCCCCCCCGGGATGAAATGTCACCGTTCTACGAAGCTGACCAAAAAACACTTGTGTGTTTTGTTATTTGAATCGAAGCAGTGCTGACCAGCTATGGGCAAACTTTCTCAAGAACGTGAGATTAACAGTGTTCATCAGTGTTTAACAGTGTTTTTGTATGAACCTTGAAAGTCTTTGTTGTAATTTACCAGATAAAGCTTCCGTGGTACCATGCTATCTAATATCTGTATGTATTCGACCCATTTAAATTCTGCCATGGTTATGTCACACGATGACTTGCCAGAATCTTATTTCTGTCGAGGGTACAGCTTCCCTTTGCACCCTGCTCCTGGGTGGCAGAAAAGAGGAAACACAATTTGGCTTTAAATCTGGGGCCCTTTCACTAACACATGCTTCAAACCGTGATGCAAACATCAGTAGGAGGCGGACCGGCCAGCACACTCACTTAGTTTGTGTGAAGCTGAACTTGGGAAAAGAAAAACAGAAATACAGAATTCCAAGGACCTTTCGAAGAGAGACTCCCCCCCCCAAAAAAGGCAGGTAAATGAGAATTCTAGAATGATTATTTAACGCTAAAATATCAAAATACTATTTCGTAGCAACTTGACCCAAGCTGTAAATGAGTAGTGGTATGTACTATGGATATGTGAATCATTCTTGTTGACCTCTGTGTCGATGACAATGAGGATGGACGCCTCCTACTTCACCTCTCCACCAGCTACATCAGTTATTTAAAACAGGAAGTATTTTCACTGACAGGTAGAAATGATCTGATACTCTAATATTAAACACACGGGTCACCTTCTGCTAGTTGCAATGGCTGCTAAAATGTATACAATCTGTGTGAATGGAGGCATTGTTTTAGAATTGATATAAAATCCGAAGTCAATCATTTTCGTACTAAGTTTGTGTAAGAGGACATGAAATGTCCAAACCTTACTTTGGAGGACACGTTGTATATGAAACTGGTGATATTTTAGACAACAAGGAATGCTCACTAACTAAATGGGATCTATGTTACTGGGTTATCTTGGATCTGTGCAATAGGGAAAGACATGCAGGCCGAGCGATGAAGAAGATGAGTGTGTGTGTGTGTGTGTGTGTCTGTCTGTCTGTCTGTGTCTGTGTCTGTGTCTGTGTCTGTGTCTGTGTCTGTGTCTGTCTCTGTGTTCGCATGCATGTCTGTCTGAGTCAATAAGTTCAATATAAAATATTATCACAAACATTTAGTGACCATTCTATCAAATATAAAGTGGAAGTTACTGTGTGTCAAAATATATGTTGTTCAAACTTCCATGTGAAAAAAAAAAAAAAAAAGGCGCAGCGAGTCTGAGAACACACTCCTGCCTTCATGTCTGCCTGTTCTCTGTTTGCATGTCTGAGTGCAGCTTTGATTGATCAGAATGACACAGCAGGAAGAGTTCCTCATCGGGTGCTTCTTCATTTTTGAGTCATCTGATATTATTTACGATATAACGAGACAAACTTTGTGAACTTCTCCAATCTTGCATCACGGGAGTGTTGTTGTCAGTGCCGTGCATGTGCACCGCAGTTGCTCTGGTGAGGGGTGCAAACCATGTTAACACACTTTGTGTGTGTGTGTGTGGGTGTGTGTGTGTGTGTGTTTGTGTGTGTGTGTGTGTGTGTGTGTGTGTATGTGTGTGTGTGTGTTAAAGGCCTCTTAGTTAACCCGGCAGAATAAAATCAGATAATTTCAAGACATATTCAAATCTGGGTCGACATTTCAGTACTTTTTAGGTAAAGTTCAAGGGTATGAGCCCAGGTGGAAGAGATTGTGGTAGAGGTGTGCAGTAGTAGAAATGTGTGCAGCTCTCTGCATCTGCTTGTGTTCATTCAAAGAGCGGGGTGCAAACCTTATCGTGGTGCGCAGCTAATATGACATGAAACGTTTTGTGCACATGGCTCTCCTCGCTCTCCAGGAGTTTTGCAATTTGAGGAAGAACCACGCAAGTCTGAGTCACACCGTGTCAGCAATGTCATATGGAAACAGACAGTCGATGACACACCCACAGTGTCAAAAATCAAATCAAGTATGGACAGTATCTTTTCTTTTTTTCAGCTTCTGAATAGGTGCACACAGCATCATCTTGTGGACAATTTGGAAATTGCAAGTTGGGCACATAACTGCAGTAGTGAAGTCTTGTCCAAAAGTGTAATAATTTTCAACAACAGCAACACTACAAATCACACAAATACCCTTGAGGACTAAAAACATGATTTGTTTTTATGTTTTTTTGGTTTGCTCGTAATAGCATTCAGTCTACAATCAATGCAGAAATGCATGGAAGTTGCGGTGGGTTGGAGGGAGAGTAATGTGCTGGAAGAATGTAAACATTGTCTGCTTGGAGGACCGACTTCAAAGTGAGCCCGGGTTAACCTCTGCTCGGTGTTGGCGTGCACCCTAGACCGATAAAAAGTGAAAGTGAATGTTCATCCACGGTCTGGAGGTTTTTCCTGCAACCTCTCTTTGATGACACAAAATGGATCTGATTGACTCCTGCAGGAGAGACGCACAGCATCTCTGTTTCCCTGTTGGCATGCGCTGCAAGTGTTTCTTTAAAAAAAAGAGGCATTTTTTTGAGAGTTTAAGTTTTTGTGAAAAAGCAGCAGGGAATGTAAAATGTTATGTATCACCTCGTAACACCCAACTGTTATTGTATTTTCATTTTTCCCTTTGAGAAATCCTGTAAGCAGGAACAATCAATAATAGTAGAAAATAAGAGGAAAGTTTGGCCTGTGAAATGCTGCATGTGACAATCATAATCCGATTTTATCTACTGTAGGAAAACTATTTGTTCATATTGAGAAATGAGGATCGGCTGACCTGTTGCTTGAATTTCTGAGTCTGAAATATCAAATTCATGCCTTGGTCAGACTCTTATCTTCAAGTTTTCAAATGGCACTGACTTGAAATGAAAATTATTATTCCTAACATTATTACATTACAGTAAAGTGAAATGTAAAATGAACACAAAAGTGCTAAATGCTGCTTGTCTGTTTTGCCACCAGCTCACCCACAAGTTGCATTTAATCCATACGTATATTCCGCCACGATACCGGTTTAATTCAAGGTGCACAGAGCTGAAACCTATTCAAACTGACATAGAGGTGAAGATAAAGTAAAACCTTGGATAGTTGCTCAGTCCATTGGGAAGACAGATGTAAAGATAGACACAGACAGCAATCTAGACTCATTATCGGCCCAAATATGCCCATTTTAAGACAGTGGGAGGAAGCTGAGTCACTCAAGAGGGAACTCACGTGGAAAACATGTCACGTCTTCTTGTTATGAGTCTTACCAAATCATTTACTGATCACGAATCAGTTTCATCAAACAAACAAGAGAAGAAAAAAACCTACCAGAGAAGAATATTCAGGTGGGAAAAGTGATGAATGAGTTTGTATTTTGCATCCAGTGAAACCTTTTTCACTTTAATCAACCAGAACCAAGCTTCAATCTTGCATTTAAATATGCACTTATTACTTGATAGCGAATAAACACTCCATCTCAAGTGGTTTGAATTCAATCAAATAGCTGAAGCACACCGGTTTGAATCACCTGCCCTAAATAGTGAGCCACTGGACACACTTTGCCGTAATGAGCGTGTGTGGGAAGCCGTTTGTTGGGGAGCCTTTGCCGCTGTTATCGGCGATGGAGGCTCGATCTGCCGTGTGTGTCTGAGCTCCTCATCATTATCTCAGCTCAATGATTCATGTCCTGAACGCAGGGAACAAAAGTCTCGCAGAGACCTTGTTCCTGACGCAATGGGATGCCAGGAGGGACAATACGGGAGAATTAGCAGTGAAAAAAGCAAATAAATAGGTGCCTAAATACATGACAGCCCCGCGACAAAGACAGCGGAGGATAAGAAGGAGAGCTGTAGCAATAGAGAGGTGGAAGGGGGGAAAGAGGCCTTGATAAAAATAAGTAGTGGAGCTCAAAGGAGGCAAGGGTTGAGCGGATTGGAGGTGATGATGAGTGAAGAGCTGTACAAAGTAGTACATCTATGGGAAAGGTTTTAATGAGGCAGACGCCGGTGTGTGTGTGTGTGTGTGTGTGTGTGTGTGTGTGTGTGTGTGTGTGTGTGTGTGTGTGTGTGTGTGTGTGTGTGTGTGCACACGTGTTTTCTCATCTGTGACGCAGACGCTCAGAAAATGCTCAGCAGTGATACACCAAACTTCCTGTCTCCACGTGGGTGGGTGAGGATTTGTTAAAGTGTGTAACAGATGGACAGAAAGACAGAGAGATAAATAGATGGACAGACACGAGGAAGAAGATGAAAGGGTTAAAAAAAAATCTTTCTGGATTGATTAGTAGGAAAGATATGAAACATTATGAAAATATGACTAAATTAAAGTGTTTTATTTTCAAGGCCTTATTTCAGAGTCGGTTCGACTGGATGTTGCCCATCTGGATGCCAATTTGTAAAACTTGATAAATAAAAATGGCGGCACACAGAGACTGGAAGAGAGCCTGCAGCCTGACGTAAAGAAACGCCGTCCTTCAGTGGCCCCCAAGGCTTTGTATGTATGCGGACAACATGCCGAGCCGCGGGGCGGCCTGTAATTCTACTGTCAGCCCCCAGTTGGAACAAAAGCAGGTCAAATAAGGAGAATACTTGTTCTACAACCTGGAGATCATAAGGTGGTGGTCTCATGAGATCAGGGCATCACAGTCACACTGCTTATAGAATTACATGGCCATTCAACAGATAATCAACAATGAGCCATGTTAATAGGTTAAGCGAGTTAAAGGAGAAAAAGAGAACACCTGATACTCTCAGGATCAGCTCCGCAGGACACTGAACCAGGTACAGAACGGGATCCGCAGTGGAGACTTACGGCAAATCTGTCCTGCAATATATGTTTGTCATTTTGATGACGCGATATCTCGATTCATGAGACCCAGATTTAGTTAAATTAGATTAATGAGATGAATCTCCTGTGTGTTAGTCCTTTGTAGTGTGTAGATAAGAATACAGTCCTGAGCTCCAGTTTGATAAAAATGGAGAAGAACAATACAAAGTACATAAGTATTTCACAAGTGTAGGTATTATTAGATAATAAGAAAGGTTATGATGATAAGAAAGAGTCAGTGAATGTGGTGCTTGTAAACTTCTTTGCAATGACTATAAAGAGTAATCAATAGATGAATATTAATTGAAATTTATAAGAGATTTGCATATAGTTTTCCAAAGTATTGTAAAGTCACTGTCAATTATGGCAGTATATTTTGTTTGTATGTGTGGAAACTTTTTTTTTTGTAAGTGCAAGTAGGATGAATGCCCTTTAAAGTCACAGTGAATATCACATTTCCTTTGTCTAATGAGGAAAGAGTCGGGCAGTTGGCGTGAGGTCAGCTCAGGGCACCATATTGCTTTAATCCGGGTCCATCTTAATCAACAGACTGGCTGACTGTTACCACAGAAAGTTGGCACTTTCAGCTTTTATAACTCATGTCTTCATGCTCTCATGAATAGACAAGAAAAAAAAACCAACAACCTACCAGCACTTTTATTTTTTTTGTCATGGATTTAAGTTTGATGTTGGCGATTACTGCCGACACAAATCAACTCTGTGTGATAAAGCGTAATTAACACAGAGGCAACTTGTTATTGAAACATTCACACAAGGCTGCTTGAGGGTGAATATGTGGCTGTAGGGGTTAAGTTGAGCAAATGCAATGCTTCACACTGGGGAGGAAGAAGAGGTTGTGGTTGCACATATAAATATCATAGAAATCGCTGCTCACTTAGAACACCATCCATCCGTCTTCGGTACTACTTAACCAATTCAGTCTTGGGAGGCTGCTGTCCATCGCAGCAAATAGTGGGTGGAGGCGGGTTTCACACTGGACAGTTTACTCGTCCTTCACAGGACAAACACAGAGAGAAAAACACCTTTTTTTGGACTGTGGGACAAATTAAAGGAGTAATTTATTTTCTAATTTGCTTCCTTCCCATCAACAAGAAAAATGTACCAATACATTTTAGTGTTATATTATCGTAACACAGATTACACATAAGCAATTAGGTGTTTATGGTATTTACTACAAAAGTCGTAAACCAGTGCATGCGCAGGAAGAACATGCAAACTCCACGTCGGGCCTAGGGTAGTACGATGACAACCTGTCAGCGGCGGGGTTCAAACATGTGATCCTCCAAACACAAGCTGGCTTATTTACCGTCCATGCCACCACTGCCCGCAGGTAATCCCTATTATGAATTAAGACAAGCTATGAGAAGGTTTTGAGTAGAAAAGTACAGACATTTGTGTGAAATATGGGAACTGAAAGTAACAACTCGTCTGGGAAAAAAAACAACCAAAAAAACTTGGGTAAATATACTGTAGATGAAAAATTGTCTTTATTTCTATATTCTACAAGCCATATCTTCGAGGAGTTTACTGTTCTCCACAGACACACGTTCCTGTTGTTTCTAAAATCAAAACCTCTTTAACATGGAGACATGAAGCATCACACGTGCGACACCATTGTTTAATGTTTAGTCTTCGTTCCAGGAATCTATATGACCCATATGCACAACTTTATCGGGTGACAAAAGCTTGGTTGAGTGGCATTCCCATACTCTTAAACTATTGTTAGGCCAATGAATGGTGATTCAGGAAAAAAATGCCTTGCTCGTGGGCAAACAGAGAAGCCCACAAACCACAAACAAAGGCTCAGACTAAACCTGCACAGACACACCAGTTGTTCCAGATGACCATTTTTACAGGAATGTAGCTAGGTGGACAAAACCCTCTCTGGACATTTACAACCCCCCCCCCCCCCCCCCCCCCCAAAAAAAAAAAAAAAACACCAACCTGTTTTCTCATGCCAGGCCAGTGTCATCTCTGCGCACTTTAACACAGTGCCTAGAACCGCATGGCAAATTTTGCAGTGGAGGTATTCTGCGATGTTGGCGACATAAAAAAGACAATTAAACACTGTTTGCACTATGCTTGGACAGCGATATGCTTTGCCAATTAACCTCCAACATGAGGAGAGAGAGAGAGAGAGAGAGAGAGAGAGAGAGAGAGAGAGAGAGAGAGAGAGAGAGAGACACTCTGAGATTATAACCACACACATTCCTCCACTTTCTCACCCCACCGCCTCCTTGTGTTCCGCCGGTTCTGCTTTGTAACAAATGCACGAGACTCCAATTTTACATGCATTTTCCATTACCAGGCCCGTAGTAGTGACAGCTAATTTGCACTCTTCTATTATAACAAAGACATGAAGTGGTTGTACTTAACTTTCATACTTGTACCCTAACTTGGCTTCCCCCGAGACCGCTGCAGACTGACGCCTTCCACGTATCGTCTTCTGGGGAATCCACAGTGTAGACTCGCTGAGGCCCAACGAATTAATCCTTAAAAACAAATGAAAGAAGCGATGAATTGCATATTCTCTCTATGCATGTGCTCATTTTGAATCTGTTTTCCTCTTACATTCTAAAAACATGCATTGTGACATGTCCCGGGGGGTTTCGCCTTCAGCATACCCCAGCCCTGAATTAGATGAAGCATCGTAAAACAATGGATAGATGGATGGATGTGTTGTCTAATATTATTATTATCATCTTAGACATGAACCTCTTTTCGTTCATTTGATTGACAAAGTCACAAAATAACACTGTTTTTGACTTCCTGTGCTAATAATAGATGTGTTTACTAATAATATTAACCAATAGCTTTTGGACATATCAAGCTAATTATTCATGATGTTATTAGATTATTGGAAGTTATGGTTCTATGATTAAACTAGGTTTCCTCTTTGTGTCCAGCCACACATGTTGAGATGTTTTAATTTGGAGCATGCTGCTTGTTATTTCAGTCACAGCAATAATCACGTTCACCTCATCATGGAAACAATGAAAGTCAAATGAGGAGTCAGTTATTAATTCTACAAACAAACGCTAAGAAAACACTATTGAAGTTTAGACTTTTTAGCTTGGAGAGAATCCCGTGGTCGGGGGAAATTATTCAAAATTCTTAATTTCAATAGCAGACAGCAAGCATCCTAAGCAGAAAATGTAAAAAAGAAGATAGAATAATGGCAGTATGAGTAACAGCGGGGCCATTCGACTCCTGAGTATCTATTTATGTAACAATTTGAGGCAAAGGAAGAGAACTACCTAATCTGAAGAGGAAACGTGAATGAAATGTCTTTTTTCCAAATTCACATTAATTGTGGCAACAAGTCAAGCCACTACAACCACTAATCAGGTAAAGTCCCAAGTATCTCCAAAGAAACTGGTTGGAAACCAGATTTACTAAATTAAATATCACATCCAAACTGGCAGAGGAACAAACACGCATCTTCCCTCTGCCCTCTGGATTCCCTCTCTGTAACAAGATACTCGCTGCGAGAGTTGAGTATAAATCATGATCCAATAAGGATAATACAACTATTTCATTACAGAATTGCCTTATGTACTAATTGCTTGCTTTTTTTTTTTTTTTTGCTTGGATCTCGTTTTGGACGACCAGAAATGTTCCAGTCGTGCTCCAGTCCAGACAACCAGAGGGAGGTTAGTCAGAGAGATGACAGATGGGGTTTGTATGATTCTGGACCGCATCCACATAGCTGGCCTCAGTGGGGCGCGCCGCATCCGAACGCCACGGTGCTTCACTCTCTCCCCTGGTGTCCGTACGGCGGTGCGTACACCCAGGCACAAGCGCCTGTCTGGTGGCAGTCCAGAAGCACATGGAAGGTATGTAGTCTCAACAAAATAGGACGACCACACTGAACTAAAGCTGTTTTTGTGTCAAATTTTTGGAATGAATATAAGTCCTACAGCAACACCTCAACTTCTGGCAGTCATGTATATGAAACTGAATAGTTAGATCAGTGCATTACACCCACACCCATACATATACACCCCAAAATGGCAGTTACATTATCTGTAAAGTAATGTCAACGGCTGTGTCACCCGCAGCTGTTCTGTTGCATCCTATCTGTTTCCTTAAAGGGCCGCAAACATCTGTATTAAAGCCAATCCTCCTCCAACTCACTGACGTAATTCAACTTGAAAATTTGCAAACAGCCTCATGGTCGTCTGATGAGATATTCCAGTGATTATACAGAGGACATCGGTTTTACAGCAGCATGTAGAGGTGGGCCACCAGAAGGTGTTGAACAGCATGTCAGACCTTGGGATAACTTAATTAACACTTTTGTATGAGATCCAATCAGTCTATCTTTGGTTTCTGTAATTAAGCCTAACTTTTCCAAAAGTTCAAAGTCTAATCTCGATTCCCAGTGATTTAGTTCGCAGTGGACCTTTAACAAGCACATCTCAAATAATGAGGTTTTAGTTGAAAAGGTTTTTGATTACATGGTCATCTACCTTACTATAAGTATGTTTGTCATTTATACATTAAATACGAGGCTGATTCTCCACAAGAAACTGGAACTGGTCACTGGGATTAAATAAACCACACTGAGCAGTACGCGGTGACACCGTGGTTGGAGGCGTTGCATTAACTTCCATGCTACAGATTCTTCAGATTGGCCCTGATTAATTCCTTTTTTGAACTCAGACAAGATAAAGAAGTGTATGTAAAAAGACATCCTCTGACCAAACCACATTATATGGAACCTTCTGAAACCAACAAACCAGATGTTGGGTTCAAAACTCCGAAACATTTGGTTTCAAACGTACAGCAATACATTATCTCAGAAAATACGACCTGGAAGCTAATTTACCCGGTATACATCAGTAGATAATGTTATATCAGCAGCTTTCTGTGGGGCCTTTTTTCGGCGTTACTCTCCTTTGTTTCTCGCAATCACTTTACATTACATTACACTGAAGGCGAGAGAAAAACCTGTGAGCTCAGGAAAAACATTACCACCTCCAGTTGAAAAGACCCACGATCCATGTGGCTTTTTGTTATCTACACACTTCCCGTAATGGCCCGTATGTCACCACAGGTATATAATTACTGTAGTGTCACGTAAAGAAATGTTGTCACATGTGTAATTACTGAGCTTTGGCAAACGCTTCAGCCGTCATAAATATGAAACCCGACGAAGTCGTAAACACAGAGGGACTCCTCGGTTGACCCTCCTCCCGCCGGCCTCATGAAAATATCAATAGCACATTGTCGTCTATTCATCACAGCTATTTAGAGGCCCGTGATAAAAAAGGTCAACTAAACAGGTTTTTTTCAGTTGAATAAAACAAACCTTTTTCTTGCTCGATAATCTATCGATATTAATCGACCAAAAATCCACTTTCACAGGAACAAATATGCAAGTGTGTAGATGTCCAATACCACTACGTAGCCGTCTTTCTGTGACCATGTTGCTGTTGTTCACAGACAGCGGGAACAATTTGAATGACCTCTGTGTTTTAGGGGTCATTTCTTAGGAATTCCGTCTCTGGAGATTGTAGCACCATTGTGCGGGCAACTAAAAAAAAGAAAAAAACCCACACACAATGTGCTGACAGATCACTGAGCCATAACTTCCTTTCTGCAATTACTGTATGCCCCTGCATATATGCATTCTGTGTGGATTCAATTGTAGCTGCATACATGCATATTTTCTTTCTTTCTTTTTTTTTTTTTTTAGGATTGCACAAAGATTGCAACCATCATCTGGGAGTTAAAAAAAAATTACATCTATTTTCCTGCTTTGCTTTGATGCAAAAGTAAGCTTCAATTTTGGATGTTTGGGGTACATTGCGGGGTATTGTGAAAGGAGCCAAATGACTCCCTGATCGATTGTAGTAGTCTCCTGGCTTTAGGGAGGGGATTTCCGAGAAGGGATATATGAATCAGACTTTTAGAGGAGGAGGAACAGAAAACATCCCTACATTAGATGGATGGCTGGTAGACTTCAAAGCATTGTTGCACTATGTTTTTCACTTCGGTGGGAGGCCTTTCATGTGCTAAAGTCGCTCTGGTGTGTGAAGTGTGTGTTTGTGTGCATGTGCAAATGCTTGTGGGTATTTGTGGATTGGTCTCGGCCTCTAGGTGCAAGCTACCCCCGTTTTTACCTGAGGAAGGGAATCTAAGTAGGGGCAGGTGGAGGAAAAGGTTGAGAAACTACATTAGAAGAAAGAAGCCTCTCCATCTATTAACGAAGTTAAATTATTATTAAAAAAATGACGCTGGGAAAATGAAACAGAATGTAATTCGAGTCTAGAAATTTGTGTATTTATTTCCAGGCTAGAAATGCTGCACATAAGAGGGGTTACACTATATTCTGTTGAATCAGGAAGATTAGCGACGTATCCACAGTCTGGTGTTGGACCAGAAGTTTAGGGATGCTTGTTTTTATTTAGATTTTTTGAGAAAATCTCATAATTAAGAAATCAAATACATATATATAATTGATTATATTATCAAAACACATTTTTAGCTCGATGCACCGTGCGAGAAGTTGGCTGGTGTTGTCTCCAAAGTACTTCAATGAACTGATATAGAAGATGAAAATATGGATGGACTCCAACAGCTGTTAACAATAATATCTTGTAATGCGAGGAACATGAAGGAGTCTGCCATTCAACCATAAATTGCTACTCGGCGTGAGACGTGTGGCCTGAGAGAAAAACCCCTGGTGTAACTTAAAAAGCCAGAAAACGGCAAGGGTAGAGCAGAGCAGTGCATAAAGGTCGCAGAAATATGGAGAACGAAAATTTAGCCGACACTGGTGGAAAGGAAAAGAAAAGAAGAAACAGCAGGAATGCGGGAGACGGGAAAAAGAGCAAAGCCAGGGGAGAGCGTCAGCACAACAGGGACACTGGCAGGCTGAAGCTTGAGGGAGCAGCAGTGATTGGTGTGGACCACCCATCTGGACTGGCCGAGCGCCTGGGCTGGCGGGACCGCTCTCTGCCCGCTTGAACCGGGTACATGCATGAGTGGGGGAGCAAAGAGACAGGGGTCCTGTGTGTGAACTCTGACAGATGAAACAAAGTACTGGAAACACTGAATATGTCAATGGAAAACACACACGCTATCACCAGCAACCTGCGCATAAGGAAAAAGACTGGTCAAAATGAAAGCAGCAGTTTACAATGTGACCATCATTTATCAGAGTTTATGTAGACTTCATTATTCGGTGCGTGTAAAAAAAAAAGCCAAATCAATTAAAATCAATTAATTTTTGAGACTGACCGCACAAATTCCAATTCCAAATTTTCTTATTTACCTCTTTTGACCCACGACTTCATGAAGGGCTTTACAGTGTACTGGAAATAGAATTAGATAATCAAATAAAGCTGCTGTTCAAAATTTGGTTTTATATGTGGCCTGATACAATGATCAATGCGGGAACAACAGTCTTACTGTTTCTCTTGCTTTCCCATTGAAAAGCCGGACTTTGACCAGGTAATATATGGTGAAGTATTCAAATTCCAAGTGGTTGGTGAAGATTGTTGGCTTTCCCTTATTCGTTTCTTCGACAAAAATACAATATAGACCACTTTTTGATGTTCCCTTTAATTTTTTTTTTCTTCTTTAAACTTTTAAGGGCTGAAATGCCTAATATTTGTGATCACATGTCCAGAGATGTTTCCCCCAAACCCCTGCTGATATGAAAGGGTGATCATATAGGATAATAGGATTAGGTAGATAGCCCCCCCCCCCTAAATGCTTCACATTGTAGTCTTTAGTGTTTCACAGTGGACAAAGCTCGAACCAAACCAAACACACACACATCACCACCTGTCCACCTCCGCCAACACCAAGCGTTCTCAGAAAAGCGGAGATCAAACCATCAGAGTGTCGCGGTAATTGACACGCAGAACAAAAACACGGGCCACTTTTGCTTAAAACATGTCATAATCCCTCAAGGTGGGGCAGCGGGAGGGGTGGAGGGGGCGCTTTCAAGGCCACCAGGAAAGCTATTCACAGCACCCAGAAACATGGCGAGACCTCCGGGAAGGACATGCTGAGGGGTCCGCATGAGACCTGGCGTGACGCTTCTGAGAAGAAAGGTGACTCCAAATGAACGGGATCATGTTATCCTTGCTTTCATCAATACATGTGAAAACACCACCTTAGAGGGGAGATGACAAGTGTGCTCCGACTGGAACTAGAATGACGGTTTGCGGATTGAAGCTTTCCTCAGTGTTTAGTGTCGGTGTGTTGTTCAAGCATGATAGAGCGATCAAAATGGAAGAAAAAAGTCGAATCTAAAGGAGAAATGGCCACGTGAATTTCTCAGTAGTATATGCACGTTTAGCTTAGACAGTGACGTCTGATTGCATCGTTTCTTAGTTTTGGGGGGGAACTGCTTTTGCAAAAACAAATCTGAAAAAAAAGAAGGAATAGTCGCCAGATTTTGCCAGAACGTTGATTCATGCGACTGTAAAACTGCGAATTGACAAACTAGGAAAAAGTTCAAATTACGTACAGTTATGGTAACGCCAGGTTTTGCAACTACATTATTCAATCTCTAAGTTCAGAGAAAATGAATATTTGTTGTCTGATCAAATAGATAATGTCAGCAGTCAATTGAGGTTGGAGAATTATTTTCCCTCTCAATGCTGGACTTCATCTTAATGAGACTGAGATTCATTCTGTACCTTTTTTTTTTCTTCTCCTTATCACTGGTTAAGATACAATTGCAAAGGCCTGATGACTCTAACCTTAAATCACCTCATCGGTTGACGTCCCAGTCGTTGGGCAATTTTGCTCGCTCAAGGTTCTCATTGTTCGACCGTTGTCTCCGGAGACTGTCTGAGGCACCAGACTGGACACTAATCTAGATGCTAGCATGCTTCCAAATTTAAATTCAAAACGTGATTTCCTTGTAAGTCCGACTGTCGTGCCTACTTTATGTTCACTACTTTGAAGCATCTGTTCTTGGAAAGTGCTTAAAATGTTCTTTAATAGTTACTTTAAACTACATTTTAACGTGTTTAGCAACTCCTCTTTATCAGTGACCACAGTCAGAATTTATTATCATATTAATTTGCATACCAGCTTTACAGACACACACACACACAAAATTCCATTTACATGCAGAAATGTTTCTTTATGTCTTGATGTGAAGTGATTATCTTTAGTGTGGATAAGATACAGCAGTAAAGTCATCAGTGACGTGGTAAAAGCCCATTGTTCGCTTGTTCTCAGTGTATTTAGAGACAATGACTGTTTAGTAATTATCCCAAGAGCCTGAGCCCCATCAAGCCATCTTCTCTTCAGTACCACTCTTATCTGTCCCCCACCTCTTTACATTTACGGCTTCGTTCCCCTTCACTATGATTGGGTTTGTGTCCTGTGGCACTGTTTTTGACTGTGGTCCTTCAGGCTTCAGACTTGGGCAGAAAGAGTTTGATTGTGACCATGTAAAGTGGCCTGTACCGTCTGGTAATAAAAGGATTTCTGATCTGTACCTATAGGACCACGTTGAAAAAAGACTTAGAGACAAGTAACACACATTGTGATGCAGAGTTGATGTCAAATACACAAAGTCTGAGTAACTAATTCCAAACTAATGGAACAATAATGAACATATTATTAAGACTTTTCTTGGCCTTGTTTTATCATCTTATCCTGTATTTTTAAAAGAAAAAAAGAAAGAAATAATGAAACCTGGACACTGAAATGACAATAAATGAAGCAAACGTGATCATTTGTTTTGTGTATATTGAAAAAGTACTTATCTGTTTCTACTCACATACAAACTGAAATGAAAAAAAGGCATTGATAGTTCATGAATAGAAAGCAAAAGCACATCAAAAACTGCTGACACAACAGTCTTCTAGCAATAATTAAAAAATAAATACTCAAAAAGGGAAAATATTAATGGTAAATGGATTTCACCTAAATAGCACTTCACACTGTTAATCACATTCACCCATTCACAAACCAATGGAGACGACTGCCTGCAAGATGCTCGAACCACCCATTGGGAGCAAGTTGGGGATCGATGTCTTGCTCAAGAACAGGGGGAGATAGGGAATCGAATCTACAACCTTTCGATTGAGAGACAACCACTATGGACCAAACCAATGATTGTTATTCGAGGAAATATCTTTGTTTATTTGTTAATATCAATTTATAGGTCAACATTTTTCCTTCTTCACGAACAAGACGTCGTTTTCAATGTAAAATTGAATCGGCAGATTTGTGGTCAAATCAATCACGCAGTGAGCGTCAATCACATCTAACCCTTGTGATCCATTGATGCTCTTTGTCGCTGCTGGACTACACTTCACCTTGTTCCGACGCCATCATGGCTGAACTGCATGCGCATAATACATCCATTCATCCATCCATTCAACTGTGGACATCACTGGGGTCCCCGACATACTCCATAACCTTTTATAAGATTAATGCAATGGATTGAGCAGGTGTCTGCCAAAATTCCATTCCCATTTAAACCTCCATACCAGCAGCCTAATCCTATTAGGCCCAATTGAGTGAAGTCGACAGTCTTTATCAGTTAAACTAAGTTCATGCACTAATAGGATTCAAAAGGGGGCAGAAAAGAAAAAAGAAGGTACAATGCGTGGAGTAGTAATAGTGCTGGTGTGTGGCTGGCCAACTGGACAATGTGCATTGGGGAGTATATAATCAGGGACTGATGTGGACTGTGTGCTGGGACCACTAGAAGCCTCCTGCAGAGTTTGGTGATATGTGTTTATAAGAAAGGGAGGGAGTAGGCTGGAGGTCTCCCTGGAGGCTGCATAAGCTGGGACAGTGAAACTGTGACAACTGTACTGCACACAGTCACGTGATGCGACTGTCTAAACTGCGACAGAGTAATAATTTTCAAAGTGGAAAAGGAAATGACTAAAGTTATGTGGTTTGAAGGCATTAAACAACTGACTGTGGGCGCATACGCCCCCATTCACTTATCCATGTCACAAGGATAATGTGATTTTTAAAAATGAAATCATGGTATGAGCAGGAATTGAGATTCACATGGGACGTAAGCGAGCGCAAGAGCTGCAGCTGAATGAACTTTCTTTTTTTTTTTTTTTTTTTTCTTTACGAGTCACAAAAGGTGAATTATCTACACTTCCCACCAAAACATCCTCGTATGAGGCTGGGAAGTTTTCTTCTGTAGATATGATCTGAAGAGTTCCCAAGACAAAAGACTGGAGGAAACACCAAAGCAGGCATTGAGTCCTTTCTGTTTTTGACTTGTGGCTACTATATGGTATTATCAAGACCCTTTGTCAATGACAAGACCCCCCTGCCCTCTTTGTCTCCGCTAAAAAACAAGATGAGAAATAGTGATAGGCAAACTTAACATCCCTTCAGACCGACACACACACACCAAATTAAGGAGGTCAGGACAGGACACGGTTTTTAGCCAATGGTGTCAGTGACAGAGACATGGCCTGGGGATCTTTCCTTTCAGGGCTGACAGTGGCCAGAGGTGCTGCAGGGGACTCCCTTTGAAGAAAACACATCCAAAGGGAGCCGAGAGACAAAAGATTAGCGCAGACTTTCAGTCATCTTACGTGACTTTATTTCTTGAATAACAAACGAGCAGCAATGGGGCCGAGGAGATTCTTGACGCATGAGTGGAGGTGCTAAAACACATATAATCATAATAGCATTGAGTTAACAGAGTCATGATTGTTTTATTATTTTATGAAGCAGAGTCTCTAATCACACTTGTACTTTACAGACATTTTGGTATCCCGTTTTGTTTTGATCTCCTGTTTTCAGTTAAGTGTTTGTCTTTATTATAGTTGTTTTTTTTTATCTATGTTAAAACTGGCTCACACCCAGAAAATATCCAAAGTTTGCTTTAAAGTATCAAGTGCAAATAACCGCAACAAGCAGTATTATTCTACAAATGAATGGGTGCTTGCATGCTAATCAATGTAAAAAGAGATACTGTAATTTTATTGGCATTTACGATCAATTTTTCTTGGATGTATAATTGTCATAAAAAAAGCCATAAAGTATTCGGGGGGAGGGGGGGGGTGTGTCTATGAAACCATAATCATGTGCTTAAAGTCTACAGCTCCTTCATTTTTCTCAAGCAATTTGAGATTTACACAAAGAAAATCTAAAGTTCGATTTTTTCCTAAATCCCTACAGACCTTTCAGTTCCTACGTTCCTAAACTTCAAAATTTTTTCTTCCTGACCTTTACCTTCTTGTATTTCATAGTGCATTATGTTGTGCTTCAAGAAAGTATTTAGAAATGTGATACACATCTGCACAGCCATCAGAAGAATGACATTCTAAATTGACTGATGAGTAATTAGACCATTACTCCCCATAATCGTGTTAAAGAGGGGTTGTCTTCCTCAACATCAAGTAATGAGATTTCATATCTCCCTTTCTTCTGATAACACCCACAGATCTGCATTGTTCCCTTTATTTGTGTCCTTCCTAAATGTCAAACGTTTTCATTCCGAGAAAGGCTGCACAATGTGGAGAACAGAGGCGACCGACTTCCGGACGAGAGAAACACATAAATACCTTTGTCTGTTATGTGCATGTTCCCAAAGCAAATACATTTGGGATATTTTGCAAACGTGTAGGAGCCGCAAAACGGTCACTCTGAAGCTGAGCAATGTGTGTCCAATGGCCCGTTAAAACGGGCTCTCCAGAGGTGGTTCTTCACAGAACTTCAACAAGTGCTTTAAACGAAGGACAAAATTCAGTCAGAAATAAGACTATATACAGTGTGGTTGAGTATCGGTTATTTTAGAAAGAAAATGTCATTGATTTGAGTAAGAGGTTTTAACAAAGTGTGCTAATTTGCTTTCTTGCCAAGTGTTAGGTAAGAAGATTGAAGTTCTTTGATTGTGAAGCGAGCAGTCAGCCGGTAAGCTCAGCTTAGCCGAAAGACTGGAAACAGAGTAAAGAGCTAGCATGACTCAGTTCAGAGAGAGAGAGAGAGAGAGAGAAAAAAAGAAACAATTTAATGAAAAGAAGAAATGCCTTCTAAGAATTGTAAAGCTTTATAAGCTACAAGTTTTCATTCAGGACGAATTTTTTTTTTTAATGAAATATGAAAAATCGGACTCACAACTTGACTCATGCAGAATTAAAATACCTAAATGGCGTGGATATTTACAAAGAAAGATAAATCACTCAATAATGTTCTTGTTTTTATCTGGTAAGTGTGAAAATGTTGTGTTCAAAGACCCGTGATAATGATTCACCTGAGAAAACCTTAACTGGTTCACCTCAAATACCATGTATTTGTTTGTGTGTACGTTTGTCTGCGGGACACATTCCAGTGATGTAGTCTGGTCTGTGAACAGCCAGGAGGGGCAGAGATACAGCGTAGGACAAAAGGGAGGGGGGGGGGGGGGAAGAAGAAAAAAAAAATCAAAGAATTGGAATAATTGGCATAATTCAAGGTGGCTGGGCACAGTCAGGGGGAGTGTCAGTGTTGGGCGAATCTTTTGCCATCCTCAAAGAGAGACGGTCTGCACAATTAGCCACACGAACTCTGACCCCGCTCAGAATAATTAATGAATAACAGAGGGGATAAAGACAAAAGGCGCAGAGCGGTCTGGTTGAGTGGTGAGCGAGGGTAATACATCAAAGAATGCCGTTAATTGGCCCTGTGGCTTTCATTCTTTGCCCTATTTCTTTCAATTCATTGACTCAAAATAATGGGTTCAGGTTCATTATCAACAGGTCGTAAGCCCTGGGAGTGCCAAAATTCAACAGGAGAGTCAGGGGTGTGTGTCTGTGTGTGTGTGTGTGTGTGTGTGTGTGTGTGTGTGTGTGTGTGTGTGTGTGTGTGTGTGTGTGTGTGTGTGTCTACACTTGATAGTCCATGTGTACAGAAATGTGTGTAATGGCTTAGCTTTTGCCTGGCCCCCCAAGTCCTGACAACATCAAGTCCACACAGGGAAAACTAAGAGTTGTACGGCCGAGGAGAGAGAAACAGGCCGCCATATTCTTTTTTTAATTTATTTTTTTCAAAGATTCCTTCAGTCGAGCTCAGAAGAAGCCAAAATTGGGTGTTTGTCAGTGCCGTCACAATGCTGGAATATAACTGGTACGGGCAGGTAAGTGAAAGCAACACCGATATTTCTACTCTGGCGAAGGGACGCTTTCACTCGTGTGCACCTGCTGATGGATCGGCATGATTGATCGACCAAAGCTCCCAGGGCTGCTGATGTCAATAATCGTTGTATGGAAATCAAATAACAATCAGACATGAACAAGATTATCGTGTTTATCCCACAAACGACATCAAACGAGGCTAAATCACGTCACTGCGAATTATCAGAGATCTTCAGTTGGAATCTCCGCTACTTGGAATCACTTAATTTACAATATCATTAGGTTACACATCTACATTGATGCCCATGACAAAGAAATCTGTTATTTCAGATCATTTGCTCTGAAAGGACCTTGATAACTACGTTACAAGTCAGATTATGCATGGATCATGGTTACCTCACAATCTAGATATTTATGAATGCTCATTTATAAAAGATGCGTTTTATTTATTTTTAATTTTTTTGCAAAACTTATGAGAAACTCTCTTTAGATCGTTAAAATCAAGGGGTAATTTTCTATTGAATGATGATTTGATCTATTCAACTTTGCTGGAGTCAGTGTCTGCTGCACTCAAGTTTCCTCAATTGGAAAATGCCAAATCAAAGTTACATATACATATTTGTATATATTTGTGGGATGTTACCACACAGGCTATGTTGTGTGACAGTCATTCATGTTTCAAATTGGACAGCTGCTAAGTTCCAGTTTTACTTTTACAATTTTCCCACAAACTCCAACGACTTTTAACTTAAAATAACCAACACACATAACACTGTTATGGTAAGTTCCCTGCACACTTGCGAATGCATCAATGCAAACAGCGAAGCTTCACTGTGAAAACTTTTGAAAATCACTTTTATGCTCCGATATGCAAAAAGCGGAAAACACATGAAGGAGCAGGGAGGGTTTCAGAGGGAAGTTAATTCAATTGCCACAACTTCTCCTGCTCAGAACACGTGATTTTATAAGGAAAACACTGCTGCGTGTATCTCGCTCAAAATATTCCAGCCATCCTCTCGGCTGACTGAAGCTCAGTCTTTTTTCCTCAATACGAGTGATTTAATTGGCACACGGAAGGTTTCCCATACCTGGGTGAGCCATGTCAAACAATTAATACCCCGAAATACGCCTTTTAAGTGACTCTTTTGGTCCCCGGGCCTCCCAGTTGTGATGAAAAGATTGGTGTCGTCTCACGTTAGCCTCGCACAGGTGCCTTCTTCTGCCTACACATCAGATCATTAACATCCCCAGAGAAGCTGATATTGGAAATGAGACAGCCACACGGTGAGGGTGTGATATCGGGCACAGAACAGAAAGAAGAAGGCAAGGGTACAAAAGAGGGGGAAGAAAAAAAAAAAGAAAAAAAAGAGGGAAGAATGAATGGAGACCATTTGCTTTGGCGGAGCTCGGTTTAAAATGCTTACACACGCACGCACATTAATGCCGTGTTAACTTTCCTCGGAGAGTTCAAACACATTAAAGATCAAAGTATTTACGTTACTAACTGCAAATCCTATTCGGATTTTCTCCACATTTCACATAACTTTTTTTTTAATTCCCAGTTTTTTTTCTTTTTTAAGCACAGTTGGTTGAATGAACTACGGTTGGAAACGCTTAGCTTCGAGATCTAAACAGAAATACCCTGTGATTCATTATCGCCAATCGCGTCACGGTGGTGTAGTTTTTAGAGCGCTGTCTCACAGTGAGACATCCCCAGTTTGAGTCTGGTAAAGGGCCAGTCTGTGTGGAGTTTTCAAGTTTCTTCCCCTGCATGCATGGGTTTTTGGTTTTATTTCCAACAGTCGCCTAGAGGTGTGAATATGTGGGATGTTTCTTTGTTCTGTGATGAAAACTGTCCTGCACCCTGCCTTTGCGACAGTCTTTGTTGGATTACCGCATGCCTTAGTGCCGTGGAGGGGAGGGTCGTGTCGGTCAAATACGACAATGCGACAGTGATCAGGCGTGTCTGAAAACATGCAATCACAACAAGGTTTCACGGTCCATTTTGGTTCTTTGGGGAGATTTGTCCTTGCAAAGACTTCACAGACGGCAGGGGGAAAAAAAACAAAAAACAGAGCAAAGCACCATTCGTTTTAGTTCATACAAGCATTATCAACACATAAGTCGAATAAATGCAACACATGCTTGGACATGGGCACTGGTGGGAGCAGAAGAGAGCAAGGAGAACACACTAACTCCAGCGCATGCACGGATTTCAGACAGCATGCTTTGATTCAGCTCACAGGAATGGCAATATAATAGAAATATTGTTTACATTATTTACTTACATCTGATTTTTATCCCACAGAATGAGTTATGGGGACTAAATCCTTCCTGTATTGAAATATTGACAGATTTTGGGTTATCTATTGAGTGAAATACATCATTTAAAGAATCTTTTCTTTTTTTTTTGTTAGACAAACAAATGAGACACAACCTATTATTCAAAGCAGAGTGAATTCCTGTTCTGGAAATAAGTGGTAAAAACCCTTTAAAAGAGACGCATTAGGGCGGTCGTGACAACATTAAAATGGAAAAATACAAAAATGCTAAGGTTTCCCATTGCATTACAGCTCTTATTTAATTTCTAAGGACAATAATCATGCGTCATTCTGCAAAAGCTAACTTTTTCTGTGCGTTTTTAAACTTGTCCCCCACAACAACACAGCATTTGTCTTAATGTGAGATCGAGTGCTTCACAAAAAGAACATAAAACACACAAAGTATACCATCAATAAGTGAAATGTCATAATACAGGATTGCAGTGATGGGGACATCAAACGGACACACACACACACACACACACCATTAAAACCCTTTGCAAAAAGAGGGGTGCTACTTTCAAAACATTTAAAAGGTCCTACTTTTATAACTTTAAGTGTAACGTGTAAAAATCAAGGCAAATTATCTGATGTCTTGGGAGAAGCAACTTTGTTGTCTTATGAAAGCCTAACCCACTATGTAACCATACACACTGTATCGTGAAGCAGTATTGTATACTTAGAAGCCTTAAGAATTAAAACCATTTTCCAGAGTAACTCAACAGAGTAGGTTCATATAAGCAGATATAAAAATGGTTGAAGGTCCCTGTGACAGGCTGGCGACCCTTCCAGGGTGTGTCCTGCCCTCGCCCACAGTATGCTGGGAATGGCTCCAGCGCCCCACGGCCCTGAACTGGATAAGCGGGAAAGAAGATGGATGGATGGATGAAAAAAAGGTTCAAGTCATTCAAGTCAAAAGTTGGTGAACTTTTAGCTTTCGGTAATCCTTATTTGATAAAAGGCTGACATGTGCAGTGAAGGAGGTGCATTGTTGTCTACAAAAGAAAGGTTGGCAGTGACTATGTGACACGCTTGGCGCTGGCAGTACCTAAATGATGGGGAATAGAAATTGAACTCAGGCAAAGCTAATTACTCAATTTACCCCAGACGAGCAACTGGAGTGATGTGAGAGGGCAGCTGGGGGAGTAACCCAATCAAACAGGGAGGAAAGTAGATTTAGGAAGTAAAAATAATAATGATTTCATTCAAAATAGGGGAGAAAAAAAGAAAAGCGGACGTCCGTATCCTCCCTGCACGTAGTCGGGCTGAATACTTGAAGTGAAAAGTTGCGAATATTGTGTCAGACTTTCTCACGTCATTGGCCAGCAGAGATCCCAGTCTTTACGGGAATGAGGATATTAAGCTTGATGGGTGGTGATGTGAAGTAAAGGCAGATCAGTATCTGCACGCTGCTTGCACTTCCTTTTTATTTCTTCTTCCTGTCTTGCTGAGAAGAAACGCACTGGTACTCCTCCCTCCGTCACAGCAGCTTATTCGTTCAAACGGCAGGGACACAAAGATAGCTAGACAGAGCAAACAAACAGCCCTTTGTCTGCAGCACAAACCATATATTATTAGTTCGGGTAAGGTCAAAGTTGATTTAATTTTCTGCTTAGTTCTCATTAAACAGCTATTGCATTATTTAATTTCCCACAATCAAGTTAAGGACTGGGGGTGGAGGGTTGACTAATCAATATATGTCTACCAAAAAGCTTTTGAAAAGTGGACTGCAAATTTAGCCCACAAATGCACTCTATTTTCGCGGGGGACAGTGGGATTTTCTTTTTGATGCCATGTTAGACTTCAAAGGTCCACAGAGCTGCACCGAAACATGACGCATTTCGATCTTTCAGGCAAAGATCTCACTTCTGGTGAATTGCTATTGATCTTTCTAGTTTTGTATGAGAATCTTTGGTTTTTTTTGCTTTTTCACGAAATATAAAAACTACAACAAGACTCTCTGCATCCTGAGGTGAAGTTGAAGTAACACAGGAACTGCTGCAGTATTAGATCCATTCATCATCTATAGCACTTTACCTTTAATAATGACATACAAACACTCTTTTCATACCTTATGGACAGATTAAAATAACCATTTTAACTCAAAGACATGTTGAGAACTATAGTAGGAAAGTGGAGTATCGTGAGAAAACTCACATACACATGGGGAGGACATGCACAGTCACACAGAAAGGCTTCTACCCAGAGATGACTCGCTGTGAAGTGAGTGGACTAACCACTACACTGTAGTGCAGCCCCTAATATGATTTCTTTTTTTTTTGACATGTTGACAACCATAAGAAAAGCCTGCGGCCTACACAAGTGTGTCAGGACCCGACTGCCAACCACTGCAAGGCACATCTACATAATGGACTCGCATCAACCCGTTGCATGCATCGTGAAGCGTGTTTGACTACCTACAGTACATGCCCATGTGCGGACTTCCTACACGGGAGACAAAAGGAAAATTATGGCAAGTCGTAAAGGGAATGACAGCAGACAGAGCTTGTTCTTAAAACTCGGAACGTGAAGAGAAAAAAAAAAAAGGGGGAAACAGTTCAGTTAATGTCAGTGGTGACTTACTGTTACTGTCAGGAATAATGACGATGTGTTCCAACACAGCGGCATCTCTGTGAAACAGGTGATAGGCGTGTACTTCACAAGAAAGTATGAACAAGCTACTGGGGATAATGGTTATCTAACGCAATATAATGCAGTTGAGTTTTTCCCATGCTAATATGGCTGATGTATTCCCGACATGAGCAGTCACAGAGGTCTAATATTACTTTTACGTCACGCTGTCAAATGTTTCCATAGCAAATGGGTCAGTCGGTATTAGCTTACCTATTACAAGATTAAAAACTTGCGACAACGGCTTTCCTCGAATAGTTTTCCAAGAATATTCTGGTTTGTAATACAGATTTCCATTATTGACTCTTCTCCTTACTCTCTGTTTCCAAGTGGAACATCACCTGAACTATATTAGACATTTTATTTGATATGTTACACGAGGAACAAGTCTTTCCAGAAGCTCATCTGAATTGTTTTATTGCAATGATTTGATAAGGGTTTAGATTAAGTTGTGGAGCTGCTTACGTAATATACAATGATACGAGCTGGCATTGGCTTTCAAGGTCAAGTTTTGAATGAAGACTTTTTTTTTTAAACAAAATGTGGATATTAATTCAGATTTATGTGCTCCTCGATCATCTCGACTGCTGTTATATCAAACAACAGCTCTTTTTATCTTCTGCTATCTGTAGCTTGTAAATGTTAACACTATTGTAATGACAGTTCGGACACGTTTTACTTTCAGGTGTTTCTACACAAATCCGTCAAAAATGATTCAAATAAAAAAACACAAACACAAAAAAAAAGAAAAACAAAAAAACCTGCTGATTTCTGCTCCTGCATGAGAATTTGTGAATATCTGATGTCAGTCAGCCCGGCGTAGACGCGGTTCCCAGCCGTCCTCTTTTCAGCTCCAGACAGACAGACAGGTGGTTCAGAGGACAGAGAGTCTGAGCGGAGGTCGGAGACTGTGCCGAGCGAACAGATCAAACGCCTCGGTAGCACTTACTTCTACCCACATTGCTCCGTGAGGGCTCCCAGTAACAGGCCAACCGAAGTACAGTTAGAAGTTGTTTTCAGACTACATTGAGAAGTTAAAATAAAAAGACCCGCCTCGAACCACATCATGTGCATAACTGTGATTGTACTTCCTCTTACCGGTGATAGTTGGAGCTCACCGGGACTTCTTTCACTCGCTGCCAAAGTGAGATTAAAGATTACACTTCTGCTTTCCGACATCATTCGGTGAAGCAGCGCTGCACACCGGACCGTCCCGTTCGAGCTCAGTGGACAGTGAGGGTCCAGAATGAGATTGAGCTTTAAGAACAACACACAGCAGTTTACCCTCCTTTCCTTTTTTTGTCAATAGCATTACACTGTCCTACAAAGAAGACGGCAAAACGCAAAGTACACTGAAGGTTTGACTGATTCTGGAATGAACTTACACCAGGCTGACGCCGCACTAGAGAATATAGGACATTTAGAGGAAATGTGGTTGAAAACAACGTTAGTAGTGAGAAGTGAAAGGTGCAGATGGAAGGAAAGGCAGAAACCAAAGATCAACCTGTTAGTATTGAACATGCTTTGACCTAAACTTTTCAAAAGTGCTTCTCATCAGGCTACAGGAATAAAACTAGAAAGGTCATGACAGAATGAAGAATAATAATGATAAAGATGGCATTGGCAGGACAGAATCATACACACCCACTTAAACACTACAAATACACATACTGGTATGATGAATTTCAGATGAGAGGTGATTAAATAATGAGAGGAGGATTGGTTTGCACTCGTTCTGAGAGTATCCTCAGTTTAATTCAGGGTTGGAGGGCCTTTGTATGCATGTATGCTTGTGCCCAAAGCAACTATAAGTTGGATGAATGCTTATGAAAAGAATAATACAAAGAACAAGAATAATGGAGGATGTACAAGGAGAAGGAAATTGCTTGATATTATTAAAATGGGTAATAATGCAGCACATGAGCGCATCAGAGTGTTTTCTGATAAATACCGGCCAATCATAAAAAAGCATGAACACTCCAGAAAGAACAACATAACTTGCATTTTGTTTGCCAAAGTATACCTCGCGTATTGAACCTTCTTTTGACCGACAGTACTACATGCCAGAGGTTACAGTATAAACAATTAGTGACAGACTGGACATACTTATTCGTTTAGGTAGCAAACTGTACATGCAGGCCCACAATGAGACATTGAGAAGGACAAGTATGAAGCGAAGTTGCATAAGTGCTTGTGTGTGTGTGTGCGTCTCAGAGACACAGTGTGTGTGTTCATGTATGCAGGCATGCAGAGGGTCAACAGCCTCCCAGGTGTTCCTGTGAACAGGTTCCTTTTCACTGCCCGCAGATGTGATGTACACTAACTGATTTAGCAGCAAAAATCATGTTATTCCATTTCGAGTAATTACATCTGCTCATGAACGAGAAGGCAGGCTGCATTGCACCAGTGTGTCGTCCCTAAGTGTTTAAAGTGAGTTCAAGGGTTTATCTGTGAATTGTAAAAACAAAAAAAGCTAAACAAAAAAAAAAAGGGTGAGAGAGAGAGAGAGAGAGAGAGAGAGAGAGAGAGAGAGAGAGAGAGAGAAGAAAAAGAAAAGAAAAGATACATAGAGTATTATCCATACACTCATTCGCTGATTTTCTACGCTGGTTAATGTAACTCAGTGTAGCAGGCGTTGATCCCAGTTGAACTCAGGTTACATCTTTGACAAAGTCAACCGTCAATCACATGACAAAGACAAATTTGAATCACCAATTAGTTTCAAATGTATTTTTTTGGACGTTTAGAGGAAATTCCCAAGGCCCAGCCGGACTACACCTCTGAATGTTCTCATAATAATGCTGATGCTCGAGGGTCCTTTCTGCATCATTAAATGTATGTGTGTGCAGAATTCTGTTTGCTGTATTTACAAAGTATAACTGTGAGGCAGATCTAGTTACTCAGACCGCCTTATTGGAATATAATAAATAATAGCACATACATTTATATATGGGACAATTAAACAACTATGACCCTATAACAAGTGGCTGTTTTTGTGTTTTCCGCCAGAACTGGGGTTTTAAGGACTAACGGTGCTGAACAAATATTTAATGACACAGGACATTGAAATTCTCTCTGAGACTCTTGTTTTTAGTGATAGATTTAATATTGAAGTTTCAAGATTGTTTTAGTTATAGCGCCACTCGCAGCCTCCATTTCACTTTACAGCAGGGTTTCTTTACATTAACTGCACATTTTAATTATTTTTACAGCACTGCCCAAGTAAGGCATTTTCATAAACTCAATATTTCATCAAGGTAACAAGCACACACGGTTTCACACAGTCCGCACACAGTTTCACGTGTAATCCAGTTAAAATAGCCGTAATATTTAATTCATATGTGAATCATTAAAAGTGCAGTGGTGCTGTGTCCATTATGCATTCCTTTTCTAGCAGGATAAAACAGTCCTCAGATGTGGGAGCTGCACTTTGAAGTGTTGTCTCAGAAGCAGGCCAGGTCTTACAGGAAGTCCCTGATGTTTAAAACATGCCATGCAGGGGGACTAACAAAGGTGAGCATTTGTGGCTTGCCCCGAGATGAGCCAAAAATGGCCAGCCAGGAATTTGGGTGGATCTGATAGAGTGTACGCACAGCGAACATCAAATAAACAAAAAAAGTAGACAAATATCCACATGGGGTGATGGTGAAGTTGCAAAGAAGGGAGAGAAAACACCCCCCCACACCCACACCCACACACACACACACACTCACACACTTTCAGTGTTTCAGTGTAACTGACAGAGATACATAATAGTACATAATACATCCTTATTGTTTATTATCTGCTAATATAGTTGTAAGAATAGGATTCTCAGTGTTATAAAATCACTTATCAAGTGTTTCCATGTTACGTTTTCCTTTAAAACTTTATTTAACTTTATTGGCGCTTGATTTAAAGTTAATTAGTGGGATTCCATTTGTTGTGATGGATTCAATTTCCTTTGATTCTCAAGGCTGCTGAATGAGTCAAATGTTTATTAGATTGGATCAAGAGAGAATCTTGAGTTGTAAACCCTCACCTTCCCCTACAGTCATGAAATCATGGATACAAGCGGAAATAAGAGTGAGGAGCTCGGCCATCTGGGAGATACTGAAAGTTGAATTGCTATACTTTAACATAGAAAGCAGCCAGCTGAGGTGGAAGTCACTTTCTATTGGAGGTCTAATAGACACATCCAACCAGGAGGATTCTTTACTCTCCATACTGCCACACTGACCAGATGTGGACCTACATGGGTGCTGTGGAGAGTGAAGCTAGGCCAGCTGTAGTGTCATGCAGTAATGAATGAATATTGACTAGAATAAATGACAACACAGACACATTTTGAAGGTCATAGTAAGGCTTTGTCAATAACAATAGGATTTGTCAGATTGTTTTGATTGCTGTATAGTTTCACAGTGTTTGAGTGGAGGGACATTCACCAGGAGTTAATCTGCTGAACAACCCCTGTCGGTTTGTGATAGCAGAAATGCAGTTTAAGACATGCAGCACTCGAAGACAGCCATATTTTGGAAAGTTAAAACTTTTGTTGGTGAAAGCCTTGCAGAAAAACAAAACACTTTTTTTTTTGACTGTTTTGACTTTGTGAACCTTTTTTTTTTTTTTTTTTTTTTTTAACTTATCGAGTTGTTTATTACTTTCATAATAAAAGTCTGATTCAACAAGGGGGACTTTCAATGTTGGCTTTCAATTTTGCTGTGCATGGGACTTCTCCTTCTGGGAAGGGCTGTACTGGCCGCTGTTTTGGCCTGATAGTGACGGGGGGGTGGGGGGGTGGGGGTGACAAGTTCCGCTGAGTGTACAAGTGTGCTGCAGCCTATTTGCACACTTGCAGAGATTTCAGTGGCAAAAGTGTGACTGTAGATTTGGTGGTTGAAAAGCCTTCCAGGGGAAGTGGGTGTCATGAAGATAACCTGGGAGAATGTGCTGAGCTGGGCTGGATGTTCTGCAGGCAGGAAAGCACAGCGATCCACAAGCAGGAACTCACATTCTGTCAACTTATTACGCCGATGTACGCACACTCCCGAGCCTCCTAACTGCCATCTGTATTTCTGCCGCTGTCAGGTCTTTTCCTGACCAAAAACACTCACACAGGAAACGGCCCGTGCGGCTCCAAAATAAGCTGATGTGTCATGCCTTCCTTTCTGATATTTCTGCAAAACCTCAGGAAGGAGGCTGCAGCACCTCTCTTTTTCTTCCTCTTCTTCACCCCCTGTCTGGGTGTGAGACATTGCCAGGGCTGTGACAGTTGCACTTCTTCTGTAAGACTCTGTGGCTCCTGTGGTGGGAGACTGCCACTCTGGAGAGCCATGAGCCGCTGTTGTGTGGTCAAAGTGATCACCCTGACAGAGATCCAGCTTCTGCAGGTAGGAGCAACCACTTCTCTCAAAGCCACAGAAATCTGTGAAGGACCAGGCGCGAAGAGGCATATGCGTGTCTAACTATGGCTGCACGCTTGATAGACTGTGCGCCCTTAAGAAAAAAAAAAAAGAGAAGAAAAAAAAAAAGGCATGCACTTGCAACCAGAATAAATGAATAGCCACCGTGGAATGCAATTTTTTGTGATCAGTTCACTATCCCTGCCTTATCTTCCCACACATTTCGCAATCTAATGGGTGGTTACAGCTATTTACTGGTGAGCAGTCTCAGCAAAAAAATACAGTAAGCATGACTGTGGAGGCTTTTTTGTTCCACTTTCATCTTATCTCCAAAGATTCGAGATGAACAATTATCAAACATTGCAACTCTGCATTCTGGAAATATGTCAACTTGCCGTAAAAACTCAGCATTTTTTGCAGAAATGAATCCAAATCTCCTCCGAGGTTTTGTCCATCATATCTAAAACCAGCTAATGTCAACATCGCTCAGTGTTTCATAAGTTGTTGGATTTTTCTGAAGTGAAAGGAGAACTTGGGCAAGATTGAAACTGGGTTAGGGAAGGGCTTTTCTATTAAGAAGAAAACCTCTGCATGTCTGCTACGATGGGGATTTTAAAGCAAGAATGCAGTGGGACTAGAGACTGCAAGGTAAATGACGATTACGTGTATCTCACAAGTAAGTCCTGGGGAAATAATGCTTTAAGAAACACATCAAACTGGACTTTAAGTGATAACAGTTGGGTTGTGTGTTGGGTTTTGTGTCAGTTTGCCTTGTTTGTTTTGAAAGAAACTGTGAGCTTAGGTTATAATGTATACTTCTTGATTACGATTTGGATTTGAGATGGTTTCTTTTTTCAGTGTTTTTAAAAAAAGTGAAGGGACATTGAATTGAAAAAAAAAAAGAAAAAGACAAAGATGGTTTATGTGTCTCAACTCAGGGTGTAGTTTTGTTCTGACATATTTATTTGGCTGTTTAAATCTGCAGCTCATCTGATAAGACACGTTGATATCCTGTAACGGGACCTTCGAGGGGAACAAATACAGTGTATGTGATTTATGAATTTGTTTGACAACCTTGCCAACAAAAATGACATTCATAAAGCCAAGTAATTCAATAATCATCTGAGCCATCACAGCTTTGCTACAGGTTTGCATGCCAGCACTAATGACTGCAACTGTATATAAATAGAAATTGCCCCTGTGACCTCTTCCTTACCAGTAACGTGAAACACAGGCTCAAGTGTAGTAGCAGGTGCTGGTAGTCGTATTGAAAAGGAGGAAAAACCGATGTCTTGAAACATCCAAATGGTCACAACGATCTCAAACTGGAGCCTTGATGGATCCGATTCTTATCTCATTCCTGTCCCATGTGTATGGCGAGCACTGATAATCTTCACCATGTCCACTTCACACATGCACAGGGCAGCCATTGTGGAGCTTGGCCTTGGTGACTGAAGCACCATTACCTCTCAAATCTAATCAGATTCCCTTAAGTGGATAACAAGCGTGTCTCCGGCATTTACAGTAGTGAGAAGGCCGAAGTGAAACCAGGACAATCTGCTGTCACACAAAGCAGATGTGGTGTGTCGCAGTCATGGCATCCTTCTTGCCATCTGCAGTGGAAAGAAAAAGAAAAAAAAAAATGTTGATTGGCTAACAACTGGCATCTTGTTTGGCCTGGAGAAGTTGTATAAGCGCTCTCAGTCAGAATTGACAAGTTGAGTATTGTGATGAGCCTCTTCTTAGTTAGGTGGATGAGTGGTGAATAAGGCCGGCTCGTCTCGCTGACATGAGGAATGTAAATGCTGAGTTTTGGACCAATTGCAAAGTTGCTACAACTAAAAGTCTCTATGATTGAGAGACTGCTTTCCCAACATTTTATAATGCAGCATTATTGCAAAACTTGTAAAAGCCACTGTTTGATTGAATTCTATTTCTTGCCTTGCGTGCTCTCACAAAAATGACACCTGTCACCTGCTCAGGTCTATTTGCATCAGGTTTAATATGAGAACGTTTGAGAAGCAGATATTTTTACGGTCACGTTTCGCTTCCTCAGTCAGTTAAGTAACATTGCAGAGAGTCAACTGAATCCGCTGCTCCACCCGGACTGCAGCTTATCAGAGTATCTTGCAGGTCCAATTGATTATCTGTGGTCAGTCACAGAAAAAAAAGCATCCATTTAGCGAGGAAAAAAAAAAAAAAAAAAAAAAAACACTTCAGAAGAGCTCTTTTGAGCATTTGACCAGTGGATAGAAGGTATTTAGGGGGAAAGTGAGAAAAATCGGTGCTGTTAACCACCAGACAGGCATTCAAAAATCACTCCAAACATTTCTTATACCAAGAGCTCCCCAAAATACTCTGGAGGCCATAAACTAATAAGGCGAGTTACAACAGTGGACTCCTTTGTGAGCACCAGACAAGTAAGAAAGTTAGGCATTTAGGTGAGATGCTGTCTTTTCTGAAAATAGCTCGTATTTTACAATGAGAAAAAGCTCATAATAACTTTACTGCAGTTATTTAGTGGGAAACTGACAATACTTTACTATTTGTATTGAAACCAGTGAATGAATGAAAAGGCTTGGTTAAAAATGGCATTAGAAGAGTTATTTAAAACCCTCACTGGGGAACAAGGGTCAATTGTGCTGCCACAACCCCTGGAGCAGCCAGCAGAGGACTTTGGGAGGGGACGGCCGATTGGTCGGCCAAACAGAAAGGGGCGGTCCGAGCAAATTAGTGATAGACGTTAAAGGCAGATATCCTGCAGTGATCAAACCCCGGATGATCTGACAGTTTTGTGTTTGAAGTGATTATCATGCTACGCAACATAAAGGCTTACGCCCAGCTTTGGGCCTAATTAGTTCAGTTAGGGCCCTTTAAAAGTCACTGGTAGGGGACTGCAAGAGACAAACACTCACTGAGCAGTCATCAGATCAACAGGATAGCAGCAGCAGCAGCAGCAACAGACCTGGATGCCTGAGGTTGACCTGCTGCTACACCAGAAAAAAAAACAATCTGAAGATTATCTGCCTTTCTGAGAATGCCACACTTAAGTGACTGCAGTTACTACACAATGCGGGATGCAACCAGAGCTTCGAACGTAAGAACTGAGAGAAATGCTGCCTACTTTTAATAGTTTTAATTGTATTCTTGAAGTAACCGGACTGTTGTTTTTGTTTGTTTTTACAGTTGACTCCGCTCATATGGTGGATTTAATTGGCAAATACTAGTCAGGAATCAGCTTTATGCTACAATTAAATTTAAACAATCCTTCAAGTTATTTGACACACAGCCTGAGAATGAGTCCCATTCTCACAGAGAGATTTTCCTCAATTATAAATGTGACTTATTTATTTACTAAATGATGATCTACATAATTTATTACTATCTAGAGTTTGTCAACTATTAGTGCTTAAGCGACTAACACAAGAAAAAAAAAATCTATGTGTGTACTGCGTGAGAGACGGTCTCGGTGAAACAGACAGCTGTGCATGTCATCTGAGTCAGTCCTGTTTCAGCCGTATGATGAACGATGCGCAATCTCAGATTTGTTTTGGAATTTCTCGTCAACTAACTGAACTCCTGTGTTTTTCGTTCCCCCCCCCCCCCGACCCCTCTAGGTACAGAGCCACCTGGAGAGCTCAAAATTTCACCTCCACCAAAGCCCGAATCAGCCGGTAAAGCAGTACCTGACGCTGGGCTCCAAGCTGGCCTCCTCGGCTGGATCGGGCCACGCCGTGCCACATCCACACGCTCCCAGCCAGCCGCTGGGGACCGTGCCCATCATGAGGAACGGACACATGCCCGTCGTGAGCGATGGCAGCAACCCCAACAGCCCGGTCACCCTGCTCACAATGGCCAATCATGACAGCGAGGTGAGTGGAAGGAAAAAAAAAAAAAAAGAACAATGAATCATGAATATATGGAACTGAAATTGAGAAAACTCCAAATGGGGCCTTGTGGTGTCTGAAAGAGAATGAAATGACGACAAAAAAAATTGGAACCACAGGCTCCAGGATATACACATGGCCTGTGGGTCAAATGTTTTTGTGCATTTTACAACAGGCTTGAAATGTTTTCCTTTCATCACTGTTACATTCAAAACCTTATCCCCTGTTTATTTTTGTTTGCTTCAAAGAGATGGCCTATAATCACTCTTAAAATGTCTTTAACTATGAGCAATACATCATGGCTGGTACTTTGTGGAGATGGATAGTTGATATGCAGCATACTTCAGACGTTTAAACGACCAAATTTGTATCTACTGCGAGTCTGAATCTTGACGCATGCTCCTTCCAACTAATCATCTAAACAAAGTGATGCCATTATTGATCTTCTTCCCTCTCTGATGTGCTCATCAATAACTTCAGACATGCAGGCTCTGATTAAAGAATCCTTCCACAGAAGGAAACTAGTTTGGTAACAGATGCATGTTTTTCCTCGCCTCAGATCATGGCGATGCGAGAACTTGTCAGTTACTGGATCAATCTCTCAAAGGTCCCCCCACCCCCGCCCCCCACACTGTTTCATGTCTATTTTGGTTTGAATGATGAGATTTTAAAATACTTGGACAGGATTTAAATGCTGGTACAAACGTCCGTTTGTCCATAAGCACCCTGAAATTACTGTTTTCTTTTAGTTTCCAATGGATGAAGTTATCGATGACCTAATTAGTCTTGAATCCGGCTTCAACGATGGAGGCTTGGATTGCATGGAGCCTAACATCTTAATGCAAAGCAATGTAAGTATGATTCCCATCAACTCTTGCTTTAATGTTTGTGTCCTAATACTTTTTTGAAAAACCACAGAAAATGAACAGATGACTTTTGCCTTCGGAGGCTGAATGTGAGCTTTCTTTACCAAACCTTTTAGGCATGACGAGCTTGGGAAAAAGAGGACCTGACTCAGTCTGAGGTCAGCTTAAGTCCAGAGCTAAGTCAAAGTTCACTAGGGCTTAGCAACATTTGTCACATTACTAAAGAAGTTTACCAAAGCAGATTAAGTAAAAAAAAAAAAAAAAAAAAACATTAGCTGGACTTCAGGTGAGAGAGGAATTTAAAAACTGTAAGACTCAACCAAGAGGGAGAAGTTTGTTTGGAGAAAACATGAAGACACCTGAAGTTGTGTGGTTAGCAACATTATCAATTTGTCCATACATACATACAGAAAGATAAACTGGCACGGAGGAAAACACAAGAGAAACTGTGACAAGGAAGGAATGAGGGGGAGCGTACGATGAGCAGAGGAGGAGGAGGAGGGATGGGAAAAACCAGTCAGTTTCAAAAGAAGGCAGAAGCGCAACAGAAAGCCGAAGAGTGAGAGATTTTTGTTGGAGTGAGTTACTGAGCCATTGGATGGGGCTAATGCATGTACTCCCCATGGGCTTGTTCAGAAATGATACCATGCTTAAATGGATCAATTCATCCTAATTAGTCATACAGCGCGATGCATCACATCGTTTCGCCGTGTCAACACATTCAGGAACACAGACGGGAGAGGGATTGAAGTGATTACAATTGTGGTGGTTGGGGAATTGTTGCAATCTTTCATTTCGGATTTGCACGTTTAACCCCCTCCTCTTGTCCCACCGGCTCAGATGAGGGGAAAAAAAAAACATACACATGTGCAAACCAAACAGACTGTAGTAATCTGAAATGTCGGCATTTTTCTCTCACCCCCACCCTCTGAATCACATCTTGACGCGCAGCCTTATCGCATTCACCAGTCTAGTGGTTACATTTGACACACGTGTCATGGGTAAAATTGGCTGTGCGCATCTTGGATTCCACGGCGGCTTCTGTAGTATTTTCCCATAGATACACAAATGCGAATTAGACACACATGTGTGCCAGCACGCTAGATCTTGACATGTCCCTTCTCTGTGAAAAGAGGTTATTATTGCACAAGTGATGCATGCTTTCCCAGACGAGAAAGGACCGTAGGAAAACAGTTTTGCCTCTGTTCAAGCAGTTGACCCAACTAGCCTTTTCATCTAATGGGATGCTATTTTCAACACAGAGGACATCAGTGTTAGAGGCACTTTCAACTAGAGGGGTTTTGAAAATGTCCCATTAGGCTACTGGGCAGCAGCGAGTCTGGGTTGGGGGGGGGGGGGGGGGGGGTCATGAGTGAGGCTCATCTAGCCAGGTTACATCCTTGTTAAGTTGTTTTTACCCTTTGTCATGCATCCTGAGCGAGCACACTGAACATGGCGACCATTCAGGAGTGCTGCAAGAGGGTTTGTCCTAACCTGATGTGGCAGACGTGGGACTACAGCTCCCTGCTGGGAGATCCAGATACCCAGAAGCCTGGGGGCTGACAGCCTCCTCCACAAGGCTGTGATCACTCCACTTGCCTCTTGTGTCAGTCTTGTCACTGTGAAACAAAGCCACACAGCAGCTAAAAACAACTATTGGTTTGGCGACTTCTGCTAAAAGTGTGAAAGTCCTTTGTTTGAAATGTAAATGCGCTTCACCTCTGACGGACTCTTCCTCTTTCTTTCCCCTCTCTCTCTCCCCTCCAGGTATCCCTCAGTAGCAGCATGCTGGATGTCTATGGGGGTGAACAAGGTATGAACGCCCCTAATGGTGGAATGAGCCCCACATCTAACCCCACAAAGCTCACTGTAAAAAGGGAATACACAGGTATGAACGCATACCATAGTCTTGACAAAATAACTAAGCGAACAAACGCGTTTGAATATTAATCAATATTGACGTGAAAGTCATTCTTTTAGGAATTGAAGATGAGTGAAAGATAAAACTGCCAACTTGTCAGCAAACAATATAAACTAATGTAGCCATGAGTTCTGTTGGAGTACAAACCGTCTTGCTTGTTACTGATTTTCTCGTACTAGACCAAAAAAAATAAAGAAATGAAGGACCCTTCAGTGCATTTCAGACAAAAAATTACTAATAGATTCAGGAAATAGAAAGGATGTCTGATGAATTCTTCACTCCCTGGTGGGCAAATAAGTAAATTGCGATCTGTTTCGTTTGAGCAGTGGTCGGAGAGGACAATGGACTGTTACACAGAGCTGAAATGTTCTTGATTGAATCAACAGACAAATTGGGAAATCCAATCTCAGGACCCTCATTATGTAATTTGGAAGAACGTGAATGCAAATATGGATGCCCTGGCATTCTCGTTCTTCTCCGGGACAGATTCATGAATTTACTTAACTGTCTTAATTATAAATTAAGTAGTTTAAAAAGTGCCCACCACTTTTTTTTTTTTTTTTCCACAATGAGCTCCAGACATGCTGGAGGGGATAAACTGGGCTCAGTGTGTGCATGTGTTGTACGTGTGCGTGTAAGAGGGTCGAACTTGTGCCTGTGTTGTAGGCTAAAGCCTGGAAAGGTCACATTCTGACCCCGGCACTGCACTTCCCTCCAAGCAACTTGATTGTTCGTCTTCTGACTGGAGCTTCTGTGTTGTTTTGTTGTCTTTCAGTTTCTAAATGAGTGTGCGTTGCTAATCCATCCGTTCCCCTTTTGTGATTTATTTTTTTGACAGAACACGACACAAGGGTGATGGCCAAAGAGAGACAGAAAAAAGACAACCATAACTTGAGTAAGTGTCTCCGAGTGCCTTTCAACTCCCACAGTTTGTCATCTGAGAATGAGTTATATCTGGCCTTTAGCACAGTAACCAACAATGCTCTTTTTTCTTCTTCTTTGGCCCAGTTGAAAGAAGGCGAAGATACAACATCAACTACAGGATTAAGGAACTGGGGACACTCATACCAAAGTCGAATGACCCGTAAGTAGCAAAATTCTAAATATATTTACTGAACAATGCCCCAGCTCGGGCTTCCATTAATGCCACGGGAACAACTGCTTGAGCTTGTGCGGTGGCCAAGCGTATTAAATTCAAGGCACAAAGACCCTCAGAAACGTCGTTCATTGAATTCAAATGAGTGCTCAAGCATATTTCCGTCATATTTCAAGGGTGCACTTGAACTTCCATTGTCGTCTCCACTCTATGAGTTGTACATCCCTTTGCTGGGTCTCGGCAGTTCAGCTTAAAGCATGAATGATGAGGAAAGGGTCAAATGCAAAGAAGCGGGCCACACCATTTGAATCAAAGTTTGAAGCACAATTGGAACATTCAGATGGAGTGCGGGGACTGAATTGAAATCCAGCGGCCATCTTCCGCGGTTGAACTTTGCTTCAATTTTAAATGGAAGGTTAGCGTTGTCATCGTGCCATTAACACGGGATAAAAGAGATTATTAGCGCCGATCAGACCAACGTCTCACTCGTGTGGAAAAGGACAGTTTTACTACAGCTCCCCTGTCCTTTTTAAAAAAGTAATAACATCTGCAAAAGAATGACTTGCACTCTGGCACCTTTGAGTCCAATTCTCCATTTTTCTCCGCGCCTTCCTACTTAGCTCATTCTCCCTCACCTATTTTTACTCGAGGATTAATTTTACAGAACAAGGAGCTACAAGAATGGACTTTCCACATAGCTACTTAACTATTCTATTAAATTTCCCATTCTGTGTCCCCATGTAATGTCCAAGGATGAATAATTGCCCCGTGTAAATCGCCATTTCTTATACATATTATAAAAAGAGGGAAGAAACCTCTGTTGAAACTTTTTCCCCCCCATATTTTTTTCATTGCAGAGGATATTCTGCCCACATCAGGGGGTTCTGTGACAAAGGTTATCTTACTTTTTTTCTTCCTTTCTGCAGGGACATGCGGTGGAACAAAGGCACCATCCTGAAGGCCTCGGTGGAGTACATAAGGTGGCTGCAGAAGGAGCAGCAGCATGCTCGGGAGCTGGAGAGCCGGCAGAAGAAGCTGGAGCAGGCTAACAGGAGGCTGCTCCTCAGGATCCAGGTAATGCAATTCAATAGTCCCAATGAGTTTAGTGCATTTTCAGTACAAAATACAATAAAGTCGCCACAATAAAGGACAATAACTTTAACAGGAAAGCGACATGAATCATTCTAAATGCTGTTGTTTAAACAATAAAAGTCATATTTTTAGCACGAGCTTCAGGTAAAACATTTTTTTCCAATTCTTCATGTGTTCACATGGCAAAAATACAAATTTTACGATACTTCACTATGCTATTCCAAATGCTACAATTTTAGCTTTAAGACTGAATTAAGTCCCTATAAGGCATAAACTTTATTATTTATCATCACATTTTGAAACTACAGCTAATCAAAGATCCAATATCTCAATATCTTTAAGGATTTCCCACTGATAGTACCATCCAGTTGTCATTAGGCATTGAAATTCAAAGCTGTTTACAGAGTTGCAGAAGTAACTTTGTGACGCGTTCCAGTGAAGTTCAAATGTCCAGTTTGAAATTTTAGTAGAACAAGCAACATTTCTATTTGAAATGTGGAATAACCATTTTTTGAATTTTTAAAAAATTATATTCACACAATTTATTTAGCTTTTTTAACGATTTCATTAACTCCCATTGTTCTTATGGATTAAATCTCACAGTATTTTTTATTCAACAATGCATCCCCGCCACAACCACAACCACAACCACACACGAAACACGAAACACCGGGAACTAAGATGTAGTTTACAAAAGGTCCTTCGACTATTTCTACTGATGAGTAAAAACAACAAAGCAAATTACAAACATACTGATAGCACAAGTGGGAAATGGGCGTAATGACTAATATATGCATACAGGACAGTGCAAGGCTGCACAGTTTATCACAGTTTACGTCAATGATGAGAAGTGCAAAGACTGTAATCACCTTATGACCACCCAATCCAGGAATCAATGACCACCACTGACAATAAGAAGCCACGGAACAAAGGTCTAGGAGGGCTTAATGATGACTGTGATGGGTGCTGATCGTATGTTCTTACTTTAAAACCTCGAAAACCTAACCTCAGTATGTGGAGGAGGAGTGAAAAATAAGGTGTGGTGGTGACTGTCTCAGTCTCACTCCCTGTAAAAATTCCAAAGTAGTTTGCAAGAGAGGAAAGTACATTTTTACATACTTAATTCAGATAAAGGATGAGCGTTTATCTCACAAAAGTGTTCATAACCTCACATTTTATTTTTGCTTTGCATTCCAGGAACTTGAGATCCAAGCACGAGCACATGGACTCCCAAACATGGCCACAGCCTTGGGTACAGTCGAACTATCCTCCCACCTCCTCAAACAACAGCAGCAGCAGCAGCAGCAGCAACAGCAACAGCAGCAGCAGCAGCAGCAGCAGCAGCAGCAGCAGCAGCAGCAGCAGCAATCGCCTCCCCAGGCCCAGCAACCACAGCAGCCGCCCCTCTATCAGGAGGACCCCAACAGTGACTACCTCCAGAGGATAGCCGTGGTGGCCGGCGTGCCGTCCATCGCCACGGTCAGCGGGCCACAGGATCACATCGGCGGCGCCGACGCCTGCACCACGTTCTCCGACCCGCTGTCCCACTTCACAGACTTCTTCAACGTCACGCTCAAGGAGGAGCACCGGCTGGACGAGATCCTGATGGACGACCCGCTGTCGCCGTTCAGCACTGATCCGCTCCTCTCCGCCGGCTCCCCCGGAGCCGCGTCCAAGGACAGCAGCCGCAGGAGCAGCTTCAGCTCCGCCGAGGGTGACGACCTATAAGGGTTCCCTCTTCTGTGACTGACTCTTGTTATCACCTCACAGGGCTATAATCCCCCGTCCAAGTGGTGGAGGGCACACACAGAGAACCTTTAAAAGACTGATTGACAGTGGTGGGCTTACAGTTACAACCACTTCCAGGGTGGCAAGTAATTTAAATGACAGCTCACAGCCCTGACAGCACACCTCAAAGTGCCTCTTGTATATAAAGTGATCAGTTGTTGTTTATCAGGTGGGTGTCGGAGCTCAATTGTCTCAAAAAGCTGACATTTTCTAAAGCTCACTGGGCCCAGAAGTGTTCCCTGGACATCCCACCTATAGACTATTATCATGTTTCTCTGTCTCCCAGAAAGAGCAGAAACATCCTTGTAATAAAAAAGGGAGACATTTATGAGTACATAATGTAAATGACTACTGTTTTTTTTTAGTAAACACACTGTAAATATACAAAACAACCACTGAAAAATTGTCCTAAACTGTACTTTTTTTTTTTTTTTTTTAAGACGCAAATACCACTACTCCAGAAGAGAATTTTAACCATTTGCAGACAGTTGCATTGTATGATGTGCCTTATTTCAGTAAGATATGATGTGTAACTGATCGACTCACCTCAATGCTTAACATGTTCTTAGCTATGCCTTTTAAATGTCTTTTTAATGTTTTTGTTTCAAAAGAGGTTTTTTTTTTGTATTTATACATGTTCATTCCACATATTCATAAAAAGATATATATATTATATACATGTTGCCTTTATGAAATTTCTTTCCTCGCTGTTTTTTTTTGTCATCTTTGTCAAGCCAACACACTTGAATTTACGAGTAAAGTAAGATCAGAGAATAAAGAAAAAATCCCCATCAGCTTTTTAGTTCTTCAATGCTACACACACCCAAAGGCGCATTTGTGATATAGTACAACAAATAATAACTCCCCTGTTGACACATCAGTGATAGTCATGTCTCAGCATGAACTATGGCATAAAAGAGACCAGATCGGACAGCAGGGCTAAGAAAAGCCACTAAAGACTGAGAAGTTGAGCAGAAGGTGAAGCGCCGGCTTACGAAGGTGGCTGATTGGCATTGAGTGGCAGAAAGGAAGCGAGAGGAGGGAAATTGGATAATAAAGACAAGTAGAGGAGGAGTAATAATTCTGATGAGCCTACTGTGAGCTGATGAGCCCTTGAGGATGAATAATGGCGAGGGATAAAGAGTTGCTAAGAGAGCTGTTAGCCGAGATCCAAGAAAGTTCCCTCTGAGATAAGCAAATGGAGCAGATGTGTCCTCGCATTCTGCAAGAACACTGTTTTGTCATTGGCAAAGGTTCGCAGAACAATGTTTGCTTATGTAGGGTTCGGAAAATTCTTTTTTTTACATCTCTGTTGAGGTGTATATACGTAGTTTTTCTCAACCTGACGTCATGCATTAATAATAGAACAAACAGACTCGTCTAAAAACAACGAGCCAATACTTCCTGAACGGATTTCTCATCAAAGCCTCTCTGAATTAATGTTTCACAGTGTTTTTAAGAGTGTGTTTCTCAGCCGCAGGAATCGAAACATTCTTCTTTTGCATCTCCTCTTTAGCTGCAAATAGGACTGAACCAATCAATCATTATGGACACAGCCACTCCAGCTACAAAGCGTTGAGTGATGTTTATGAGTAATTGGCCAAAGCAGTTATGGAAGGTAAATATAGATTTTCCTTCGAGAAGGATTCAGCATGACTGAAATACTGAAATTAAAATTCAAAGGGCTCAGTTTACACTTTGATTTTCAATATATATATATAAATTTGCCTTCTTTCTTGTATGGCTAAACTTTGGAAAATACACAAATCCAATTAGTTTTGCACAAGGATTGATGAAAGTTAGAGTCTGGAGCAGTCCAAAGAGTACGAAATTGAATCACTGTGATGAATGTATTGAGTGAATTAAAAAAAAAAAAAAGGGGGGGGGGGGGGGGGGTCATAAAGCACAGATTGAAAAAAAATACCCATGTAAAGTCATGCAACACTCTCTGGAGGCTTGCCCAAGAGACAAAGCATTATACACTGAAATGGAAAGTCGGTATAAACTTCCTAAAGAATGCATTTTCTCTATATCAAAAGCTATCATGGGCAGGGTTCAAAAGGAAATGTGGTTGGATGAGGCAACGGTGACATCAGAACAAGTGACTTTTTATTTGGAACATCACAGCTCATCAAGCCGAGATTTGAAGAACTCGACAGGAACTGACGTGTCTGCACTGGGTTCGGGGGGGAAACATGCACGCATGTATGTTAGAAACATTAACTGCATGCGCTGTGAGGAAGGGCGTAAATTTGCCTGTGTGAAACAAATCTGGGAAAATTTGTGATCCTGCAAAACTCCTCGTCTCTTTCTCACTTCCTCCGCTGCTTACTTAATCTGCTTCACGAGAAACAGATGGCACGCTGGCCTCTTAAAAATCTGCCAAAATGTTGTAGTAAAATAATCTTTCCACTGGTTTTTGTGTTACTATAATGTGCAGAGGAACATGGTCTCCCTCAATGAATTACCTCATTCTTAAGATTAAAAAAAAAAAAGGATGCAGCGATGTAGTTTTTCTACCAGCAGGTGGCAGCGATGGGCTGTGTTTTGTCATCACACTGTGCAGTATTGAAAGGTAATCCAGTGCAGGGCCACTGTGGTGCCACAGAGACCATTTGTAGCAAATTACTTTGGAAATCCAATAACCCAACGTGCGATTTAGTGTGTGACAATAGTTGGTAAACAGTAATTTCAAAATATGGAAGTGTGCCTAGGCAGTATATGCTAAAGTCCGTGGCACTTCCTATGCTTCCCAGTATAAACTGACAAATCTAAAGAAGGCAAGTGATGTCGTGAACCTCACAGCGGAGTCGTTCTGTCACCAAAACAACGTTGTCAGACCTCCTGCCACCCACCAACACTGACACCACCACTGAGCAGGAGAAGCTGTCACCTGTGCAGATGCCACAGCTGCCAGCGTGCTACAATGCACTCACCTGTCGAGCCTGCCATTGGCAACTCTTAATCACCTCCCGCTGAGGTGACTCACTTTGGAGTAGCGCGCACACACGCGCACACGCACACACACACCCACACGAAGGCCCGCGCACACTCGCACACCCAAACAAGCCTAATCAAATGTGCTTGTGTGCAAACACAAACGCGAACGCCCAACCAAAAAACACACGCGCACAACCCATGCGAACCACACAAACACATGCACAGGTGTGTAGTTCATTGCATCTCGTTGCCACACGTATGAGGGAGAGATGGGGCGGAAAAAAAAATAACCACCTAAAAGCCCTCATCAGGATCTGGACTGTGACAAGACTTGTGCACAAATTAGGTGAGATTTGAGTGGGAATAACAATATGACAGCTGGCAGTGAGGAACCAAACATCAAGTGTCATATCTATTTTCAGCCATGACTCAGAGCTGTGTGACAAACAACACCATGCTGCTTCTCAATCAGTCAGCCCGTCGACTGGAAATGTGGCAAACTAGGCCCTGGATGAGTTTCCCCTTCAGGAAAAATAAGAAATGATCTGAGTCTAAGGTCAAAGTTAAAAGTGAGATTATGAATCTTATCCAAAGTTTGACCAACTAATTCATCTTCGTATCGCCAGTATTGTCTCGCCGGTGCACCACAGTAATTGATCCCATGATTCTTTAGGGCACTGGCTTCACTGGTGCCTATATAAAAGACCACACCCTGGACCAACGTGCAACAAACCCAAACGTCACAAAACCAACGAGGCCCCACATGCATTAACAATGGAACGCAAGAGGGATGAAAAAAAAAAAAAAAAAGAGGGGACCTTCTTGAGATGCTATAAAATTAATGCGATTTCCAGAGTTTTTATGAATCGAGCCAGATGCCAAATACATAACTTCAAACAAATTGACTTCCAATTATTGGTGCCGCACACCACTTCCAGATGTGCAACAGATGGGGCCGGGGCGACCAAAGGTGTCTCGGTCGGCACTTTGTGTTATTCCGCAGTAAAACAGCAGTACAGTTGTATGTGTTTTAAATCACAGTGGGCTGTGGGCTGGAGGTGAAGGGAAGGACACAGGGATAGTGGAAGAAAAATGAAAGCACATCATTAGGAAAATGTAAATCTGCACAGCACAGACAGTGCAGAGCCATATGTAGTATTAATACAGCTTGATATTATGTAAAGGCAGATGAGATGCTGGGGCTGAAAGCTGGAGCCATATCAAGCAAGTGGGGGGATTCAGAAATGTAAATGTTAATGTGATCTCTGCTGTATCTTCCAGTGCTTGGATTAAATGGTAAAAAGGAACAATTATGGGGCATGCTTTTTTGTGCATATGTTAATAGCTTACAATATCTTTGCATACGTAAAGAACATTATATATGATTAGAAGATATCCGCAGAATATAGTGTTATATATGAGGAGGTTTTACAGTAGTCATGCGGAGTGCTGCACTCTGTTCAATTGTTAATAAAGTCTCTCCTCGGAAACTTTAAATAATTTGATTAGTCACTGTTAAAGCTACATAAAAGTAAAACAAATGTGATTCAAAGTGCGAAAAGTAGCTGAGCACAGACTTCTTTTCACTGTGGAGGAAACTAATAGAATATCCAATAGTGGTATGGTGTCCTGGGAGGGTCATGGCTCTGATCCCATTATCACCACCGACTCAGGCCCTGAGGGAGCCAAAATAGCTGTGAGTTTTTCCCAGAGCTCAGAGTGAAGGACTCTACTGGGGCCCTATCTTTACTTCACTAGCAGTCCGCCCGAGCACCACAGGCCCCTCCATGCACCCCCGCCCCCCACCCCCCCCCCCCCCCACCTCTGATCCGCAGGGCCAAAGACCTTCTCCTTGCTTCCTCTCTGTTTTCACGTATCTCCGGCTGTCTGTTCAAATACAGCAGAGAGCAGGGACCATTTTGCTTGGCCATCGTACCTCTGCGCTTCCTCTAATTCCCTCGTTCTGCCAAGAGTTGTATGCTAATCTAGCTGGCGACAGACCCCCCCCCCCCCCCGCCCTCTTTCTCAGTCTCCCTGCATGCACACACACTGGAACACGCACACTTTAACCTTGTGTAATCTGGGTGACCTTGGGCTGAATGGGAAGCCGCTGAAGAGAAGTCCCTGATTGATTTATAATTTAAAAGAGCAGCAGTGGCCACTGTACCCTTATTGGCCACTCATCGCCAGAATCCTCCTTCTGATAATAAATTTAAAAAAAAAATAAATGTGGGCAAAAAACAAACTGCTCAACATCTAACAGTTACAAAGTCCTGCAATCTTGCTTTTCTTTCCCGATTCTTTGTGTTCCGGTGGAGGAAGCATGAGGCGGAAGAGCAGCTGGGCGAATGTCAGAATTGCAGAGGACAATAAGTTACAGACGGGTAAAAGGGGAGACCATCAACATGATCATCATTAGCAGGGGAAAATAATTTAGACTGCGTTTTGGGTGCTCTGATGGGCATCTCTTCTGCATTATTCATTCACTTTCCCTTTCTCTCTCCTCTCCCCTGTTCCCTCTCTCCACCCAGGCCAGGCGCTGGGCCTTAGGAGCTGGACTCATCTATTATAGATGGGTAATTGTTTATTAAATGCAGGGCTGACCCTATTATGCCTATTACCCGTGTGCTGCACACCAGTGTGGCTGGCAAGTGTCTGTGTTTCTTCTATATTCCAGAAGATCTGACAATCCCCTGTTGAGGACGTGAGGCCGCTTTGGCATGAGTAAGTGTCAGCACGGCTGGGGATGTGTGGGGGGAAAAAAAGGAGGAAAAAATAGAGATAGGAAAGAGAAGGAAGACGGCGGGAGGAGAGGATGATGAAAAATAAAGCCAATGCCTGTGCGGCTGCCACTGGCCAAAGAAGTCTGTCTCTCCTTCGCCTCTAAGGCTTGGTGGAAAGAGGCTAAGACAAAGGGTGAGCTAAAGAAATGCTTTGCCTCTCATTACACTGACTCCTAATCTACCTCTGCCCTATCCCGGGCAATCCCTGCTGCAGGCGTTTGGAGGCTAAAGCTTCAAACTAGGCAGTTTGTCCAAAGCGGATTCATTACCTTAGATAGGACTACCAATGAGCCTGCTAAAATGTCACATTTAAAAGGCCGCGGTGCCGAGCTGAGCCTTACTGACACTAGAGGTCAGTGTTGTAACAGAGTTCAGCTGCAGCCCTTAAACCAGCAAACAACAGCGAGTTTAAAGTAGACACAGACATTACAAAAGATAGGAGAGGCTGGAAAAAATAATTCAGGTAATGGAAATGAATTGAAATGAAATGATTAAGTTCAGTTAATTACTCGGTAGCTTAGGCAAATCAGCTTAACTTATATCAAAATCATTATTTCAGCCACAACGGCAGATTCACTGGGAAGATATTTAGCCAACATGCACTTAAAACCAGTCTATGTAAAGTAGGATCAGGCTAATGGATTAGATCTAATACACGTAAAGCCCGGCACGGTGACAAAAATAAATGTGCTGTTCGAATTTATCTCGGATGCGGAAAAAACATCCAAGATGAATTTAGTGCCACAGATGGTGCAGAAGAGCAAAGGATGCTGTGATGACATGTGTCTTTGTCACTGTTAAAGTATTTCTATCACCTCCTTATCAATTTGTGAACGGCAGTCCTGCTAAATACCAGCGTGCTCTTCATGAAAACAGATAAAAACAGTTCTCTCCCATCCTGTGAAAGGAGTCAAAATACTGACTGAGACTATCTACAACACAGCAGCGAGGACAGAAAAAGGGAAAATACTGCCAGGCTCGGATGTGCCGCTGTGCCGTGGTATGATGAAGTGATCTGCATGATGGCATGTCACTGGTTATTGGCTGGGTTGAGAGTGATTAACATGGGGTGTTAATTAGTGGGTCGTCAGGAGTGGGTGTGTGGCTAACAACATGGCTCCGAACAGCACGGTCACACATAAACACACAACGCAGTTCAGGCCTCCTTCTACAATTAAAATGAGTTTTACAATTAGTGCTGAGTAAAATTATTTAAATTATGTCTCTTAATATGTTGGCTTTAATGAAAGGCAAAAAAAATAAAATAAAAAAGGAAGGAAATTAAATAAATCCAACTGAAACACACAATTAGAGGACATGCCTGAGAAAATACAGTTTACAGAAATAAAGTCTAAATTATTTGCTATTAATATACAAAGCGCTGGAGGTTAAAAACACTTTGGACTTGAGACTGAATCAATTAAGTTAACTGAAGGCACGATTATGTGCAGGAAACTGTTTTGTGGCTCCTGGTGTATTTACTAAATAATAATTGATAAAACTGGGAAGGGTTGTGTCATGTTGAATTACCAACAATAAAAAAAAACCAAAACAAACCACTGAACATGATTGTTTTTTGGTTTTTTTTCCCATTGAATCCACATGCACACGGATCAACAATTAAACATTATCCGTCTGTGGAAAAAACAGCATATTAGAGGAAATCAATGGCACATTATTTACAATCTTTTCAATTTTTGCAAATAAATAAGGGCAGCCAGCAGGAATTCCAGTAGCAGATTTGCCGTGATGCTGTTGAGTTGATTAGAAGAGTGCGAGGAGAGTGACTGAGAGAGCCGGTAAGTAAGAAGTGAGGAGGGAGTGAGTGAGTGAGTGAGTGAGGGAGGGAGAGAGTCAAGCCGCCCCTCTTCCCTGAGCTTATTTATTCCTCCGGCATCCGGCCCACTGATTAGGTAGCGACAGAACACCCTTTAATGCGTCGCCACAATGAACGAAGCTGCTGCAATTTCAATGGGCTTATCTGTTGTGCTGTGTTCAGTAAATAATGCCGCAGCTGTCAGTGGCCTCAAACACATCATCCATGTAGCTAATGCTACGCTGGGATTAGCCGCGTTGAATGAAGTCTTGTCACCGAGCAGGGAAGGCTGTGCCAAGCTCCAAACAGTTTACAGGACCCTCCGCCCCAAGTGGAACAAATAGAATGTAATTAAGTAGAGATGAGAGCAACGGAGGAAGCGTAGTTAGACATGGATGCACACACTAACATGTGCACACACACAAACACACACACACACACACACACACACGTTCACTCCTGCCAATTCAAATGCTTCTTTGTTATTTGCTGTGCCTTTTAATACCCACAGAGAGTAAAATACCTTTTTTATTTATTTTTTCCCCCATATTATGGAATTTGTCATGTTCAGTTGGAGCTGTCATAGCTAGAACAGTGTGCGCTAATGTGTGTAATCTGCTTTGCAACACATCAATTATGATGGATATTGCTCCACCGCCATGCTTCCAGGGTTTTTATACAAGCCTGCAGGGGAATCCGTCTTTTCTTGTTAGGCAACCTGTTTAGTAAATAATGATCCACTTTGAGCCTGGCTGATGCCGTATAATGTGATGTGTATGCATGTGTGTGTGTGTGTGTGTGTGTGTGTGTGTGTGTGTGTGTGTGTGTGTGTGTGTGTGTGTGTGTGTGTGTGTGTGTGTGTGTGTGTGTGTGTGTGTGTGTGTGTGTGTGTGTGTGTGTGTGTGTGTGTGTGTGTGTGTGTGTGTGTGGTGCTCTGGTGCACAAGGATCAAGCCTACCAGATCAAAAAACACTTAGGTGCTGGCTGGAATTCAATCATGCCGGCGCGGTGTGACACCCACGTCATGGAGAAACCGAAGCCGCTTCGGAACGTGTTGGGAGCCCACATGTAAAAACTATAAATATTATCAATGACTGGTAAAAGTATTTCCAGAAGAGTGTGCGCAAACAAAGAGCCTAAAAGAGAAATATTTAGATCTTCCAGTGTGTCAAACAAAATTATTGTTTTTTCGCCAAATCAGATGGTTCTTTTAGTTTTTTTGTTTGTTTATTCAACAGGACTGATTTGGAGTGTATTTTCTCCAATTTCCCTTTTAATAACAGCGACTTTAATTGTCCGTTTTGGTCTTTTTCCTCTTCTCTGTCCCTGATTTTCCACTTCATCTGAACTGTGGTGTTTCAGCTGTGATGTCTGGCTCACTGTTTTTGGACCAGCTCGTTCTTTCTCAAGCCGCATCAGTTCATAGGCTCCCTCCACTCGCCCTGTAAATCATGTTCCTCAACCTCTGCCCTCTTCCAGGACGGGATGGTGGTAAGCACGGGCTGAGTGGCACTCCGACTGCGATCAGGAAGTCCATTTCTTTTTGTTTGCAGGTCAGAGAATTTGCAGAAGGCAATATGGATAGCGGTTTGCTGGAGTGCAATTTGACAAAATGCTTTTTTTTTTTTTTTTAAAGACTTTTCAAAGGGGGAGAAAAAAAAAGATTTCTTAATGCTAAATGGCCACCCTCAAAGACAGCTCGCCTCAGATAGAGTATATACTCTGGAAAAGCTTCAGCTCTGGTTCCTCGGGGAGCTGCAGAGGATCACATCGAGATCCCTGTCAGATCCCCACTACACTACATTTCATTCAGTCAGTCAGTCAGTCTGTCGGCAGAGCAGAGAGGCAGGTAACAGACAGGGCAAGAGAGGCCCTTCACTCCTAGATGAACACATTTTTTAGTGTCAGCATAAAACCCTGAGCTGCACTGGGACCCACTCATAGACGTGGCTCTCTGTATGGGCCTCTTTTTGTTGTATTTTGTTGTTTTTACTTTGTCTTCTCAAAGACTTTGGTGGATTTTCTTTTTTTTTATGTACACACACATGCATCTTCACACACCGCTGTCAAGAGTGAAAAACTGCTGAGATTTGGAGGCTTAATCTGAGATTGAGGTAGACACCTCTGGATATTCTATTTACTCCACGCAAGCTGCTCCCCAATGTCCCATAAAGCCTGCTGCCTATGAACTAAGCTGGCCAGGGTTTCGGGGGGGGGGGGGGGGGGGGGTTAAAGCTCTCCTGCAGACAGAGTACCTGACTGGAGTGTGTGTGTGTCAGCCTGTTTATGTGCATCTGTCCCGGTGAACACACAGTCCTTCGTCGTCGTCCCCCGCCCGCCTTTCTCCAGTGTAATGGCTTTATTTATGAAGTGGCACCAGCAGTAACAGGCGGGTGATAAAGGAAGGGATATTGTGCTATAAAACCGCAGCCATGCTATCTTCAGCTTTTAAAAGATTGATACTATCGATGTTCATCATCGGAGTGATGAGCGAGAGAGGTGAGGTGACTGCTGCTGGCAGGAAGGCAGCGGACAGTGAAGGAGGTAGTAACTCTCACACTGTAACACCTCAAACACAGAGAGGTGGAGGATTTTTCCACACAGCTCTGAGGCTAATATACATATTATTTGGAGAAAAGCTGGAAAACACCGCATAGTACTTCAAAATACAGAACACCCTATTGGGTTTGCCTTTAATTGGTTACGTTAAATTACATGCAGGGAAGAATAAGACTATGCATGACAGTGTTTGCGCTATGATGAACTGACAACTTGGCATTTGTACACATAATCAGCTCAATTAAAAGCTTCTTGCTTAACTTTCTCTTCAAAATGTGGTTTGTAGCTACACATGGTGATAACTACTGTTGATTTTCTCACATTTAATGTGAGGAAGTGAGTGAATGTTAAAATAACATATGACTAACATATCATAGTGAATAGAAATAGAAATGACAGAGAGATCTGTGAGCTAACATAAAAATAAGCATATTTTACAGCAGTAATTAGTTATTGCTGACTCCAGTCCAAAAAAACTTACAGAACACTTACAGAAATATGTTATTGTAGCTAGAATATAGGATGATAAAAGTCAGAAAATAAATCCCTAACTATATGTTTTTCCGACCTATCCCAACATCGAACCTGGACTGACAAAAAAGGTGTGCCTCTTAAAACAGAAAATGAGGACATTTCCTCAGAATTCCCACCGGTGGAGGCCCGCTGGTCAGTGAGACCAGCAGGTTTCCACAAGATGCCGAAACCTGTTGGAACACACAGAACTCATTCAAGCTCTTCAGTCTGTCCACTTCCTCTCCTCCCTTTTCTTCTCTTTCCAAGCTCGCGTTCTCTCGGCCCTCCTGCTAGCTGTACTTAGAGTATGTGTGAGCTTCAACCTCTTCACCGCGACCTCTGCTTCAATGCACCTGTGCGCCGGGTAAACCAGTCATTAAAATGTTCATATGAGTGACCGTTAAATGAGCACATTGCTCGTGTTTTTCTTTCCCGGCGTGCCACTGCAGAGTGAACTGCTGACTGAACTCAAGAGTTCTCTGGGGCGCCGTTCCGGGGATGTTTACCTGAATAACTAATGTGATTTACTATTTCGCTCAGACCCAAAGACACTGAATTGATGGTGTCTGACTGCGACCAACAGTGCATGACAGCAAAAACAGCGACGCAGAAACACGTGCGCGCCAAGAGCCCAGCTTAATGTAAACCAAATGCCGGCGTGAACACTGCGAAGTGAACAAAACGCCTCCTTTAAAAGAAGATTTGCGAGGCCCAGGCTGCTGTCATCACAATCACCCAGTGTGTGTATCAGAAAAGACAGGCGGAGTAAAGTGAAGAAGAGGTGAAGACACTTTCTCTCTGCTCATGACTCCTCAAGACTAAATATAGCGCCTGGGCTTTTGTAGTCTCTTTTGGATACCATATTTTAGTCTGACCCCAATCTGAAGACAAAGCGGGAGTGCTCTGTTTCTCTTTGGGTCTTTTTTCTTCTCTGCGACTAAATTGCACCGAAATCTACGGTTAAAACAACAGAGTGCGGGCTGTTCAGACGCGCCGTCTCAGTAAACAGCTCATTTGTTAGCCGAGATGTTACACCCGCTGTCACGGGGAGGTCCCATCTTGTTTTGCCAGGTGGACTGGTGGGATCCCTTCCCTCCCCGCTTCCAACCGACTGTTTTGATCCAAAGCAGCTGGTAGGACGCGATACCCGTTTAGTCTGGGGAATCAGCTTGTACAAACAAACACCTCGCCCCCGCTCCGCGGCTCAGCGCAGGCCTGTGCATCTGCCAGCCATTACAGCCTCGTATCGGCCTCGCATCGGCCTCCTTGCAAAATAAGCCCGATCCCGTTTCCAGTCCCACAAATAAACAAAGCAGAACACGGGCATCATTATTCATTATTAAGGACGGTACAACTGAGGCAGGGGTTGTTTACAAAGTACACCTGCCATGCACACTGCGTTCCAAAAGTGACCCGGCCTGCATACCGTAACTCTCCCGGGAGATGCCAAGTGCTAATCACAGGTGTGGAGGGTAAAGCACGTGGCAGCTAATAAGGAAGTAAGTGTTTAGTATCTGCAATCATCTCATGTGGAAATCATTCATTTCTATTCATTTATTCCTCATGTCATCAGACACAAAAGCCAGGGGAAAGTTTAGTCTAAGGCGGGCGTAACCTGTGAAAACTCCAACTTATGGAAAAGTAGTTCTCCTGACGCATACAAGGTACAAACATGCAGCTGATGGCTGGATGTTGTCAGTCATTCCAATGCAAAACTGCCAGATTGATGAAAAAAAAAAAAGTGCTGTATTAAGCAACTCTGGAGTGTCACGGCGGTTGAAGTTAACTTGTAGGCCTACTGAGCACTTCTCCCTGGAGTACAAAATTGTTACAAAGTAAGAGAGGCGCTTTAGTGTTGACGGAGTGAAACTGAAAGCCACGACGGCTGGTTACAAGAACTTGGAGCTGGAGGAGACCTCGCCGCGCTGCCGGGGAGGAAACCGGGGAAGAAAGAGAGCAAAAAGGGAGAGAGAGGGCAGATGGGAAGGTAGAGAATGAGGAGAAAGCGGTGGGGGAAAGAGGCGTAACCTGAAGAGTCGAACGAGAGAAGGAATGTGTGGGTTCGTGCGCGTTGCAAATTAGCGTGGATGTGTTTGAAAGGGGGAAAAGAGAGAGTAGGTAATTTTGGCATGTTTTCCTTGGCGCACCTGCCCAGAGAAGCAGCCATGAACAGGAAGGTCTAAAAGTTAATTACATCAGTTGTCTAAGCCAAAATAAATGTCAGCCCCTGATGGACGGTGCAACACCTCCTCAACTCTTGTTTGCCTCTCGGCAGGCTCTGCACCTGCTTTAAGTTAGAAATTTGAGCACTAATGACCTAGATCCAAACCCATGCAAAATACACTATCTCTGACAGTTACTGGAGTATGTGTGGCTTCTGCCGAAACTTCCTTTCAGCCTAACTCTGCATGTTTTTGTCCATCCATCTTCCAGTGTGTCTGCATCTGTTTCTCCAAGTGCCCTTTTGCATGCATGCGAATCAGCCTCGCATGCTCCCACCCCCCAGCTATGTTCATTAAGTTGAGCCCTGCTCCAAAGCACTGCTCCTGGTCTCTCTTGCTTCTTAATCATTCTTAATTTCACACTTCACCTAAGGGTGTTCTTCTTTGCCCGGTGCTTTCACCAACCCAGCCCCTCTGGCCTCCCCTCTCGCTGGCCGACATCATCAAGTGTCTGATACTCGCGTGGCTCGGAAAGGCCGCCAGTGTCAATCCCACCCCGAGCGTCCACGCCACTCAACCTCGCAGCTATGTGGACTTTAAAAAAAAAAAAAAAAAAAACGTGTTATCTCCCGGAACACTCTGATGATCCCTCTAACATTAACATAACTTAACCCAGCACCTCTGGTCAGCCTTTATAAGTCACCACAGAGACAGAATGCTTTGACACTTGGAAGAATATAATGTGCTCTACTCAGGGGTCACAATGTGGAGAAATATATGAACAGAGGTTATGGAGATACACTGACCGATATGAATCTGACGTGGAGATGTCCTGGGTACGTAATAAAATGGAACCGCTTGATACAAAGGTGAATCATCCTCTGGTATGAGAGTGACCTCGCATTCTTCATAAGCATCAAAAGTTACAAATATTTCTCCTGAAACTCCTTTTTAGATATCTGACCAATGATAAAACTCATAAATGTATTCACAAAAAGTTTCAAAGACTATTGATACTATTTCACCTTTTCAAACATGCAGACCCGCTATTGTCACTCCTCCACCCACAAAGGCAGCAAAGGCCACAACAATTAACTACATTAGCAGGTGTGGATATGCCCCTTTGCACGCATTGGAATGTGGTGAAATTGTGGAATGCATGTGCATTATTTTTATTATTCTTTTTGCAAGACGGTGAAAGAATTGTGGGTGGGCAAGTGGCGGAAAGCAGCACATCATCTTCCTCAAGCTGTCACTTCTTCTTTCCTCCTCTCTCCTTTCCACTCATGGAGGGAGCAGTGCGTGGGAGTTGCTCAGGAGACATCATCATGAGCCACTTCACTCGAGTGCTGCCTTCAATCAGCCCTTGAATTAATAATAATCATTTCTCCATCCCCCACACAACAAGCCCTCCGTCTCTCCGCGGCTGATAAATACTGATATGAGAAGGAGCTGCAAATAAAAGCATTCACTGTCATACGTGCACACGGATACGTCGGCGATCACACCTCGGCGGTGGGCACATCGCCCATTTCTCCTTATGTCTTTCTGTTCCACTGACTTTATGGTTCAAACTGCTGTTCAACACTTAATTGTCCCTAATCACTGCTGAAGGTCATGGCTACTCAGCAATACATCTCCTTTAATCTGGCCTGTCCTTCTCCTCCTTAATTCCCTATATTTATTCTCTTTTCGCAGCAACTATCCAAAGGAGAAGATGCCAGAACAAACTGTTCATTATAAAACTTCAAAACGAAAATCGGGATAAATTAGGACCTTTTTTTCCCCCCTTCAAAATGGATCGAAAAAAGTTATCAGTTATCATCTTGGAAATGCCTACATCTTTGCTATTACTGACAAGCTGCTTCCTGGAGAGGGGAAAAAAAAAATACAGAGAATGCTGAAAATATGAGGCCTAAAATCAGAAGTGATCATCCGGAGGAATGTTTGTGTGTTCATGTGTGTGAGAGCGAGAGAGCCGAGGATGGCTGAAGGTCAGGGAGACATTGAGGCAATCACACTAATGAAAACAAACGAGGGATAGTGTTGGAGGAAGAGAAGGAAGGAGAGGAAGGGACGCGGTGAGAGATAGACAAAAAAAAAAACGGGGGGGGGTGGGGCAGTGAATGTGTGTGTGATTGTGTGTTTGGGGAGATAGGCTGCCTTGCTTCAGCCTAATCAAACACAACACAGTGCTATAAAAGGCTGGTGAGAATATACAGATACATAACCTAACTCTCCGAGGCCTGCCATGTACTGTTCTTTTATTTACATGCCCCCCCAACCTTTAGTGGACACACAGACACACACACACACACACACACTGTACAGTGTACACACACACACACACACACACACACCCACAGCAGTAGCAATATGTGAAGGTTATTCCTGCAGAGGGATGACAGTGTTTATTCAGGGCTAGCAAGCAGACTCTGTGACATTCAGCTTGGAGAACATGATTAATGCTACAATATACATAGGCATGAGGAAAAGGAAGAGGGGAAAGAGGTGTTGCACTCTCTCTTCACGGAGAGCAAAAGGCCTAGGCAGCAACATATACATCCATGGGTCTATCCTTCATACGTAACTACAAGAACAGGAATGATGGTGATTATGAATCTGAAATCTGACGCTTTGTCAGTGTGAAAAGAACCCCTCCCAATTCATTCTTACATGTTTTAATAGAAAGCGACATGAAGGAGAGAAAAAGATTAAAAAAACCTCAAGTTTGATTCTGAATAAAGAAGAAGGTGGATGGGAGTGTTAGATGCGCACAAGATGCAAATGAATAAAACCCTCATTACTCAACTGAATGTAAAGGAACTGAGTTTTTAATTAACATGGCTACTAATTAACAAGTAGTTATAGATCAAACAGATGGAGATACAGAGGCATGTGAAGATGTACGATACGCACACACATCCATACACGCCGCAAAAGCCTCACTTTCACAATGACGCACAGAGTCGGGTTACAATTGCACACCTGATCACGTGGAGTTTGACCAGTCGGTAAGCAGTGTGGACCCAACGGCTTCACACCAATAACACGAGGTGAGAATCATTGAGACATTAGAAGCGATCAATAAGTAGAGGGCCTACCACTGCATGTAAACCTTCCGGGCGGAGAGGCACTGCCTCAGGCAGAGACGAGAGCGAGCAGCTGTGTGGAAGCAGTGCAAAACACACTGTGGCCTGAAATTACCATTTCCTCCCAACAACTGGGGAAACAATCCACAGTGTAAAGTTGCTGCTGGATTCCAGATCAGACAGAAGGAGCTTTCAATTATGATTTTTTTTTTAATTTAACCTAAAAACAGTAGAACAACTTAATTCATCTTAATACGAGAGCATTTTGTAGAAGATTTTCAAATTAAATAGTTGATTTAGACTTTGAATAAACTTTAATTAACCACCCACTGTTCTGCCTTCAGGAAGCTTACATAACGTAAAACTTCACAGCTTGATACCAGTATGGATGGTTAAATGAGTATGAACACATAATTAAGGCGTCTGAAAACGTCCTGTTTATCATTTATTATTACACTGAGGTCATTCACAAAACCAGCGTCTTATTGAGAAATCACTCCATGTAGAGGAAGAGGGGCGAGATGGAACATAGTGGACAAAGGCTGTTGGAGAAGAAGGCGAAGAAAAAGGTTTCAGAGTAGATTTATTGATTTAAAACGAAGGTGAACGTGATGACTGGTGTACCGGTAGAGGACGGAGGGGACAGGATGAGAAGGAGGAAGATGATCTGCTGTGGCGACTTCTGAAGGGAGCAGTTGAAAGACCAATAAACACACACTCACTCTCCCATCTTAAACGTAAGGAACATGTTACCTTTAATGAGGAACAAGTGACAATTCTTCCACTTGTTCCAAGATAACCAGGAAATTTGAGTCCTGAATCAGTGAATATGAGTGGTCTTATTGGGCTCATTAGCCCAGTTAAACAAACCAGCCAATCAGCCTCTCAGTCAATCCCACAGTCAACACACTGTTCATCTAGCGGGCAGCAAAACACACTGACTCAGCAGCTCTGCGACAGGATCCTGGCTTACAGAGCCGCTCCGTGCCGGCCGATTCCACTTCAGAGGAAGCCCTCTAGTTTATTTTCCGTTGAAAGGGGATTTGGCTGCTATCAAGTGGTAGCAGCCCAGTATCAACCGCACGTCTGGCTTGTAAACAGGCAGCTGGCAGCACTCCAAACTCCCCACAGCGAGCAGCGAGGCCGAGCTGAGCGGAGTGGAGTTGTGACACTGATCCCCCCCATCACTCCCCGACAGCCCGCGCTAATAGACCCTTCAAACACTCCTACCTCTATCTATATTTCATTTGAGACATGCCAAGTCTGTTGTGTGTACACGTGTTGGTGTTTGCGTGCTGTGACTCTGGATGTTGTTTTGTTTGTGTGTGTGTGTGCTTTCTCACTCCTGCTTATCTCTCTGGATGAGGCATCTACTTTATTGCTTGTTGTTGACATGGATCCCTTTAGCCCTTAACAGGAGTCAGCGGGAGGGTTAAGCTGCTAACCACCCACTCTGTGACACACACAAATACACACTCACACACAAGACGCGCGCGCACACGAGCGCAGGCATTCACACAGTGCGCCGCCTCAGCAGTCTAAAAGCATTATTCAGCAGGTCAACAACCACTCGCACTGCTTGGGAGCATGTGTGCCTGTGTGTGTGTGTGTGTGTGTGTGTGTGTGTGTGTGTGTGTGTGTGTGTGTGTGTGTGTGTGTGTGTGTTTGTGTGTTTGTGTGCCTGTGTGTACAGTATGTGTGTGCAACTGGATGCGTGTGCGCTTGTGTTCAGCGCTTCAGGCTAAGGCACTCAGAGTGAAATTATGTTCTCAGACTGGCTCCGTGTTGCCCTCTTTATCCTGACAGGCGAGGAAACAGCCACAAATAAATAAGCGAAGAGCTCTCTCTCCCCAGACGTGACCGCCATGGCATACTAGCACTCCAGAAGACGGCGTGAAGAAAACAGAATTGTATTTCATTGTAAGGGGTGGCAAGGGACCGTGACTTGATAAGCATGGTGTATTTGTTGTATTTGTGCCACTTAAAGTAAAGCTGCTACTGTGGAGAAAAGAAAAAAAAAAAAAGATGTTGAGGGGGTGTATGAGGACACAACAAGCATATAGAAATTTGTTAGTGAGGCTTTTTATAGTCCCTGGCGGGGTTTTCTTTTGGATGTACTGAACTCCAAAGAATATTCCATAACATAAAAATGCATGGTTAATATCACTTATCTTAAATTTTTTACGTCAATTCAGTAAAGCAACTAATTACATATATATTCTTTTTAAGTTTACTATATGCATTTTTATCTTAAGAGAAGCAGTTTTATAATCATGGGACAAGCTTGTAAAGAAAAATGTGTTTTTTTTTTTACCCAGCATGCATGATTTTCTATGTTTTGAGAAAATAATAAAAAAAAAAATGAAAAAATACGTTTAAGGCAAAAATGTGAATTGTTTCAATAAAAAAATATTTTAAAAACACAATGTAATGTGATGGAGATTCATTGAAACAACATAAAAAACTCTGAAGCAAAACCACTGTTATGACAGTTATAGACTATATATAAAGACTTAGAAGACCTATCGATGTGAAAAAAAAACACAGTAGGAACGCCATCAAACTGTTTCAAAGCAGCAGTTTGAGTCAATCATCTGTTTTAATATCTTGTTTTTTTGCAAATGGAAAGATGACAAATTTGCATACGTCTTAAACTGTCAAACTTTCTATTCAAATATAGTAAATCCTAACCTAGAGCAAGTCACAATACTGTGTTGAAGTCAAAGGTTTTCAAACTCATCATGGCTCTGAACAGCTATTAGCTATGTAATGCCCGACCTTAGTGGTTATTTAGTTTATACAAGCAAGGTCTTGCTGGAGAGTCTTATTGAGCATACAAAGGCAAAGGCCAGGTTGTGCAGTTTCATAATGAGCTGCCATTTTGTTTTTGCTTTTCTAGCCAGAGGGAATCTAATCGATTTTTTGTGTTGACAGCGGTTTTATTTAAATGTCCACAGCCACAGACCAAAAAAAAAAAGAGGAAAAAGTGAGCGTTCAAATGGTGGTTGATGATAATGAAAAGAAAACCCTTCCCCAGCTGGCCTATAAAAGCCTTGCAGAGAGACATCTTTGAAGGTTCTCCTTCAAAGCCCCGGCTTGCCTCCACGGCCACATCAGGGGATTTCTGTTATTAATTGAAGTTAATTTTCTGGGATATCAGTTTGCTGGGCACGTGGGAAAGATTGATAGCCCCCACGCGTCTCCCGAGTGTTGGGATGTGGAGGAGGTTGGGGGGGCGGGGGGAGAGGACAGTGAAATGACACTGTTCCTTCACCATCCCACAACGCGGCTTTCACTTTTATCATCCCCAAATCAAATTACAAACATCGGAGGCCAACCTTGGCTGGAGGAGATTTCCATAAGATTAATTAGGCCGGCTAGCCAAAGACAGAATGGGCAGGGAAAAAATAAAATAATAAATATAGGGTGGGTGGGGGGTTAGTGATGTGGATGGGGGGGTTGGCGGAGGGATGAAATGTGCACGCGTGTGTCTGCCTGTGTGAGAATGGGCAAGTCAATTGGACAATGGGTAATTAGTATAAGCAGCAGAATCTCAAAGGCATGAGGAGGACAGCCGAGCGGGGGCTCTCCGTTGGCCCCGTGATGTGGAGGGCCGTACGGCGGGGCCCACATTTAATTAGCGCCACTTTGATACCCACAGGAGTGCCAGGGGCCCCGGGGCAACCTAAACAGTGACTGACAACCCCACACCTCCGGACGTTCCCTGCTCTCCAATTATAGATGCACCAAGCTGGGAGGGCGCAGTGTAAACCCCTCGTACAGAGGAACTCACGTGTGCACGCGCACACACATGCCGATGCCTCCGCACCTTTTGTACCGCGTGCGCGCCAAATGCCCAAACAAGTCGGCCGACCAGGCGGCTGGCTCCAGCCTCTTCCTATTTGTGTGCTACAAATTGGCATTTGGATTAAATGGAGCTTGAGATGCCCTGAAGGCGGGAAGAGAAGACAATCTTTCACCTGGCCTGATCTGCTACCAGAGCAGACGTTTAAAATGAGGATTAATTTTAGGGGGTGGGGGGTGGAAAGAGCGGTTGGAAGCGGTGGAAAAGCCGAAAATGTGCCGCTTCTGTTGTGTAAGACAAGCTACGACAGTGAACATATAAAGCAGTACATATATAATAAAGGCACACGCAAGTAAACGCACATACACAAACATGGTTTGTCGTGCCAGTGTACAATCTGCAATATTAATGTGTGGAAGCCAGGCTGAATAAACGACTAGAGAGCAGCGGCTTTCGCCGTGTTGCGCTAGTCTATTTTTAATGTGCAGGGATGTGCCTGACACCACAACATTTTGCAATGCTTGAGTTACGCGAACAAACAACTCCTGGCTCCATGAATTATGCAACCGCAGTGTTTTCATGCAACCCAAAACACATATTTAGTAAACAAACCGCTTGCTCTTTAGCTAACAAGATGTTTGTGTAAATAATAGATATTTAAATCTGTTCTCCGCAACTCGGAGGAAGAAAGTTGCCAGTGTAAATTGTTGTATAATTTAGCACATTTGCTTTTTCATCTCGCTCCTCGACTCCCCCGTTGCCAATTCGCACCGCCTAGTTGACAAACACATAAATGAAAACATCAACACAGGAACGCGGCTTGTTGTTCTTTCGCAATGTGCCTCGTGAAAACACTTTTTTCTTTCTCCGGTAACAAGCCCTGCCTGTCATAAATGAATCACCGGTGTTTAAAATATTAATCCACCTGACATACATCCCTCAACAAGAAAGGAACGGAAAACACTTTCACAGCGACAAGCCAACCCTGACTGCTTAGATTTTTAATCAAAATAAATCAATAGGATACATATTGTATGTAAAAGATGGCAACAGTGGCAATATGGCATCTCATCACATGTCTTTGCTCGCGCTGTCAAAGATAATTCCTCTACAAGTCTCATAAGGGAAACTCAAGCAGTGTCTTCAGCCGTGATGAAATATGGAGACTTTTTCCAGATTGGCGTCTCTGCCCGCGTGAACCACACAGACCAGCCGGGTTGTGTTTATCCAGAGGCCTGGAGGTGGTGTTGTTTCATCAATAAAGCTTGTTTGATTGGGGATTGCCTTTAATCGATGGAGGAAATCAAACAAACAGACACCGCTAATGGCTGGATAATCAGTGACAAGAGATCTGAAATCCACTAAAAGCCCAGCATTTTGATCCACCTCACACCCCGGGGCACCGGGGGCGGGGTGGGGTGGAGGGTGGGGGGTGGGGGGCTGTGGACAACACCAGAGGAACCAGCAACTCTAGAACCACGAGCAGGATGAAAGACACATGCACAAACAGATTCAGGGGTATGATTTTCTTTCATCTTGTGTCTATGGGGTGGTTGGTAGGTTGTCCTCTTGATCTGTGTCACATAACTGTCAAAACATTTTTCGGGGGGGTATATTGAACATCAAATCTTCCCCATTTCTTTTCTCGTATTTTGGATGAGTCATCCCACACTTGCACGCTTTCATTAGCCCTTATCGGATAGAGACATGTATGCAGCTCAACGGGTTTCTCCTTTGCAGAAACTGCAGTGCTTTCTTCTAATAACTTCACAAGCTGGTACCAAGGTCTAAAGCAAATATAGCCCAAACGTATTAAGTTCATCTGGACCGTGCTCCTTCTACGCTGAAGTGCTTTTACCTGGGATATGGAAACAAATGGGAAATAATAAACTTAACAAAGATGTTTCAGAGTTTGTCCTCTCGTTAAAGCGTTATTATTGCTTCTTTAATCTGGATTGAGCAGGTATCGGGGACAGACTCATAAATAAAGAGAATGCCAATCTGTATGTGGGACAGTAAACACATTTCAGATGAATATAAACACAAAATCAAGTCATCACAGTCCTTTGGATGCTGCCAATGCAGTACTTTCCATTCAGTCCGTCCTGGTTTTGTACTTGCCGGCTCCCAGGAATGGCTTACTCAGACACTTAAATGGAATAAAGCCATCATTATTGTTATTACTTTCACATGTGCTTTTTTTCTTTTCACTGAGAGTTAAAATGTCTGCCATGAAAGTGTTACACCTGGGAGCACACAGTCGGTAAACTATGATAGCAATGCCTGGGTTGATGTCTGTGGTTTTAGTTGATGGAGTTCACTGCATTAAAAGCACAGTTCAATAGGAAAACATTTGTCCACTTAGAGTAAAAAAAGATATAGACATGTGAAAAGAAAAAAAAACGCAGGCTCAGACTGTATGTCTGTGTGCAATCCAGATAAGATAATTTAGGATTTAAACATTGGTGATTATTTGTATTTAAACAAATGATGGCTGATAAAGAATGTTGGACACTTATTGTGCTGGGTTATATATATATATATATATATATATATATATATATATATATATATATATATATATATATATATACACAAATCCACATATATGTTGTGGCTATCTGGATTTTTTTTACATGTTACAGCTTATCTGCAGTTGTATGATTTTGCTGGAGAAAATGCTTCTGTGGTAAATTAATCTAACAGGAATTCGAGTAACAATATAGAGAATAGAAAAAATAAAAACCCCTCACATTTCACACATGGTATACACTCCACCATCGGCCCAAATGTCACAATTCAGGCGCCTGAGGTAGTCCATAGTCAACCCTCATGACCTAGACATTCTCTCACCCAAGTGCCTCCAGAGCCCGGGGTGTCCCTTCTGTAACCGCTCAACACCCCCAAACACATATTACCACCACTCCACCCCACCTCCCATCACCAACATCTCCTCTGTCTACACACGGAGCCTGGGGAAACCTAAACCAGCGCCAGATGGGGCCTCTTGTTTCCACAACAAGCAGTCATCCATTTGTTGTAAAGCACTCTCTCTTGCTCGCTGTTCACCTTATACATATTGATGTGCAGAAACTTGGCATGACACGTTGAAGTTGACTCAGTTCATGTAGCCCCCGACAGCTGTCAGACATTACATCCAATCAGCTTGGCTCTAACCAGCCACTGGGCAATGAGCCCAGACTGTTGAGCAACAATGGTCTTTATTGGAGACGACAAATTGGGCCCTTTAAAAAAATCGGGTATTTGCCTTGTAATGCAATTTGTCACCGCCTTGCTTCAACTTTTTGGTGGTCAGTGACGGCGTTTCATCTTTTTGAGAGGACACATTTCCATATTTCCAGTCGACGTTACCGCCATCCCCTCATTGTCAGTTCACTGTATTTACTCTACATCATAGCACTTTTCATCCACCTTGTGTTTCTTTCAGGAATAATTTTGCTCAATGTGACTGACAAAGGAAATTGCTTGCATCTCCTGTTTACTCTCTCCTTTACATCCAGACATCACGCCTTGTTTGAGGTGACGTTAGACAAGTAGGAGCTGTCACATCACCATGAACGTAGGTATCCATCTGTTTGTGATTTGTGGTTAAAAACAGAATCCCTATGCATATAAATTTGTGATTATCGTGTCACCAGCTGTTCATTCATCCAAATGTATAGGCAGCTATCACACCATTATTGTTTTAATGCGATTCTGTCACACAATGGTAGGCGTAATTAAGGCTCTGGGCTTTTTTAAAAGCAACAATTCAATCTGCTGTTGCACAGATGAGCAAGATCAAATCATCAGGATGACAGTAGAGAGCAAGAAAAATGAGGCAACTTGCAGTCAGTGGTTCACTTTTTACAGGCTTTTTCCTTAATACAGGACATTGTTTATTTCTCTTACTATTAAATTTAACATCAACAGCGGATTGAATGGACTGATTGGACATTGCAGCTCTTGATTTGAACCTCGCTTTTCCGACCTCCCCCAGCACTGTGCCCTGCTACTCCCTAAATCAGCCCACCAGTTCACCTGAACAGAACAGAAAGAAGCAGTCATAAACTTAATACTGTGACAGCTAGAGAGCGGGGATCAGCGTTAGGAATGGGCACATGGCTCATGTTGAAGCTATCAAGCCGCTGACCAACACCACGCCTCATCCGCTGCACACCTGCAAATCATTATCATTTGTTACAGATTCTGTATATCAACAAGGAAAACATTACATAAAGGCTTCCATATGGTCAAAAAATGCCATTTTGAACACTGGACACTAAACGGTTTGGAGTAATTCAACATGATCCGCTTGGAGAAAGAATTTGCCCCCTCCCCCTTTACGGCAACATTTCCAACAAAAGACTCCAAAAAAATGTGGCGTTGATGCATGGAGGTGCAATAACATTTACTCAGCAAATCACTACCACATTGGGCTGTGTTGTATCAGGTAAGTTGCTTTAGCGCCAACAGTTTATGCAGTAAATTATAGTTCATGTTTCCATTAATGAAGCTAGAAAATGACATGTTGGATTTAAAGACATCTGTAACACGGGTTCTTGTTTTGGGGGAAGCAAATGAGCAATTAGGGGGGAAAAAAAATGCTGTGGCTAAACTTTCCCCACACGTTCCCATTTTATAGAACGCATGATTTACCCAGGTTTGAAATAGCACTTGTTGAGCGTATTTGTCTGCATGTATTTGTTTGCTGGCAGGCATGTGTGTGTCAGACCTGTTGCATCTCGGCGGCTGGTGTTGGCAGGAGCCCAGGACTTCCAATTAAGATGAAATGCCAGCAGCGCGCGCCGGCGCTGGGCTGCCGTATCATCTGTGTGCCAGACAAAATAGGGGCAGTCAAGTCTTTGCTCCTCGATGCTCTGCTACATTAAGGCTTTAATGGCTGCCAGTCCGTCACTTTACTGTTGTAAACACCCACCATCCACACCCCCTGCCCTCCCTTGTCTATGAACTGTGAGCAGCCCTCAGCAATCTGTTGGTAAATTAATGAGGTGGGGGGGGGGGGGGGGGGGGGGAATCTGCCCACCGCTGGCGCTTTGCCAGGCTGAGGCAGCGGAAGCAACAGGCTGGTATACAAATGCAAAGCGAAGGGCCAGGTGAGGCAAAAAGAAAGGGAGAAGAAAGGAACAGAAGGCAAGAAAAAAGGAAGGATTGATATGTTGTTGTAAAAGATTAAAAAAAAAAAAAAAAAGAAAGAAAAGCTCGCTGGAAGCACAAAGGGAAAAATGGGAAAAAACACATAAATGGAAGTAAGATTTCCTAAACCTCATATAGCACCACATTCAACTGCTACCACTTGCTAGTGCTGCACTGACCTTTCAGAATATCATAGATTCATGTTCCCACTCAAAACAGTCAAAATAGATGAAATTATGAGTAAGAATAGCAACCAAGAGCGAGCCTGCAAGCTCATTGTGGAGCCAATGTGGTACCAATATATGTATGTGCTTAAAAAGAACTGTAAAGCTAAGCTGATAATAAACACACTACGGCGTTGGTTCCAATTTCACACTGTGCAGATCTCCAGCCTTTGCCAGTGATGCTTCTGCTGAGCTAATTTACTAAATACTCTGTGTGAACAACCCTTGGCCCCACTCCACCCTTTTTTCCTCACTTCAAAGAAAACTTTATTAGTGGTGAGATTAGACCACACTTAACCTCTAATGATGCCATGCGAGATGCCGAAGAAAGACGTTTCGGCACAACACTGTTTTATTTGATGGTTTCAATATGAAACAGAAAAGCGAGCAGCGGGGGGAAGGGAGGAGGGAGCGGGCAGGGTGACAGCCCCATATCTGGAAGTGGCGTTGGCGTCGCAGGCAGCCCGCCACCGCTCGTTCCCCACCCTCTCTGATGATGTACAGCTGTTTCCTTTCTGTTCTTTTCTTTCCATCTAACCTCCTACCATCTCTTTTGCTAGTCAAACTCCCTTCCCATTCCCACTGACTGTTTCTCACCCCCTTCCCACCACACATACACACACACACACACACACACACACACACAAAAATAGGCCAAGGTAACTTGCCAGTGCCCCCCCTCCACCCCCCCACCCCCTCCCGAGGGGTTTGTGTGATATTTAACTACGGCTACAGTGGCATTTACTAATTTTATATGTGCAGAATTTATGTCAGATTCTTATTCAGTGAGAACAGGGGAGAGGAGCAAAGGTGGCTGGCTCCGTGTCCACTGTGTATACACTGGTATTATGTGAACTATTCACAACACGTCCACTGACATGAGCGTTGCTATTTTGTCTATAACTCGGCTGCTTTCCAACCCAGGTGCCACAATTAAAGCCTAACCTTAGCATTTGGAGAAGCAGACATGAAGGGGCCAATTTGTTGTCTGCCATGCACCCTGCCTTTGATACAGAGTGGTGGATAAAGGTTTTTTTTTTTTTTATCTTGAGAAGGAGCTCACGGCCCACTGGGGCACATCTTGTTGACAGGGGTGTGAGGTCAATCAGATCCCACTGATACGGTGGCACAGACCACCAGACAAAGACATGCAGGCACATACACAAAACACACAAATGCACATATATATCCATGCACATGTGTGCGCACACATTTTAATTAAAGTTGAACTTGTGCTGCATTCAGAGGTTCAGTCTTAGACTTAAAAAGCAACTGCTCGCTTCATTTAATCATTACACGAATGACTCAACGCACACATCAAGAAATACTATTAGAGCTCTAACAAATGCATTTAGCTATGTGAAAAGACTAAAAGTTTATAAATTTCATCAAGTCATCTATCCGTCGATACATATTCTAAACCACTTTGTCCAGTTCGAAGCTGCAGGGTAGAAAAGCCAATAAAAGCGGATTCAGGGCCCTGGACAGTCTACAGTAGGGGGCACATACTCATTCACTGAATCGAGGTGGCGACTGCTGCAACATGCTTAAATATCCAAGAGTACAGTATTATTGATATTCTGCATGTGTGCCACCACTGCCTTCAGGAGATAAATAAATGAAGTTGACCAAGAACTGAGCTGTTGTTCTAGTTTTCTGGAACCAAATGATCATTGTTATTTTGGAGCAACGCTGGTGTCGCTTCGGTCATGTTGCTTTAATTATTTTTTTTGCATTCAAATTGGTTGTAAGTAACTCTTAATAGCAAACCTCTTTCAATATATAAGGCCACAAATTTTTATCCAGGTCAAAGATTTTGCCATAATTGCCCGTCTTTCTTCTGTGCAACAGCGTACAGCCTCCTTTACATACACCTTTGGACTGAGGGAGAACACTGGAGTACACATGGAGACCTTTCAAAATGAACTCCATCCAACCAGGATATCCTCACGCGACAATTCCCACACCTAAATACCTGAATCAGCTAAAACTAGCAATGGTATTCGTTATATTTTTACACAAGTTACATAATTTGCATTACATGTAACCGCAAAGGTTAAAATTGATTTGAAAAACACTTGATCAATACAAACATCCAAAGCCATCTTATTAGGATTTCTTCATATTCATTCCGCTGACTTCCTCAGTGGCTTGTGTCCCAATTATCCTGACCACTGCAGGTCTTAATCATTGTACCACTTTGTATTATTGGGATGGGCTAATACAAAAAACTCTAAACAATTCATGCATGTATTTGTATGTGAAAACTTGAACTATGTACTGACAATTTAGGACAAAATGCTTAAGAATAAAAATACGTGTGCAATGATGGCAAAGGTTCAAATGCAAACTCTGGGAAAACAAATGATTGATTCACATAGATTTTAACCACTAAAGATAACACAAAAAATGACTACTTGATGGTTTGATGTGCAAAAAGAAACCGCTCATAAATCACCATGATATAGACTGAAATGTTGAATGTTGAACTATTTCCATTTACCTGTCAATCTTTATACACAGAGAGAGAAAAGAAAGTGGAAGCAGTAAGAGAGACAATGAAAGAGAGAAAAAAGGTAAAGATTCTGAAAGAGAAAGCAAAAAGGGAGCAGAAGGACGGGGGGGGGGGAGACGATAAAAGCCAGTGCCTGAGAAAGGGGTTCAGGAGATTGACCTGTGGGGCTTAAAATCAAATTGCAACAGTATTGTATTCCCTCCCATTTCCAGTACAGCAAGTAAGCTCCTTATTGATAGACGAGAGATGAGACCACCCATACCTGGGGCTCATCCTGCTGTCACCGTGCAGGACGGGCACCAGGAGGAGGGAGAAATCACACATCACATGTGGGGCCCTTTTCTATTTTGCAGCCAAAGCCAAAGCCAAAGCCAAATCCCCCGGGTGGGATCCCGCCTCGTCCCACAACTCAATAAAATAATTAGCTTTTGGTCGGCCCGGCCGTTAATCAAGCTGCTCTAACATATGCAAAGGCGAAAAGAGGACGAGAAAAAAAAGAGATATATTCAGTTTTTTATCCGTCTTTTCACTTGGGGAGCCGTGGCACTTTTATCTGTAAAAGTCGCTGATGTGACTTCTTTTTTTTTTTTTCTTCTTCTTCTTCTTCCAGATTTCTATAAAACATGCGGTAGAGCCAGATTGCTTTTTAATTTTATGTTTAGTCTACAGGAAGCCAGATTATTGCTCCCCATGTGGAGGGGGTTGAGAAGTAAATGAGAGAATCAGCACAAACTGTTTCGTTTCAAATGAATCCATGAGGTGCTGAAGAGACGATGTGTCGTGAAGATTTTGTTTAAATAAACCTTTGCTCCCTCCCTCTTCCCCCGGATCCCTTGCTGTGCGATTGTTAGTCGTAAAAGAAACATCTGTTTGGCCGTGGAGTCACGGAATGCACCGATACTTAGAAAAATGTTCAGACAAATTTGCAAACAATTAAACACCAGGAACAAACTTTGCAGTAGCATTGTCCAGACTCTGTTATACAAACACATGCACTCGCACGAAAGTTTGGGATCATTTATAATACTGTTTAGTTGCAGCTCTGCAATGGAGGGGAAACAAAGTGGAGGAGAAATGGCCCAGTTCTGTATTCAATGGCTCACGCAGAAACGCAGCCTTTATGCAAATGAATGAAACGTGATGCAGAGGTGATAGGAGGCTGTCTGACAACAAGTGAGACATGCCTCTTGTCTGTGGAGGCCTTTGCAATGTGCCACTGTTGAAAATGGCACTAAAATATGGAGCGCTAATTTAAGGCTTGACACATTTCAGTGTCTAATTTTTCCTATTGCTACACATTACAGTCAGGGGGTTTTGGATATGTGTTTTACACTCACCCCTTTGGGGGATTAATCAGTATTTTCTCACCTGCTGTATATGAAGGGCAATTGGGCTTAACCTTAGATATGCAAATAGACCTTGTTCCTAGACATGCAATACTGAGAATGTATTTCAGCTGCAACCAAAAGGTCACACAGATTAGTTAAAATGTTAGCAATACTGTCGAGGACAATATTTTTCTTGTAGTTTTCCTGGAACGTCTAAACATAATAAAGCAACAGTTTGGAAACGAGAGGTGCACGAAGACAAAAACCAAAACAACTGTCAAGACTTTCCGTTCTTGGTGGTCAGGAATGCCAAGCTGTCAAATCTGAGTAAAGATTGAGGCAATACCTTGAAAAACAATATTATAGACGCACCTGCTGAAGAAAACAAGTCAATGTACAACAGTCAGATACATCAGGAGTAAGAGCACTCACAGGGCCCTTATCCTTGAGAGAGAATCCATGAGAGCTCGCATAGATTTTTCTTTTTTTTTGTTGTTGCTGCAAAGAAAAACTAATACTGAATTGCTAAACTCCAATGACTTCGATATAGTTCACCAAAACAGAGAGAAACACCCTCCATCGACCTTTTATATTTTCTTCCCATCCCATCTCCAGCCCCCCGTTCGAAAGCTCACATCTCTAATGCATGAGCCCATCGCCAGGCATTGTGGAGGACTCCAGCATCAACCAACAAAGTGTTCAATAAAATATGGCGGCGAGGCGTTCAAAGCCATGCTAAATGCACCTGACATGGGGGAGAAGACAGCAGGACGTGCAGCTTTTGTCAGATCGGGGTGGAAAGGAGCGAGGAGCACATGAGAGGGGAGAGGCCGAGAGAAACTGTTGGGAGGAATATTGTAACTTTCAGATCTGAACACTTCCACTGTGGCCTAGGAGCCATGATGGTGCATTCAAAGCTGACACAGACCTCGCCTGGATGCGTGTGTGAGCATTTTGACTTGTTGCTGTTTGGACATTGTGTGTGGTGCAATTTAGGAGGCTGTTAAATTTCACTGTTATCACTTTTCACAATTACTCTACAGTTTTATTCATCAACTTGTGTGGGAATGCTGTGCATTTTAGTTTGGTTTTATGTACACATGAATCCAACTAGATATAATGTGATAATAGTTTCTTCTGACGGATCGGTTAAACACGGATCTGTTTGCTTTGTTTCAGTTCAACTACCCAACAGGCCTGCCTGAAATACAGCACAAAGTCAGACTTGATATCAACGGTTCCGTCTGTCCGAGAATATTTTTTGGGCCCAAAAGGACAAACAAAATTAACAAATACAACAACCAACTCGTGCTTTTATCTCTTGGTGGCATCATCATTGGGTAGCATGTGTGAAATTAATGCTGCATTGAGTCAACCCAGTTATCAAATACGTTACAGATAATTTCATTTAAAAAGGGATTTTGCACACTTCCAGAGTGTATTCAATGTGTCTAATAGGAAAGGTTTTTCATGTTATAAGAAGTTGGGATCCAAGAAAAGGCATAAAATTGGAGGTTTTATCACAAGTCTGTCTCTGTCTTTTGGGCAAGACATTGAATTGTTGTGCTCCCATTGAAATCCTTATATATACTGAGCAACGGCTGTAATTGTCTATACAGGTTGTTGTTTTTTTCATTACTGGCTTTGCAATCAAGCTTTTTTTTTTTAAATAGTACTTTTAAATATTAACAGTTTTATAATCCGTTTACCACTTTTTATCTTTTTTTTTCTTAAAAGGTAAACATAGAAAAGAAAAAACATGCAGAGAAACGACATCCCCCTGACCCCCTGATATTTTCAGTTGCCAAACCCCGTCTGAAGCTCTCTGGCGCCCACCAGGTGAAGCCCGCCGACACTTTGTAAGCCACTGGTTTAAAATAATGTAATCAGGGGCTGCTGGTCCTCGGGCACTTTCCTATTATTAAATATCACCCTTATTGGAAAAAGATTTGCAATGACCTAAAAGCAAAATACTGTACAGCAATTGCTTCTTGACACGACCACATCATGTGGCTGTTCAGTGTGTGCGAAGGAGGTGAACAGAGAACAAGAGACACAGCGAAAGCGGGAGAGACCGAGCACAGCAGACTGTGTGGCCAATGATGTCTGCAGATCATCATGTATCATAATTACCCGCGGTAGAAATTAGAGTAGGGATGTTGAAATTTCCATCATGTCTGTTTTCTTTGGGCCTCGTGCACCTAATCACCTCCAGCGGAACGCGGCTGTCAATCACCGCATGACTCCTGTCCTCAATCCATAATTCCAGCGTCCCTCGAGTGGCGCTGCCTGCTGGACCTGGGCTGCAGAGCATGTGTGCACACTCACACACTCACACACACACACACACACACACACACACACACACACACACACACACACACACACACACACACACACACACACACACACACACACACACACACACACACACACACACACACACACACACACACACACACACACAGGCACAACAGCACAACATTTGACTGAACGCACACAAAAGGTACGCTCAATTTCGAGATTTCACGCACACAAACAGGCAAAGAGCAGCAAGATTATTCAGCAACACGAGGCTGAAGGAGAGCGGCCAAATGAAATAAATAAATAAATAGATAAATAAAATACAAGCTGGTGTTCTCATAAATTTTAGATGACAGGCTTATATTGATTTAGCTGTGTTTGAAACTAAACAAGTTATATCCATAGCCCAGAGCACTGAACATGCACTCCGTAATAATTATTTATGATATATTTGGAGAAGGGCCCAGTGATGTTTTGGTTTAATAAGCCTGAGCAGACTACAGACTGTAATAACTTGCTATCGTTCAGCACTGAGCACTGAGGCCAGACAGAGAGCTCCACTTTATGAGAAGTCCAGTGTTTCGTTTTTCTTGGGAGAAATAATCAAAATCATCTTCCCTTATGAGTCGTTGTGGACTCAAGTCAAACTCTCTCCGCAAAGGATGAGATGAAAAGTGTGCTCATAAATGATAGGGAGCAATCACATGATTGATATGGCTCCGCATGAATTTTAATCTATAGGAGAGATCTGGATTCATGTTCTTAGCTGGTTCAAAGAAGAATATCAACAGTAGATCAAATGTTTAAGCAGGCACCGTCTATACATAATCGTGTCACATTAAAATGAATATAAAACTGTCTTTATATTATCAGTGGGGCCCGCAGAAGAATACCAGATGGATGATCACCCTATTTAGTCTGCTCTGTGTCACCCACCAGCTCATAACATTCTGATCTTGCAGATAGGACGTTGATAAAATCGTTTTTTTGCCAGAGAACCTTGAAATACACATCCCATTTTGATTTGCAAGATATTATATTTGTGTGCATGCGTGCACGCAAGATATTATATTTGTGTGCATGCGTGCGAGTTTTGTGTGCCGCCGACAGCCAGCGTAAGGATGAGACACAGGTGAACCACTTCACATTTAACAAGCTTACACTTCAGTGTGTCTGTACATACAAACAGGGTGTAAGTAGCTCGGGAATCAATGGCCTCTGCGGGGGGAAAGTAAAGTGCCAGTCCCCCCCCCCCCCCCCACCTCAGTCTTCCTTGATGTCTGGCCAGCAAGAGCTTAAGACACTGCTAATCCATGTTTAATATCAAGGAACTGTGGCGTACAAGAAGGGAGGGCCTGAAAAACACTGAACCTGCACACTTCCAATTTGGAACAAATAAAATATTGAACAGTAATGTAACACTAATCAGGAACTGTTGTTTACATAGCGGTGATCTCTGACTCCATGTGTGATGATGTTTTCCCCCGGGACCTCGGTGTGTATGAGTGTTTGTGTACACACGTGTGTGTGTGCACATTGTGCCGGGCCGTTGTGCTCTGTTTGTTGAGCAGTTTCCATCATCCAAACAGTGTCACACCCACCGCAGATCACCCTCACATGTATTAAAACACAGATGGTGAGGCCTAACTTTGTCTGGCAGGGAAATAGCCACAGGAGCGATGCAATTTCCTGGGTTATCCACATTATGGGAGATGTCCTAATTACCTCGAAAAACTTTAGGATGACTCAACGGACAATGCTTTCCACATGTGCAGAGCCCCATTACTCTGATCATCATCATCGCGAGCATCTGAATATATGAGCTGTCATTGTGTCAAGCATTAAAACATGTGTGTCCCGCCTTTCAAGTTCTCTTGGACTTTTTTTATCCGACCATAAAACGTCTTTGTGGTCTTTAAGAATAATGAAGATACAATATACAACTGCCTTTTTTTTCTTTCTTTTTTAAAGCAAAGGAGAACATTTGTAACTCTGCCTCTCAGTCGACTGTGGAGAGGTGTCAAACTAATTTTACTTCAAGGGGCACAAACAGACCCATTCAATTTCAACCAGGAGAATGAGAGCATGACAACCTATAAATACTAACAATTCTAAAGTTTTCCTTCAGCTGTAGTGCAATAAAAATTGGATTACACTCAAAGCATGTCTAAATAATGTAACCAATTCCCACCAAATAATTTTAGTGAATCATTTCGAAACCATTTTTAACTTGGCGAGTGTTTTAGTTGCATGTTTTATGTCGTTTGTGGCAAACCTTTCCGTTTAAATCCTAAAGATCCTAAATTCCAAAGAATGCTCTCTATTTGTTATTGTTTTTCTGCTTGTTTGGTACTAAGTATGTACAACTATGTGTGTGACACTGGCTTAAGGAGTAAAGTATTGTTTTTCTCAAACTGTGATCCCGAGTTATCTGCAAACTAATGCAAACGCAAAAATCTCGTTGCACTCGCACACACACGTCCACCCACCCACACCCACACACACACACACACTCACACACGAGAGCCGGGGGAGGTTCCTGCAGAGGTCAGTATAGCAACACAGAATGATCAAAGACTTGGGCTTCACAAGCGTGTGCATGTGTGCGCGAGAGGCCGCGCAAGTGCCGGTGTGTGAGCTCGTGCGTGGACTCCACCGTATGTGCTCGTGACGGTGCGCGATGGTGGACGGGACCTCAGAATGGCCTAACCGCAGTGCCATCTGCAGGAGTTCAGCCAGCCGTGCGGCGGATCGCGAGTACGCACTCCTCCGGTTGGCACAACAAATTTCACTTTTTTTTTTTTTAACCTTCTTTTATTTTTGTGTTTGCCATAACTGCCAGCACCTGCGATCACAGGAGCAGAAACTAAAAAGCTTAAATTATCAACTTCAATTGAAAGCCGTTGGTGAGATTTCCTTTGTTAATTAATTCCATGCCTGCCATTCTCGTAAACTCTGGATTTCTAACACGTACTGCGTACATGTGCATCGCACATAGCAGGAGAAAAAAATAACAAAGATTTAAAAAAAAAAAAAAGTAATCTGGAAAGGTTGTGTTGCTGATAGGAAGACAGTGGCTGCTAGAGGAGGAGGGGGCGGAGGAGGAGGGGGCGGAGGAGGAGGGGGGGTAGATAGTATAAGAGTATTCTCTTTCTCTACCTCTCCTCTGGTTTTAATTGCAAGGTGCAAAAGTGAAATGGCTGTGCTACACGATAGTGTTAGAGGAAACAGGGGTGTCAATGAGTAAGGGAGGGGGGGGCGGAGAAGAGGATGGAGGGGTGGGGACGGGGATGGCGGGCAGACGGCAAAGGGGCAGATCAGTGTTGGGAGGTGAGGGCGGACTTAGGCTGTATGTGCGCAGAGTGTGTGGGAGAGGAAGAGTGCATGTGCGGGTGACAGATAGGAAAGCGAGTCCCCAAGGTGCTCTCTAAGGAGCAATAGATAAAGATTCTCTGGGGAAATTTCTCTCATTAGTCCTCAGACACAGTTCAGTAATTCAGCCGTGTCAGGTTACTGTTTGTCATGAGACAAAAAAAAAAAGAAAGACGAAGAAGCTAAAATAAATAAATAAATCACGAGAAGAAAGGTTTCATTCGGCTTTCTTCACTGGGATTCGTCACTCAAAAGGTTAAAAAAAGAAGAGAAAAAGTTCTGATTTGAAACCACTGACATCAGTTGGATCCGGCACCTTCTTGGAGGGCAATTATGAGCCATTGCAATCTCTGTGAGGGATACTTATCAACCCATTCTGCTGATAAGTTTAAATTTAATGATGTAAGGAAGTTACTACAGCTCAGTGGAATATTTTAAACCCGGTGGCACCGGGACAACAAGGCAGGCCAAATGAGGGTGCTATCTGTGGACACGATGCAGTGTTTACTGGTCGGTAGGACGAGGACGATCGGGAGCCGAACAGGTTGAGAACGATGGTGACACCAGAGATATAAGGGCAGAAGGAAAACACCGCTCTGCAACTGCCCAACATATTAATCTTGCCACCAGCGTGGCCCACAGTTATCTCCTCTGCACAAGAGCTTCTCCCAGGAACAAAAGAAGCTCTTCCTCAAACAGAGTTGCAAGTTTTGGACGTTTTTATTACGCCGTTAGCGACATCAATTTTGGGCAACAAAAGGAGCCCTCGCTTGTGTGTCACCTCTGAGACAAAGCCAAACCAAGACAAATGAATTCCTTGGCATGTGATTGTTTAAAATGTGGCGGTGGGGTGGAGAGAGGATCTATTTCTTTTCCACACAACGTCTTGACACAACAGCACAGATACAACAAATGTGCCCTTTCGGAGACAAGAGACAAGACAGACACACAAGTGTGACAGTCGGGTGACGTGGGGGTGGGGGGAGTGGGGGTGGGGGCAAATGTATGAGGAAATCTCAATCCTCATATCTAGTTCATTATATTTTCAGCATTGTAATCAATAATCGCAGACGTCTGCCTGCTTCTTCCTCCTTCCCTTTCTCTTCTTCTGTCTGGGAATTAATGAATAATAGAAACATCATGGAATTCATTCTCCATATTTCTAAAACCTGTGAGGACTATTAGTGTGGGAGTAGATGCTGCTTGCTGTTGGCCTTTGTCACCCTCCCCAGCTTTCCTGTAACTCAGTGGCCGCCTGCATGCCTAAGCAAGGAGGCCAAGGCCTTTTACTCCATTGTCAGATGGAAATGGAAGTGTGTTTCTCCCCATAATTGCTCCTCTGTGTCTATATCATCCATACCAGCGAGAAAAAGAGGGAAAGCAAAGACGTGAGACAGCATGAGAGGCCAACGTGTCCCCTGCTATAATACTATCAACCGTCTATTATACCTACCGCTCCTCATCTCACTCATTATCCTCGGGGGTTAAAGGTCGGACCGTACCCCTCCCAAGTGGTCATTTAACTCTTCTTAACACAACAAAGAATGCAGATGACATCGCTGTTGCGTAAAAAAGGTTATGCATGGCACAACCCGCAGTGGTCTCTGACGGCTCACTCATTGCATATTTAAAGAAAAAAAAAAAAAAGTGGGAGCGAAAGCGAGAGGGAGAAATGAGCGTTTCAGTATTGGCCCTCACCTCTGTCGGTTGGAATGACCAGTGGCTCCCCTCTCACCGCGTGCAGGGAGAGAATAACAGTTCAGCCCTTGCGGTGACCTTGGATGGATCCCGGACCAGTGGTGTTTTAATACAAGCACGGCTCCCACTTTATGGATGCCTTTGTATTATTAATACTATGAGAAACGAGAGGCGAGAGGTGAGACACGGCGGGCTGGGTTTATGGACACTGTAGCGCCCAGCAGTGCAGGCCGGGCCAAAGGAGAGGAAGAAGGCTGAGCGGTGAAATAATTCTGAAACCACATAAACTTTTAGTGAATGGTGAATAACAGAGGGACTGTTCTGCACTCGGGGCCACACACCAACAACATTCGCATTAACAAGGGTTCATTTTTAATACACTTTATCGTTCTTTTGGGATTAACATACTCCTAATATATCACATCCTTCCTTTCCAGATTCCTGTGCCAACATCAAGTTTAATGAAAGTAGACTTGCCTGTGAATGTACTTTCTCATGCAGGCAAAAACACTGGTGTTCTTCAAGCATTGTGCCTCAGCTCCCGGACTCTGAAAACTCACAAAATAGAATTATTACACCCCAAGTAGTTGGGGTGGAGTCGGTCATGCGCTGCTGAAAGTCCTGCCTGTGTCTGCGATGGCACATTGATCAACTGTATGTCCTCAGGCACAGTCAGGCCGGCCAAGCAGAAGCAGCAAGAGCTTATAAAACACTTTTAACCAAACTTCAGGGCAAATCAGGCTGAGGATGAGCCCATTTTCCGGAGGATGGGGCCGCGTGTGCGCGCGGCCCTGTCAGTGTTTGCTCAACAGCGTGTGGACGTGTGACGGCGTGTTTGAGCTGGAGGGGAAGCCGTGTCACAGCGCCTCGAGTCCAATCTCAGAAACAAGTGAAGCGCTCCAAAGTGGGACAACCCCCTGCCAAACGCGCCGCACAACAACTTCATTTAGAGCGCCACAAAGTCAGCAGAAAGTCATCTGTGCTGCGGGACTGCTCTGGCAAGTGAACAACAAATTAATCTTCCTATTGGCTCGTATGCACACGGCGCTTCATCACCAAGTGGGTGATTTTGACATGCATAACAAGGCTAATACAAAATATACAAAGGATGGGTATTGTCAGGCTTTTCGTGTGTGTGTGTGTATGTGGAAATACACACATTAGAACTATGCGAGGTAGACAAAGATATAACATTGTAAGAGATTATGACTTCTCCGTTCATTTGAATCAAGTTGAATAAAGCTATTTATAGAAGTGGCTTTGCAGCTGCTCTGAGAATTATGTAAATTCAAATAACATATTCTTTATATCAGAGTGAAAATAATGAAGCCCCTATAATGTGTTCCTTGTAACAATGAGCAAGTTTGAGGAAATTTTCTTCAGACCCCGATCTTGCAGAACAATGCCTTGTTCATGGACAATTAAAACAAAGAGCAATGGGGTTCTGGTGGGACGCAGCAATGAGCATAAATGTCCTTTATGGCGCGTGCAAATTGTCCCTTTTTTACGACGGTTGAGCAGGCTCGACCTTAAGGGAGAAAAATCACACAAACGCCCCACTTCATCTCCCCTTCTCTGTATCTCTTTTCTCTCTGCCTCGTTCTCTCTCGTGGTCTTCCTGCACTCAGATTTCTGTTTTCCAACTCGCACGCCGTTGCTCCCACCGTTGCTGCTGTGCCTGATAGCTGATGGAAATGAAAACATCACCCTGGTCTTTCATTTTCAGCACGTTTTCCGTTTCACTTTGTGTTCCTCTCTCAGCTCTTTGCAAGCTTATAAGGGGCTACAATTAATAGCACATTTGTTTTAGATGCTTTTAAGTGAATCAACAGAAGAATTCATACAACTTGCAATTTACAATTTGCGCCCAAAAAACTAACTGGCAGTATTGATTTGGTATTTTTCCTGTGAGTGTATAGTGAGTATGAGAGCAGAAAGCCTCATAAACAAGCCCATATTGTTTTGTCGCAATGCCGTAAACCAAACACTTAACACTTGAAAGAGTGTGTACCAAATAACTTCTTAATGCTGCATAAAATCAAGTCACATCAATAAAAATATCCCCCCTAAAAACCGCAGAAAGGTATCAAGGTATAGCAGTAAATTACACAACAACTCACTGAAATGTAAAGTTTTAAAGAGAAGTTGAGAAAACAAACAGCCGCTGCAACACAATGCCGAGTGAACATTAAAAGATGGACAAAGAGAGACATCTATAGCCATCAGGGTGGGATTAACCAAGCACAATTGTGACAGATCAGGCTAATCATCAGTTATAGTAACACCTCCGGTGGCACAGTTATTGTGTTCGTCTCTTCCTTCGAGTGCAAATGAAGATGATTACACCTTGGAAGTGCAAGCAGAAGGAGGCAGTGGTGATAGAGCTGCAATAGGGAGAGACAAGGTGGCAGTTTTATGTCAATAATTGCAACAACCTAAGATAGCAAGAAAGTGTAATAAGTAACTCGCAAAGGATTGTGCGGACGACTTCGTGCTCAGAGAGACAGTTGTGATCGAAGGCGACTCAAACACGCCGATATACACACCAATGGAGACGGGTGCCTTAAAATGTGGCTGCACAGCATCTTGTGTGTAGATGCAGATAGTTGTAGTAATAATAATAATAATAATAATACACATTTCTAACACAGAATTTAAATTAGAGTCACAAGGGGCCCTAGATAACCATGAGTGAAACTCATTAGAGGTAGAAAATCAAATCAAATATACACGCCACTGTGGGCTCTTGAACAAGGACCTTCAATCTACTAATTCACAAATATGAATCTAAATAAAGTTTCTTCCCGCCATAGCCGCAGATGAAAAAGCACACTCCATTTCTTCTCAGTAATAGCACAACGTTTGCGTTAACCAACTTAAGAGTGTCTATTTTTCTTCGCGCTCCTATAACAGGCAGATGGACTTTATTTACAGTAGAACTGTGATTCATGGAGAAACCTGCTTCCTACAGGCATATTTAAACATAATTACAATTGGTCTATTGTGAAAACCTTTTGACATTTAAGATAAGGCAAACATGGAATGAAAGATGTGTTTATAATTTGCATGCTTGATGAATGTTTAATTGCACAATCACACATGGCTTTGCGCATTCAGATGAGATAAGGTTAACGTACAGATGTGAGGATGACAGCTTGGAGTACATTTGTGAAAGAACGGAGAAAACCAGATGCCTTGAGCCTCATTTCTCTCCTCTCTTTTAGTTAGATACATCTATTCTTGGTTTGTCTGGACATCGGCATCATTTTTCTTCACTTTCTGAGCACTCCTGGGGCCTGTACTTCCAAGTGGGATTAACATACACTGGATACCTCTCCGTTACCTGGGTTGACAAACCCAGACAATAGCAGTGGTACTACAAAGCCAGTTATCAACTCTGTAATTGAACCCAGGGTTTTCCGATCTTGATGAATGCGCGCCCATAATAAAGACTTAGGGGCTTGCAGCTTCGGACCAATCACACGCATGGAGAAACCCTACAGAGCAGTTTACTTTACAATGGATTAGCAGACAATTACTCTTCAAAAATTCAAACACATCTTCCAGGACAAAAAACAACACTGTTGCCGCAGCAAAAAGCAGGAAGGAATGCCTGCAGAAAATTGCACCAAACTTGCTCTGTTAATGCACAACTTTGTGAGATTAGACAATATTATTTATCAGACAATATAAGCAGCTCTGTGACCACTCAATTTCACTTTATCACAGCACAGACGTTTCGGGCGGAGCTTCCTCGGTGCCTATATTTTCCATTGAGTTGTTTTGAGGCTCAGTTTTGTGGTGGGATATTAATTCCTCACCGTGACGGCTCCAGTAGTTGCGCGTTCCATAAATTGTTGCTTTTGTGACTATTATTGTTAACCTTATATTTTCAGATGCAACCCTCATGGAGCCAATCAGTGTTGGGAACAAGCAAACAAAAACAATCTTCAAATGAGTCTTCACACTGTCTCTGTTGTATGGATGGATGAAATCAATGGAACTTATTTGATATTGCTTATCGTTTCTAACCGATCTGATGAAAATCTGTACCTTTAGTATATAATGTCAAACGGATTGCATCCATCCCTAAAAACTCTTTCTCTCCTAAGCGCTCACGATCAGTGCACTCATCGGGACATTCTCAGAATGGGCAGGTCATTTTCAAGGCGATCCGATTGGTCGGGACGCCGTGCTTTTATATTCGATCTCTTCTCCAGAACACAACCTGCTCAGGGGCATGTTCGCCGTTCAGCGTCGTTGAACGGACAACCCAGGGTTAACCCTGAAGTCCAGCTTCGTAGGCCTCAGGTGACCTTGAAGGCCCCCATAGTCGGCAGAGCCTCACAAATGATTAATTAACAAAAGCTCAGGTCAGACTGCTGCTCGATGCTCGATGCTGTTTTCCAGTGTACGATCTGACAAGCTGTGCTCGAAGTTGCGAAGCCAAGAGACCGTGTGCTAACTTCGAGCTGGAGTAGAGGAAACAAATAATGAGGCTCAGTCTCACCCGCCTTGGTTGTGTAGAGGAAGTGATAAAGAGGAGGCCCGGAGCAGAGAGGCAGGAAATCGACTTCATAGATGGCTGTTTGGTGGAGAGAGGCTGAGAAAAATAAATAAATAAATAAATAAATTTAAATTAAGAGAGAATATCATGCTGACCAACAACCAAAGAGACCAAAAAAATTTAAAATGAAGGACGGCATGTGACCTTTGCCTCTGCCCCTCCCTCCACATGTCTAAATTGCTCCTATTGACAATCAACACCTTGAAAAGGTTAGAGGCGATATTCAAAATCATTTTTTTTTCATAAGCTTCACCGCTTTCCTTTTTTTTTTTTTTTTTTAAAAACCCTGCTTTTATATCACTCACGAGGAAGAATGAAAAAGGAAAAGGAGTGGCAAAAAAATATAATATGGCAATTTAGCTAAGTAATTACAGCATTTTACTCTCAACTACCAACCACCTACCCGCGGCTCCGTTGGCAGAGAAAGCTAATAATTCAATTTCTCGGTGACAGTAATTGTCAGTCGGTGTACCTAAAGGTCATATCAGTCACCCAAGAGAAAGGGAAGGGAGAGCCCGATGACACAATCACACAAGAGCAATTTAACATCAGAGCTAATGGGAGGAGTGGAGCTGTGATCGACAGAGAGAAGTAGAGAGGTGGAGAGCAGGGGAGTTTGATCTTATGACAGAGCGCTCATGTGATGTTTGGATGGTCAGAAAACAAAATGTCCAAGACAGAGAAACTTTACAGCGTTATTCTTTGTCATTTCGATAGAAATGTTTCTTTTATAACAGGTAAATTGTCATGTTATTTCTGAAATCAGTTAACCACAAGCTGTGATTCTTGTTTCTTACTGTCTGGATTGGCCACCGCTTTTTGAAGAATGTTGTAAAATTGAAAGCATTTCAACGTGAAATAGAATTAACATGATTATTTTGTTCCTTGGAGGACAAAAGGTTAGGCAAATGATTGGTGGACAAGTGGAAAATACTAATGCAAACTAGATTTAAGCATGCTTTTTATGGCAAAAGTGGATAAACTACAGGAAATGCGGATCTTTTTTTTTTTTTTTTTAATCGCTCAACAAATAAAGGCAATTCAATAATAGACACAATAAAAAGTTGATGCCTCATAAAGTAAGGAGTCAGGACTGTGGGAGAGGTAAAGAGAGGCCAGGCCAGCCTTTGAAGTAATTGACTAATACAGTAGCTGGTATTAAAGTCATTGAGTGCCAAAAGGGAGCAGGCAGCCGCTTGACCCTGAGCCACTTTGGACTAATCTAGCATTCAATCCAGCGTGTAATGACTGCTAGAGCTGTCAATCCTCTGGGCTCTCTTTCTGTCTCACTCATGCAGACACACACACACACCACACACACACACACACAAACGCACGAGTACATACTCGCATGAGCACTCTCACTAGCACTCCCAAAAGTACATCCATACTGAAGTACATACACCCCCACAAAGTGGAAGAAAACCTCCCTTTCTCCTTCCCAGTTCCTGCAACTGCAAAAAAAAAAGAAAAAAAAAAAAAAAAAGAAAGCCCTGATCTCACTGGGCTTCAACAGAATCCATGAAGGAGTTCACAAAATCTCTTAAAACATTTGCAGAATGTGAAGCTGGAATACTGAAAAATTGAGAATTGTGTTCTTCTTTGCAAAATGTCTCTATCTATCTCATATTAAAAGCACAAAAAAAAAAGAGAGCATTCATCATTTCTGAGCTTCATCCAAGTCCTGATGATAAAACGGACTGGCGGACACAACATATTTCTAGGATCAATTGGTTATCATCGAGCACAACTGTTGCATGGTACAGCTGCAAGTGCCACAAATAGACATTTAACCGGGCGAAACATTTCATGAAAATTCGCACAAAAAAGATGCAATTCCAAGCGATTCAGGGGGGAAAAAAAGAATAAGATTTCACCATTTTAGCACATTTCCTTGCTTTTTTTGTGTCTCCAAAACGTCACATAGTGAGCTAGGGGAATCATTGTGGAACTGACATAGTGTTTCTGGAGATAAACCAAAAAAGACATCCACTAATGAACAGTGAGAGATGGTGGTGGTTTAGGAAAGCCAGAGTAAGTCTGATTGGATGAGTGCATGAAAAAATGAGTCTTGGAAAAACAGTTTCCATGTTTCACCTCCTCACCTGGCCCAGTTTAGGTGATCCACAACTTCAATCCACATTGTAAAATTTTACTGATGATTGCAAATAAAACGAAATCAATGAATTGAGGAGCAGAGTGGATTTCAAACATATTGGCCACATTGAGTTAACTTTTAGGAGAAAGACTGATACGCACTTGTTTTATTCTTAAATCTATTTTTATGAGCATTAATCATTTAAGTTTAAAAGTGAAAGATCATTTTAACCCATATTTTAAGTCAAACAGTGAAACTTTCATGTATTTTATTTGTAATGCACACGCTGATCAAACCTGTTTTGTTTAATTCTTTAAGGTTTTGCTGATGAGCCATGAAACTCAAAAACAAACTGACAAAACAATCTGACAAAAAACTTTTAAATTAGATTTTCATATGATACGTCCACCTGAATGTGTTTCTACTACATATATAAACTGAGCATGTTGTGAGAGATTTTCCAAAAAGGACAAACACAAACAATGTCAATCAGATGATAACTTTTAAAGTTTTTAAACGCGGACATTTAGCGAAGGCCAAACTTTTGATTGCTGAAGAACTCCCTGAACAATCCACCAACTCGCTGCAGCGTCTGCAGTCCCATCGCCCCGCAAAACGACACCTGTCCCACTACCTGAGCAGCAGCTGAGAGAAAAGAGAGAGGGATGAGGAGAGAAAAGAAAGCCAAAGAAACAGAAGCACTTCACAACACTGTCATTGCCATTCATAATACGCATTGACGTATAAAGAGGGCCATTAGGGGCCCCAACCTGGGAGCCATTAAATCATTTTAAATCGTTGTAACATCCCATTAGTGTCAGTAGTGGGACCACATAATAGTCTGTATTAGAGGGATAACCACAAGACGCTCCATTTGGACTGAGTCACACGGGTCCTCTCGCCTACTGTCTGCCGCTCTTCACTGTCCCGGTCCCCTGATTCTCACCTCCGTCCCGAGGAAAGTGAAGGGTCACAAGTGATTTGGAGTGCCGACTGAGACACTGGAGACCAGAGCGGGGGGTTCCTACCCTGCACGCTGCTGCTTTGTAGCAGAAGGATGATGAGGCTACTGAATAAGGAAACACGGCCATACCACCTCAATGAATTAAGCATGATGCAGGTATCCTATAATAGGCCCATTATTCTGCCTTTAGCTGTGTCAATAGGAAACAGGAGGATTAAACCTCGTTGTTCTTTGTCTAGTGTGTGTGTGTGTGTGTGTGTGTGTGTGTGTGTATGTGCGTGCGTGACAAAATATTTATCAAATGGAGTTCAGGCATGTTCCATGACTAAAATATAAAGAAAACCCGTTATACTTTTGTCTGTGAGACAAAACAAACATGTGTACATGGCACTTTTGTTCACAAAAAGTTTTAAGATAGTGGATTTTTTTCGGGGATCAGTATCAACGAAATTAAACCTCAGCAACTTTAAAGCTCCATGTCATGTTAATTCTGACTGTCAACATAACAAACTGAAAAAGCACAACTTAAATCAGAAAACACAACTTGGTAATAAGTGAGATTTGAGATTGATGCACTGGAGGCCTTTCAGAATCCTGAACAGTCATGTTATCTCAATATAAGAAGTGAAGGTTTCTCAAACTCCACATTTTCCTTGTACTGACTCATGTCAGGAGTCCCACAAGTGTCATAAACCCACAACCTTGTTTCGATATCAAGAGGAGTTGTGTTTACAATGTGTATTTACTGATGATTATAAATATTCAAACAGGTAACTTTTATTGACTTGATTACTCTCCATATAAATCACACAGGTGACGGGAACCTCGGTAACAATACAACCTGAAACCTGAAAATATGTCAGGCTATTGTAAGCTTTGAAAAAAACCTCAGTGTGAAATATGCATCTCCTCAGTTCTTTCTCTATTTTTCTCCGCTGGATGATAAATAGCCCATTCGGCGGACCCTTGGTGTGCCCTCGGAGTTCTTAAAGGAACAAAGCCATGATGAATGGATCAATGCCAGCGGTCCAGGAAAACAGCTCTTCCGGCCGATAAAAAAGATTTGCCAATGACAATTGGGGGACAGCGGTGACCCAGAGAGTGGGTCTTTGGGGTACGCCCCCCCCCCCAGAGGAGCCCTAGTGATGGAGCCAGGATCACCATTAGGGGGAAGATTAAGTGGCCCCGGCTTCCTCTCTTACTTAATTATACATGCAAGCCCCTTCTGTAAGGCCCACCGCAGCACCTTAGAAAAAGGCAGAGTGCTCCTTTGTCTCAGGCACTGGCCGCCACTTTGATTGCTTATTGGCTGTCTCTCCTGACAACTGTCGGGCACAGAAACAACTCCCATTGGCCAAGGTGTCAAGAAAGCAGAGAGGGAAGGATAAAACAAAGGGAGAGAGAGTAAAGACAGGAGGGAAAGAGAGTTGGATAAGACAGAGACAGCAAGGGAAGATGTGTGTATTTAGTTTTCATTACACCGGCAGCTTGAAGAAGATGGGGGGAGGAAGAAAAAATGTCCTTGTCAGAGCGAAAGTCTCTGGAGGTGCTGGGAGGCGTGCCGGTGCCATCCGTTGACACTCAGCTGACAAATATGAATAGAGCAGTTCATGCTTGAAAACAATGGCTTATGAATAAACAACGGGACCCAAGAATCTGGCTAATAAACAAAAACATATCGCTAGGGGCTGGCAGGAACAGGAGAAGAATGAGATGAGGCTGGAGGAAACCTCTGTTAAATGCTAACGACATGCAGCAGGACAATGGCGGAGTTAGGCCCTATGGCTTGGTGGGAATCCGCTCATATCCAAACCGCGGTTTCACCAGTCAGGCCTTCTCTCAGTCCTTCCCAGGACAAAAGAACAAACTAATCGCTGCAAATGAGCATGATATATTTGCCAGACGTTGAAAACCCTTTAAAGGGAGCGATCACAGGCAACGGCAAGGGCGCAGCGTGGATGTTAAACCACCTAAGTGAATGCCAATGATGATGACTTCCATCCATGGCTTTCTGCGGTTTCTATTCCCAATCCATACCACATGCACCCGTGCCAAAGTGTTCTAGCATGTTGACGAGAAACAACCGCTCCCGATGGAACGGCGGAAATATATTTCACATACATACAAAGAGCTTCAACAAAGTAAAACAGAGGGCACACCATTCGATCGGGTTGCCTAAAGGACAGTGTCAATAATTAATCTTTCAGGCTACTAAGCCTTCATGTGCTTATCAAGTCTTGGGAACAGAACTGGAGATGCCGTTAATACGTAATGCAGCTGCGATTGATGCAGCCTACCAGCTTAGTTCTCCAGAAAGCAATTGTTTATGTCCCCCGGTATCAAAACTGTCGTTAACATTTTAACTGAATCACTCGGTGGGTTAATATGTAATCAATATGTGGTTTCTGGTCCGGGGGCATGGTCGACTCCCGATGGTCGAATTCAGCTAATCCTGTACAATAGACAGCTGTCAAAAGTGTTGACAGGGTGAAGAGGGATCCGCAATGCTAAGAAATAGTAAGTGACCACTGGAATTCCTCAGTTTTTTGAATTTATTGGGTCATAAAATGTGACAAAGGAAACAGAAATTAAAGCACTTTACAGCTAATTATTTTCAGCTAAAATCAGCAAACATGTCTTCACAACACAATAAACTCTGATATAAAGAAATCCATCATTAACTTTTGCTTTCTAGAAAACGTACGCATCATAAAGTTGACCAGAAACCAGTTCTGACATGTTTCAACTGCTTTCAGGCTGGGAAAAAAAAAAAAAAGAAAAATCAACCAAGCTGTTTACTATTCATGCAGTCCAAGTCAAAGCTCAGAGACTTTCAAAGAAACGTGTTTGGTTTAGACTAAGAGGAAAGTTTGCAGATGAAGTTATGCTCTCGCATTTACGTATTAGGTTTTTTTGAAATTCTATTTTATTTTTGGCATCTGCATGGAAGCGGAGGAGCTCTCTAAATGTTGAGAGGTTAACTAAGGCATGTCATTTTCAGAACATAAAATTCTATGCAATTTAGCATTAACATTTATGCCCAAAAGCTATCTATTATTCAATATAATTTGAGAATGATGAGCCAGAAGTGACATTAATGGCAGTAACAAGATTGATATACTTGGACTCAACTTGGAACTTGGAGGCACATGTACACACACGTGCAGATGCATGAGTTCACGACACACACACACACACACACACGCACACGCACACGCACACGCACGCACACGCACACGCACGCACACGCACACGCACACACAGTGTCTATCACTCCAGAGAACATCAAACTGAGTTACTTCACCTATAACTACAACTAACCCAACCTTTTTTTTTAAAACTCGAAAAGAAGTTTTCACAATAGAATTTAACAGCTAATTGTAACAATTTCAAGCATGCATTTACCATATTACAATTGCGTCTTCGATTTCAAAGAGAGGTACAAAGAATTTAATTGAAATTGCTTCTTTTTACAAAAATGATTAATGGGCATAATTGTTTATATAATTCATAAGATGATTATCACACTGTGGCGCATAAATTATGCGACTTTAATCATAATTCAAACCCAACAAGCGACGTCTGAGGTTTATTTAATATGCATTACAATCATGAATCAAAGTAAGCAACACTAATTTCGGCCCGCTGTAGGACTAATCACTGTCTGGATTCTATCATCAAACACAAATACATGTTCCCGTCTTAACCAGAGCCACAGAGGCACAAGTGAAATCAATGGGGGAAAATCAATTAGAACGTGTTTGCATGTATGGATTGACACCTTGAATCATCAGCACTATTGATCCCCTCCAGTGGGATCTTCATAAAACCCATTTGTTCCATCGAAAGTTTGCATATCCAGCCAATAAGTTGTTCTTTCTTCTCCCGTCCTGGTTTGCATAAACAATAGTAGAGGGGTCATAAATAATACATTATAGGACTTAGTGGAACATATATTTATTTCTGTTGAACCGTTTTTTTTTTTATCATGTGAAGGCAAACAAAAAATGAGCGCGAGAAAAAAGGAGAAGCTATTGTGATTATTGAATAAGAGCAGAAAACAGCAAGGATTTGTTGATGGAATGGGATAAATTCAGAGAAACAAAGCCGTGGAACACTCAAACTGAGTGATGATCCAAGTCAAAACCGCTAACCATCCCACCCTAAAACAAAAAGCCATGATGAACATCCTTGTGGCTGAACTGATTGCAGTTAATTATAAATTATGCAGTCATTGTGGGCCTACAAAAGAAGACATCCCCACTCAGCAGTCAGATGTAATTACCAAAGTCAGGCGCACTCCACTGTGTGTGATCCATTCCTGACAGCCGGCATTGACTGATGACCTTCCAGGGTAAAGACTCCCTCGGTTGGGTCGCTGAGCATGAGACACACCCACCCGCAGACGCCCGCCCTCCCCTCCTTTTTAAACTTCTTCCCTCCAGCAGGATCTTCAACCATCTCTATACCTGCCCACACACCCATGTGACCTCTGGTTGTCAGAAGCAAAGCTATTTACAATTTCAACCATCAAGACACCGCGGCTTTTCTTGACTATCATTCACAATCAAGGGTTTATGCGCCACGCTGCTATGTAGGGCAAAGAAATATGACTCCCCATCAGTGGGTGGCAGAAGGGGTTGGGCTTTGGAGAAAGGAGTAAGGGGAGGAGAAGGCTAATTTGACACAGCTCGCTTGGCTTGCCATAATTGCTCCGTCACTGTCAGTCCTTGAGAGGCCTTCTCGCCGTACAATTTGGACGCAATTACCAGCCGTTTACCAGTGGCCGTTATGCCCGTCGCCCCATCCCCTCCCACCCCCACCGAAACCCCGCCTGTTCTCCCGTTTGGCCGGTGGCTAGGATGTGCCATGCCTCATCAAATGCGGATGCGGCCCATTAATGAACACTGTTAGCATTTCTCTTAAACTTCTCCTGCCTCTAATAAACATGCAGTGTTCCATGAAGGAGCATTGCCATCCTCGTGACATGATATTTATTGTCTCTGCTGGTGGGTGGGAGCCAGGATGGGAGGACAGAGGTGAGGGAGGGGCGGTTCAGACTGAAGAGAGATATATCTGCAATGGGCAGGGAGAAGGAGGGAGGGGAGGAGTACAAAGACAGATGAAGAGGTAGAGATAGAGCCTGGAACATCTCTTTCTGCTATTACGCTCTTCATGGCGAGAGCCGCCTTTACATAAACACATTGCTGTGTCGCAATTTCCTGAAAGAAACCGATCACAAGTTCTACGATTCAAGTTTCCCATACAGTTCCTGTGCAGTTATATGAAGTTAATGGGAATACTTCAAATTCTTTATTTACTGTTCTTTCATTTAATGCCATTATGTCTTATTTCTGTATGGTTACATTGCTTCAAAAATTGCTGTTGAATCTCTTCTGTAGATGGAGTCAAACATTTTGAGAAGAAAGTAAGACCAACAACAGAAGATGGAAAGATGTGAACGAGCTTATCATAACAAACCACATTAATGTTATTTCTATAAGCTGACAAACGAGTTGTATTGCTAATTGTGAAGATGTTGCAGGTATACTGTGTAATTTCCCGACCATGTGCTCACGCAAAGCCAAACACAAATTTGTGTTCGCACAACAAAGTCACACTCAGCAGGAAACTCGATATCGTCCCTCTGTACTCTGACACCTCTTCTGTTTCTGCTGCCCTACACGAGAAGATAATGAAATAAAGGAGAGAGAGAGCGAGAGCGAGAGCGAGAGAGAGAGAGAGAGAGAGAGAGAGAGAGAGAGAGAGAGAGAGAGAGAGAGAGAGAGATGAACAGCAAACGGGACACCTGTGGTGACCTAATGGCGTCTGTGTCCTCTAAAGAGCCCCTCATTTCCTCCTCTGGCCCTGAGGTGGCCCAGTGTGCAGCGGCGGGGGCTGAATAAGGTTACTACTGGCAGCTACTGAATAAGGCGGGTGGGGGGGGGGGGGGGGGGGGGGGGGGGTCATCGTCTATCACTGCGCACCTGCCTCCGTTTGCTATTCTGCAGTAATTACACACCAAACGTGGGGGGGGGGGGGGGGGGGGGGGGGGGGCACGGAGGACACTCAATGCCTGTAAACATGCAGTCACACATAAACGGACGTCACAAACATACAAAGAAAGAAAGAAAGAAAGAAAGAAAGAAAGAAAGAAAGAAAGAAGGCATCAGTCATCACAGATGTTGTGTCTCCCGGGACAATGACTCCACCATCACACACCCGCTCTCTCCTCTCACCTCTGAGACCTGTAGAAATTAATGAAGCCCAGTGCAACTGCAGTCAAAGGCACAAAATGGTCGCTCATTAATAGCCTGCTGTCACAGGGGCCATTATGACACAGCCAGATATTAGAAATCAGGCAAGCGTTGTTCCTGAGGCCAGCGGTGATAAACAAAAATGATTAGGACGAATGCAGAGTACGGCAAAAAAAAACAGATCTGCTTTAGGACATTTGATGATAAAACATCTTTGTAGTGTGAATTCTTAGTCAATTTGCATAGCTTTAAAATCAGCATGAAAACAGCACAACCATTTCCTGCACATCCGCTTAACGCAAAAAGGGTCTAAAAACGAACCGAAAAACAAAGGGACGCTAACTCAGTCAGACTCGCATGCGGCAACACAAACACGAGCGCCAGCGCGCAAACTCATGGCACAAACAACCCAGGCAACAAAGTGAGAACTTTCATGTCTCTGTGGAGATAGGAGCTGGCATCGTACTAAGTGTTTGGTTGCTCGCCGAATAAACTCATTAATTTGCTTAATTATGAAACTGCCTATCAATTCCCCCTCCCTGGGAAATGTTCAGTGGAGCCATGCAACAACATAATACATTTAGAGGCTATGTTCTCACTATCACATAATAAACAAACAGAAAATACACCAGGGCCTGATTAAAGGCCTTTTACACTACAGAGCCGCAGTGAGACTGAGAGAGGAAATGGTGTTTGTTTCTCGCAGATGAAATTGTTTCAGCTTGTTTTTGACAGCTACAGCTACGGACGTGCCGGCTATTATTGGGGGGGGCTGGTTGTAATAATTAAAGAACACCACTAACCTGAATAAATTAATGATGCTGCTGTATGTGTATGCGTGCGAGTGTGAGATGTGCAACTGCACGTTCAAACAAGCTTTGTTCATCCTGATTAGGTTCCATTTCCTGTATAATGTTTGTGTCCGTGTGTCTGCACGAGCGTGAATCCGCGCAAGAACACGTGTGACAATTTGCCTGGATGATAAAAGTAATGCATGTTGTATTGTCACACAGGAGCTGTTTGCTTCATTCTCATGGCTCCCATTTATTTTTTTTTTTATCTCCGGAATACAAATTAAAAGTTTTAAGCGCTTTGCCTCTCTCCCCCCCTCATTCTTTATTTCTGATTGCTATTCATGAAAAAAAGTTAAGACTATTAGACAAACTGCACTCGAAACTCTTCAGTTTCCAAATGTTACTTAAGGTCTAACTGATTTGCAAGACTGAAATTTAAATGTAGGAATCTCTTCACATGACAATCAATTAGAAGATGGCATTTTTCCAAGTCAATATGGCCAAAATCAACCACCCAAATGAAACAAAACGACTTTTATGATGTTGTAAAGACACATTTTGTGAAGCCAAAATATCATCCGACTTGCCCTGGCCTGTTTAGTCTTGCAGTACAAGTTTGCACCACAAGATGGTGTAGCGAGTCACTCAGAAAAAGCGAACACAAAAAATAAATCTACTCATTGTAGTGTGGAATCCACACGCTTATGCCATTTACCCATTGAATGGGTTGAAAAGAAGACATTTGTTTTCAAACTAATATTAATTCACTGAACTGGAAATGCATGTCATTAAAAGCTTGCACATCTTTCCCACAATCTGGACTATTAATGTTTGACTTTGAGAGTGTGGTCTAATGAGTTGTCTTTATTATATTGCAGTAATATCTCTTAGTAAACATTTTAAATGTCTTTTTTCATTCTATTAGTTCAATCTTATGTAAAGTACTTTCAATTGTAGTCGTAGTTGCACAAGGAAGTGCAAATGAATAACATTTGACTGTTAAAATTATTCTTACAGCTCCCAACAATATGATCATAGGTGTAACAGCGAAACGTGATCTTAAAAGTACAATGTGATGTGCTACAAAAATGACGTTTTAAGCAGTTCCACACCAGTTTTAATTCCAAAACTGAACATATGACCGACTGAAATCACACCTCTCACATGTCTGAAAATAAAGATAAATAAATAATCCTTTATCGCATGAAGCCTTTTACTCTTTGGTCCATTTACAGCCACCTCATCCCTCCACCCAAAAGTAATGACGCAGCAGTGCATTTAGCCCTGATGTTGACAATGATAGCAGACTTGGCAGCGAGCGATGCCAGGAGATATGTTAACACGCATTCACACGTGCAGTGTATTGTATATATGCAAAGTCTGCACGCGCATGAACGTTGGTTAGCGGCATGTGTGAGACGCCCACACTCGCAGTGTGCCCGCACACCCACACAGTGACAAAACGGGAAGGGTAGGAGGCTCTAGTCAGACACGGTAAATCCCATTATTTGGCCCTCATCCCAGAGAGTGAATTGAGAGTCAAGTAGGATGCATGTGGTAACCACAATGAAATTACAGCTGCTGTGAGGCCGAGCGCTGCTAATGCACCCCCATTGTGTCCTCGAGTGCATCTAAATAAGCAGGGGTAAAAGGGAGCCTGCACTAGGGCTGCCAGGGTTACAGGGTATGTGTGTGTGCTTGTGTGTATCTCAGGCAAAATGGAGGTCTGCCTGTGATAGAGGGCTGTATTTAGGCCTAATGATGTGCAGCCTGTGGGGACCACCTGATGCGACTTTGTTGTATGTGGGTTTATGAGGTTGAGTGCAAGTGCTAATGTACTGATGTTTATGTGCATTTCTTTTCAGTCCCACTTAAAAAAAAGGAAAATGATTCACAGTTGCTGCGTACCTGTAACTCTGAGCTGTCAAATGGCGACACCTGACAAATGGAGCAAAAAGCCCCTCTGTAGTATTTTTAACATATAAACCTGAAAATGTTTTGGGTTTTTTTGTGCACAACCACAGAGCTACAACAACGCTGCAGATCACAGGCCCTCGCTTCATGACAAAAGGAAATACCTCTGGATGACAAACAGCCTTTTCCAGCAGCACAGCAACCAGGACATCAGCTGGCGGGGCGGAGAGAGTCAAGGAAAAGAAGAAGGAGAAAAGTAAAACACTAAAACTGTCAGCCGAAGATGCAAAACAGAGATCCGGATCCATCCATTATGAATGAGATATGTTTGAAAGGTGCAGGCTGAATATGAACAGTGAGGAGGAGGAGGACATTCATTTACCCTCTCATACCCTGCGATGCTTAACCTTCCCGCAACCCCGCACCCCGTCTGCCTCCCCCTCAGCACAGGCTCTGGTTCATCAACAAAAGCCTTTGTACAGTCAACAGCGCTGTTTTTATTCATGTTACATTTATCCTCAGAGCTGTCCATCAGGCGCTGCGGGGACGGCTGATCTAAAACAGAGCCTTACACTCATGACAGGAGGATAGAGCCGTAACTCTAGAATACTAACCTCCACTGTTATTTGGCCCACAGAGAGAGAGAGAGAGAGAGAGAGAGAGAGAGAGAGAGAGAGAGAGAGAGAGAGAGAGAGAGAGAGAGAGAGGGAGAAAGGGAGACAGAATGAAAAGAGAGAGATACACAGGCTAATGACAACTACAAACATAGACGTGCCTTTGTTCCAGCGCTACAAAATAGCAGACTTCAGTGGGATTGCTTTAGTTTCCATGGGCCCAATCAAACTTGTGTTATTTAGACTTCAAACCTGGCCTCCGCCGAGAGACGGCGAGTGAGCTAGGTGTGTGTCTCTTGCTAATAGCTGCTAGCATGATTCGGTTAAGCTGCTTATTTCTGACATAAATAATGCATCCAGACAGATGCGCTTGACTTTTGTTGAATATGAATCACTTGCGTGATTGACACCGAGGTTTGTTGAGCGCCGAGTTGATTCTACAGTCTCACCTTTGGAAATAGGCCTGTCTCATTTAATATCCCCTATGTTAACATAATTATGACAACCAGCACTGATTCGTGCGCGTGTCTGCGTAATATCCATGACAAAATTAGGCTACTATGTTTTTTTTGGTGTGGGGGGGGGGGGGGGGGGGGGGTGAGGAGCAGCAGGATAGATTTTAGTAGAGTATCAAAGGCAACTAGATTGTCTGCCTGTTTAACAGCTTAGCCAAATCAAATCAGGAATAAGAGGACTATCTCCAGTTTAATTCTGGATACTTTCACATGACACCCTACTTACCCACCCACAAACTCTGCCCCCTCTTGGCACCCTTTATTTTTTTTTTTTACAGTCATTGATTCCAATCAATCAACGCTAATTAAGCAGGCACCTATACACATATATGTCATATGCTAATAGGGTAATGATATGGGCATTTAGTTGGTGCTTTAATCTTATGCTACTTGCAGCTAACACATAATGACACTCTCTACCCAGCCATGGGAATATTTATAAGAGACTGCTGAGAGCACACACGCGCACACACACACACACACATGAACCGCACACACACACAGTGAGCGATTGGCACTTCTCACTGGCTTGCTGTATTAAACCTTATTTACAAGCTAACAGCTATAACCATTACAGATACGGCGGCGGAGGAGCCACATTAGGTTCAATGGGCCAACAGCGTGTAATCAAAAACAATAAAATGTAAATTTGAGTCCATCTCACACACACACGCTGGAAAAAGAGAAAAAAAGAAAAGAAAAGCCCGGCTCATCTGCAAACAGATGAACATCTCTCTGGTACAAGATGCCCCCGCACCCCCCCCTCCTAGATTCCACCATCGCATTCTATCTCTTTTAAGACCTCGATTCATCAAGGTGAGAATGTTTCTCATTTCATTTTTAATCCCCCCTCGGTGTTGGGTGCTGTGGATAAATATATCACTCCGTCCCTCGCCCCAACACACACCGCTCCACATCCAGGCAAAAATGAGCAAAACAAAATGGCTCACAAGAAGGGTAGTTGAGAAATCAGCATCCGTAGCTCGTCAGTATGTATAAAATGAAAATCCTCACTTCAGAGGTCAACAAAAGAAGCAGCATCCTTTCACTCTGGTATCAACGATGCTGCAGGCTGCTTTATTTACCTTCCTCATCGCTCTCAATTCATTTCTATTAGATGGTGCAGAAAGTCAAAAGTCAGGAGTTGGATTCAAGCACGTGTGACGTCATGAATACACAGTGTGCTCGTTCCCCCTGCTGAGCCAGCAGGACGCCTCGGGCCCATGTACTTTTTTTCCATGACAACACTGTTCAGGAGGGAAGGCAGCCTGAATACGATCCAGCAGGAAGCACTTCACCGACTGTGCTGAGTTGTTATGACTGAGTGGGGACGGGAAGACAATTTGACGTACACGAGTTCAGATTTACTTCTATTAAAATGAACAGTTCATTTCAAACCTTCACTGTGATGACACACAGTGTTCTAAATGATTTAGAAAGGCCTATTTTCTTAACATAACACAAAGATTCACTGCCATTTGTTCCGTTAGGACTGGATGGGCTTTTTACAGCCACGGATATTTTTCTCTCAATTGGAAACACGATTCAGATCAACTTGGATGGGGCATCAGGCTTTTTGAATGAAATATGTCGATGAACAAGCGGATTTCAAAGTACAGAAGTCTGCAATTGTAACTATTATATTTGCAGCATTTTGTGTCTATTACACTTCAATAGATTCAGATCTATAAAATGTATGTTTCAATGAAATAGCTGATTGTTTCACCCTCTACTTCTTCCTTTTTTATGATTTTATCACAGATAATAAAAGGCATCTCCCTGAACCCCGACATCCTTCCTGTTGTTGTGCAACCCTGGAAGATCTCTGGCACACTTTAAAAACTGCTGTTTTATACCATTGTTATACATTGAGTGTTATTAAATGTCACAAGAGTTTTAAAAGGTAAACTTAGCCTTTATCACTATGAAAAAAAAACATTACACAAACTTCGAAATTAAAGGTCAAGCAGTGTTGTCTGATGTCCAGATTACTTTCTTTTTTGTGAATTTATGAGCTTATAATGGAATACAATAATAGAAAGATCATTGGGCAAGCAGACTCTTGATTAAAAACAGACATGTAGGAAAGTTAACTGACTTTACAAGCAGGAAAAGTAATCCTACGCACTGTCCTTGCAAGCCCTAACTCACGTCTTTGTTGATAACAAACCCGCCTCTGTGCAGCTCGTCTCCTTTGCCACTCTGTTGTGTGATATCCAGAAAGAACCTAAGGTAAACTCGCTGGTGTTTGTAAGGGAGTTCTCTCTCTCTCCGACTCCCAAGTGATAATTATTTGATCTTGTTTAGTTCATTATTCATCTAGTGGGAGCCGGTTGTGACTTGTGGATAAATGCCATATGAAAGGCATTGTGCGCCGAGGATGCATCCTCACTTTTATCCTGGCTCCCAAAACAGATCAATTAGTAAAACTAAACAGTAAATTATTAATCACATTGCTTTGTGTCCCCGTTCCATCACCGGAAGAAAACAGTTCATTAGAGAGAAAGGGAGGCGTGGGGAGAGGCAGCGTGATTGAGAGGGGCTTTAAACCGAGCTGATGCTGTGTGAACATTTGAAGAAAAAAGAGGAGAGAATTATCAAGCGTGTCCATCATTCCAGGTAACTTCCAAACCACCACCATCCCCCCCGCCCCCCCACCCTCCCCGCCCCCCGAAAATGACATGCACTCATAAAATGGGGTCAAGCAGTTGAGGAGTTCAATGTCACAGCCATCATATATGTTGCCCGTTGGGGTGCTTGTGATTAAAATAACACACAGGGATGTTTCATGTCATGGTGAGCAATCAGACCATATTTGCAAAAATATTCAGATCAGATGAATTTTAATGAAGTGTACACTCGAGGGGGATACCGCTGCCCGAGCGCCGGGGATAGAAGGTAGAAGGAAAACCTGTCCCCTTATTTGTCAGCTATAAGATCGCTCTGTACATAAACTTTTTTTCCTTCTTTTCTTGCTCCTGCGACCTTTCAGATGAAAAAAAAAAAAAAAGAAAGAAAAAGAAAAAATAGATCAAAATTCTGGGGTCCACTCAGTGTTCAGATTGCTCTGCTGTTCTGAGTTGGGCAATTTGAATAAATTATTCTGGGGAAAAAAAAAAAATTTGCTCAGTGGGGTTCATTTTGTGAGAAATTATATTTTCGCAGGAAAGGTTAATTTTGAAGGGAGCTTGAATGACTGGGAAATGGGGGCTGCAGAGGGAGAGAAAGAAGAAAGAGAGAGAGAAACAGGCGGAGAGAGAGAAAGTGAAATGGGCGGCGGGTGGAGGGGTGAGGTGGGAGTGGGGGCTCGGTACGAGGAGCATTGGGCGTCAAGAACTAGAAGGGGCGAGCGAGGGATAGAGGGAGGGAGCAAGGGAGGGAGGCAGTTATTAAAAGCGATTGCATTGCCTCCCGGATGTCTCAGGAGAGCAGAATCAGTGGAGATGTTAAACCTTGCTTGACACCCCAGTTGGATAATTGTGGGTGTGGGAGCTAATCAGCGGAAGATGTCTCCTCAATTTAAATCTTGTCAGTTAGTGAAGATTAGGCCTTCCTGTCCCGGCCACCATTAGCTTTGTTGCATGTCAATGCGCCGGTGAGGGTGTCCGCCTGGTCCGGCAGCAAGGGTAGAAAGGCGAGCGTGATGGAAACCAGCATATTTATTCCAGCTGAAACCAGTATGGCATTTTCGAAAAAAGAAAAAAAAACTCAGACGGAAAAAGGGAATTTATGCAGCCTTTTTGAAAAAGCATTTGTTACTACTGACCTAACAGGGGCACCCTGTGGAATAAGAAATGTAGCGTGGGGATGTGCTCCAGATTTTCCTGCAAGAAAAAACATTGGCGTGGTAGCTAAATACGACGTCATACACAAAGTACAAACTCGGGATGCACATTTGTGCATATTCACTCAAAATACATAAAATTAAGTGGAATTACAATCTCACTAATGTTCGAACCAAGTTAAGTCATTAAACATATTGGTACAGTATCCTTGTACACATGCTATGTTAAAATGTTGGGTTATGGGACAAGACAAGGAAATCATCGGATCCTGATGTCGAGGCTATTAAATGACTAATAATCTGTGACAATGTGATCTCATTAATAAAAACGTAGGGGTATATTTTTAACCCCAGTTAAAAGGACTGGGATGTGGAGATGGCTGATTCAAAAATGCACTGTAGTGAATTTTACAGCTCGAGTCTGGCTGGCCGCGGGCCATGGCTTTGCATTTCCCCCATGGTAAATATTTGTAACAGATTTTTCCTACAGCACAAAGGCTCCTTTCAGTAAAGCAGGTCCCGTAACCTCGGAGCAATCGCGAGGTCAGGGCAAATAAACAAGCCGGCCGTGCCAAGCTGAGCAGCTCCAGTGATTCCTGGGCCGGGCCCTGCTACATACCAGACCCTCTGCTCTCCTCCTCGCCAACGGAGTCCGAGTGCTGACAGATGTTTCAGGCTCAGCTAAAAGGCAAAAGTCGAAGACCAAGAGAGGGAGAGGGAGAGAGAGAGTGAAAACAACGGGTGCTTTCCTCTCTCTCGGCTCCTTTTTTCCCCCCCCCACATCTTTTTCTTCTCATCTTACCTCAGTCTGAGCGTGTCCGGATTCCCAGGGCAGCCCCTGACGCTTTTAGACACCTACAACACAAATCAAGGAAAACAAAAGAAAAAGGGATATCGAGACCAAGTGACTGAATAGCACGTGTGTGGCCTGTGAACCGGGTTCTAATTAACGGCTGCAGAGTCCAGCTGGAGGTCAAGAAGTGTTAAGTGCCTCCGCGATGCAAGACAGAGTGAAAATGACACAACAACTATGCAATCAGCAAGTTCACCTGAAGGTATTTTGTGTCTCTAAATGTGCTTGTGTCAGGGTATTCCAATACAAAGAGAAATCCTGATGTTTAACCCCCCCCCTCCTGTTCAGTCGAAGCCATTCACATTAGGAGAGCTACCGGCTGAGGTGTAACAAGTTCAAGGCCGCGCTCAGGCCCGAGGCGGCAGAGGGCAAACAGTTGTTGCTGGCTGCTTTTCGCCGAGCCCAGACAAAGCCTCTCTGTGTGAGAAACAACAGCTACAGCTGGGCTGAGCAGAGCGAGACATCGATCCATAAGCTCGTTCCTTTACACCCCTCCGTGCACTCATCTGGCAGTCAGCAGGAGGAGCAGCACATGCCAGAGCTGGGCACTGCACTACAGAATTCTTTTTTTTTTTTTTTTTTGAATCCCTCTTAACCAGTCATTTAATCTGGCCAAGAGTTTTCAAAATTAAAAAAAAAAAAAAATATATATATATATATATATATATCTGTCAGCACTTGGTGATGTAAGGCAGGTGAACGTGAACTGGAAGCAATACTTTAAAATATAGTATAAATTTTTTTTTAAATCTCTTGAGTTATCACAAAAAAAAAGACAACACTACAAATAAAAAATATTAAACTCCATCTATTTCTTGATTGCACATAAAAAGTATAAATCCACTTATACATTCTGTATTCCCTTGAAATCACATTGGCCATGAAGGGCCCAGTTAAAAGTATCAAAGAGAGGGAGACAAGAGACGAGCGTTTTAATCTAATCTATGTTCTAATAGTTGGGGAGACATTAATATTATGATAGGCCAGCAATTGATTGGTTAATAAGATAATGTAATTGAGAAATGAAAATCAGCAGAGTTGAGTATGTGTAGTGTGTCGGCTCCAATCTGAACTGCATGGGGGGGGGGGGGGGGGGGGGGGGGGTGAGGATGTGTGTGTGTGTGCTGTGTGTGTGTGTGTGTGTGTGTGTGTGTGTGTGTGTGTGTGTGTGAGTGAGTGAGTGAGTGAGTGAGTGGGGGGGGGGGGGGGGGGGGGTCTTAGGGGAATGCCCCTACATAGGCTTCCATCATTACTGCCACACTATAAAAGCAGAGTGGTGATTAAAAGGACTTGATTGATTTGACTCTCATTGGGATAAGCTGTCCTCTTCCCGTCACTGGGCTCCGACTGCTAAAAAAAAAATAAAAAATAGTCTGTGTGTGTATGGAATGCTTTCATTAAGTGTGATGCCAAATATTAAATCAAATATTTGAATATATATGCTGTTAAGTCAAGCACATTTAGTGTATGCAAAAAGTATAATTGTGGGTAAATTACCAAAAACACAGATGCAAATAAACACACATGGCTGTCAAGTTTTATATATATATTTTTTATATATCTATATATATGTTTACTGATAAATCCATATGTTGGTGTGTACATCTACGGGCTGTATATAAACGTCTGTGTGGATTTGTGCGTGGACCAGCGGTGCAGCTGCAGGGAGCACGGTGCGTGTGCGTGCATGTGTGTGACTGTGTATCCATGTCGTCAAGAGGTGGCCCCACTCCCTCAGTTTTCACTCGCCTCATGTCTGCACTCTGTACTGTACTCCGAAGCTCAAACACACACATACACACTCCTACACACACACACACACACACACATAGCTCTAACCCACCCGCGCGGAGAGACGGAGACAAACCCTGCCGCCTGACACAAAAGCTATTGATTTTACTATCGGCTGCAATGAATGATCTTCCTTAGCCAATTTTGGAATTTAGAAATGAGTTCAATACAAATAATGATAGTGGAAGGATTCTTTAAAATGTTCCGAGTTGGAAATGGGGGGTAGGAAAAAAAAAATAAAAAGATGGGGCGAGAGCGGAGAACGAGAGGAAGGAAGTGAAGATTTGTGTGTGTTTGGCTTGAGAAAAAGAGAGGATGTGATTTTTCGCCATGGGTGAGATTAAATAAAGATGACACCAATGATTTTAACAGTCTAAATTACTACATTCTAGCCTCAAATACAATTGCTCTTTTTTTGGCTTCCTCCAGTAGGCTGAGTACCCAATAAGTTTGTAGTGGGATTTCTTTTTTTTTTTTTTTTTGTTTAGATTTTTTTTGTCTGATACTTTTACAACTCCCAACTTTTATATGAACAGTTTTCATCCACCTATTTTCACGCACCGCTCTTCTGCTTTTTATGACACAATTTTCAATATACAGCATTTTTGCGAGCTTGCTCCTTAATCCATTCATGTATTTCATGCACCATAAAGACACAACTATTCCGCTTTCTACTTTGCATCTCAGGAAATCTTCCATAAAAATAAAAAAGAGAAGAAGGAAAAAAAAAAAGAAAAGAAAAAAGAAACATGCACATAAATATTTAACATAGCCCTGTGTTTAGATGGGTGAGATCTATTTATGTCAAATTAAACAACAGATATGGAGAGCTGCTCAGCAGAGGGACTCAGCGACAGACAGGAACGACTCCTCTCGTAATTTATTTCTGGGTGCACATTATTTTCCTAGTTATTCAGAAAAGCGCTATAAAATGTCAGGAACGGCCACGTTAAACTGTGCATGTGGTAATCAGGGAGGAGAAGGAGGAAGAAAAAAAAAAAAAAAAAGTTTCCGTGTTATATGAATAGTCAGATGTGTGAATGTATGCATGTGCATAAATTACATGTGGCTATATATATGTTTGGATATATTAATGTGTGAAATATGTGCACATCAGGATTCCTCTTTCTCTTTCTCTCCTGGTCTTTTATTTGGGCGGGCAGGCGGCGGCTTGGCGGGGTGATGTGTGTTAATCAGAAGCCCCCTGTGCCCCGTCGAGGTGTTAATTCAGCCCCCCCTGTTACAGAGAGGTGTAGATTAATAGATAAGGGAGGTCTGAGAGAGGGTCAACACGATACGGCCCGGGCTGTGTTCGCCCGCTTGTCAGACACCTGCCTGGATTAAGCCGCTGGCTCCTCTCTCCCTCCGTTGTGTGCAGGTGAGAGGTCAATCATTTACCCAGTTCATCGGGGCTCTCGCTCACATTTCAAGGTGGGGTGGATCTGCATAAAGGCTCTGGCATCTGTATGCTTGGTGGGGTTCGTCTGCGCGGGGGGTCTCGCACGCTGAAGGAGAGAAGCGCGCGGGCGATGCGGGATCCGCCGCGGAGGATTACAGTAAATATACCTTAAGACCTGGGAAGAGATGGAGAATTTGCAATACTAAAGACGCAGCGGATTTTGATTTTATTTATTCAATTTTTAAGTCTAATTTCAGCTGTGCGGCAACGTAAACCTGAGCAGGATTTCACTTTTTTTTTTCTGGTGTGATTATATTTGATTCTTTTCAGGAAATTTCTTGGAGGGAGGACTAGAAGATCCTTAGCAAACAGAAGAAAAAAAAAATAGAAAAAAAAATGGGGGGGGGGGAAAGGGATAAAACAGGAATGGGGGAAGGAGAAAAATGCATGAGACATGAAACTCTGCAAATTTGACTTATAACAAGCAAAATTACACCCTGCTGTCATTTAAATTATGGCTGCCCTCTATAAAGGTGTCTTTTAGGTGCATTAATTGAATTCGGCACTATTTCCCAATAATAATCTGTAAAGTTCAGCCGTCCATCCTTCATGAGATCCCTGCCGCGTACCAGAGGAGTATCTATTTCAGTGGCTTAATTTATTTTCATGATTCGCCGATAATGACGGCCATGCAGGCTGTACATCAGAATTAACCTTCATTTCACTGAGGTATATTACGATGACAGTCCCCGACACATTTCACCTACACAAAGGGCATTCTCTCCCTCTCTCTCACCCTCTCTCTCTTACTCTCACTTTCTCCCTCTGCCTCCTCTGTCGCTGCCCCTGCTGTATAATCATCCTCGGCAGACCAAGATTGTTTGATAGCCGATTAATTTTCATAGGAAATCAAGTGGCCAGCTCTTTCTCTCAATCGCCCTTCTTTACCCCCCCCCCCCCCCGCTAAACACATATACATGGTTCTCTTCAACAATGGCGAACAACGCTTGGACTTGGTGACTTTTTCTGTCAATTAGGTGTTTTATTTAATCTCATCTCACTTTTTTTTCCCTTCTTCTTCTTCGCCCCCTTCTAATAAATTGCAATCCCTTTCACCCTCCCTACCTCCCATTTCTGATATCTCCAGCGTGGTTAATTTATTTTGGACGATGCCGATGTAACAAAAGTGCTGTAAATTAATCAGGGGACATCAAGCGAAAGGGGGTCCTTCACTCGCTCTCTGTCTCTAATTTCTATGCAAACCATTAAGTGTCAGATATAGATTCCACCATTCGCCATGGTCGCAGTCAAAAGATTTCATTAGGGACCTGACGTCACATTTTGAAGGCAGGGCCGGATCATTTCTGTCCTATTTTCTCCCTCATGAGCTCTTTGTTCTTCGCCCCTCTGTAGGATCCTGCCACTAAAAAGGCCCCTATGCAAATGACAATAATAGATTTCGCTAAGCACCGCCGCAACTGCATGATAGCCTATTTAGAGAGAAACCAAAGAAACATTCAATTTGTGGCATTAACCAGGGCACATGTGAAGGTTGCCAAAAAAGTGATTAAGAAATTACAGAATTGGTCCTCTCTGCTTGAAGTTCCCTTTCTTTCTCTTTTTTTTTTTTTTTCTCTCTCTTTCTCATTGACATGGCATCTGTAATGAGGAGGGCTGGTAATTAGAATATTCTGGAGAGGTGAGCCCTGCTGGCAGCCAGAAGACTGATCTCTTTCTCTCGCTCTCCCTCTGTCTTTTCTGTATTATTCCTTCCCTCCGTCACGAGGGCTCGGACGCAGAACAGACAGAAAAACAGCTGTCTGATGACCAGAGGCTCTCTGTGGATGTCTCCCACTCTTCTCTGTGAGTGAGAGAGTGGGTGAGTGAATATGTGTGTGTGTGTGTGTGTGTGTGTGTGTGTGTGTGTGTCTCAGACGAGCTGCTCAGAGCTCCTCTGCCAGCAAATAAATATAATCAATCTCCCATTTACATACAAATAGGCTTCTCCCCTTCATCCTAATAATCTGCACAGCATCCTCAGAGAGGGAAAATAATATTCACTCCACATGGCAATTTCATATTTACCATTAGATGGCTTTATTGATTGTTGTTTTTTTTTTTTTCCCCCCTCGCTTTGATAATTTTTTTTTTCCTCCACTTCATTTTATTATAGGATATTGAAGGCATGTAGGGCTGACATGGCACATACGCTTCATTATTTCCTGCCCAGGGACGATTACGGTTATTGACACTGTCACGTCTTCCCCCTCATCATCAGTTATCGCGGCGGCGAGATTCCAGAAAGCTGCGGTACAGAGGGGGGGTTGGGGGGGGCACACGTTGGGAACATTATCATGGGCGTTTAATGGGTGTAAACTACAGTGGCACCGCACGTGTGTGTCTGCGCGTCGCTAATGTGGCTCATTCCACTTTGTGTCATGTCGATGATGGGGGTGACCGGCGGGGCCCTGACTGAGTGTCAATCCCACTTTGGACAAACAGCCCTTCTGTCAGTGTGATCACTGGCGCCAGGGGCATCCAGCGCATCCATCATACACAGAGAGCGAGAAGAAAGGAAAGAAGAAACAGGAGGGACACACTTGGAGACAGGGAAACTTATTAAATACTAATTACTTATTCCCATCTAATTAAAACTTGTCAAAGTGGAAATCTAGATTAAAAAAAAAAAGGAAAATGCTGACAGGATTATGATTTTATCAGTGTATTGTAGGTCTCTTAAAAAAAAAAAAAAAAGATCTTAAAGGAATACTTTGACATTTCTGTCTTAAGTTTGTTTTATTCCACTGTTCTCTTCTGCTTCGACACATACTTTTCCCCACTGGGGGTAAAATGTGGCCACTTGATCACTTGATTGACTGTCAAAGAACCCTTTAGGTGTCTGAATGTAAAAAGTGACAGGTGAAATCTCACTTTTGTGCGTCGCTATTGTGACAAACGCCGCTGCATCGTACGGCGTGTAATAAAACAACCGCTGTTAACATGCTGGGTAATGAGCAACTCAGCTGCCACAGCTATTCTTGGGGACCGCTATCAATAACAACATCTGTTAGTCAAGTTGGTCTTCCGAACACAACTTGTCACATAATTAACATGTCACTCGATAACATGATTACCTGCACAAATAGGGACTCCCACACTTGGCTGGATCGTGTAATTTCTTTATTTTCCCAGGCATCAGAGGAAACACGTGGAGGTACTTCTCGACTTACAGTTTTACAGAATCCCAATCTGCCACGTTAATTAGGTCCTAATGACCATTTTTGACTCATTAACAGACAGCCGGGGACTGTGTGGAGCTGCTCGGGCATCAAAGAAATGAAATGCCACTCCATCCGTCGCGCTCAACCGTCTGTCTGCAACCTATTCAAATTTTCTTTAGCTGGGTTCAACAAAAACCTTTTGTGAATAATCACCCCTGCATACCTTTAAATTAAAACCACAAGTGTGCACACGCATGGTTTTTCCAAATATTGTCAAGTTGAGGTGTTTTTTTTTTGTTTTTTTAAGTGAGCTCAGAGGTTTTGGCAGAGAAAAGATCCTGTGTTTTGAATTCCAGCTCCCGCTCAAGAGCATATGGTTGTTTGAGTAAACAATGAAAACATTTTTTTTGGGGGGGGGGGTATACAGAAACAACCTCCAAGGCCTCAAAGTATTGGCTCAGCTCGGGAGAAAGGGAAAAAAAAAAAGATTGTGTAATGACGAGTTTCCTTAGAGATGAAAAGCGGTCTGATCAACTCCCAAGTCGTCCCAGCATGAACGCATGAAACAAAGAGACGCCGGCGAAGTACGGAGGGAAGGTACGGTAAAGGATCATCAACAGGCGCTGACAAAGTGGTGCAATTAAGATGAATTGGGATGTGACAAAATGTTTGTCTGAGGTGTAAACACACAAGTCAACAGCACTGAAGATGTAACAGGAAAACAGCAGAAATAGATCACAGCATTTAACAGCTTGTCATAATCAAACAAGATCATTAAAAATGGAGAAATTACACGAGAGAGCAGACTTCTGTTAGGAAAGGGAATTGGACATTTATGTTGAGGAGGGATTTAAAAAGAAGCTTTTTTTGGGGTATTTTTGTCATGCTTCTTTAAGACTATGGCTCTTAATGCTCAGTTCCAACATTGTGCTGAGGTCTGATTTGTTCGCGTGGTTGAACAATGTACCCAAAGGGACCAACCTAATACTAATGCTGACTGGGGAAATTATAGAAATGATTACAATCACATTAACAGCCAACAAAACCAAGAAAAACACAAACAATGTCAATTTTTTCTTTCACTTAGCAGCTTGAAGATAACGGAGAAATGTTGGAAGCAGCCTTGATTTCTATCACAGCAGGGTGCCACACTCCAAATGTAACACACTAAATGTGACCCTAACATGAACTGAGTTGATTGCTATTATGCGATGAAAATTAGTATGGGTGATCCTGTGTTTAAAAATGAACTCACTGCATAACTTTAATCATCATGGGATCGTATGACGACATGTGTCCCGCAAGAACATTTACCTTCTCGGCGGCAGCCGCCCTCCTGAACGGACCCACCTGGTAGACAGAAAAAGCAAATTAACCAGAAACCATGTTCTTTAAATTCCCTATTTCAGCAAAATTATAAATATGTATACAGTATATATACGTTTAAAAAAAAAAAAAAAAACTTTATATCTAATTAAAATGATAACTGCATTCTCATTTTTCAAACTCTCATATCCTGGGGGCCAATTGGGATGAGTGCTCCCCCCCCTCTCCCACACAGCTGCAGCCGCTCTCTCCCTCTGTGTCAGCCTCTCTCTATCACTCTCTCTCTCCATCCCTCTGTCTTTCCCTCACTCCACTGTGGCTCAGTGAACTGCTCCTACAGCAATATCCCATCATTACCATCTCCCCAGCTGAGCTTCAGCCAGCCATTATCATGCGGCATTATTAATCTTCTTGTCTTATCAACTTGCAAATCACAAACCATTGAGCCTTATGGCGCGGTTTGGGGTGCGCCGTTATTCATTTTGTAGGTCTACCTAGCCTCCGAGTCTTTCTAATCACCTGACGATTGTCACTCTCTCACTGTTGCCCTGCCCTTCTCACGGCCCCGGCTGCTCTGGAGCAACCTGGAAGGGATCCAAATGTTTCACAATGTGTTCTCACACACACACACACACACACACACACACACACACACACACACACACACACACACACACACACACACACACACACACACACACACACACACACACACACACACACACACACACACACACACACACACACACACACACACACACACACACACACACACCTGAACCCATACCCGTCTTCCTCCTTGCAATCACTGAATCCGATACACACGGTCCCTCTCAGACTTTAACATTCTAACGTCTCTGTTTTAAAGGTTATCGGCATTTGTTATATTTAGGAATTTTAATTTCATCATCTGCCACACAGTGGAGTCGTGGTCAGCACTGTTAGTGTCATTACAAGAATATCCCCGGTTTGAGTCGCGGTTGGGCTTGAGGGCCTTTCTGTGTGGAGTCTGCATGTTCTCCCTGTGCTTGTGTGAGTTTTCTGTGGGTACTGTAGTCATAAAAACTAAGGTTTGACATTAACTGGTGACTCTAAACTAACTCAAAGTGTTAAAAAAACAAAAACAAAACATCATGCTTTAGTGTTTGCCCTGTGATGGACCGGCGGCCTGTCCAGGATGTACCTTTGCAGTCTCGAGTTGGATAAATTGGTTTAGATGATGGATGGTTAAATATTTGAAGTCATTGAAGTTACACATATACTTTTAGTTCTTCACTATAAAAATTTAAGTCTGAAGCCCAGTTTCATATATACTCTTCGATCGAGGTTCGATTGCACATTTGTTTAATGATTATCATAATTTCACGATTTTAATCTGTCCCCTGTAGCCAGTTTTAGACTAAAATGACCAAAAAAAGTTGAACTGGACCACCAACAGGCAGATTTATAGAGTTCCACTAATGCAGACAACGATGCTTTCTATCTACTAACTTTTCATTCACATCTTATGCTCCTCCACCTCGAGTGTATTTCTTTTCCCTTCTCACAATTTATTACATCAAAACATAAAATGCAAACCCTAAAATCATTAAAAAGAAAAAAAAAAAAAAAATCTATACTTTGGTCTCTGCAACCAAACAAGGGTTGGCAGCAAGTCAACTTAATCCTATTAATGGGCGAGCATTAACATAAGTCTGTCCAGAGCGGACCCCTCTCGCTGACACATACATCCACAGTGTTTCTGTCATCTCCACCTCTGTTGCTCTCCATGCTGACATTAGTATTCGAGGGAGAAATGGAGGCGAGTACAGAGGCGAAGAGAAGGAAAGTTTCTTTAAAGACACACCACTGACCCCTGATTCTTGCTCTCACTTGAGTTTGCTTTTCTTCGGGGCTAAAATATTCACCCTGGAAAATACAGTGTGGATACGGCTATGCAACTTGCAGAAGAGGGGAAAAAAAAAGAAATGTATATCTGAAAATTGCAAGGAATGTGTGCTCCTCTTTCGTGTGTATGTGCAAAAGTGAATTTGCATTTCCTTTGAAAAGTTTGCATGATAAATCACCATTTCCCCCCCCCCCCCATAGCTCATTAAGCGCCATACAACAGGTACTGGGCATGAAATATTTAGCAGAAGACAAAGTGTTTCATGTGTTCCTGTGGACCCAGCTATTACCCAGGCCTTTCACATAACATCCGCTAAAAACAGCCCACCCTTTGATCTTCATTAATATCGTTTGGTTAAATATTTCAAATATGCTTTCGTATGTTTGATTAACATCTTTCAGAATTATTCAATAAAACAGAAATTAACTCTGAATGTTCGACTGCTAATGATGAAATCGCGATTACCCACCCGTCACGTTGAAGCCATTCAGGCAAAAGTGTTGATTTTTTATTTTTTTTTAACTTATTTGATCTGTAATATATGGCAATGCATGCTGGACAGTTTATGAAAGTGCATGTATCAACTTCCCTCATGCATTCAAATATGTGCTTATAAGCCCTGGGTATTAATATTCGTGATGGGTGTATTTTAGAGCACATTTCAGAGCACTGCGTGCTCGACATTGTAATTTCTAAGCTTATCTAATCAATTCTGCAAGCTCCATCGGCCTCATATCAGGCCTCGTGAAAGAAATCAGCTCGGTCGCACCTTCAGAACACTTATAAATAATGAAAAACAGCTTTTAAAAAGAAAGAAGCGCTTAAGGATAAAAAAAAAAAAAAAAAAAAAAGAAAAAGAAAAAGAAAAAAAAAATGTTGATTAGAAAAGTGTCTTTTATCCATGCCTTCAAATCTTTCACATTCCGAGGATGCGGAGGACTCCGGGCAAACCACGATGAATAAAGTACCCCTATCTGACCAGGGAAAAAAAAAAAAAGAAGAAGTATTAATTTTTGAGATAAAAAGTGCTGACAGCACAGAATGAGCCAGGTGGTATTTGGATACGAGCGGTGAAGATGAGATGAGAGCCCAGAAGATCACTTTCATCTTGTATATGGAGTTGTCCTTGAAAACTTCTCTGAACTCCCGAGCCGTCTGGAGAGCCCCATGTTGCTTGTCTTGGCGTTCCACTCATTCACTTTTCTTTGTGTGCCGAGTTTGTCCGCGAAACTCCCAACATGTCAAGAAATAGAGTTTGACCAGGGCGGCCTGGGTGACTTGATTTGCCAGATGAGTACGTAGCCAACATTTACAAGGGGGCGGGGGGGGGCCTTGAAATACAGGCATGGCGCAGACGGAGGGAAAAGTAGGAAAATAAAAAAAAAACTTTCACATGGTTAATGTAATGTGTCCTATTTTGTCATGCTGATGCGATGCAGGGGTACGTGGAAGGCAGGCAGGGTGAGTGAAAATACAGAGTTTTTATGCCCATCTATAAATTAGAAGAGGTGGGTTGATGAGCAGTGAAGGAGAGTCGTTGTCTCGGGGAGAGAGAGAGAGAGAGAGAGAAAGAGAGAGACAGAGAGAGAGAGAGAGAGAGGGACTGTGCCACTGTAGCAGCCACATGACACACACACACACACACACACACACACACACACACACACACACACACACACACACACACACACACACACACACACACACACACTGAGGTCTTGATGACAGTTATCCTGTTAGGCTGCTATAGAAAAGACTGCTGGGCAACGCGCGCACGCACGTGCACGCACGTGCACACACAGCTGGCAGGCACTGAGGCCCTCGTGCATCTCCTCCGGTGAGGATTTGCATTCTGCTCCTGGCAGGTCGACCGACAAATTGCCCAGGCAGCCGCGGGAGACGGAGGCTCTGGCTGAGGGGAGAGACGCTGCTCTGAAAGAGCCTCATCCGTCTGATACTCTCTGTGGAGCCACTCCCGCATCACACCTCAGTTCCAGAAGCACGGCTGATAGGGGCAGACAGGCAAGGACTGTCTTTTGGAGACCGGAAGGCCTGGCGGCCATGGCCGGACCTTCCCTCCCTGGGGCCAGGAGGGGCTCGGAGGCCAGTGTCCCCCCCCGAGCTCGCCTTAGGCCAGCAGCCCTGAGGCTATCGTTCACAAATCAGCCCCCGTTTTCCCAATCAAAGATGCCAACTGGGGGAAACTGGCCCAAAGTGCTGCTTAGTGCCTTGAATAATTCACCATTCGAAATGTCGTCACACAGACGGACCATCCACTGATATTACATAGAGGAAAAAAAAAAAATACCAAGAGACCACCACAGACCTCGTCCTGACCACACTAATTTCAAACACCCTTAGTTAAAAGCACATTTCAATCTTTAATCAGTTAATAAAATGAATGTTAAGAAAAGGGCCATGAAGATGAGCAAATAGGAAGAATTCTAAGTTGGCTGTAATGTGTTAAGATGAAAGTGATTTTTTTTTTCTACTTTTGGTATTTTCGCATGGTTAATGATTGAAGGCAGTTCTGTGGGATTATTAACATGCTCAACTTGAATAAAGATGATGTCAAAAAGTGCATGTTGAAACTTGCAGTAACAGACTTAACTACAGTTTTTGCAGTTCAGCATTTAATAGCTTCTTTCCATCAAAGGGTGAACTTGGGAGGGGGAAAGAACGTGTTTTGCACATGAAAAATGTCACATTAGGATTTGAATCGATTAAAAACCTGATTACATTCTTGTAGATACCTCTCTATGTGCTTTATAGGAGGAAGTGCATTTTGCGGCTTACACATATGCAAACATATTGAGATAAAGACCCAAGAGCGTCGGCTAATTAGAAGGTCTAATCGTTGACTGTGGTCCAGGAGCAATGCTGCACTGAGGCCCACATCATTAGTTCCTGCGCAATCAAAACTCAGTGGTGAACTTTCCTGACACCCAGGTGGCCATGGCCTTGAGATGTGTGCCTACGACACTGAGCCAAGTCCACCTGGAGGTTTACTCGGGGAGAAAAGTGAACGCGGGGAGAGTTAAGCTGGCACCGAGGAAACTACTCAAGAGCGAATGGACAGTGGCATTGGATGGGAAAATAGTGAGGCGGGGGGGGAGCAATGAGGGGCAATTGGGGTGAGAAAGAAAGTTGAAAAAAGAAGAGGAGAAGACATAAAACAAGGACAGACACTTTTCAAAGTCCCATGAGTCTCAAAGGCATGGCTCAGAGGTTTATTGGCTGTGAGAATGTTTGTGTTTAGTAGGTATGGTATGTACATTCTCAACTCCTTTCCCCCCTTGTGTTTGTTGCCATGCTGCCCCCTCTCCCTTTCCTTAATGAGGCTGGACGCGTGGCTGCCTCAGCACCTGCCGTGGGTGGCCACAGGGTTAATCCCGCCTGGCTTCCTCTCTCACTCCGTCTTCCGTCTCTCTCTGTCTCCCTCGCTCTGCTATGCCTCTGGGCTGCTGACGGCAGCAGGCACGGTACGAGAGGGAGGGGAGGTGACAGGAGACGCAGATATCCTGGGGTCCCCCCCCTCCAGCACGGCAGAATGAGTTGTACCAGGCACCGCTGGATGCCTGACAACTGGACGCCTTCATAAATTACCAAATGAAGATTGATCACGCGCACCTCTCGCTTCTTTCCGTGGTGCCATACGGGCAGATGCACACGCATGTGCAAGCACGCAGACACAGAGAGACGGTGACACTTGGCGATACACAACAAACACAGGAATGGGTGCAAACTGTGTGCAGCTGTCGGGCTCATGGTAAGAGTGATCTGGCTGCTTCATGCTCCACCAGTTAGATAAAACAGTAAGTCAAACGGGCAGTCACCTGGTCAGCCAGTCGAACTGGTGATGCAGACTCCATTACAGGTCCTGTCAGTGAAGGCCAAGAGAAGCAGCATTATTTATGGGGGGCCAAAGCATCTAAAGAAACTGCCTGGCCTCTCATTTCCTCTCGCAAAGCACACAAGGACATGCACGCATACACAAACACACTATGGCAAATGTTAAAATGTATAGTTTCTGCATGACTAACCTTAACACCGGCGCACGCCGAGCTGCGTGCATGGCGCCCGCACCCTTCTTACCCAACTGGATAAAGGGGCTGGATGTCGGTGAGAGGACCAGAGCCTTTCACTTCAGATTGATGCCTCTCCATCTGATGCGTAAAGATCATCTATATCAACCTGCCCCGCCCGTCAGTGTCCTGCGCGCTTTTAAAACCGTCCACATCAGCAGAACATTCATGCCGGTCTAACACACACACACTCGTACCCAAAGAAGTTAATCGACTTGTGAAACCACAATCAGAACATTGTCTCTCTCATACGCACGCACACACACACCCACACACACATTTTCTCTACCTCCTATTTCTCTCAGACATTTTTTTCTTTCCAAGAACAGTAACCTTGCCTTGTAAGTTGCTTACTCAACAGACCTTGTTATGGCGGGGCCACTTTACCACTCCTGCCTCTGCTGAAAGGTCAGCACTGTCGCAGCTGATCTCATTTCAATGGGGGCCCGCTCTGTTATGATCGGGGCCATTATCATAAACTGATGCACAAATTGGTGCAGTAAGGGATGACGGGACGTGGGCCAGGAGGTGCTCGTGCGGGTTCGCGTGAGACAGAAGGTGGCGAGGAGGGGTGTGCAAATAGTTACCCAGCGTTTACACTCCATGCAACAAACTAGCCACACTCAGAGGCGCGAAACGCTCATCTCTGACTGACCGTTCCCCGTCTCCTCTCTGCACCCTCCCCGACATGGACTGTATGGATAAATTGGCAGAGCTCCAATAGCAGAAGGAAAGCATGGGGGGAAAAAAAGAGAAGAGCCTAACCTCCTAACTCTCTCCTTAAAAGAGCTTTTTACATGTGTAGACACACTAGAATGACTTGAGGGCCTGTCAGCAAGCAGAGAAAAGAGCTGAGGAGAGGCGGAAGCGAGGAAAAGAAAAGTCAAATAAATCTGACTGATACTCTTCTCCGCCGGTTGGCCAAAATGCCAGACGCAATGTAAATCATGATGCGCCGACTGTCCATCCCGGCCGAGCTGACATTACCCCACCAGCTGTCTCCGCTTTACGATTTGGCCATATCATCTCATCCAGAGGCCCAGGCGCAGAGATTGATGTTTATTCAGAGCCGGCTGACATATTTCAGTTACACAACCAGCCAAAGAGACACTTAAACATTAGTCAAGCGCCGGTAACCGAACCCCAGATAATTTAATATGCCATACAGAGGACACAAGGAGATGGGGGAAGGATTTCAAGCATATCCATTTATCTCTAACCCCATCTTTAACAGTGACCAGAAAAGTTTAGAGAGGGTCAAGCTCGTGGTTCCTAATGGTTTGACGTGCCTTAATATTCCTCTTAAATATTAATACTGTGCACATTTGATTTCCACACAGTTGCTCTAATGTGCCATAAAGGGCACCCATTCAGACCTTATAGGCTGCGTGTGTGGGGTCGAGCTGTTGAGGTGTGCAGTAATGACAGTTATGAAAATCTAACAAATGTGCTGCTTGTGTTTCTGGCACAAAGTCAATACTGTCTAAACGCCTGTCCAGCTGGAGCCTGCCAGCCTCTGTAAAAAAGAAAAACAACTTTTCTTCAAGCAATGGAGGGAAATTGTGGAATGCATAATGGCAAGTCCATAATAAGCAGTATCATTGCATTTATGCAGCTGAAGTCATGAGTCAGGTTCAAATGGACAAAATGGGAGGGATAGGGAAGTCAAAACAGAGAAGGGAAATCGCAGATTCTTTTGGATTTTTTCCCCCCCAAAGCGGTATACATTAGCAACAGTGTAAATACTGTATTGTGCCCCAGTTGTGACCCTTGGGAGTGCAAGTGACTTCACCCGGCTGTCAAGACTTGAAACCTCATGTATATTTCCATAGGTGAGCAGTTAAATGTTCCAAAAGCCAGAGACTGACTGTAATGAATTACCGGCTCCTGTCATTTCCCCAAAAACATCCTCCATCTTTACATAATCAAACCTCTGAGAAGCTGAAAAAGAGATGCAAAAAGTCATGGAGCAAAAATATATAATATATAAATAAAAGCTCACAAAGCCTCTCACTCCCTGCTCAACGCAGGAATAACGGCAAGTTTAAATAATTCTGGAGAGCGGCTGGCCAATAAATTTCCGAGCAGAGGTTAATTTAGTGAGGGGAAACCTTGCTGCAATTACCTTGTTCGATGCCTCCCCTCCAAATGCCCTCAGGGCCTCGTCTGAAATGTCACCCAGGAGGAGGGATGGAGGGCTGGAGGTTTGGCGGAATGGAGACCCGGCTCAGGATGCAGCCATGAAAAACAAGGCAATCAGGACAGGCTAAACGCTAACAACAATGGAGTCCTATTAGTGTCTGTCACACGAGTGGGGGAAATTATACTTCTCCGGTAATCGTCCCCTGCCTTATAATTTTCATCAGGTTTCCCATATAACTCGAGCAGCTCGGAGAGAGGGGGGGGGGAAACGGTGGCGGAAGATGTAAATAAAGACAAAGAGAAAAGGAGTTCTCGCAACTGGCACAGCCATTAAGATTTTAATAAGAGCAGGAAAGAAATGGTAATACTGAAATCATATTAGTCATGCATACAGAACAACCACTTTCTTCTGTTTCAAATGGCATGCATTTATTTTTGGTAGCATGACAGGAGATGTCACACAGTTAGTGACTTACCCCGAGTCCTATTTCAAGTGATTTTATGGATCAGTGACAGAATGACTCCCCACTCCCTTCATCATCCAGCACGCTTGCCTGCCAATACACAGGACTCCATCTTTATCACACACCCATAAGCTCTGGGTCTGGTTTGTGATATCTACTGCTGAGATCTGGGATGCCTGTAATTACTGCTCTATCTTCATCTACTCAAATCAGCCCGATCCAAATCTTTATTTCCCCGAGGCCCCAGCCAGGCTCCGAGCTCGCTCTTACCTCCCAGGAAGACACAGCCAACGTCTGTGCTTTTTAATCAGACTTTGACTCAAGCTGTTCCAGCAGTGAGGAAAAAGATGGTCAAGCTGTGCCCGTGGCTTTCAGAAGGTGAAAGGTTCCAGCAAAGTTTGACCAAAATATAAACACTGACAGTTAATTCAAACGTTGCACAGTATGTTAGTCAGCTGGGTAGCATGGCATCATATGATTTCCTTCTTATTTTATTTTTAATATAATTGTCTCATGGCACGGAGTCGTCCATTTTTATTTTATTTTTTTTTGTGGTTTGACTTTTCAAGTCATTAGTGAGCAATGCAACCTCTGATCTTTAATATGTCTTTTATTTTACTAATAGCGCCACACACACACACACACACACACAAAAAAAATGAGCAGAAGTGAGAATGAATTCAATTAGGCACTGAGGGAGCATCGTTTTTATTGGCCAGAGCTCCGATGAGGATGCTAATATTAGCTGAAATAAACATGTTTCTTACATCCCGTGTTGTCAGAGCGTGGAAAACATAATCTAAAACCAAGAGAGGAGGAAGCTCATTTGCACTTCAGAGCTTGACAGCAATCTCTGCAGGCCTTTGCTTATTTGCTCATCACTTCCCCGCCCTTCTGCATTAAATGGTAACAAACCCAAACGGCGGGAGTCCAAAGGTCCCGCATTAGAATTTATAAACAGTTTAAAAGAGACATAAGCAAAGGCATTTACACAAACACCATCAATATTTCACACTTCATAACACTTCCTCTCATGTACTGTTAAATCCTCATCTGGAAATAAATAGAGCTTTAGCCGGATCCCGCTAGCTAATTGATTGTGACTGTTTGTAAAAAAAAAAATAAGAAAACTGTACTAGTGGGATGCAAAGCACCCACCACGCATCTCACACACCCCTCCTCCTGCAGATATTTCTTCAAAAGCAAAAACAGCTCCATTGAGGCCTTTAATGGTGTATGTACAAATAAAATCAGCCCATTTGATCAACCTTCAGTATCAGGGGTGCGTTCAATGAGCGTGTCAGTCTGAAGTCTTTTCAGTGTCGATGAAATTACAAGCAAAAGCCATAAAAGATGTGATTTATTATAGAAACTATATCTTGTCTTATGCTTCAGGAGGAAAAAAAAAATTGTTTTCATTTTGTGCTCCGCAGACTTGAAACAGGAATTTCAAAGGAAGACAGAGCTTATTTTACCTACAGATATAGACAATATTAAATTGTCTTCACTTCATTTAAATATATAATTTTTTTTTCTCATCACCGGATGGAAAATGGAAAACACACCTAATATATGAAAGTGACAGCCCATCATTTATTTTGCACAGGGAACTAAAAGTGCAATACTACTATGTCAACGAGTGCCATATAAATTAGACAAGCAGTTTGAGCAAACCCAAAGGTCTAATTAGGTACACAAATTCAAAGGACATTATGTATGAGGGGGACGGGGGGAAATGGTCGGTTAATGCCGCGCAAAGCAGGAATTCACCTGCTGATTTGAGCCCAGATTGCGGGCGAGCGCGAGAGCGTGCAGCATCCTGAAGGAGCTTTTGAAGTGAGCATTATAGTTTGAGGCCCCTACAACAAATCACATCCTTGCTGCTCACACTGAGAAATGGCCCAAACACACACCTACTCCAGAGATACACACACCGGTGTACACACACACACACACACACACACACACACACACACACACACACACACACACACACACACACACACACACACACACACACACACACACACACACACACACACACACACACACACACACACACACACACACACACACACACACACACACACCGAGCAATATTGAGGAGTGAGAAGTGAAAACAACGAGAGGAGAAGAGATGAGAGAGAATAATGGAAGGAGTGGGTACTCTCTCCCAGGTAGCATCCTAACAGAGGACACCCATTTCTTTTGTGTTTTCCCAGCCTGGAAAATGGTAAATAGGCAGCCCGTGTGCCCTGTGAGGACACTCTCCCATGTGCTTGTGAGGGCACGCTTGGATGTGTCCCTTTTTCGCGCCAACGCATCACTTCCATTTATTTGTATTTATCTCCTGCGTGTCGGCGGTGAGATTGCGATGCTAATCAAAGCTAAACGAAGGCGTCCGCAGAGGGACGGCGCCTTACATCTCTTAACACTGCACAGGTGGCACAGCTGAAGAGAGAAGGGGGAAAAAAAAACATAAAGACCCATGAAACCTTCCTCCTCCTGCTCCTTGTTCCTCCTCTCTCTCAGGTGCACCGCTCATTAAAAGATCGCTGTACAGCAGGTGTTCGGTCACAGAGCATTGAAGGAGAGGGTGCTTGAAGTGGCAGAAATCACAAAGTGGATCGGGACGCCGCCGCACGTGCGAACAGAGGAATGCAAACACACACAAACTGTCAGCGTACACACACAGAGACCGAAGACACCCAAAGTGCATTGCTTTTTTTTTTTTTTTTTTAAGTGCACACAAACACACTTGAGGGGGGGGAAAGGAACAGCTGCTTAGAGCAGGTCCCTCTAGATCTGACTAATAGTATCAGTCCTCTTTGGCCCGGAGTGGCCTGCATGGGTGGGCCTACTGCTGCCACACGTATATGTACACTTAGAAAAAGCGGAAGCAGCAGGGGAGATTCATATGAAGAAAAGCCAATACAGTTGCAATAAAAGAGAGAAAACAGAAGGGGAAAGTCACAGTTGAGGGGACATGCAGAGACACCAAAGGCTCCTCTCCACACCACAGATGTCAGTTGACGCCACGGCCATCACGCTCCCTCACCACATTATGATAATGCAATAAACCCGATAGAAAGGGAAGTCACAATAGTTGTAATTTCCCCACTCCTGCTCAGCCTTCATGTAAATGCTGCCGTCTGGCTCCATAGGGGGGCCGGAGTGCAGCCTGCACTACTCCGCGCTGCACCAAAGAGATAATAGCAAATGTGTTTGCAGGGGATGCTATTTTTACGCAGGAATGCCAGATCCTATTCCTTCAGCACATTTCGTCTTTTTTTTTTTTTTCTTTTCGACTCCGATTATTTCCCCGCCTGCCTGCCCTCCTATCCCATCCTGCCCGCCTGATTCAATTAATATTCAGTCAAAGTAAGTATGAAAGTACAAAAATCAATTTATCATGCTTCAGAATCAAGTCTGCTCTTCTTTTGTGATTTCGTAACGGTGGTTTACATACGCTAGTTAGACTGCTGAGACCCCCGTCCCATATTTCACTCTGCTTTTGTCTTCCTTTAGTCCCAGGGAGGATGCTGTCTTGTCTTTTGCCATGTCAAGGGCTCTGACACCACGGATGTGTGCATGTGTTTGTGCAGGCATCCCGCATCCGTTGTGTGCATGTATACAGGGACCACTTGTTATTCCCTGGGTTGGAGCTCACTGAGGCCTGTGTTTTTGTGTGTTTACAGCTCTGGGGGCTTGTTGCCTCCTGACTACAAGAAAGACTGATGAATAAATAACATCCTAGTCTCTCTCTCACTCTCACTCTCTCCGAGGCCTTGAAGTTTGTGAGTGTGTATGTGTGTGTCTGTCTCTCTGTGTGTCAGCGCGTGCTCCTGTCTTTCCGCGTACGCGAGTGTATCTTGACTGTGTTTGTGTGTCTGTGTGTACAAGCGCTCCTGTTTGTGGCCACATGTGTCACCGCGAGAAAGGGTGTGTGTGCACGCGCACTAGTGTTTGTGTCTCCAGCATCTCTCAGTGGACCCCGGCTCTCCTTCATCTGGCTGATTCGTGGCCCCTCTTGGCAGAAAGCCGTCATAGAGGGATTGCTCTCTGACGGAGCCGGGGACAAACACACAAGGATGGAGGGGAAAACATCCTCTTTATCCCAGACATCAGTGGGAATATGCAGAAGCCCATGTGTTCATACCGGTGTGTGTGTGTGTGTGTGTGTGTGTGTGTGTGTGTGTGTGTGTGTGTGTGTGTGTGTGTGTGTGTGAGCACGCTTCTCTGTTCGTCGAAGTGAGCTTGAGAAGAAAAAGCGACATCTAGAGAAAAGGAATGCATTAAAGAGGTGTCTATTTCCCTAAGAGACATTACCAAAAGGCTCCAACCTCTTCCCCAAGAGAGGACCTCATTAACCCTTTGCAAGCTAATTAAACGAGTTGAAAGTCACATTAACAATTTGCCTTTTATTTATCCTAAGTGGACACGTGGTTTCGCACACGACTGCATGTTATTCTCCTGCTGGAGGAAAACCACAGGAACCAATGAGAGTCAATGCTGTAACCAACAAATAAAGACCTCTTCGCGAGTAATCTCTAAGTGATTTCTGCAATAGCTATTAAAAAAAATAAATAAAGAAAATACTCTTGTTAGCTCGACAGCGGTTAGATGTTCATTTGTCTCTTGCGGCTGCTTATGAAACGTGAGCAGGAGGGGGAAGTGGTTTTATTTACATGGCATTATGTTACATCAAGTGGTTGTACTCAATTAAGGGAGCCATCACAATGGTTTTAAGTCTCTAATACAGTCTGCTGAAAGGGACCATGACTTGCTAATAGGGTGTAATTCCTTTTGTATCTGTATCCATGTGCAGCGGTAAGGAGGGAGCGGAGGAGAGGAGGGGAGCAAATCCGTATCATCAGTAAAAACAATGCATCAATTAAGCAATTAGTGAGGAACAAACTGGGCAGCTTTCCAAACCCTCCCAATAAGGCACTGTGCCAAGGGGGCTTGTAATGTTCATTATACCCACATCACAGAGATGGAGAGAGAGAGAGAGAGAGAGAGAGAGAGAGAGAGAGAGAGAGAGAGAGAGAGAGAGAGAGAGAGAGAGAGGTTTGCCTTTCATTTATAAAGTCGAGGCATTTGTCTGCCAGCGTGGAGACGTTTTGTTCTGCCAGATGTGCTTTTTAGCGAGGCCACATGGTCGGTCAAGGCTGGGGAGAAGGTGTGCGCGAGTGCCAGCGCACCCGTGTGCATGTGTGTCTTGTGTGTATGAAGGGAGAACGAAGGGGGTGGGTGCGCAGGAGGCGGGTGGGGGGGCACCAAACGGCCTCTTTGCTGCCATCTGATTAATTAAGACTTGAAAGGGGCCCAGTGGCAGCAGGGTTTTAATTGTGGTAATTGGGGTTAATAAGGTGCCATTACACGCGCTGATCACAAGTATTGTTTCATCCAGACGGGCAAATTGAGCGGGGTTAAACACTGATGGTAGGAAGGGATGGGAGTAAAAGGGAGGGCGGGGGGGGGGGGACTTGGCAGTCATACATGCCACTTGTTTCGGCATGTTAACACAGTGTGTCCCCTTGTCAAGAGCCGAGAGGCTAATACACTGGAAGCAACCGGTGAATGGGCAAAACCTCACACTGTCACACAAAATGTGTTGCTAAAGCAGGTTCAAATATACAATGATGTTGATTTTTCGTTTACGCACACATTTCAGGAACGAAATCATGGTAAGAACTTCAAAAAATTTTAAACTCTCACTTTTCCTTGGCAGCGTAAAACCCTTCATCCAGCGGGCAGTAAGGTAACATCAGCTCACCTGCTCATATAAACGTTAAAGATAAAGTGGAATATCTTGAACATCGCTTTATCTAACTTAGGGTGGCACGCAGCAGCGGCAGCAAATCAAAGCTGATTATGGGCAAAGGTCCACACTCAAACCAGTAATGTTGCCACTGTGAGACAAGCGATCAAACAACTACACCACTGTGCACCCTCTCTCAGATTTCCTGCATTGCGAAGCCTTAATAGTACTTAATAATGACGACACCTCGAAGCTAAAACTTCAGAACAAACTATGTGTGTCTTTTTTTCATCTGTAATGTGAAAAGTTCAACTCAGAAAGGCAAAAGTAAAACATGCAGATCGTGCAGTATGTGACAAACTTCCACTATTTGAAATATCACTGCTTCAAACTACAGTCAGTTGTAAACATGGTTCACATGCTCTCACTCAGAAGAACTTTTCAGATTTTTAATTTTTAATTTTATTTTAACAACTTTATTGATCCCCTTTGGGGCAATTTTGACCGAATGACCTATCGGTAGCAGCGCTCAAGGGGGGGGGGGGGGTGTCTTGCTCAGGAACTTGCATGAGGCTCACACATGGTGGCGTAGTGGTTAGATCTTTTGCAACACGGTGAAAATTTTGGCAATTTGGTTTTGGGCTTTGGGCCTTTCTATGTGGAGTTTGCATGTTCTCACTGTGCACTGGGGTTTCCTCTATGCATTTGACACTTTGTGAGAATTTGTGTACATTCAGCACGTCGCCGAGATGTGGGACAAAACAATGAACTTCATTACGCTCACTCCCCGGGAGGAAAGTCGTTTCGGTTGTGTCGCGCCAGTTTAAGCTAACTTGGCAAAGCGCTGTGAAGTGTGTCTGCTTCACATGTTGACAGCAAGCGCAAAGAAAGGGGGAGCGGGAAAACGGAGAAACAGAGAGAGAGAGAGCGAGAGAGGGACAATGGTAGGGGACGGAGAAAGAGTGAGGCAGATGAAGGGGGAGGAAAAGAAAGCAAAAGGACAGATCATCCCTGGTGGTGCTGAGCCGCTCTGCGGTCTACCTTTCTGTCATGTTGCCCAGTGGAGAGACAGGAGAACGCCAGGCCAATTAATCAAAGTCAGATGTGGCTGGATGCCTGGAGTCACTCATGATCCCTGTTCTGCCCCTCCCTAAACCCTCCACAACACACAGACGCACACACACACACGAACATAGACTCCTCATCTCTATTTCTGTCTGTCTGGCTCCAAGCTGAGGAGAGTGTTTCAACGTTTGTGGATACACACTCCCTTGTAAAAAAAAAAGCAGGCACATGCACACGCTGCCATCAGCTCCCTGCACATGCGACCAGCGTCTCTGCTGCTGCATGACACACAAATATCTTGTTACTGCACTATTGGGAACCCTCAGTGCCTGCTGTACTTATATTGACCATAAACTGAAGCATTAACCTTCAAATGGCCCTTTAAAGAAGCGAAGATCAGCACAAGGTTCCCACATTTAAGGGTTTTACTCATCTTTATATTGTGGGAGACATCTGGTCTCACACACACACACACACACACACACACACACACACACACACACACACACACACACACACACACACACACACACACACACACACACACACACACACACACACACACACACACACACACACACACACACACACACACACACACACACACACACACACCCATCCTTATCAAGCAGAAGTGAAGTCATCCCACCAGGTGAGAGATGAATCGAATCTTTTTAGCTCGATGTAAAACAGTGAGCACCTCTTTCCCCCTGTGACCTCAAAATGCACAGATCATCTCCCTCGCTTCCCCTTAAATTTGTCAAAGTGGCACTTTTGCTTAAAGGGGAGTTTAAGAAACAGCAGATTTAGAGGCACCTTGTCGTCTTTTGATTTCTCATCAGACGCATTTCTCACTGCCACCCCCTTCACCCCCCCCCCCCACCCCCCGCACACACACACACTCACACACACCAACCCCCTGCATTTATTCTCATTTGCACTACTGCATGAGGACTGTGAGTCTTCACACAGAGTAAAAACACTTGTTCTACATAGGAAAAAAAAAAAAAAGAAAGTTGATTGTGAAGCTGGGCACATTTTGTGTTAATGATATTAAATTAACTCCCATTTTCACCCAAAAATATTAAGTACCGTGGTTCTCGTCAGCACTACCAACAGATGTCCTGGGGGTGGTGAGAACACTAAAGAACGAGAAATACCGAGATACTTTGAGCAACTATAACACAGCTCCATCAGTGATGTGTTCAAATGTGATTATCTCACTTCAACGAGAAGGACTAAAATGAAATACAAGCTTGTACTGAAAAGTTGATTTTTAAAAAATTACTAAGTAAACACCCTTGTCGTTTGCCTCAAACTATAAACCATAATAAAAATGTTCATGTCCCTCATGCGGTAAAACAAGCTATTCCACAGAAAGTGATTTATGCTGCCATAAACTGTATGTGCCATTGAAAGAGAACACAATAAAGGCTTTTTATTTTCTAAAATATAGATGTTTAGTAAACCTGTAGCTCATGTTGCTTCCTGTACAAATAGCTCTACACTGCTCCACTCCACTTGTTATTTTTGGTTGTTGTTTTTTTCCTGACTTGATCTTGTTGCAGTAATGAAATAGGTGGGTAAACTGTTTGATATGCGTGGAACACATTGGTGATAATTGACATAAAGGGAAACAATTAATGCCGCATTTAGAATTCAGGCCAAGGAGCGATTGCCCAAGAAGCATTAAAAGGTGGAAGTAGATTTTGTCGATCTATAGGCATAGGTCAGGCCGTCCTATAACTTCATTGATTATTGTCTCCACCTTATTGATATGGCCTGCATTTCTCTGATTTCACTTCGACACTCCTCCTTTTTCTTGCTTTCCTCTCTTTTCCTTCTCCCGCGACTTGACGTACAGGCAAGATGAAGCTCTAATGGAGTCTACAGGGAGCCAGCATTTACCACATCTGAAGCAAACAGGCAGGTCTCTTCTGCTTTCCGTCCCACCGAGGGCCTCGCTCTCATCCCCTCCGCGCTCCCCTCTATTACCACCATCTCCATTGGCTTCATCCCCGGAAAGCCCTCAATGCTCCATCGTCTGCCCCATTGAGCCACGGCAGCCGGCCTCGAGTTTTCTACAGCTCCCCCTTTGATGTGTGCCAATGTTCAACACGCTCCCTCCTTTTGTCGAGGCGCTTCTGAGACAACTGATTTAGACGGCAGATAACAGCTTGCGCCGGGCTGGTGAAGTCTGCTTTCCTATGTGGTTGTATCGGGGTGGGGGGAAAAAAAAGTAAGCAAAACCAGAGAAAAACCCCGCTGGCTGTGATGGAATCGCATGATCCTTCACAATGGAGCCACTAGTGTGTGTGTGTGTATGTGTGTGTTAGTGCTCCCTCCATATCCTCTTTATCAAAACAGCTAACTGCTGTCCATGGGAGGAGGGGGGGGGGGGTTGAAAAGCACACAACTTTTCTGCACCTTTGTAACCCCCGCCCCCCCATGCTCGCACTCACACAGCAAACGCTGCAGAACAATAGCGAGTGAATCTGACGGCGACCCTACTCTAGATAGAGTGGGGCCGTGCAAAACAGACAATGACCTTTAAAAGACAATATGCTAATAAATAGCCGTGGCGAGGGCCTCAGCACTCCACACAAAGGGACCTTGGGAAACCGGCAGAGTTTTAATCAGGTGCAGCTCTTTTTAAAAAGAGCCCGTGGCCACATAATTGATCCCAAAAGGTAGGTCCCCGCGCAGAACCTTGGGATGCCGCGCCGTTACTATAAAGAACTAATAGCACTCTTTGTTTTGCTCTCCGGGAGGATGGGGAGATTTAAATCTATTGTATATTCTTGCGCTACAAAGGCCACAAATGGTAAGCATTTTAATGATGAAAATGTTTTGATGTCTTACACCTACTGAATATGGAAGAAGGACGGGTGTGTGTTTTGCCCCTCCAGTGACGATGCATAGGCAAACAGCCTCGCCAAGATAAAAAGGCAGAGCGATGAGGAGAAAAAAAAAGTCACTGAATCAGTGTTATTACTGATTCAGTTGGAAAAGAATTGTATGCATGTGTGTGTGTGTGTGCGTGTGCGTGTGTGTGTTTAAGCAGAGGGGTGGAGTTGTTAACTTCTATGCCAAAAGTGCCCTCCTTGGCTAAATCTGCTGCTATTGCTGCTGCAGCCATTTCGCCTGGAGTCGTGAGAATAAGCCACCGTATTAGAATTCCATCAGCATTTCTGTCACCTCCACAGCAGACTATGCACGCACACTTACGCACCCCCCACGCACACACATATGGAATGTTTTAACCGACTGTAGTGCAAGTGTACGGCGTTATTCCACAGGTTATGAAGAAAAAGCCGGCGATTGCTCACTCCTGCAGAACACACAAACATAAAAAGCCTTGAGAGAGAGCAGAAAAGTTGTTCCTAAAACAATTAATCTCCTCCTTCCCTGACCAAAGCCGCCACTGATTTAGCGATAGAAATGAGATAAATGAGTTGTGGAGCCTGCCAGTGGTTTCAGTGGCTGCCAAAACACTGCCTCTGACTGTAGTTAGTCGAAGCTTTTGTCTGCCACCGCAATGTAAACACATGCGGACCTTTGGCAGGGGAAAACACATCCTAACTAAACTGTGGCTTACACTGATTACAGACTTGCAGATGCTGCAGATTCTGTCGGAGAAAAACATCACATGAGGAGGGATCCTCCAGCCTCCAGTTGTCAGGTGAAACCGCAGCGGCCTGCTGCGGGCACCGCTGGTTCTGGTTATATTGGCGTTTGTGTAAAGCGAACTCCAACTTAAAGCTTGGATCTGTTTGTGACAGAGCGCTGCCACATTTCCTCCGCTCATTTCGACAGTTTGGAGATGAAACCCCAGACAAAGGTGGTTCTTAAATGAGCTTTTTTGAAATAGGGTGCATTAGTGGCAGCAGCCAAACCGTCCAACTATTGTACAAGGGGGGTTATGGATTGTGGTTTTAAATGTCTGCCCTCAATGTAACCGAGGGGGCGATCTCTGGAAAATGAATCAGGTAATTGCATTACGCTTTCCAGTGCTGTAGAGAGATCAGTTTCCTCAGCTGGGTAAACACATCACACGCAGCACAAACATCAACTTAAATGTGAAATATTACACCGATCAAAAGCATGATAGCTCAATTTATTCCCTGCAAGTGTGGCATAAACATGAGGGAAAGAGCAGAGCAAGAAATCAAAAATATTTTGCAGCGGCGCTTTCTGAATGCTGAGACTTAGGCCAGTGCTGGAAGATAGACTCAAAAGATTTACTTTTCGATTTGGAATAACAGTTAAATCGAATCAAATTACCCTCGCGGAGACTAAGGCATGCTCGCAGCCTAATTCACCCAACTTGAATAAGTGATGTAAAGCTTAATGAATATCACATACCAAACATTTGGTACCAGGTCGACAACTAAATGTTTCTTTAATTGTGGCAGGATTAATGGACAATCCAGTCTCTCTCACAATTTTCAAATTACTAACATCCCCGTTAATTGTCAGATTGAAAATCCAAGGACAGAGCCCTTTCACAATGCCTCCATCATGCTAACATAGCGCCTTGCCTCCAAACCATCCCATAAAATCCCATCGCTGCACTTAATTGTTCAATATGAAGCCAAAGCATCTGAGGTAATTCAAATGTCTTTCTCAGATGAATATGTGCAATTGTCCTCTTTCCCTATTCTAATTTAATGCCATCTGGGGAAGGTGATTGGCTCTGTGTTGCCACTGCTGCCAACTGGGGTCAGCCTAACCATCAAGCGCTGTAATTGAGTAGTTAGTGGCAATTTTCTCCCCTAATTTCCATCTGCGAAATCCGGGCCTGGCATGGCAAATAGCACATTACACAGGCGTGATTGTGGCAAAGTGTAATAACATCGTTTCCACAGTTTGAAAACTTCCCCTGAACAAATGGGAATCACTGCCGTACATGTCATCTCGAAAAACTTGCCCCCCCCCCCGCCGATAACGCACACACAAACATGTAAGGAAACACACAGCGGGTCGAGACGCCGCGCTGAATAAAGAGTGCGGTGACGTCCCATTAACATATAGATAATTAGCTGCTCCAAGCGCGGCCCAGCCTTCAACACCCTAATCCCCTGACAAAGCCTTTGACTGGCTCTATCACAAACACCATGTTGATGCCGACGCGGCTCTGAGGAGGCCATCTTGTTTGGCTTATTCACCATGACGTGCTTCTATCAGGGAGAAGATGAAGGAGCTGATGATTTATGAGGGTGTAATCCATAACCAATGCCAGACCTTGTGTATTTTCTAAGAGAAAAAGCTTGGGTGGAGTTGTAAACTAATGGACCGGCAGGTTTGAACACTTTTGGCCCGGAGATTTATGATGATCGTAAAGCTATGTCAGGGACAAAGAAGGGTGGAAATATGAGTCGTGCTGCTAATGGCGAGGTTATCACACAGAATTTTACTCAATGCCAAACACGCGGACACATACAAGCACGCACAAAGGAGTTTATATTACCATTTCCCCATGCGGAGGAGAATGCTTTATTCAAATTCTAATGATCTTTCTTCAGAAACGCAAAAAGGGACGATTTTAAGAAATTGTTATTTGGAGTAATACACTGAGCAATGTCGACTTGAGACGTGATTTTCTCAGTAACATAAATTCAATTTTATAACTCTGGCAGGAAAGACTCCCTGCTTTTCCCTCATCTCCTCTCCTTCCACGCTTTTTTCTCTCCAACATTTTGTAATTACTTTGACGCACTACATCAAAAGCGAAGTAATAATAGTTGTAATTTAATCTATTCACACAAGTCATTTTCATAAACTCCTGCCTCTCCCTGCTTAATGTGCATTTCATTCATTATTGATCATGCCCTGATGATGTGGTAATGACAACGGCATTGTTTTTTTTTTTTCCCACTCCTTTCTTTTCTCTTTGCCTTAAATGTAGACCCTGTGATTCAGGGTTTTCATTACGGGCAGCACACCAGGCCCCCGGATTATCAAGTGCAAACAAAAGATAATTAACATGGAGGGATATGCCGAGCAGTCATTTCCACCCCAAGCAGCACCAGATACCACCTCCATCACCACCCAGTCTTACACGCACTGTTCACAGGGTTTACTACATCCTGATCGTGTAGCTTTATCACAGTCAAGCGGGAAGAATATATCTAAATCTATCAACTGTTCCTTCTCACTTTCTCTGTTCTTTCTGAATGAACATTACGATTAGACTTTGTTAGACTCTGTTTTACTGAAATACAGGGTAAACAAGTATAATGTGTACTAGTGTGGAGTGAAAGCGACAAAAGTTTCGCTGCTCATGCGACTTAGATGAAGCGAGTCATGTATGAAAATTTACTGCTTCATATCGTCTATGACCAGCAGATGTCACTGTATGACATCAGAATTCTGCTACAGTACCAGTGAAAAAACCGCAGTTACTACTGTATTTGACTGACAACATAAGCACAATGTCGACAAAAGAAAAAGCTACGCAGCCGAATTTAAACAAAAGCATTATAATATATATATCGGGTAGAAAACTGAAATGGAGTGCCCCCCCACCCAAAAGACGGCTAATTGTAGTCTGAAAGCACAACGGCCAGAGCTGAAGGAACTAATTCCCAGATGGTTCTGGGACAGCAGCTGCTTATTGATAGTGTCGCTATATTTGGGCACGTGAAAAAATACCCATAAAAGCGACTTAATGATGCAGTAGGACCTCTATACATTTAAAAAAAAAAAACATCAAGTTTCATTTGACTTGAAGATAACAGGGTCACATGTGGCCTGCAGGCTGTACAATGTTCAACTCTGCTGTAATGTCATGTTTTTCAATGACCAATGCAAAATGGATTAAAGCGGAACCATTAGTAATATGTTGTGGCTTACAGTTTACAGCGACTGAGGATTTACAGTTTCAGAATCCACCCACAGAAAAGTCTTGAATACCAGAAAAGCAGTCGGGGTAACACAGAGGTCATTTTGCTCTTTGATTTCCACTGGAAATGCCCAACAATCTTCTACAATTAGTCCATTGTGTGTAATGTATCTGACAAAGTAGACTTAATGACTGGTGCTGTATTGGGAACATACAAAGGTGTTATTACCTTTTTTTCTTATTCTTCCCATCAGAGAGTTCATAACAGGGTACTGAATGAAGTTTTCATGGCTACACAGCAGCTGACTGTGACATACAGCTCTCACTGAGCGTTAGCCGAGAGCCACCATCACTGTGCTTCTCATTCACCTGTCCACCGACTGTCCTCCCCCGGCTCCTTCCCTCCTGCCACACAGCAGAAGACTCACAGTCGTCTGTGACTGACTACTTCGAGTGAAAGCCAAGGATTTTTATTAAGGAGTAGGGACAGCATTCATTTTTTAAAACCTCCTCAATAAAATATCATACGGTCGCTCCACATTCCTCAGAATTATAATGACATGAATATTTAAATTTAAATGCATGCCAAGCACGCCAGTTTTCTCTTCTTCACTACGGCATCAGATCTCATTTTCTACTTAAGCTCCTCCATCATGTTTATGCATATCCACATGCATGATACATATCTCGTTTTTTTTTTTTTTTTTTAAAGCTCCTTAATGCAGGCCTGATAATTTTGCTTGACTTTAATGGGGAATGACTCCTCATTGGCAAGCTTTTCTCTTTAAGACAAAAATAAAAAAATATGATCAAATGCCCCTTTCATGTGGAACAGAGGCTGTTTTTGAAACTTCTTACTCCCTCTTTCTCTCTGTTGCCTCGGCTGCAAGTAAATAGATCAAAAAAGGAGGCACAACTTTATATTCTAGTTTTGAAGCATTCTGTAATTGGACACATTTAATTGATATCCCTCAAGCCCATAATTATAATGCAAAAAGAAAGAGAAGGAAACACATTTCTCTATCATATGAACGCTATTTCCCTATTTTTAATGAATGAATATTTGATGAAAAAATATGTCAGGAATGGAAGTGGGGTAAAGTTTATGATGCAATTTAACTAAAGAATAGCAAGCATTGATTGATAATTTCGGTGTGTATCATTATGTTCGATAACAGAGTCCTTGTGAGGCTGGAGTGGACCCTTGTGAGTTTCGCTCTCTGGGAGCCCGTACTCTGTGATCTCTCCTCCTCTCTGACAAGGAGCTATCGCTTCCTTCCTTGATGGAGAGGGGAAAGGAACGCAGATAAGACTTTGTCATCTGCAATATGTCTTTTTCTGACACACTGCAGATGATTCTCTTAGACTCCAGATGATAGTTAATTGAAGGAGACATTAAAAAACTCACTACTGTCAATTCGTATCTCTGGTTTCAATGGGCTGGGAAGATTTTCTGGGTCTGACGATTGGTGCATGTGAAATGAATGTGTATATTCATATGATGGTATGGTATTGAAACGAAATGCCTGGTCAGTCACTGCAACTTTAATAACAAACAGATCAAAGGGAAGTCACACTGGTTATATAGCCTTAAGTGATACCTGACAACGCTGGCATGAAATGGACTTTACTTAAGAGCACATTTTTTAAAGCTTCAGCACTTGACACGACCAGTCACTTATTCACACACACTCACCACACCAATGGCATTGGCTGCCATATTAGGTTATCTTATGTCTTTGTATCTTGACTAATGACAATTAAAGTGACAGTGGATGTTTTTTTTTCTTGAATGAAAATTTGAAAATTTGAAAACAAGGTTCGAGATGTCATTTTGATATCTTTTCACTGTATAAATGGGCACAGTATGTCCTCATAAATCCAGTATTTAGACTGGATGCATACACAGAGTGAGAATAAACACAATGGAGGCTGGAGATCCTAACAATGGACAAAAACCTCTGAAGACCATCCGCACATTAAAGTGACTCACTACTGTCCCCCATGGCAAAAACGTGCAATTACCTAAATGTTACACACAGAGCACCTTTTTTTCTTTCTATAAATTGGAAATGGGAATCAGTTCACTAGATATAGTTAAGGCAACCTACTCCTCCGTCTCAACCACAACTGCAAAGAAAAGTCATGATTACTTTATTACTATCCAGTTTTTGAAAGTTTCCGCAGTTTGCCTCCTTACCCATGAGTCTGCATTTCAGAAAGCTGCCGAGGCATTGATTGTGTCTCGTTCTTTTGCCACACATTGTGCTGAAGAGTAGCTTTATAGACAGGCCACTCTAGGCCATAACCTATGATACTTTTGTTCTGATGCTTGTAGGTTTTCATCCCCGCCATTTCATTTTTATTATTATTATTATTTATTATTAAAGCAGGACAAATGTTGAATTTACATTTTCATTCATGTCTTTAATCAAAAAGACATGAATGAAAATGAGTCCTCTAAATTATGTATGCCTTTTCCAGTTCAGCCACCCTTATGGTCGGATGAAAGAGTAGTTACAGGAGAAAAGTAAGGTGTAAAAAGATTTTAAGCGTGTCCCTCTCTCTGACAACCTGTTGAGTGAAAAGAGTTCCTGGCCACAAAAGAAATCATCTTTCCATCCACCTGTCTGTGTGGTTCAATCTCACTGAAGTGGCAGAGCTGTGGCACTCAAATGAGAAGAGGAGAGATGGCAAAGTTAAAATTACGGACATGGCACCTCAGGCTTCAGCCATCAGAACTGTCACACACGTGCGAGAGCCAAATGACTAAATGTGTCTATATGAACAAATGTGTCCAGACTTAATTTACACTACTTCCTCTCAACGAAGACGTATCTCTTACCCTCTCCATCTGCCCTGCAAAACTGATGCCACAGGATGACAAGTGACCACGGTGGAGCATTGAGACGAGGACAGTCAACTCCATAATCACACCACTGGGCTCTTCATCCGTCAGGGTGTCATGGAGAAGAAGTGGAAATTTGAATCTGAAAAGAGAAGGAAAGGAAAAAGAGAGAAATTAGTAGATTGTTGTTTTTTTTTTTTTTTTTCCAGTTCCATTGCAGGTGCAGTGATCGCAAGCTTCTATAGGCAGCTGAGTATGACGGAGACTCTAAAGAGGGCTGAGTAGGACCAAAGACAAAAGATCAATTTCAATCCTCTTGATCCCATGACCCCGCAGCCCGGAGAGTCTCTCAGGGAGTCCCGGCAGAGCGCGACGAGGCTGGGTGACTTTGAAGTTGGGTCGGAGAGGCAGGGAGGTTGGTACATAAGATAGACTGAGGACTGGAAAATACTTGCTGTGGGTGTGGTTGTCAGTGCGCGCGCCCCCCCGGCGTGTGTGTTTGTGCCTGTTGAGAGGAATGGGAGGATTCGAGGTAAATGACAGTAACGTGGTCACATCCTTGCTTGAAATGGGAGACGGAGGCAGATGGGGGTATTTGGCATTTCCTGCGCCCGCTTGTTTGTTGGTGCCTAATGAGCTCTCGGACTCCATTAATGAGAGGACTGAATCCATTATCATCATCATTTCAAAAGGAGGCCCCGGCTCTAAACAGCTCCCCACACTAGCAGGCCTTACCCTTGTTGCACCATTTGATCAGCAAAGGCAGCAGGGGTTGTAACACACACACACACACACACACACACACACACACACACACACACACACACACACACACACACACACACACACACACACACACACACACACACACACACACACACACACACACACACACACACACAACACACACACACACACACACACACACACACACACACACGGCTCGACACCCTTTTATGCAACCTTGATGTCAGCATATGCATATGGACACATATAAAAATGGGAAGACAAATTCCTTATCTGCAATTTCAGTAGGGAAATCGGTTGTAGAGGTGATGAAGAGAGTTTTTTTTTTTAAAGTAGGATACCAACTTGCAATGCTAGGCATGCTGAATGAAGAGACTATAAAGGGGGGGGGGGGTGGACAAAGTGAATGAGAGAGGAGAAACATTTTTAAAAAGTAAGATAAAAAAAAATAGAGCATCCTCAAAGGAGCACTCCCAAAAAGAAAAAAGAAAAAAATAAGGTTGTGACTCATAAATAAACACTGAGTGCGTAGTGATATAATGACATGCCAGTAGAGAGGGACAGATTCCATTTTCATTGCCTTCACCACCTTTTCCAGCGACATCAAAGGACCAATTAAGGTCCCAGTGAAGCTGGCCGTCAAGGCTGCAGTGGAGGTCCTGTCAGTGTTAGCCTGCCCTCAGTGCTGCTGTCTCTGTCTCAACCTCCGTGCTGACACTGGTGACAAGGACCCCTTACTGAACCTGCCTGCCTCCCTGCCTGTCTGCCTCAATTCTGGATCCCCAATATATGCATCTCTCTCTCTCTCTCGCTCTCTCTCAATACTGTGCCTGCTTTACTCCCTTTCTTTACACGCATTTGCTTTCTTTTCACCACCTGCCCTCCTCTCTTATAGTTTTTTTTTTCTTTCCCCTCTGTCGTTTTTATCTCTCTGAATCTACAGCATCCCCCCCCTGCTAAAAGCTCTCAATTCGACTGTTACAGAGCACCACCCCTCAGTGGTACAGTACAAGAGCTGCAAAATAGCTCTCTCAGAAGCGAGCGTCGGCGTAGAAAAAGAAGAAGAAACACACACTTTCTCTGTGAGTTTGATAACTTCTTCATTGCACCACTCGCCCTCCCATGTCCTCCTCATGTAACTTTGGAATTACTGAAATGTTAACGCGCCTTCGCTGCCTTTGATATTTAAGACAAAAGGGTACAGATGTGCAGGCTGCACGCACGCAGACACAGAGGGCCAACTGGAAATGGGAAAGAAGCTTTAATCTCACTCTTTTTCATGCTCCAAAGAGTTCCTCCTCCCTGTGTATTTTTCTGAATCTCTTTGGTTCATCCTTCGCGTACCTCGCTGCCCTTTTCCTCTCGCAATTCCCACATTTATAATGGCAGAGCGCTGCTCGGCACCAAAAGGGTGGGCAACAATTAATGAGTGGATGTTTTCGATCCAGTGCTCACATTGTGCTTTTTTTTTTTTCTCCTTCCTCACAACTGATTGCATCTGTGAAACAAAACCATAATGAGAGGGGATGATATTTTAGCGACAGGAGAAGAGGCCAAAAATAATGACTTGTGTGAAAAGATTAGCAATCTGAGGAGCTTTAGATTGAGCGAAACCCGCAGTGTGTGAAAGATACTGTGCAGCCTCGTGAAAATCATAACAGGCCCCGCTTTTTTTGTGACGCATCCTCCGAGATATTTCCGTCTAAAGACGCAAACAGACTAAGTGATTGTAACGTCCCACTGTCATACACCAACCTAACACTTTTGCGCCACAGTATCTGACATGGTTGTATCACTGTCAACTGCCTGGTATAGTATCCACCCTGAGGACAACAATGATACCACTGCACAAAGGCAACTGTCTCTCCCTCTTCCTATCTGTTCGACTGATTCATCCCCCCCCCACAACCACCCCCATCCCACAACCCCTTCCGCCTCCTCCTCCTCCTCGCTCCCTCCCTTTGGTATCTTTCTAGTGCAGTGGCCTCCGTTTACCACCATAACCCAAATTAGCTGGGCAGGCGTTATCCGCTCTCATCGCACTGTGCTGTTAGGAGAGGGGGGGGTAAGAAGAAAAAAAAAAGTGGCAGAATTTCCTTTCTGCCTCTGTGACAGCGCTATCTGACAGCGTTTTACATCTCCCCTGCTCTCCCCTCACTACACTCCACTGTCAGACAAAGAAATTAATACCCCCAGTGACTGTGTTTTAATTAAGCAATTTCATGCAAATTACACATTTTAGATTGTCAAATAATATACTGCGCAAAATTGTAGGCAGGCTGATCTGATATGCATGGAGTGTTATTCTTCCAGGCACTGTGCATACATGGAAAATGAACAAAAATGCTAATTTCTAATCTATTATGCAAACAGTGGAGATACTTACATAGATTTGCACGCCTTTCTCGGATAAATACAGCTCTTGAATTCTATGTATAGAATGACTGGATTTCTTAAGCAGTCTTTGCCATTGTTATTTATCTTATTTTGTCTTCATTTCAATCATATCTTTTCCTGCTTTCCAAGCATTGTGTACTAACGCTCTTAACCCCCCCCCCCCCACCCCCCCCACCCCACCCCACCCTCTGACTCTGATCTGCAGCCTGCACGGTAGGATAACATAAATAAACAGATCTGGAAGTTTATCATGAACTACAGTTTGGAGATTTCGTTGACGGTGAATAATTGGGAGAGGACTGTCTGACAATCCAAAGAACAACTTGACACACAAAAAGCCCTATTTGAATATTCTCCTTCCTAATACTGTCTAATGAAACACAGAGCCCCAACTAATATTAGTAATCCACACTACTCTCCATCTTCTCCCATTAGCACATTGAACTTATTTGAAATTCATTATAATCCACAAGCCTTTTAGTGCACTGGAATCAGTAATGATGACAAAATGAATATAACATTATACTTTATTATAGCCGACTTGATTTAATCTGGGGTTGCCGCCATATGAGAGTCCTCAGAAACACCCCTCTTGAAAACCACGGGTGTCAAAAGTCAGTGTGTGCAGGTACCGAGTCAAAAAGCAATCCTCATTAACTGAAAGCTTGAGGAGGGGTCTTGCTGTTTCTTTGTGATTCAAATCCATTTAATCAAAGGTTTGTTTCTATATGCTGCCACTTAATAGTGTATATTACTGCATACAATGAGACTCCAATGAATTGCAATCCATCCACTGCTCCGTTCCATTCTCTCCTCAAGGGGAAAAAAAGCAGGATAAGAGCAGAAGAAGGCGAGACTAATGGTAGGGTACGAGCAAGTTGTTGACGTGCTTCCTGCATATTCAGAACAGTGCGCCTTTCAGTGGTCGCGGGTTCATACAATAACCAAGACTTTTTTTTTTTTCTTTCCCCAACCCTGTGGTATAATAAAATCTGGATGAACAATAGGGAAACATGTTCACCAACGAAGTCTAAAACATTGTGGGGCAATTATGGGAGCTGTGAATATTCCTGCTCGACATGACGCTGCTCACAGGTCGCTCAACTGTGCGCTCCTACTGTGAGGCTCTTTTTACAGTATAGCTCTCATCCCGGTGCAGTCAACTCAGGTGCAGGCCACCGGAAGACGGCGGTCACAAAACAGCGTCTCGAACTCCTGCAGGTTCCATCTAAGGCACAGTATGGCGGCTCAGGGCTTGGCGACTACCATATGGTGGCGGGTGCAAGAGAGTAAGCAGAGGGCAGGGGGATGGAGGCGCTGAAAGAGCAGCCTGGGAAAGAACAAAGTCGAAAGAGAGCGAGGGTGAAAAGAATGAGAAAAGCGGGCCAAGTGGAATAAACTCCCCTCCCAAGATTCTTGTTTTGCTTTACTGTTTTGCGAGACACACCAGAGTTTTAGCAAATAAAATAAAATAAAATAATAAAATAAAAAAAGATAATTCCAGAAAATGTTAACAAACCAGATTAAATCAAATTTGTGAAAAATGATGAAAAAACTTGAATATCCACTGGCATTAATGTCATTAATAGAAGCCTTCTCCCTTTTCTGAAAGGTAAAAATGGTGGGCACTCTGACAATCAGGCTGGACTTGATTACTAAATAATTAATGACAGCCCATTTCTAACTGGATAATATTTTGCCCTATCTCTTCCTGACTGCCTCTTTAACCCGTTCCCCACTTTTCTTTGTCTGTCTTGTCATCTTGTTACCACACTCGCTCTTCATTTCTCACTCTAAAACCAGGTCTGCTTCTCCAGCCACACTGCGGCGCTGCCCTCCTGCTCCCTCCCGAACCAAACAGTGGCCTGATGGAAATTCAAAGCCCCACCATCCCCACTGTGACTCCTGGGTGAACCTGCAGAATCACTCCAGACCGGCAAGGCTGAGAGGGAAGGTCCGGGCGGTCTCCCCATCTCCCGCAGTGTCCTGCAGTCAGGTCCCATGGATGTAAACAGAGACTCTGGTGACAGACGGCCAGCGAGGGGGGAAAAATGAGGGGGGAGGGGGGGGGGGGGGGTGTCAGCGCCAAGCTCACAGCCTGAGTATTAGACGGTGATTACAAGATTCTCGGTGCCATCTGATTACCGCATGGCAACAGGCTTTATTGATCCCAGGTGGGCAGCGGGGTAAATGTTTACAGTATATTGCTCTCGTGAACAGCAGGGGGAAAGCCATTCAAGCACTCCGACTGAGGACAAAGTGAGATTAGAGTTTAAATTCAATTAAATGTGGCAATGACAACAACTTGGAAATGAAATAGGGGTGATGTTATAGGATAAACAGAGGGTAATTCAGTGTCGGTAGGCATTACAAGGATCTGTCACAGCATTATATACTTGTACTGTAGTCACAGGCCGCACGGTGGGGGAGTGGCTTGCAGTTGAGCTTATGGTTGGAAGGTTGCTGGTTCAAGTCCAGGTTGGGCTTCACTCTGCACATGTGGGTCTATCTAAAGATATTCTGGCATCCTCACAGTCCAAGAACACACATTTCAGATTCAATTGTGAACCCGAACTACACATTGGTGTTGGAACCTCGATCCTAGGTTGGATAAAGTCATATAAAAGATCGATGGGTGGATATAGTTTAGTTACAGTAATGCTATTTCACAGATTAACTGCCATGCAAGAGTTGTCCTATTCAAATAGACAAAAGGGGATTCTTTTTTTTATGATGGCTGTGGAAAGTGAGTAATGAGGTATGTTCATTGAGTTCAAAATTGCCCATATAGTCCTACAAATTGCAGGACTAAATATCACTTTGTTGTGGGTGAAAAATGAACTCCCTTAAATCATCTTTAGTTAACGGACAATCTCGGCGCGGAGCATTACTCAAAAGTGTCGGAAGGGCGGGAAACTGGAAATCATTGCGCTGTTTCCTCCCCGCTCCTCCGTCCTCCCGTCGCGCCAGTCAGGGCGAGAAGTGTGAGGCGGGAGGCGGACAACAACAGGCCCTGGTGTTTTGCTTGCTCATTAAGTCTGCCCCGAGGTAAGCCAATTGATCTGCAATTCATTCTCACAAGCGTTAAATCGATGCAGAGCGACATGAAAAGCCCCAGCTTTTTACGACTTCAGTCAAAGATTCCTGAAACGCTTTGTAACAGCAGATAATGGTAATCTGCCTTGTTTGTGACTCAGTACTGAGAAATCAATATGGTAAAAAGAGAAGGGGAGAAGGCATGGGGCCGATGAGGAAGTTGATTTGAATGAAAACAATAGAGTGTTTCCCCCTTTTCCAATCTATGTTGTCTACTTCCCAGATAGATCCTGATTCATTATAAATGCGTGTGTCATCTTTCTCAGGGCTTTTATGGCACACAGTAGAGCCACTCTAAAATTAAAATCAACCCACTTCAAGATGGATGATAGTGCTGGCAAACCTTATCCACTTAAATGTACCACACTAAACTAACACTCTAATTACAGCAATTTCTTGGGAGACCTGAAGCTCGAATGCAAACACACAAACAATAGAACTTCATCGCTCTAAGTACAGTATGTGGCACCTAAGCGATCCATTACATCTCGTTCCATATTGATTGACAAAGTAGCAACATAAAGTAATTATAATTGATTCCAGATGAGGCTCAGCCTGCCATACACAGATCCTCCTCCTCCTCCTTTCTCACTCTCCATCTCACTTACTGCTTGGAATCTGAATAGGGAGCTCGGGTAATTAGGTCACGCTGTTAAATTTTTAATGATCTCTGAAATCATATTCATGCTCACAGTGTGTCAGGTACACGTACAGCCAGCCTGGAGTGATACATCACCATTCTATGACATGAACAGAAGGCCTTAGCCATTTAATTGTGTGACCTTTTCGACCGAGCACCAAGTGAAGCCATCGGGAGAGAGAGGTATTTAGTGGGGGAAATGAGCGATTGGGTATTGGCGGGATGAACAATGCACAAAGCTCGTCATAATAAAACAGATTGGCACTTTTTTTTTTTTTTTGGAGTGTGTGTGTATGCGTGTGTGTGTGATTCGGCATGTGCATGCAAAGTTGTTTGCAGAGGACTCTGTCAGGGTGGTTAGGACGAGGGGTTTTCGAGCTGAATTTTGATGAAGTTGGCAGTTCAGGCATGGTTAAGGTTGAGGCTAAAGGGCAGAAGGGTCACACATGCAGACAAAGGCTAGGAACATGGCTGACAGCTCGCTCATAATTTGTAATGACAGATGATGATCATCCGCTTTCTGATGGAACATGTAGAAGGGGCAAAAAAGCTGAAAGCCTTCAGCAACTCATTAGCAAACTGTAAGAGTAGTCATATTTCTCCAAGTAGCACTTCATTTTCTTCTAATGGAACTTAAATGTGTGCTTAAAAGAAATAAATAGGCTGTCTCCACTGATATATGCAGGGTGCTGAGGATTCCGGGTACATGCTAGAGATGCCGCTTGATATGCAATGTGTTTCTATTTTTTGAAAAGGAAAACTTCCTCCACTATTGTGAAACTACCACACATACATGCTTTATTAAATGGAGAAAAAAAAAAATGTTTCTAGCAAACCTGTATTCCCAGCAACTCACCCTCTGACCTCGCCTCGTCGAAAACTGGAAAGGTCATCAGTAAGTTGGAGGTTGAATAAGCTCACTATGACGTAGCTCTCTGTTAATATTACCATTGGCAGACTGAAACTGACCCGTTAACCAAATATTCAAAAGGGGACGAAGTCCGAGACGGAAGAGATTTGACAAAAATCCCATTAATCAGTGACCCTGGTTCAAATTCCACGAGGTCCCCCTTTTATTGTGGCCACAGTGATCACAACAGGAGACAAGCAGGACTGAAGGTAATGTTGTATAAATAGTGACAAGATGAGGAGAATGAGCAAGGAGAGCCTCGTCAGTGCTGAATTGATAAAACTGATACGCGCAGCATGAGCTTGTAACTGGATAGCACACATCACAGAGAAAACTAAAGTTCTATCAAACACAAATGTCCTGACATTTTGTATGTAATTTTATATACAGTCACCAGCTACTACATTAGGTACACCTTGCTAGTACAGAGTTGGATCCTTTTGTTGTCTCCTGAACCCAACTTCTGCCCAATTTATTGATGGCAGAGATTCGACAAGGTCCTCAGAGATTCTGGTCAATAATGACAAGATTGTAGTACAGTGAACTCAGAGATAATTTGAGTTTTGTGACATGGCACATCATCCAGCTGGAAGTACGAAAATGGGTAAACCGTGGTCAAGAACAGTGGGACTGCAACAATAAATCTCAATTGATACTACAGGGCCCAGAGGGTGCAAAGAAAATATCTTCCACAGCATCAGACCAAATGCAGCAGCCTGGACTGTTGATGTAAGGCAGGATGGATCCCTGTTTCCCTGTTGTTTTGCCAAAATTCTGACCCAAGCATGTGAATGTCGCAGCAGAATCCTCTACTATTGTAGCCCATCAGCCGCAAGTCTTGATATGTTGTCCGATCTTCTTCATCTCTTATAACATTAAGCCAGCTGCATTGCTATTGCCTTTCTGTCGTCTCAAACTAAACTTGCAATTCTGACAACAGGACACGTCCAGGCAACCGGAGCGACTCTCTCTTTTCAGACCATTCTCTTTAAAACCTCGAAATGATTGTTCATGAAAATCCCAAAAGCTTGAGCTTAAAGTCACTTAAACCACTATTGTTCCACAATCTCTATCTTGTTTTCAACCTCAGCAGCTCATCTTGACCACCTCTACATGCCTAAATACACAGCCATGCACACACACTGGGACTGAACACAGACCATTGCCAGATTAAGCAACATGACAGAGGGGAACATGAAGAGAAATTGAAAGAGAGCATTCCTGAGTTGAGAGGGAGTCTCTTTTGTTCACCTCACACATGTAAAATCCTTCATTAGTGAGTGATTGTCTCATCCTGTGCCAGCATCTTACAGTAAGGTAGGCTTGATCCCCTATAATTACCCTTCCCATGGAAATGATTGCATCTTGAGTTTCCAAACTGACAACTCTATTTGGACATAAGTAATCCGCTTTCTTGGCTGCGGTTGATACCTGAGCATAATCTGCCCAGTCAAGCAGCAAGGAATGGCAGCACGCTCTCTTGCTGCCGTGGCATGAAACACAAACGATGAAGCACTTCCGCTGTTGCACTCTGATAATTTAGCCCATCTCGGGGGTTTGTGGGTTTCGAAGCATGCATTCTTCTTTTTCCTTTTCTTTTTTTCACTTCATCATTGTCGGCGCTCATATGGCTGGAAAGAAATGTAAATGTGGATAGTTTTACCAGCCGTTGCTGTGTGATCCGAGCCACAATCCCAACATCAAATTAAGCCGTAGGATATGCCCAACGTGGAGGAGGTGGATATGGACCAGATCCAGGGGATAAACTGCCCTATGAAATACTGCTGAATTCTATCTCACAAAAGAAAAAAGAAAAAACTCTGTTGTTATACATAATCTCCGACACACAACTATATGTTTCAACCCAAGAAAATATCTAAGTAATGGCATTTCAATGTTGTGAATTTAATCAGCTTCCAATTGAAATTTGCATCAGCCTAAATGATATAAAAGTGTGAGCCAACGGAGGAAGTTTTTTTTTGTTGACAAAAGACATGCTCAGAGAGTTCTGCATGCATTAGAGGCAGTGAGAATCACATCTATTCATAGCAATAATTTGACACAAATCAGACCATATTCTCACACATGCACGGGTGTTAAAGCTAAACCAGATTGTGAAAATAAATTGTGGATGTGATGTGATCTGTGAAAAAAAGAAGAAGAAAAAAATACAAAGACTGAGAAGGAGAAGAATCAACAGAGCATCGAGTAAAGGAAATTAATGGAAATGGCACCTTAAAACAGACTTAACAACTTGGTGTCTTCCATTCTTTATAACGCCCCTGCGGTTAATATACCGTTGTGTGAGAGGCTTGAAGGACAGGCAGTGATGGGATTAAACTCCCTTCAAATAGCCCGTTGTTGAAATTAAAACTCACCGGGAGAAGATGCATACAGAAAAGAGCAAACTGCACGAGTTAAGAAAGAAAAAGCGAGGGAAAGAAGGAGAGAAAGCGAGAGCGCCGAGGAGTTGGGGCGGGGGGGGATAAATAACGGAGGATGAAATGACTCCCATAAATAGAGCCGGCGTCGAGGAGGCCATTAGGCGCGACGCAGTCAACATGACAGGGCAATGATGCCGGGTAAATACCCGCTGTTTATTCATTTAAATACCGTTCAGCTGGGTGAAATAATCATGATGAACAACTGCTGCCGTAGCAGAAGATTAAGGGGCCAAATAACGTGCAATGACTTAAAAACAATTTTGCATCGCTCATTTACAGTTGGAAAATACCATTTGACACAGACTATTGTAGCATGCACTTTGCAGCAAAACCATAACTGATTTCATTTCCAGCCGCAGATCCCACTAAATCAGGGGGGACTAATGCAATCAGCTTTTTCACAGCCTGTTTATGTATTTATGTATTTATCTATTTATATTACCCAGGGAGTTGTGGTGAATGTGTACTTGTCATGTTTGCAGAATCCCAATTTGCTAATAAGGCTAAGCCTTTTCTTATGAGCCCGGAGCCACAGAGCTAAGCTCTCCCTCGCTCTGTGCTTGAATATATGGAGCCAAAAGGAAATCAATTGACTAATAAAACCGGTTGTGACAGTGTCAATGTATGTGTCTTTACTGGTTATATGTGTGAACAAGAGTACGTATGAGTATGAGTTCAGCTTGTCCTGAAAAACTCATAAAAACACATCAAATTCACCCTTAAAACGGACACTATTCGATATATTGTAGAGCGGTGTGTCGTCATTTCACCACAGCTGTCAAAGTCACGATAACCCGAACGTCTGGCGTTGAGGCCAAAACTAAATAAATAAATAAATAAATAACTGAGCTTCCTCACGTGTGGAGCTGTGTGAGTGTAAAGTGCTGTGCAGAGCAGAGAAAGAAGGCAAAGAGAAAGAGAGAGAGTTGTACAGTGTAACTTTATGATTTGATATCTCAGGGCATCCCAGGCCACTAATAAGAATGTCTTTTTTGCAAAGAGTGCCAGTATCTTTGACTTCATCGCTCTACCTTTTCCTCTCTCACTCCATCGCCCCCCTTCTCACTCTTTTTAATTATTTACAGTTTTTAAGAAGGGGGTGGGGGGGTGGGGGAGAAATAAGTAGTCAAGCTTTTGGACATTCCTGACGCTGTGCTGCACTTTCCCTCAGAAATATCATGCATATTTAAAGTTAATAAAGCATATCCCTTACCTTTTATCCATGGCTTTTTGGATGCAGGGCATAAAGCGAGAGGAAAGTATCTGTGCAAGTGTGTGTATGTGTGTTTGCATAAAATCGGTTATTAGCCATCCTAAGTGAGTTAACTCTTCCAAATCACGTCCATGATCAGCGCTGGAGCAAATTACAACAAATTCCTCACCCCTAAACTCCTAAACCTGCAAATACAGACAAACCAGCTGGGAGGTGCCATCATTTATCTGTCACGCACATCCAGTCAAGGTGTCAAGAGTTCATTGAAAAGTGAAAATAACGTTCTGGGTCTAGTGAGAAATCAGGAATGAATCAAGCAGTAGGGCGGCTGCACCGTGGGGTGGCTCTGCATCACCATTTGAAATGTGTCATTAATGATAACTTCGGCTATGAAACTGCACGCGCAGTCAGTATGGAAGATGGTCGAGTCTGTTTGTGTTGGTTGGATTTATTGATGTCTCAGTATTGTGAAGGCGCAGTAAGTGTAAAGCTATGAAAAATAATAAATGACAATCCAATCGGTGAGTTAGGAATGAATTGCACGTTTGGTTGGTTTGTTGTAAAAGTGCTTATCCCCTTTTTCGATGGTGCCACAGTTGTAGACAACATGCATTTGTTGGATGTGCAGTGCCACTTCAGAATAAATCCAGATCAGTTGCTGAAATTTTACTCAAACGCAATTAAAGTACTGTTGGAAAAAGATGCAAGTACAATGCACTAGGGCCAAATCCAGTAGAGGACACTCCAATTCCTTCCTTTCCTCAGTGATAAGTTAACTAGTTTGTGAAATAAACAAAATCTCAATAAGTTCCCCATGACGTGCCTCATTGCCCTGAGATATCATTGTCATTCACGCTTGACCGATATGTTACCTCGTTCTCCAGCTACGCTTTAATTGCCGCTACCGTAATGACAATAATAATAACGTCGTCATTACTAATCGACGGATTTACGTTGACTCATCACCCCAGCACTAAAAAATGCAATCAGCCGATATATTGGTTATCAGAATGTTTTATTCCCTAATATTGGAATCGGTCCAAAAACATCCATATCAGTCGGGCCCTACAATGTACTCCTCTCAAAAAGTATTCCAAGTATGAGTTGTCAGTGACAATTTACTTGTGTTTACTTTAGATTTAAAGAGAAAAAAAGTGACATTGGAGCTATATGTTTTGGAAACCGATGTACTGTAGCAGGATTTCTCCAAATTTACTGTTGATAAAAATGCAAATCAAAACGTTTAGATGATATTTCAATGTACTGTATTCGCCAGTGACTTGTGAATCGGAAGGTAGAAAACTCAACTACATGATCTATAACGTATCTTAGCATGGGTAGGATCATCCGACCTGGCAACCTGTCATTGTATTCTGCTTTCATGCATATTCAGTTGGTATCAGCTCCAGCATCCTGCTACCAGAAGTTTAATAAGGTGGTATAGAATGTGTGAAAAACATTTGTATGACTAAAATTGTGAACTCAAAAATACGAGCCAATCAAGTAGAAGAACTTCAAATTACTACCTGGTTAAAGTGATGAGAGCGTTTCAAATGTTTGACTCCGACTTCTCTTTTCATCATTCCCCCGATTCAATTCATCAATGCCAGTGAGCTGCTCAACAAATACTCTCAAACACGAAAGAATGCATTGTTAAGATTTATAGTTACTTATGCCAATGGCAATACTGTTGTGTAGTAACTCAAACACAAGCAGAGCACTGTTTATCTATTTCCAGTGACATGCCCCGAGCAGTGGACATCTTGATCCAATCACTTCCCCGTTAAAAGGAATATATGGTCTGATCATTGCTTGGAACGCTGGTGCAGTTCGAGTGCCGACATGAAAGTCGGCGCATGTGCATGTCTGAGTGATCTGGTCAAACCCAGGTGTGCACCTGGTAGGAGCAGAGGGTGGTGGTGGTGGTAGTGGTGGTGCCGGGGGGGGGGTCTCTGCTGTGAACAAAAGGCTGCTGGATGGAGGATTTGGAGGGAAGTCTTGACGAGGGATCCTCATAAATCACTGGCCGAGCTGCTGGATTCTGACAAGCCGGTATAGCTTTATCTGCCTCTGCCGCTGTTCGCTCCCATGCCCGCCCGCCTGTTCGTCTCCTGTTTATGCATATCCAGCGGATATCCCACCTCTTCTCTCCGCTCTTTAGATGGCTCTCCCTCTTCCTTTTTTCCTCCTCCCTCCTACTTTCCCCGTGTTTTCCCACTATTTTCTGTATTTGTGCAACCCACCTCTCTCCTCCTCACTCCCTCTGATTCCCCTCCAGTAGGCCCGGTCTTCTCAAGGCCTGGCCAAGCCGAGAGCCTCCCAAAGACCCTCTTTTCCTTCTCTGCCTGCTTAATTGATTCTGCTGGGGCAAAAAAAAGCGATATATATCTCATAACTTATTTATGCTGCCCTTTGATATGTGTTATATTTAAGATGGGTTAATATGTATAGGGTTAATCCTGGCGGGGTGAGATTTGTGAAATTTTCATGAAGGACTGACCAATAAGATGAGATAAAATGAAATAAATTGAAAGTTGGAAGTTGCAGCACAGAACTCTCTCTGTGGGATGTTGCTGCATTCGCATACCAAAAAACCGAACCGGAGGAATGATATCAACTTTTGAGGAATTTATTTTTGCTATAAAACCTTAAATCCAACTTTCCACAGCTTGCCTGGGAGAGCTTGTATTTTATTTGCAGCCTTTTTTTTTTTTTTTTAATGAACAGAAAGTTAGGCTAAATGAGGGATTGTGAGATTATCTATTATAGCAAGTTTGAGGTGGGGGGAAAAAAAAAAAGTGTCCATGTTCTTTCATACACACATGCCATTTACTTTCAACTGCATGTGTAGCCGCTATGAGAACGCCCACGCACATGTATGTACAGTCTGTGGGTGCTGACAGAGGGAAGGGAAACCATGCTCAGAGGTTGGTGCGTGGAGGCTTGTGGGGCTGCGGTCCCAGCATATTCATAAATCAGGCCTTTCAGGGAGCTGTCAGAGGCTCCATAATGAGGGTCATTACTCAGGCAGGGTGTCAAAGCTACTATCACAGGGACCCGTCCCTGGAAATCACACTCACTCTGCTCCTTGTTAAATAAACAGTGCAGTATACAAAATGGCAAACAAGCTGAGGGTCAATCTGATGCAGTGCGGGGCCAGGCAGGCCTCCAGAGTAATTTACCCTCAGGGAATACCTCTCGGCTGGGGAGATGGATTACAGAAGGCCCTCGAAAAAGATTAATGGAAATAAAAGTACAAAAAAAGGAACAGGGGAAGAAAAAAGAAATAATCAAAGATTGACAAAGAAATAAGGGAAAGAGAGTTTAGGACAGCAGAGGAAAAGATGGACTGACAGACGCACGCGCAAAAGAGCACACTGTGTCGTGAAAATGTTAACAAAAAATCTTTCAAGCACACACGCTGGAAGCTCTGCAGGTTCTTTTCTCCATCGCACAGGGCAGAAATGTAACTGTAATGAGAGTTTAAGACAGAATCCAATATTGTCAGAGCCTGTTTTTGCTGACATGAAAAAGTGGCAGCTATCTTTGGTCTGAGCTCACAGTGCTGATGTAATGGCCTAGTAATAACAGTGTCTGAATCTCCGTTATCAAATATTCATCCTTTTATTGCCTTGCTAATATCTAACACACAGCTTTATTAATTTGGGGTGGTGGAGGTGGTGTGGCGTGGCGGGTAATGGCAGATCAGAGAGGGAAGATAAAGAAGACGGACATCTGAATTGTAAAAGTACAATCGGTGTGGATTGTCGCTACTTCTGTCTCTTCTGCAAAACCTCCTCTTTACTTTCAGTTAATTATTGCTAATTATTCACATTTCATTTGAGACGTCACACGGGCGAATATCTTTTATGCAGTCATTTCAGCTCATGTCAAAACACTCATCTAAATACACCAGTAAAAGAGCAATGAGCAGTTGTTAATATTTATACCTTTAATTTTGGTTGTAATATAGCACATCATATCTCTGTGTGAGAGGGCATGGCCTTGACACATACTCGCACACACACACACACACACACACACACACACACACACACACACACACACACACACACACACACACACACACACACACACACTCGCTCTCTCTCAGGCACACGCACATCAGTATGCCGTGCAAAAATTCAAAGTATGCAATATTTGAAGCCAGTTTCCCTCTAAAGTAACCATTTAGGCTTCCTTAATCTCCTCCACTAAAGAAGAGGTAAATTATCAATAACGTTTAATATTCCAGTCACTTCCTTGTTCCGCTATGCAGGAACAATGCAACGCTCACATGGGGTCTGTTCAAGGACAAAATATTGAATACTTCCTACAGTAGTGCGGATGTGCCCTCTTCTCTGTTCTCCCCGCTAACCAAACAGCCAGGAGTGCTGCTTTTTTTCACCCACTGATTTTCAGCTCACCTACCTGAAGGCAAAAAGATTAATCTTTTACATCTGTGAGTTTTAGACAGGCACTCATGCTGTGCGAGACACTGCTAAAGCAGCCAGCCCTTACGCAATGCCAATTAATGATTTTGTCATTTTAGTGATGGGGGGGGGGGGGTTGTCACAGACTTTTAAGACACAACTGCCATTGTAATTTGCGGCCATCTGTTTCGGTGCTGCGGTTGAGAGGGGGCGAGAGAGGGAGAGAGAGGGTGGGAGATGAGAGGGAAAATGAAGCTGTGAGGAAGACAGTCGCCGTGTGATGATGCGTCTGTGCAACTAGCTAGCGTAGAGTGCATGCTGGCTGCCATGTCTTGGGGACATGCAGGGGAACATATGTTGTCTTGGAGCCCCAGGGCTGACATTGAAGATGAGGAAAGACAGTACTTCAAGGCAAATGTTTTCCCTGAAGTGAGGCTGCCACAGCCTATACAGCTCTGAGTATTGACAAGTCTCCCGTGGTCCTCCAAACGTTGAGATTTACACACAAATGTAAAGGGCAGCTAACCAAGTGCTCACTGGCAACTGCGATTCCCCAGACTGTGAAGAGAATGGGACATATGCCTCCCTCCGAAAACTGGATCATTTCATCAGATTAGCCTGGAGGAGATGCATAATCACACATGTACTCTACATGCACCTGCGGCTGCGCTTGTAGCTGTAACTGTACTGCGTGGTGGCACAGCTGAGCTAAGCTTGTGAGGCCGAGGAATGATAAAGACTATACATTGTGGTGCAAATAACATGCAAGAAGTGCTGTGCTCGGTACTATGTAATTAGTGTGGAAGACTCTTCTCTAACAATATGAGATCATATTCTGCCACCGTGCATACCCACCATCTAAAATGCCTCATTCCTATACTGTGTTTTCTAACAGCAGCAAATCTATCCAATAATGACTTTTTGCAGAGAATAAATCTAATGACCATATGACTTGCTGTGCTCAGTGAAGCTAAACTACTTCCTAGTAAATGAAACTCACAGCGCGCTGTAAGAACAATAATTGTTAGGATGTGGAAAACAGAGCACAACTTAACACAAAAAACACCTCATTCATAGATGGTGTAAAAGGAACGTGAACGTCGTAAGAAAGTTCAGTGATGCCGTTTCAAACTACTGGGAGAAAACTACTGTATTTAAAGCAGCAGTGTTTAAGTTGTGCCTAATGCATGTCCAATTCCTATGTGAGCTGGACTTTAAACACTTCACACTCAAATGTAGGGCCCGCACCTTGATGGCTGCCTGAGAGCGACACAATAATTGACCCAGCTTAATATCGCTGAGGTGTTTGCATGAGAGCAGAGCGCAGGCCTTCATTAGGGCCTCGCTAGTAGAGGGCCTAAGTGTCTCGCTCTTTCCTACCTCTCAGCTACATTCAGGCCTATGATGAATGGCTGTAGAGATGGACTGCTGCCGAGGGAGAGTGCCTGACGGGCCCAAGCAAACCCTTGGATGATGAATAATGACTCCAGCAGTTTCCCCACTGGAAGCCCTCAGACTCCGGTCGGTTCCTCTACAAAGGAAATCCGGTTGACAAGCTCCCTTTAACCAGGGACCAAACCCTATCATGGCTAGGTGTGGCAGGGGATTGCTCTGAGATAGTGCGAGACATCTCCTCCTTGAAACAGGATTCATCATCCCATCAAAGCTGGCGCAGCATGAGAACATTTCTGCTTTACCAATTTGATGAAAGCAATCCGGACAAAAGTCGTCTCTTTCTGAGTGAGGAAGCAGAAATCTCAGGGAAGAAGAAAAAAAAAAAAAATGAACTGTCAATGTGAATTTCTGAAACGGAAAGAAAGGAAGAATAAGAAATAAGAGGTGAAGGAAGAAAAATAATCGGAGAAGGAAAGAAGAAGGAAAAATTGAAAGAGTGCATTTGGCAAATCAACTTTGACTGCTCAACAAGGAGCGCGTGTTGACAGGGGAGAGCAATGATCTGATTTACTGACACCGGCGAAAGATGGAAAGAGAGCGAGCGGAGAGGCACGTGAGACAAAACAAATTCAATCATCTTTTCCATCAAGAGGAAAAACCTTAGCCTTTCCTCCACAAAAGACCCCCCCGGCTTAAATCAATTGCAAACAAACCTGATTCCACGACGAGACACGGGGGGAATAAACAGTAGCTTTCAATTTAATTCAGCCCCGCGCCCTGGGAAAGGAAAACTTTCATCCATCACTTTCATGTGCCTCGCAAGGCAGCCGTAACTCGGCGGAACTGGTGACAGCCGAGAACGGTAAATATGTCTCAACAAGCAGCGCCGCCGACACGCGCAACCTGTTTACAGCGGCACAACACTTGACAGACAGAGGCACCGAGAGGCGATGTGTACATGCGATGATCAAGCCTCTCCCAGCTTCCTTCTCGAGGTGCAGTCGGGAGATGCTCCGCGGGAGGTTAAGTGTTTACATCAGCCATCTTTTAAGTGTTTCTCATACATCTGCAAGGAAGGCATGTGCCGTGTGTGAAGTCGGCAACAGTACACATGACACCAGATACAGCCTACAGATGTGAACACATGCTTGAGAGGGATTTTTTTTTTTTTTATTGTATTATTGCAATGAAAGAAAAAATCGGTACGTGGTTCAGTGATGCCTGCTAGTGTATAAAGGTCTAACATGGGTAAAACTTGATCAAATTTGCCTTGTATGCAAGACAAGATGTCTTTGTAACTTCCACACTCTCATTATTTCTTTACGACTGTTTTTTTGACTGTTTTTCGACATATAAAAACACTTACACGCCTCCTGTCCTCTGTGGTAATCACTATTGTGGCTCATTAAAAATCAAAATACAGAAAGTTTAGTCATTGTTTTGGTTTTTTTCTCTTCTCTTCCAGACAATTACAGGGGGAAAAAAAGAAACAAACTCTAAAAGATGTTTTGTAGTCAGGCTGAGAATTTAAGAGGTTTGCATAATTCCAAAAGCCACAAATTAGATTTTGCTTGTAGATGTTGTGGTTTCACATTTCCACACCCACCTAAACTGTCTGCCCAACTATTTCTTGAAGGCTGCTGAGAATTCAGGAAAGCAGAGGCACCGCTGCAGCCCCTTATCCAAAATCCTGTCTCGACGCATTGTGTCTGAATGAGTAGGTGGTCTACGCAGCACCTGGATCTGCCTCGCCCGCCTAGCTGAGAGCTGGGGCATTAATCTGCCCTGACTGATGATGAACATTAGCATACAGCATATAGCTGGAGAAATCTGTGTGTGTGTGTGTGTGTGTGTGTGTGTGTGTGTGTGTGTGTGTGTGTGTGTGTGTGTGTGTGTGTGTGTGTGTGTGTGTGTGGAAAAGGTGAAAGTGAGTGTGTGTTAAATGCGGTTCTTGGCGTGAGAGCGCATGCAGTTGCGAACGTTTGTACAGGTGAGTTGTGTCTGCATGCGCATGCATGAGTACAACTTCTAACCCCCACCAACCCCCACCCCCCCACCGCCCACGACTGACTCCGACCACTTCTCCTCCACTTCCTGTCATTAAGACACACTCAGCCTTCCCCTCCCTTCCTTCAAAAATATTCTCAGCAGTTTTTTGTCAATCCAGTAATAATTCAATTTAGCAGGACTGGCCGGGTTGGGACTGCCATTAGTTTGGAGGAGGTGATTTAAGATTGATGACTTGTGTCCCTTGGGAGTCTATTCCTCATCTTTTGGGAGGAGGGTGGAAGGGGGGGGGGGGGGGGGTGCGCTGGTGGCCGTGGCTCTTTGGCTGCACCGGGCGTGGGAGTCGTCGAGCGAATTAAGGTTGAGAATTGATTTCCTCCAAATTTGAGCTGACTAATGTGACAAGTGGCAGCTGTGAGCGCCTCACCACCGCGGCCTCGGATGTCTCCTCCGGGCTCCTCACTGTGACACTGTGCCAATGCAGGCAGCGGAAGGAGGGAGAGCTGCACCGCCGTTCATCCTCACAGGCACACACACACACACACACACACACACACACACACACACACACACACACACACACACACACACACATGCATAGACACAGGTGCGAGCGCGCACCGCAGCAGGTTCACGTTGGCCACATCTCAAGATGGAGACAGACAAAGTCAGGAGGACGCAGCACAGAAATATGCACACACTCCCCACACATACACAGACAAGAGCGTACACATTTATACACACACACACCCCGCCACTCCACCCCTGTGACACAGTGTTGTGCGAAGCTGCTCACCCATCAAACTCAAGTCAGTGACACAAATTACAGCCGAGGACTGGATGAGGAGAGCGTTGCTTGGCCCTGACACACACACACACACACACACACACACACACACACACACACACACACACACACACACACACACACACACACACACACACACACACACACACACACACACACACACACACACACACACACACACACACACACACACACACACACACACACACACACACACACACACACAGAGCTACAGCACTGACAAGGAACAGGTCAACATGATGACACTGGTGAATAATTCAAGAGAAAACAGTGAAAGAGAGAGCGTGCTGAACAGAAAGAATTGAGGGAAATGGTTGATATATATATATATATATATATATATACAGTAAATAAAAGAGTGGAGAGAAGGCGCTGCTCTGCATGCAAGCATGTACGTAATCTATTCCTTTATAAATCATAGACCATGTCACGGACCTGTATACTATCATGTGAATGTTTTATTCAGAGGTGGTTCTCGAGGATAAAGACCCGTTAATCCAAAACAGTGTTTATTTTTTCAAATTTTGTACTACAAATATGTTTTATAAAACTAATGAGTAAATAAAAAACAAGTTCACTCAAATCGTTTTTTTTCCTTTTGTGCAACAAACCAATGTGCAGGTTGTGCATTTGTTTTTAACAGCTCCTTGTGTCTTCTCGTCTCCGCGACTGCGAAAGACAAGTCAGTCTGCGTGACAGGTTATAGACGGCTTAAAGGTACGGTAAGCAAACAGTGTCTCTTTTTTCAAAAAGAAACAAAAAAGAATGTGCAGCCCTTGACGAGTCAATGTTGGAATTGGTTTCACGCATGAATGCAGCCTTTAAGACAAAAGCACCTCAGGAGATAATTACAGTGTCAAGCATACCCTGCCAAGTGCCTGACGATTGCCCAATATTTAGCTTTAATTAAATCAAAGCAGAAATGTAATTTCTCCTGAGTGAACTCCACACAGAATGGATTCCCAGAAACGCACAACATGGCTGACTAATGCATTTCCTTTGTCCCTGTCACATCGCCTACTGCTTGTTATGGCCCCAAACCCTCTGTGTCCTGGAGGTAAACTAACTCACTGCTTCCTCTCAGGAGGTTAAAAAAAAAAAAAAAAAAAAAAAAGGGGGAATAAAGAGAAAAAGAGGCAACCCGCCAGTGACATACCACAGCTTCCTTGGATGGTGTGTTTACATGTGTGGAAAACAGCCGCAAATTAGCCGTAAACAATTGGAAATTGTGTCCGGGAGCGTTTCAGCGAGGCTCGGAGTGGAGGAGTGTCGAGAGGCCGCGCACTGGGAGGCGTCTGTTGCTGTTTTTCCAACCAAATTAATTCGCTTTGTTCCAAGTCTTTACGTGCCTAACACCTGCTTTTTAAAGTGCGGCTTTTAACATAGCTGACGAATTTTTCAGTTAACTTTCTCAACTGTAACTGGGTTGTCATTTAAGAGGCCTGCACAATGTGCCTCCACGCTGCGGTCGGAACAATTACAGCTTAATAGCTTTAACACTTAATGCAAAGTCCAATATACATTTTTTTTCTTTTATATCAACATTTGAATATGAATACAAACATGAAAGTATATGAGGCGAAACCTCATGCTGATTGAATACAGACTAAATGAAGCAACAACACTGCAAGAACCGCTTGGATAAGATTTGGTGAATTTAAGCCAAGATTATGTTTTTTGTAATCTGTTGCACAAGCAGGTAGCTCGGAGCTTCAGATTTCTTATTCATAAAAATCTCCGCCGTTAACGAGCGCATGCAAATAAATGTGTTTTTTTTCCTCTAAACCGGAGGAATTAAAAACAGCCTCCTTCTGTTTGGACTGCAGTGCAGAGCCAGTGGGAGGCAAAAGGTCAACACTAAATTAATATGGGCATTAATATTCCTAATGCAAACTGGCGGCGTTCTGCGTGTCAAAGTTTGGAGTGAGCTCGGCACAAAGTTTAATAAGACCTCTATGTGTATGTGTATGCGCGTGTGATCTGTGCTCTGCACTTAGCAAAGTTCAATACTTGAGCAGACATGGCCACACACACACACACACACACACACACACACACACACACACACACACACACACACACACACACACACACACACACACACACACACACACACACACACACACACACACACACACACACACAATGATAAATTGTAAAGCGCAGATATCACGGATGTCTTTGAAGCTACTGATCAGCAGCGAGTGCGGTGCTGGGGAGGGGGCTGGGAAGTCTAATTGATTGTAAAACAGTTTAAAAAGTGCTTGAAGTGCAAAAAAAAGACTGAAAGGTTGTGTTGAGTGCTAAGGGATGTAATTACTGTTATGATGTGAGGAAGGATTTGACTCTACAAATTCCTTTAAACTGTGGAACAGTGTATGTAAACACTGTGGCACTGCTGCTGAAAATACCCAAAGCAAAGAGAGGCACGCGGAGCAAAAGTGGAGCTGCATAAAACACTAATTCCACTTGGTTGGATTTGCTGTATATCACAAGTTTCACTGATGGAGGAGAGCCGCAACTAAATGAATGAAAACTTTGTATGTGCGCTGCTGCACCAACACAGGAATCTTAAGTATTCCCATCTGTTCGCCTCTACCTGGTGTTATTTATGGAGGTCCTTGTTTCGGAATGCACAACTGCGCTTGTGCTTAATTAATCTAGTCAACAATTAGATATTGTTTCAATTTGCAGCTGAGCACAATTACCACATGGCGGTCTGCATATGCCAGCCATGCCGCAGATTAGGCAGAGATCCAGGCGCTTGTTAAAATCTCTTACCTCGGGCCACTTGTGGAGAACTCCTCCTAATGATCATTTAAATGTTGTTGATGGAGAAATAATCCATTTCCCTTTTGTTTAGCGGTGCCTTTGGAGTATGGAAACCAGGTTAACTCAACAACGAAGACTCCATTAGCATTCCCTGATTACCGCGCGCACTTCTTTGTGTCGCTAAGAAAAAGAGGCCAGGTCTTGGGAACACATCAGAACCAAAATGGATTCTAAATATGAAGATCATTAGTGTCGGAAAAGTAAAGAATAAAACTTCTTCTTGGGGTTCCTGCAATCCTATAATACCACCTTAAAGTTATCTGACAAACTGATCAGGTGAAACGGTCTTATTCAGGGTAACTGGTACTGACTCTCATGGTATTCTGTGGATGTATGAAGAAAAAAAAAAACCTACATCCCATTATTTCATCCTCGCAAAGAGGATTCTCCCATCGACCTGTGACATCTGTTGGAGAACCCCCATTTATGAGGCCTCAAGAAGAGACAGAGAAAAAGTCCAGGAAAAATGAGGAGAACTAAGCAGCAAAGCCTCACACTCAGTGATCAGGCTTGGCTGGACTGTGTTTTTTTTTTTTTTGCCACAGCAGTTGCCCGGGTGACGCTTCACAGACCGCGCTGACCTTCCACAATTTCCAACCGTCAATCTAAATGGGAGCCCCTTATCTCATCTTCTCCCCCACTCACACCCCTTTCTTTGTAGATGTGCACATCTTTTTATTCTAAATCCAGTCATTATTGTTCCTCTCCACTGGCCAGCGGGAAAAGCCCTGCTGAAGTTGGAGAGTTAATTGAGCATGTCTCTCTCACTGCTGGCTCTGAGGGCTGTAGCGACTGGCTCCACTGTCTGGCTGCTTGCTTTGCTGGCTGGCCTCTTTCTGCTCGACGTATTTGCCTAGATTGCCAATGCAGGGCCTGGCCGAGGATGTCTTGTCCACCGGACTTCACTTGAGCATTCATGTCTTGGCCGCGGCAGCATCCGCTCATTACGGAGAGAGAAGTGTCAGAACCAAGGAGACCAGACGGCGAAGACTCCCTCTAATGTAATCTGGACATAGAACTTTTTTCCTCCTTAATGATATGATAGCTTGACTTCATTTGAACTGGTGCCTTGTCAGGCCTAACAGCTTGAAGTTGGGAGACCACGGCGCTCCCTGCGCCGCGCGAGCGGAAGACCGAACTTGTCTTAAACTGCTTTACTATGCAAGTCTTTTGTGCTTTCACGGTGCGAAATTCAAATCACCTATCTCACCACTGCAAGAATGTTACCTGAGCAACAATTAAACACACACTGAATGGACCGATACGTCTCAGAGAGGGAGATAAAACATAATCTGAAATGTTTCTGGCTCCTTGGGGGAGCTAAAGGTGAAGGCGGTTATCTGCCATTATTTGGTTTAAAACATTCCCAGCAGTATCCAACATCTCTGCCTATTTGATTCACTTTGAGCATGTCTCTCTCCTGGATGCATTCATCCTCCCTAAACTCCTGAGTTGGAGTGGTTCGCCTCAGGCAGAGGAAGCAATAATGTGAACCCTGGAGAGCTATTCAGAGTGAAGAGGAGAGTGGAGAGGAGCCTCCTCCACTGTTCTCCTCCAGCGGGCCGTTTGGGAGGCTAAACGGCGCCGATATCCCTTATTAAACCATCTGGCTGATGCTAATTAGATTATCAGAGATAAAGAGAAGGAGTTTTCTTTGTACATTTTAATGAGATAATGTGTCAGGCAATTGCGAGGAGAAGCGTTATTTTCCGAGTGCAAAGACTTTTCAGGTGAAAGTGTACAGGAATGAACAGATGCAGGGGAATGATTAATAGTGCTTATCTGTTAACATCTTGCCTACATAAGGGGAAATGCCGATTAAAAGAAGAAAGGCGTGCGTTTCTTTTTGTGACTTTCTTATTACATAAACATTAAAAAAGTGCCTACCTTGGCTTCAAAAGAAATTTAGTCAATTAGAAAACTTTAATACCTTTTTCTTAGTTCTTCCGCGCCGTTTGATCAAGTCAAATACATTTTGTCAAATCTTTCGCCGCGTTGCATTACAGAATTGGATCACCAAGTTGTCCTAGGGCGCGTAAGCAGATAGATTCCGCAGCTGAAGGTAGTCCTGGAAGCTCCTGCTTCTAATGAGAGTGAGGAGAGGGACTATTGATCAGGCTTGTCACCAGAGAAGAACATAAAAGTACACATTCAATAAGGGACTTCATACCCTGTTCGGCTCGTGTAAAGGTTAAGTGCTGAAGAATATCGCAAAGATCAATAATTGTCTGCAACTTCTCGCATGGTCCACCATCACCTCGTCTACCCCCGCTGCCGCGGCTCCGCCTTCATAACACCAACATAAGTCATCTAAGAATTACCACAGGAGGATTGGGGGAGTTTGTGGCTTCTGTTTGACAGTACTATTGAAAACAAACACCAACTTTACACGCCGCCGTTCCCCTCTTTACACCATCTGACCCCTCAGTGGAATGAAGATGATGTCGCGCCAACAACACATTGTAACGGAGGGAATTGGGCCTTATTAAGATTTAATGGGCTATGTATATAACTGCTGCATATTCTCCTCTTACAATAAATAACAAACTCAATTTCCCCACGGTAATGGAAAGAGAGAGCCTCCTTAAGCAAGACAAATGAAGGGTTTGCAGCACCGAGTAACAACATTAGCTGGCTAATTAAACAACAATGGAGGATGCCACTGACTCCCGCTATAATTATGCAATGTGGTTTAATGAAAAAGGGTAACAGCGCAGAAAAAAAAAAAAAGAGAAAGAGACAGAAGCTCAGAGTGTCCGTGTGCCAGCCGGGGACGGCTCCTAACAAACAATTCTACCTATTTGTCTGCTTCTTATCGAGGCCAAGTGATATGTATCCCTGCGAACGCATTGTCTTCTGCTAATGGCGACTCCCTCCGCTTCGCAGATGAATGCACAGCGAAATGGAGAGAGCAGCGGTATTATGTGGCTGGGGATACAGCAGTAAAGAAATGCGCTTCCAGAAGTTTTTAAAAAAGCGCTCATTGATTGTTGCATGTGACCGCTTGGTGTTTACTTCTGGTCTTTCTGGGGAGGCGAAAGGCTCGGCGAGAAACAAGAACCGAAGGGCAGTCCTCCCAATCGTTCTCTCCTGGATGTGTTATTGAAAGCAACTGGAGGCACATCTGATTTGACTCTGTTTGCAGCACACCGATGGAGAAGGGAAGAGTTTGCTCCAAGCTGTGGCCTCTCCTGCGTTCCCTTGAAATGCAATTAATTGTGGCTCCCTGCTGTGAGGTGTGCATGCCTATTCCACCTGGACCAATTTCCATGCAGACACTTAAATATTCTATTAATTGATAATGTAAACACCCTCTGGGTTTGCAGGATCTCTGACAAGATATTATTGCTGTAGATTCCTGCATGTGGCGGGTCAGAGGTCGGAGCCCCTGAAATAACACCTGCTTTTACTCCCCGCTATTGAACCTGGTGACTTTCAGAAACGTGCCAGTGAACTTATTTTAGATCATATAAAGACTGTTTCCTGCACTATACCCATCAGTCATGCTTGTGAACGTGTTTTTTTCTTCTTCTTTTTTTTTTTTTTTTTATTGGGATAGCTGTTGCACTTGCAGCTCAGGTTGTCTGCTCACCATGAACCCTTTTCCCAATAAAAACAGTGGAATGCTGGGAATGACACACAGGTGGGTAAAGAAAAGGGAAAAGATTGAAAACAGGAGGGGTACGACAGTCAAATATAAGAAGTGACGCAGAGAGAGAGAGGTCGGCTTTAGTTAAAGGGGGCTGACCATATGTTAGGTCTGCACAATGACCCGGCCGAGACATTAAAATTAACATTATCGTCTGCGATATTATTTTCAAATCAAACATGGTCTGAACCCGACAGTCAGCCAAACACCAGGGGGCAAGCAAGAGGTCAGTGCTTCATCGAGTTACATGAGTGACATCGAGTGTAAAAGAACAATGGATGATCTGTTAATCACATAAAGAGAACGCACCACAAAACCACAGAAAGACAAACACACATTTTTCAAAAAGCAACAAGTGATACATCTTGGGAGTTTGTGTGAGTTCTCGCAGAGTTTTGGACATTTGACATGAAAGCAGGCATTTATACTCTTTTCAACAAGCCGTCATGTGCCCCTTCGCTTCCCCCAAATCACTCAGTGACAGCCCATTACTCACAAAGTAGTCCCTCCAAGCTGTAGACGCATGCTCCGGTATCTGAAACTGCAAATAAAATGTGAGTTCTCTTGTATTTCTAAAGATACTTTACACACAAACATCAACATCGCATCGATTGCTCAATTGCACGTGAACTTTTCCACATGGTTTTATATCTATTCTCAAACTACTGCAATTCAACATTATTAAGCTGCACAACACTTCAATGTGTGATGGCATATACACGTTTTAGTCTTTTTCTTTACTTAAGTCTTTTTCTTAAGTGTATTGTAGTGAGAAATTACACTTCTATTATAATTCTAGCTTATGATCATTTATTTTGACGTTCAGTTTGCAGATGAAAGATTTGTCCTTATGTTAAGACGGACGTAAAAATAGAGAAAACATCGACAGGATTCATTCATTTTTAGTATAATGAAAATATGTTTTCATCGCTAAGTATATATACAACAACAGTGTATTTGAATGAAATTCAGGGGACGGATAGAAAAAGCAAAAATTATAAAGTTGACGAACTAAAAATAATTTTTTTAGTACAACTTTAATAATGCCAACAGAGTTTTATGATGAACAGTGACACTAACAATGTGTCAGCTCAAATCAGAGAGGAAAATATCCCTCGTTTCATCATTATTGTTTATCACTTTACTAAAGGCATCTATTACTCAAAAATGGCAGATCATCACTTCGTGTGAGGATTTATGAGTTATAGTTACTACTTACAGCACTTGTTAGAAAGGAAAAGAGCCAGCAGACACAGCAAAAATCTATTTCGTTCTAAGCCAGTAACATGCTCTATGAATTAAAAAAAAAAAAAAAGTATTTCTGAGGTATTTTAGATTAAAAATCCACTTGTGCAGATATACAACATGTGATTTTAAGAATCTAAATAAGAGATGCTGCTGCATTTTATGATTTGAACACATATTGTAAAACGTTTTGGAACCACAAGCTGACCTTGATTTATTTAATGACAAATGCCTCCTAATAAATGTCTTGCATGTAATGACTTAAAGAGACTTTTGACTTTATTTCACCCCCCCACCCCGACAATGTAACTTTGAAAACTTGTTGATTCATGTGAAAACTTAAAGAAAAAAGAGACGAGACACTATTAACGCATTGCCACATTTTCCTTGGTTTTTTTAAATTGAATAATTAAAAAGCATAACGAACGGTAAATCTGGAGCCCTGGCGTGAGTAAAGTGCTTCACGCAGACGGCTCTCGCTAAGCGTGTGCACAAGGCAGCGTGTAATTTATTCACAACAAACTGCGACCAAAGATTTTTGAAAAACAACTCCGGCAATCAATAATACAATTCTTTGATAGTGCATATTGTATAAGTGTTAATTATTTAGAAAACAAAGTGACATAACAGTCCATTAGCAACGGTCCCTTCACAAAACAAGTAATTACACAGAGCGTAAGCCTCATCTTAGGAATTATGTTTTATTGGTGCGCCGTTTGAAAAATGCATGATACAAAATATTTATCTTTATTTTTCAAAGGCCCGGGATGCAAATCTCTGATGGTGAGCTCTAAATGGATGTGTCTTTTCAAAAATGTATGCAACGCACAAAGCCGTCTCCCGGCATGCGGTTTGAGAGGCTTTTTTCATGAATTTGTTATGAAATGTTGGTTGACAAATACGAAAACATGAATATTGAAAACATTTACAGCATCTTACTTTATGAGTTGACACATTTAATATGCTGACTAAAAGCCTACAGTTCTAAATATGACTGTGAGCGCCCCTGCGTTTGTGTGTGTGTGTGTGTGTGTGTGTGTGTGTGTGTGTGTGTGTGTGTGTGTGTGTGTGTGTGTGTGTGTGTGCGCGTGTCATTGTATGACTTGGGCACTTAAAATGCATTCTGTAAAGAGGAGCACGCTTAGAAAACACCACTGCACCTCAAGGCTTCATAAACACGGCCGCATTACAAAGATAGGATGCCACTGTGCATATTGTACAACTTCAAAACATGCACTCGTTGCATTCATCAAAATCCCCGTGTCTTATTAGAATGGAAGTGCATTAAGCTTTAATACAGGAGCCTGAGCAGCCTAAACACAAGTGAACAGCTGAGTCTGCCGCACAGGCACGCACCGAGCGGCGGCAACACAGACACAAAAGGCAGCGGCAGATTACCATTTAAATGCTTTTAATACAACCACACACGTTTGATTCAGGAGCATTATAACAAAGCAAGGAAACAGATGTTGAAAGGACGTGCTGATAAGCAAATTTGCCAAAGATCTTTTGTGTTTGTGATAGAATGAACCGCCGGAGCGAGCTGTGGTTGGACAGAAAAACCCAGAACAAAAGATGCTAACGGATATGGTGAGCTGCAGATGACATTTCAGGAAGAAGGAAAAAAATAATAATAAATATATATATATATAACAGAAGTATTTTTTTAATAGAGCACATCTACAGTAATTTAAGATTCTCACTCCCCCTCATTCTTTTGCGGGTAACACACCTCACTGCAGGGAATTCCACTTCTTACTTTTGCCTAATTTAATATTCAGTGTTTGACAAAAAAAAAAAAAGAAAGAAAGAAAGAAAAAAAAAAAAAAGACCTCCACTTTGCTCTGACAATCTACCAGAAAACTGGTAGATTGTCAGAGAAGAAAACGATAAATAGCACTACAACTAGTGTGATTGAACCATGTTGTGTGAAGATCAGAGTCTCAAAATCACACCTGACAATTCAAACACCAAAAGTTTACACACACACACACACACACACACACTCACTCACTCACTCACATGCACATGCACACACAATTCATGTCTCCCCTGTCTCACTCTCCGGGGTGCTGCTTTATTAATGAGTTCGAAACATAAAAAGTATCTGGAGGACGGGGAGTGTCACTCATCAAAAAAGGCTGTTTTTGAACCGTCTTGGCGCATGTTAAAGAATTATTCTCTTTCATAAGGACAAGAGACAATCAGTGATTGCCACGTTTTTTTTTTTGGTTTTTTTTTATCCCTTTTACAGATGACCAGACCATGAATCTCCTCTCTCAGACACAGCATGAATATTGTATGTAAAGTGTGCAAAGTTGGGATGCCTGGTGGGAGAGAGCGAGGACTGAAGGCTGTAGACATTTGCTGCTGTTCATTATGACTGTTTGCAGTGTGTGTGTGTGTGTGTGTGTGTGTGTGTGTGTGTGTGTGTGTGTGTGTGTGTGTGTGGCAGAGGCAACACGGGCGTGTGTGATTAATTTCATTGATTAAATGCAATGTTTTGGGTAAATACAGATAGTAAGTCACAAATGAATTGAACAGATCAATGACATTGATTTTTATTTTTTATTTTTTTTTGGTGAATAAACTTTCAGGCTGGCTCAATAAAAAAAGAAAAAAGAAAAGAAAAAAAAAGGTTTCCTCAAAACTAAACCTGCCAAGGCCGGCGAAAATAAACCGAGGTATGACAGGTGAGTGAAAGCCTCACCACGCACAAACTGCGTCATGAAATCAACCTACAGTCGTTCGGCCCCTTCACTTATCGATGATCACAAATGATGTCTGGAAAAGAAAAAAAAAAAGAAACAAGCGCATGCAGAGTGCACACACATGTGCACGTGTGTGTGTGTAACCCACACAGATACTGCAGCACAAATGCCAAGCAGGGACACACACACACTCGAGCCCACACACATATACACACACACACACACAGACACAGCTCGACAACTGTGTGATCTTGCCTATGCCTTCCTGGACTGGAACAAATAATGGGGGGGAAGTCGACTGTGGGATTTTGAAGCTCTCCCTGTCAGTGACACTGTGTCAGCTCTGCATCTCCCTCTACCAAACATACACCTTTGCCACCCCCTCCCCCCCCAGTTCAGTAAAACAGCATAGGGAACAAGACCTTTGAATAATAAATACTCCAAAGTTTCCCCACAACTCCGGCCACAGATGCCCGTCCAGCAAACAATGTTGATGTGTGGAGGAGGAGAGCCATGGAAGGAGTCTGGATGAATACAAGATACATGTTCAGACACAAAACAGGACTGAACGCGAAGGCGAGCTGAGGCCTACAGAGCCAGGCGAGTGGCCTGAAACTTCAAAATCCCTGTGTACACACAGACAACTGACATCCCTGCAGAAGATGGTACAAGTGCAACATAAGCAAAAAAGAAAGAAAGAGTGTTGAGAATACTTTTCTTTAAAGAGGTGGAATCGATGTGGAAACAGTGGCCAAATGCACATATTTAACTTGGTGTATAGAAAGTGAGCCTGGAGCAGGCGCCTCATTAATTTTGCCACCTGACGCATGAGGATTTTCCTAATTTTTCTCCCCAAACCGGAGGAAGTCCGGAGACAAAGTGTCTTGTCATTTTACAACTGAGATTAAGATTCTCGGGAACTTGGCGAAATTTCCCAAAGGCTATGGAGCGTACACTATTAACTTAACAGCAAGAGGGAAGAATGATAACAAAGTGGGCCCTCCATAAGCGGCACAAGGTGGCCCCATACTTCACGCTCCCTCCGAGGTGTAACGGCGGGAGGGCGAGGCCTGGTTGATGAACAGGGGGACATTGTAGGGAGCTGATGTGTCTATCGTCGGCCGATATTTAATCCTGCGGTTCCGCCGCGTGGCCCGAACATGACAGAAAATCATTAGGCACCGTGGGCCGTTAACTGTCACATGAGTGATTGAATAGGCAGTGAGCCATACAGTTTTGTATGGCAGTTAAACGTCTGTCCTGACGACTTGCCGTGGCGGACCATTGAGGTCAATGATGAGGCAGATTTGGCGGACGGCCACTCCCATTCTCTGAGAGACGGGGGCGGGGGCTTCCTTGATGTATCACACTGTGGTGGTGGTGGTGGTGGTGGAG